>NC_089874.1:2582500-3251250 GCF_040182565.1 Anser cygnoides
CTAATTTTCAGTTGAGTAAATTTAAGTGAAATTAATTTGTGTCAGTTCTTCCAAAATTAAACTTGACCTCTTTCTTCATTCAAAAGTGACTCTTCTCAGCTTCTAAATTTCAACCAGTCAGTAAACAGTACCAGTGGTAGAACCTCAAATATTTTCCTGCTAAACCAGAGTATCTAGTGGTGAGCCTCGTTCATAAATTGCTAATAAGTTTTAAAACTGCAGAAAATGGGGTAGGTTAGTCATACTCTGCTTGCTAGCTAAGAGCACCCACTGAAAAATGAAACTGAAAGAAGCAACTTAAATGGTTGACTGCCAGGGAGTGCTGGACAAATCAAAGTAATTAACCAGTTTGTAAAGTCTGCATTTTAAAAACACTCCTCCTCCTAATAATAATAATAATAACAACTCTATCTTTTTGTTAACTATTTTGCAGTATAAAAGTCTGGTATTAATGCTACATAAAAATAAATAAATAAACAAACAAACCTGCCATTGAAAGATAGTTTTAGTGGCATCACCTGTGCAATTTTACATTTGGCCATTTTGTTAGACTGCTTTACGATGTAAAATTTTGTTTGTTTTCCCCTGGAAATCTTATGTTTGGCATAATCTTTTTCATTTTGCAGCTCTCTGAAAGCATAGATGAAAAGACCTTTTTATAAGCAGGCAAAATAAATTAAGGAAAAATATTTTCTACAAAACTCTGAGGAACTCATAGGAAGCAATTAGAAAATTACCATGATGGAAAATGAAGAGGTTTTGGCCACCTTTCTCATGAACTCAATAAATATGAAAAGGCGATATATGCTGAAGGAGGATAAACAAAGGTAAAAGGAGATTGACAAATCAGAGAAGGGAGGAGCAATTTCCCAGTGGTGACATATATTAGGTTGTGGGGTACTCTCCGAGGGAAAAAGAGAAAGGAAGAAAGAAATAGGTCATGGGTTTGATCCAATTATCCTTGATTTCAGTTAAGAAAACACCTATCAGAAAAATTATTTTTATTATTTTTTTCCCATAGGGTCTAGCTGGGCTGCAGATTATAGAAAGAAAAATTAGATAAAAAGACCAATCTGTTACTTTATTAGGTTTATAGCCTGCAAGCAAGAAAATTGTGAAGTTGCATGACCATAAGTAGTGAGCACAAAGTTTGTGATGTCATCTACTATAATGGAGAATTTAAGCCATTTCTGAACATATATCGAAACTGTAAATGCAGATTTGGAAGGGACCTCAAGGGGACCTTTCTCCAACACAATCTCAATTATATTAACATCTTACCTGACAGATGTATGTACGATCCTTCCTTTCAGAAGTCTCTCTGAGGATTCTCCATCCTCAGGCAGTAAACTCCAGCACACCTCATCTTTATTTCTAGAACAGATAATTTAGTAAGTACAAGAAGGTTTATGTAGCCTGTTTAGAATTTGCCTAAAAAAAAAAAAAAAAAAAAAAAAAAGAAAACAGTAGAATACATCATTTACCTATGTATTTCTGAATCTTCAGCAACAGTTCACTCCACCCTTCAAACCAGACAGCCTGGCAGACTTTATTTATTTATTTTTTTCTGGAAAGCTGGCAAAAGTCTGCAATGTTTTTTGTGGACAAGATTTTTACCAAAAAGATGGATTATCTTAATTCCTAACCTCCTCCTGAACTTCTCAGTTGATGAAACTAAAATTAATTGCCCTAGAACAGTTGTTGTGGCTTTCACCAGGGAGCTTAGGAAGCTGCAAAAGTAAGAACAGAGAGGACACCTGGGACAGCGTGTAAATCAAGGCAGCATCCCTGTACAAGCTCCCCCGAAGTGATGGAAATGGGCAGAAAAGACATTTCACGTCCATTTTTTTTTAATTTATTTTCTTCCTGTGATGAAACCCGTCCTTCACTTTTATGAGCTAGCATAACGGAAACTGTCAGGCCAGCCTGACCTGACAGCAATTTGTTTTCTGAAGTTTAGTACACAGGAGGGCTCTGGTCTGGGAGGAGTTATGCGAGAGACAGGCTGACAGCACACTACACTGACTTTGCATCCCTTGCAGGCAAGAACACATGTGTAATTGTACCAGATGCCAGAGCAAATATTGGGGTGGACAAAAGAGAAGGAGGAGAAAGAATTCCCAAATTCCTTTTTTTTTTTTTTTTTTTTCATATTTTAAATATTTTGACAGAAAATTTATCTGGAAATCCTTTTTTTTTTTTTTTTTAATTTATTTTTTTTTTCTTTTCCTTGTTTCTCAGCATGCCATTTCCTATCAGCCAAACCACCTGACAAGGTTTCCAATGGAAAATGGTTGTCCTGCTTGCCACTTGCATCTACATCTATCAGCTGTAGACATCCAGCTGGAAAGTTGAGCTTTCCAGTTTAAGGCAGTGACCTGCAGTTAATGAGATAGACATATCCCATGGGATTCAAATCCCATCGAGGTGACATACCTACCTTGGAAGAGTTGTTTCAGTTGCCTGGTCTGTGTTTGCACTTATATGTCCACCTTAATTCTCCTACTCCAGAGCCATTGGGAGTCATCCAGTGGATTTGCATCCAGCTGGCACAGCAGGGTGACAGAGCAAGACAGAGGACAAAGCTACATGGGGAGGCCACCTTGCAGGTCAGTGTGCTTGAAGAAAGCTGCCTAGAAGACACAAACATCAGCTGCAGCCTCTGCTTGGGAGGTAACATTCTGGTTACTGCCATTTTCTTCCCACTGTAGAGGAGCAATGCAGTTCAGAGACTTGGGGGACACTTGGGAGGTAGCTCTATCCCATGATGCAGCCTTGCAAATTCCTTTCCGCACTTTTACTCTTGTTTTTACCTGGAAAAAAAAATAAATAAAGCCAAGCCAACAGACAAAACACAGCAGACTCATCTGTCCATGGGTCATAGACACGTTCCCTAGTTGTATCCCTCCACCACCATCTCATTAATTCAGGATACTCTGTGACCACCACATCCAGCTCCAAGTTTCAGGTACACTATCCAAAACCTCATTGTGGTAACAGACATCTCTTCGTCCTGTTTCACCTGACAGCACCACAAAATCGTCTACCACCAGATAATTCATGAGAGACAGCATGATCATCCTAGCCCAATTTTCAGGGACTGAGAGTAAGGACTTTACAAGCAGCAAATGCAAGAATGTGCAAGAATGACCATCAGTCTTATCACAAACTAGATGCAACACCTTTTTGTTTTTCCTTTTTTTTTTTTCCTTTTTTTTTTTTTCCTTTTTTTTTTTTTTCTGGGTTGCATACATATGCTAATTCTTTCTGTGGGCTGGTTAAGGACTTCTATCTTTCACAGCCTAAGGAATAGGGAAAGACATAGGAATACGGATGGTTTTACATCCAGCCTGAGTCTTCAGGCATTTTTCAAGTCAGCTAAACTGAAGGTGCTGGGCAGGCAGTAGCTATAGCTCAGAGTGAAACTCAAACTCCTGTCTCCAGAGTCACCATGGTACATTTTATCCAAACCACAACATCCTACTGACAAATATTTTCAAAATATTTGGAAAAAAAAAAGTCCCCAATGCTACAAATATCCAACATATTTTGTCATATTAAAAGACTTGTATATAAATAAATTGGTATGGTTACAGAGATCCGGAACTGGGGGCAGTGGGAGTGCTGGGGGTTGTGTTAAACAGGGTGGAAGCTTCATGGATTACTTGTTTTTATGTTGACATCAACAAAGATTAATGTCCTGAGCAGGGTTATAGTGTTTCCTACAGCTGAGAAAGGCAGGACTGCGCTGTAATGAATATGCCAATGTCTTGTCCGTGCGGCTGCTGGCAGGAGCAGACCTTGTGGTTATCTCAAGCTCTGAAATTTCCATGCAGTCTATGATGCCTCCTATGGCCAGACAGGGACTCCCTGCATGTCTATCCATGGATATTGAAGATAGGAGGGGTCTGCTTGGTATGCAGCTGTGACACTGGTGTGCCTCTTTCGACCTGAGAATGGGCTACTTTTATCTGCTTTACATAGTTTGCTCCACACTATGGATATAAACTGCTGTGTCCAATATACCTATAAATAATTTCCAAAATGAAGAAAAAAAAATGCTGCAGTGCTTTTTGGCTTTGTACTATAGTTCATGTGGCTTGTCTGCTCCCTGTGCAGCTGGATGTGGTGGCCAAAAGAAATAGGAATCCAGTGTCACTTTACAAAACTTTCAGGCAGGAATACATTTTGTTTTACGCAACACCCCCCTACACTTGAAAAAAAATATATAATCTCCAATAAGCCTGGGTCCTGATTGGCTGTGGGTAACCACAGGAAAGGAATCAGGACGATAATCCTGAAATCTAAAGCAAGGCTGACCATCCAATGTCAGCTGATTGCCTGCAGCTGAGGTCCTGTCTGCCCATCCAGATCTTTGCTTCCTGATTATCTTAACAGTGGTGAAGTTTTCTGGACCTTTTATTGAGCTCTGTGTTAGGATGGTAGCTTTAGAACAGGGTTATTTATGTGGATGCAGTGGGCAGCAAGCAGTAGAGCTGCTCAGTGGGGAGAACTGGGAGCTTGGACCCCGAGGCTGCAACGACAGCTCTGTATTGGCTCACTGTGTGGCCTTGGACAGGTTGTGCCCAATGTGGGCCCAAAGCCAAGATTCTTATTTGAATGTATTTATTTTTTCTCCCAAAGCCAACAGGAAAATATCTGTTTCTTTTACACGTTCTTAGTGTATTTGTCTTGAGATTTACAGCTTTGCTGCTGCTGTTCAGTGCATTTCAAGAGTTTTGAGGCCATTGCAGTTCCTCTGGTGCCGAAGCTCCCTGGCTGCCCATGCTGCCTGTATGTCAGCTCTTATTTGCCTTCAGCCTGGCATGAACTATAGAAAAAAGATAAGGAAAAACTATGTACAGAATCTTCCATAAATTCTGCTTCTTTAAGCCTCCAGGATAAAGGTAATTCAGTTGATTCAGTTCTGAAAAATGATAATAAATTTAACAAAAGACTGTTAGAAAAATGGCCCGTGAAGCTCGTCTGTATGCTGTGATTTGTTGGAAAACACGCTGCTTAAAGTCTGAATTTCTGTTTGTTGTCTCTGTGGCAAAGACTTTACAGCTAAACCAAATAACAAACAAATAGATACCACCAGGTAAACACAATGAAATGTTCAGGCCCTGGACCAGGGACAAGGAACTTGGAACACAGTGCTTCTGAAGAGCCGCTGTGTTGGGATCATGATGAAGACAAGCATATCTGTTTTCCATAACTATTTCTACCCTGAGATGCTACCCTTTGAGGAGGTCACCAAGAAGTCAGACTTGAAAGGAAGACGGAGCTGTTGTTTTGATTGTGGTGTGTAACAGGCTGTGTTGAGCTGCAGAACTTCACAAGAGCTGTATCCTGTGTATGTTCTGGAAAATGGGCTTATTTCACCCCTCTAAGATCCAAATCATAGGTGCAGACTCAGCGTGAACACCTGAAGTTGCTTTCTACTAGTAGTGGTAATGTAATTGCAAAATATATGGAAAGGATATTATTGTGTCTGCTGCAGAAACCATTTTAATATCAGTTGAGTTAAACTCAGAATTTGTTTGCTCCTGACACAGAAGAAAATTCTTGAGAAAAAGCATCTTTTATTTCTTCTATATGATATACTTGTTTGCATCAGAAGTCTCTTTAATCCATCAGAGAAGAAAATACCAAGATAGAATTTGAAGTCTGGAGGTTCAGAGTGATTAAAAAGTTGGTGAGGGTAATTTGGGAAGAGTTTTCATGGAGCTGTGATTTATCTTTTGTTTTCAAACATGATGAAGTACCTTTCTAAATTATTTATATTAGACTTCAATGGAAGATTTGCAGATTTTTATTAGGTAAAATGCCATGGCCCAGATACCGATGGGGCAAGTTTAACATATTTTAATAGTCTTTCCTGACTTTGAATAATACTAACCTATGAAACAACTGAAAAAACAGTTTACAGAAGAGTCTCAAACACACATGATGGTCCTCAACATTTGCTAGTTCTTGGAAACAAGCAAGTGACCAGGTATTTACTTTCTTTCCCAATACTGTGTTCTCAGTTGTGTCTTGCAGCCTTGCAAGGCTGCAAGCCTTGTTGTGTCTTGCAAGCCTTGCAGTGTCTTGCAGAACAATTTTGCAAAGTCTTGCTGTTTGCATTTAGAAGGTACAGTAAAGGATCACTCCTTATTATGTTCAAGTCATAACCTTGAGGTTTGGTAGAACTTTGCTCCTGTGGTAATCTGCAGTGTTAGGAAAGCCTGCTCTATAGCTAAAATTAACAAAAAGTACCTGAGGTTTGCCAATATTTTCTCCAAGACCATTTCAGGTCTTCTACTCCAGCCCATACCACCATCACTGACATTGCATGACAACTCACCCATGTTGAAACACAGTAGTATAAAAGCTGCTACTGTTCTCTGGATGAGTTGGAGTTGCAGATTTTCCTTGGCAAGTTCTGAGACAATATTTGGAGATTGTTGATTCAGAACTGTTAACTGTATTAATCATGTAACAACCATGCTCATGGACTGCCAGGCCTAATAAAACTTACTAGCATGCAACTTCCCATCACAAATACATTCAGAAACACTTGAGCAATCCCTGAGCCTGGAATATGATCATTAGTTTCCTGTCATATGCTCTAGGTTTGCTGAATCAATCAACGTCAAGTCAAGATGAACATGAGATGAACTCTACAACCCACTTTCTGTCCCAAGAGGCAAGTGTAAGAGAAATGCCTGCAGCCAATTGACTTGCACTGCAGCCTCCCAAGAAGCTGTTTGCATATTGTAATTATATTTGTTGTTGAAGCTCTTCTACATGCAAGATTAGCATTTCATTATACTAAGTTCTGTGCAAAACTGTAATTCACAACAGTCCATCCCTGTTCTGAGAAACTCTTAGTCTCAGTAAAGAAGAAAAAACTTCCCTATTCACTAATCAGAGAAGGAGCCAAAACAAAGCCAGATTTGTGAATAAGGCTGTAGTAGAGTCAAAATTTAACATAAGTTTCTGGAGTTCCTATCTAGCTTCTTGATCAACCCATCTAGGGCAGCAGTATCCAGCTGTCCTGTGGAAAAATAAGCCCTATGGAAAATATGTAAGGAAGATGTCAAGTCAACTTTCTCAGACCTTAAGACCAAAGTGGAATTAGACCATTTAATGAAGCCTTCTATTCCTCCCATGTTGTTATATTTCACCTAAACCCTTTCTCATGAACAATTAGTTTAGTAAGACACACTGCTTCAGTTGTTGCTAAAATATTAACATGAAATCTATGGTGGAGGCGCAGACACCATTCAGACCTGAAACTGTGAGTTGCCAGGGAATCAGGTGGGCTACAAAAGGCCTGACAGACCCAGTGTTATGGGAAACCGACTTGCACCAAGTGCCTTACACTTCTTACTAACGCTGTAAGTTCCTCCTGGGGGATAATTTTGCTTTTTTTCTCAGAGATATTCCTCCCACTCCCCCAGGAAATAATGACCAAAATGAATTTGAATATGGATGAAAGACACACTAAGGATGTGTCTTAATAAATACCTCAGCTAAAAAGTGTCCGTGTTCTCTATAGTATGCACCAGCATGACTGGCATGCAGCCCAGATGTAGCCACTGACATCTGGACTCTGTTCCTAAGAGCTTTGATCTTGGAATCGGGCAACTCTACCCATGAGATACCTGGTAATGGTCTTTTCTCACTAACAGTGAACAAATAAATAAATAAATAAATAAATAAAGTGAAATTACTGCCTCAGTTAAATGCTTGAAGCTAAGAGAGATGCACTTGTGAAAAGACCTTTGCTAGAAGCCTAAATCAAACTAAGCCTTTTTGTAACCACCCCTCCAGAAAGAAAGCTGGGGAGCAGAGGCAGTATATTGGAAGGCTGTCTCAGCAGTTACCCTTCAAAGTCAAGACAGAGATGGATAAGGACAAAAATATTAGCTAGGCTCAATTGATTTTACCTATTCTATTTTTTTTCTTATCTGTATTTTCCTTCCCTGGACACAAGATTTGTTTAAATGTTGAAGTGATCAGTCTTGTAGCACACTGCAAAATTAGGATGAACTTCAACACATCAAGAACATGATCAGAGACTTCACGATCTAAACTCTAAGATCCTACAGCTTTATCTATAAGGTGACACGTGATTCTTCACCTGATAATTTCCATAGTATCCCCGCTGAATAAAGTAAAAATGTGTTATCCACAGAACATGAAGTCTACTTTTCATTACTATGCAGATACAAAATGAATATGCCCAGAACAGGAATTTGCATTAACATTTTTGAGTGGGGTCAACATCTGTTGTAATAGCACTATACCATCCACTGGCAGCACAGAGCATGTTGTTGCAAGAAAGAATTCAGCAGTATCTTTTATTCTCTCTTCTTTTTTTTTTTTTCTTTTTTCTTTTCCATGTACGCTGGATTTTACATAGCAGGGAAACATAACAACTCTGAAGACTTGGAAGAACAAACAGGAAAAGCTGAAAGACACCCGGCAAATACATGGCAAATCTAGAGAAACAACCCAAATCCCTGAATCCACCTCAGTCCTCAGAATTTGGCCTTCAACTCATTTAAAGTGTCTTATACAGACTTTTCATTGGCAAGGTAGAAAAAGTGGGACAGAAGAGTTTTAGTTTCTGGGATCACTATGCATGCTCAATACCTTCCTTCAATCTGTTTGTCTGTGAATCTGAAAAGGTCTTTGGATTCAACTGCAGTAAACAGTCACCTTTGCACTAATAAGGAAGAAAGCAGAGTGAACGTAATGAATGAATAAAATATGTCCTGTGTCCCTGGCTGAGTCTGTTTTACTGTTCAAGCTGATGCTGACTTCGCAGGGTTTAAAGCCTTTTCTATAAGTCTGTCTTTACTCCCTTTTCCACAGAGTATCTAACAGTTAAAAATAGAAAAATAGTGAAAATATCCATCTACGGTTATTGAAAGTGTCCTCCTGGACATCCAGTTATTGTTCTCAGTGGCCCACAGAGTTAAGCCAAATCACTTTCAAGAAATGTTTAAGGTGTTAGGTATCTGCCTGCTGACAATCAGACAAAAATGACTTCAGATTTGCTTGCAAATCACACACAGAGCTGTACTGATATTAAACTTTATTTCAGGAGGAGAAGTTACAGAGGAAAGGATAAATGCAGTCTCATTTCTCCTTCTGATCTGAAATAAGCCTGGTTATAAAGATGAAATTATATAACTGACACCATCTGTAGCTAAACCTAAGTCACATCAACTGTAATATTAACCAGTGGAGGGTTGCTTTTTGTTTGTTTATTTTTTTGTACCTGAAGGCCTGTAAAATGATAAACAGTTTATCACTGTATTCTTTTTTTTTTTTTTTTTTTTTCCCCAGTGTCTTCGCTATAAAGCTGTCAATTTAAATGGCAAAGTGTCCCCTGACTCTTTTCCTCGGAAAGCTCTGCAAAGGTCTGTTTCTCATAAAAAGGAAAAAAACACCTTTTTCCCCCTTCCTTTTTTTTTTTTTCTTTTTTTTTTCTTTTAATTACATATATATATGTTTATATATATATAAAACAATTAATCAACCGTGCCAAGTCCAGTTCTTGGCTACAGGCTCTAACTACTTTCTACTGTCGCATGAAGCAAGGGCGAGTTAGAGAGGAGGCAGCGGGTGAGTTTGGGGTGGGGTCATGAAGAAAAAGAGAAAGGAAGAGTGAAGTGTACCTCCATAGCAGGCAAGAGGAAGATGAATTAATTCTCAGTAACACACCATGGTACAAAGTCAGCAGAACTTCAAAGGAAATGAACCATAATTCAAGAGAAGTAAAAACAAGCAGCCACTCTTCTCAAATCCCTCTCATTCAATTTTTTTTCCTCCTGCTTTCTAAAATTCCGTTGTAGTCAGAGAAATCACAGTGGTCAAATACAGGGTTTTTTAATCTATTAGCTTTATTTAACTAAGCCTTCTGGGAGGAAAAAATGCTGCGCTTTTGAAAGATGAACACACGTCAGGTCTCATGCTCTCAGCGGGAGGCTCACACGAGCAATTCCCACCTCACTCCCTCTCACAGCAGGACCAGTGCACAGCCCTTGTCCTCACCACAAGTCTGCATCTCAGGTACAACTCGCTGGCTTCGAGTTTGGTATCATAAAATAGGAGAGAGTCTGCATTTCAGTGCATGGACTTCCTGGCAGGCCTTGCACCCACAGCTGCTGTGTAGCACTTTCTGTCTTGGGTGATTTGGCATGCTCTTCCAAATAACTCATCGTGCTGAGCATGTGTACCTCTCACATGAACTGAAGAGCCAGGTGAGATGTGGAATTTGCTTTCTTCACTTGGAAAATTAGAAATGTGACAGAACTTGAGAGTATTAGACCTCTGTAAGCCTTAGTCTGCAAGGGATGTGCTTCATTTCTGGCTTCCAGCTACCAGGTCTGCAAAGTCCTCTTGAGGAAATAACCTTCCATTGATAGAAGCAATGTGATTAATCCAATCCAGTTTAGGAGTCTTAAAGTGAGATATATCAGCCTGAACCTGTTACCCAAAGCCTCCTTTAAAGTCAATGAAGGGAATCAAATGAGGGCAATTCCACCATATATTCAACAAGTTCTAGAAGTGCCTTTTTCTCTGCATTAATTTTAACAAGGAGCCTAGGATGACTGGTTGTGGTTTAGACATCTAAATGTCAGAGGTCCAAAGTCAAGGTAAGTGAATCCAACCCAGAAAAAAAAATACTCAAATATTAAAGAGTCCATCACAAGGACTTCTTCCCACATGGTGTCTGCTGTTCCTTTGCGATTAGTGCGAAAATTTCAAGGAAACCACAAAACAGAACTAGGCCGCAAATGGAATATTAACATCTGTAGACATATTTACACAAAACTAGTGTCTTTGCTGCTCTGTTGGGTTCTGCTTGGGCAATAAACTCAGGCAGACCTGCTAGAGTGTTCCATTATATCTGGAGGAATAGCTGCCGTTCTTGTACAGAGCACCTACACTCTTCACAATGAAAGTATGTCAGGGCATGCCCACAAATGAGAGGAGAGACAGGCAGAGTGCTGTTATGCCTTTGTTACGCTTGATTCCCCCACCAGAGAGTTATTATTGCCAGATGGATGTTGAGTTACATTATCCAGCAGATTAACTATACCGATGTTATTCCCAAAAGAAAATAACCAAAACCAGTTTGTGTTAGAAACTCTATAAGCTCTAACATCAGATATCTATTAAAACACTCCAGCTCTAACAGATTTTGTTGGCAAGATGCTGAACTATTATTTGTTTGTTCATATCTTGTTTTTGCTTTGACAGAAATATATAAATAGTATAGTTAGAAAATTCACTTTCTTGATTACACATATATATGTCTGCTTGCCTAGTTAAGGGTAAATGTGGAAATAATAGGCCCTTTGACCAAGTATGATCTTCTTTAGTACTTTATTATGAAGGACTGCTATGTTTTATTTTTCTTTTCCAGCATCTAAGCTAATCACAACACACATAAGTAAAAGCATCCTTGCTTCTGTATCCACCCTCCCAATTCTTGATCCTCCTCAAGTTTCTCAGCAGCTTGAGTCATAAGCTCAGAAAAGCAGAGACGATTTTTTCCTGTGTCCTTAATTGCTTTCTTTCAGAAAACCATAAAGATTATACCAGAGGAGTGGTTCATAATCAAGGGAGCTTTCTGGTTGAGGACCACATGAGCTAGGGGGACTGAAAAGGGAATCATATTTATTATCATATTTATCATATTTTACACACTAAAAACAGTGAGCATAGAAAATATCCACATGGCATTCATTTTAAATTAGAACCAACTTGTGAGCTTTTGTGATATATGCTAAGTAGGTTTGGTTTATGGCGGATTGAAAACTCTGAAGCTGTTGACTTCATATTTCTATCATCACATGGAATTGTTCTGCAGCACAGTTAGAGCTCAGCACAGAAAGCACCTGAGGATAATAAGAATATTGATGTATCTGTGAGCTGCAGAATGGAGATGATGCAACTAATAGGCAAGAGAAAAGAAACCTCATTTATAAAGCTAGATCATACAACAGATGGGGCACATTTAACAGCAACTTGTCAGACAGAAAGTTGTACAAAATTCTTATTCTTTAAAGCAAGATATACAATTCTGGTCATGTATGTTTAAAAAGATTCTGAACAGACTACAGTAAATGTAATGAAGGCTATAATGCTTTTCAGGGAAATTGTGAGCCTATTAGAGATGACAAAACTACAATACTTACTCCTGCGTGATCTAGAAATATCCTAGGGTTGCAAATATTTGGAAGACAGCTAAAACATGATGGTGGTACAAATGTACAATGACATTCAAATATTATAACAAGGTTTTGGTAAGAAATAAGAAGAAAAATTATGGTCATGAGAACAGCAATGTTTTGGAAAGATTCCCTCATGGTAACAGAGTGCACAGGCATCCTTAGTGGTCTTAAAATGAAACTTGATAAATGCTGGGATGAGTCGAAAGATTTAGTTGTTTATATATTAAACAATTACATATAATGACCCCAGACACCCTTTTCAGCCTCTTGTGATCATTGAACCTGATCTCCTGATTAGCACAAGGCATAGAGCCTTACCCAATAAGATCCTTGGGCTGCTCGGTGAGGTGCCAGTAAAGCACCTCTAATCTTCTCTGCAAAACTAAAAGACCAAACAGATTTTACCACTTGGTTTTAAGGGTCTCTGACTGACTGGAGTTAAGTTTGGGTGTGAAAATGCACCATAGGATGCCTGACCACCCTCTATCAGTAATGTGAGCTCAGAGATGCTCTGCCAGAAGACAATGGTTAGTGCCACCACCCCAGGCAAATTCTTTTTTGAGGTTGGCTTAGATTTTTCCCATGCTGTCAATCAAAAAAAGAATTTATCATTCCTCAGTGTGCATACTTCACCCCCTTCCCAAAACTAAACAAACCCCAAACCAATCTCTGGAATTAGCCTTGCCAAACCTTGTCACTGTTGCAGATAGAAAGGCTGGTGGCCAATCAGAAAAGACTCACAGATGGAAAAAGAAACAGCACTTTTAGGTATCTTATACCACCAGACTAACAGAACAGAGACCAGCTTCCAAGTCAAATGTCAGTATGTTGAAAGAGAAGTTTACCAATGAGTTAGCCAGAGGTACTTGGTCTGGAGTGATCCACAAATCTGAACAAGGATTTCAGGAGCCGTCTCCTGGACTGAGGTTTTCCTGGTATTTCCTGGAGTAAACTGATAATACTCTACTTTAACTCTGTGTCCTGCTAACAAATGCAAGTTTTACCAGATAGTCTTTTGTTAGTAGTACAAGATAACTCTAACAGATGCAAAAGTCCTGGTGTCATGGTGCAGTGAGGGCCCTCTGCTCCCTATGAGAAGGATAAGCCAAGCACGACAGTAGGTCATGAAACGGCCTCACCAGCAGGGATCTCCGTGTAAGTCCATGTGACAAGGCAGGTCCAAGGGTCAGAGTCAGTGGACTCCTTCCTTTTTTTAAACTATGTTGTCTCTTTGTTTTGGTTATATTTTGTCAGTTTTATCTAATTATTACCTACCTCATGTTTTGAAGGGAAGCTGAAGGTTCTTCTGACAAGACCACAGAATTAAAATGGAAATCCTTGGACTTCATTGCCTGACCCCTGTTAACACAATACATCATAATACACGTTTCTTCTCTTTAGCTTGTTGTCCATCATTCTGAGAGGAGGTTCCACCAGGAACTGACTGCTGTCATTATTAGAAAACCTTTTTTACTTTTCCTTTTTATTTTTTAATTTATAGCCTACATTAAATTATGACCAGTTTAGACAAACATATTGCAATGTTTTCCTCTTCAATGCTCTAATTTACTTATGAACAAACCCTGGACTGCCTTGTAGTAGTACCAATAGATTATACAAAACAAAAACTACTGTATTCTTCCATACATTTGCATTTCCATTTCCAGTGAATCCTATCAGCCCTTCTGTACTCCTTTGCTAGTAAGAATTTACCTTTCCTTACAGATAGCCCATAGGATCACAACATATCCCAGCAAGGTTTTTCCCATGCTTAATGTGCAAGAAATTGAGCGCTTACTTTTCTGACCCAGAATTGGGAACTTTTTTGCTGTATGCCCAGTCTCTCCTAACTGTAGCCAGCATGTGCAGCATATCTGTATGGAAAGGGAGAACATAAAAATGCCTCGTCCCAACGAGAAAAAGTTTCTCAGCAAGAAGTAAAAGAGGAGTAATGACTTCACTGCTCAGACACACTTTAGGAATATAATGAACAGAGCTGACAGGCACAACTGGGAATTGTAGAAATATGTGTCAGGGATTATGAATGGAAAAGCTTTCAGGTTGCAACCGACAGCACAATATCCATCCCCTGTCATGCAATGGTGGCAGGCATTGTTGAGGCCAGGATGTGTTTTACTGTGGTAGGCAGTACACCAGGCCTGTCTGGGGCCATTCTGGAGCTATCACTGTGTCCCAAACACTCCCTGACATGCTCTTTGAACCTGCGGAGCAAGGTTTGTGCTGTAGGTTAGGTTCGCTTAACACTAATTCCCTTTCCCACCCAACAATCTGACGTCTTCTTCTCTGAGGCAGGAAATGAGAGGCCAGAGGACAACACCCCAACTGGGCATGGGAGAGGGAACAATATCCTGACAACCTGGGACACCAGTGGGATGCTGCTGTCAGACCCTGGCAGTCTGTGTGGTTTCCTAAAACTAACAGGAGGCAGGTTCTGGGCTTCTCCAAGAAGAAAACTTACTGAGTCAGTGGTTTTGATACAAGGGCAAGAGAGGGTTTTGCAGGGTTTTCATGACCTCATCCCTTATCCTGAAGCTTGTCATTTCTTTATAATATTTATGAATGTCAGAGGGAAACTGGGAAAGAGAGAATTGTTCTTCCCCGGATCATAGTGAAAATGCTGACTGATCAGTTTATTCTGTCCTGGGATATTTCCTGGAAGAAGTAACCCTACGTTTTATAACTTCGTGGCTATTCTCCATCTCAGTTCAGCAAACTTTCAAGTAGTTCTGGAGTGATACAGCCCATCCAAATGGACTGATTTCTGTGCTGTGATTCCCAAAGAATCATATCACTGCCAGCAACCATAGAGGCCCTTATTAAAGTGTGGCCACCCTTAATCAGGTTAGTTGACTGTTAGGAGATGTGGAAATTAATTAGTGCTTATTGGTTTTGTGGGTGGTTTTTCTGATAAATGGAAGATAGTTTACATATCCAGAAATCCTATACAGACTGCAAACAAGGGATTACTTAAACACTGTAATAAAAATACTCCTCTCTTTGCCTCCTAGACACTGAAAGCAATCAAGAAACACACCCTCCTTCACACAGTTCTTCCAGACACTGGCCCTTTGAGAATATTGTGCTCTCACAAGATACTAAGGGGATCTTTCTGCTGCTGAAGAGTGGGAAACATTAGAATGAGTTTCCTGGAAAGGATGTGGGATTTTCATCACTGGATGTCTTTATGAGAAAGTGAGATAAACATCCATCAATATTAATATAGGCATATTTGAATCTGACTTGCAGAGGTCCCCTCTGAACACAGAGTGATTCAATCACCCTGTGCAGAATTCATGTGAGTCTTAGTACACCAGTTTCCAAGGAGAGAGACTTCTTGGTTACTTATGGACAAAACATCATGTACTGCCATAACATTGTAATCTCGTCTTGGCTGGAAAACACTTGGAAAGTCCAAGCAGTCAGAGGATCTATGTCCCAGCTTGGCCTGTTCACCTAAACTATTAACAGTGGTCCCAGGGGGTACCATTAGGATGGTAACACCATTCTCTACACTATGCAAAAAAAACTGCAAAAAGCACAACATTACTAGGCAAGCATGTCTGAGCCTTTCTTTCAGAAAGATTTGTCTACATTGTTCATCATGAATCATATTCAAAAACCCATTTCAGTAACTACTGGAATCCATTTTTGCTGTCAGAGTAAAATGATGGCGTGACATGTCATTTCTCATCTTCAGCTTTGGAAGAAGACTGAGGGAAATGTAGGAATGATAACTTTTCAGTATTCTTCCTAAATAGTTATATTCTGGTAATCTTTTAATTTATTTATATTATGGAAATGACCAGGAGATCTATAAAGGAAACAGAATCTACTGGTTTTGTTTGTTCATTTTTGTTGTTGTTGTTTTAACTAAAACAATATACTTGTTTTTATCATGATGACTGTGATGTCTAATATAGTTTAATCTGAAACACATCTGAAGTCAGACACAAATTTGAGCAGACTGAAGAAGGGCATAGGAGGTGCTGTGCATTTTCAGTACTGCTGCCAATCAAGTGATTTACATCTTCTCCACTTAATGATCAAGGCCACAAGGAAAGACAGTTTGACCATGCTTGTTAATTGCTGATGGCCTAACTTGTACAGAGCAATAAAACTGGAGAAGTTTATCCTCCCCTTGCAGATATCACTCTAGAAAGACGAAAGAAATCTAGACAAAATGTCTTTACAGTTTTCAGCTTCCAATCTGCAATATAATAAAATAAATATATATAATTACATAATAAAATAATGTAATCTGAAGTAAAGGCAGTTTTGATCACAACACCTTTTATCACAGATATTTGTTTAGAAGACATCTCAATACTCATCATCAGCTAAGTAATGTTTTCTACAGTATCTTCTTCAAAAAAGCCTCTGTGGAGCTTCATGGAAATATTTCCACTCAAACTGCTTTCTGATAGAATATTAAGATTCTTGGCAAAAGAACTTTTTCATCCTTCCAAAAAGTGTTTGCTTTCCATGGCATATTTCAATATTCACAGTAAAAGGAAATACCTAAAGACCACAAATGTTCCTAAGGACAAAGCACATTAGGACCTTGTGGGAACTGTATTTTTGGTACCTCAAGTTCCCCTTCTTGGTTCGGGCCAATTTTTTCAGTGAGACTACATCTCCCATAATGCCATAGCACCAAGTATTCTCATGATGTTCTACAGGGAGGAAGAGTATAAGGTATTTGCTGGTCCAGGGAAGTGAGTGGGTACAGAAAATATTAGTATAACAGTCCTATGAGAAACCGCTGCAGCGTTTTCCAAATGTGTATTTTCAGACTTTAGCCAAAAGCTTTCATTTTTCAGCTTGATGATTTTTTACCAAAAATCAGTATTTTCCATGGAAAAAAAAACAACAACCTGCTTGGTTTTGAACTCCAGAGGCAAAATGAATGTCCAAGGAGCTGTACCTAAAGGACTGGATTTTCAGCTGGTGTCAATTAACATTACAGCCCTCATTATGAAGGGAGCAAAGCTGACTTAGAGGAGCTAAAGATTAAGCCAAAGTTTTGTAAAGTACTGTATGTTCTCTAGACAAAAAGAAATACATATTTTCACTTTAAACCTTGTCTCAGGCAGGAAATGTGGAGGAATATGCAGTTCTTAAAAGTGTCTTTTTTTTAAATATCCAGTTATTTCACTTTTCTCGTTTTCGTGTGCTAACTTTACTGATCCAGTTTTTGTTTGTTTGTTTGTTTGTTTTTTACAGGTGCTTGTTTATGATCACTGTCATGCATAATCAGGAAAGAAACTGAGACTTTTGGTTTTATATACGTCTGCACAGTCTTGGTATTATGTTTAATTTTGTATTGGGAGGTTTCTTCTTGCTTTCTGTCAGTTTGTGATGCCCATTTCCATCTCCCTCTTTCTGCATTTTTAGAGAGTGCCTGTGCAGTTTCTGACATGCTCTCCATAATACAAGAGGAGCTGTCTGCAAACATCTTTAAAACATCTTTAAAGATCTCACACTGATCTCTCTTCAAAACCCCCCTTACAGAACTCCTTCTGTGGAAAGCACACAAACAACTTGATGACACTTTGTTTTCTGATGTAACAGCTGTTGTACTACTCAGTACAGTGGGATTTAGCTGATCAAAGACAGACAAATGTCTGCACTGTATGTATATACATTTAAAACCATCATTCCAGCCTCCTGTCCTAGTCAAAGGAGAGAAACAGGCACTTTTGGGTGTGATTCAGCAGACCTCTTCTGGACATCTTTAAGATAAGATGTACTGCAACTTAAACTCCTTTCATGTTTTAGCTGTATCTTCATGAATTATAAAGGGAGACAAGGGTGACCACATGAAATGGAAATATTGGCTGGGGAAGATGAATCCCAGATCTAGTCTGTCCATGTCTGTTCACACTTTCAGCTGTTCAGCAGATCCCTCTTGCCTTTATTTCAGCTTGTGCCCTGTTGGAAACATGGAGCGCCTTTTCATTTTGTGTTCATACGCCTTGGAAACCTTGCTAAGAAATGTACAGTGCAAGGTTATAACAATAATAAATACAGTGAGGATCCTGCAGATCATACTTACCCAATAAAAACAGAGTTGCTGTTATATCCCTGGAGCACACGCTCATCCATCCTGTCCCTCCACGTGGCTGGAAGGATGTCTTTTCAGGTGTAAGCATTGCCAGTGGTGCGAAAAGTGTGATTTTGGTGATATCACAAGACCTGCATGCCATCCACCAGATGTGTGGATACGTGCATGCACTCCTGGCATAGGGCTGTCCTTCTCTTTGTTGTGGAGGTGGAGGTGTGAGTCTTCAGGTCCTGTGACAGATGCATTTGTTGACATGTGCTGAAGAAGCAGAAAGAAGGTGCCAGGGATCTGGTAAGAGCTGCTTGAATCATTCTAGCAGGCCAAATTCAGCCCACAGTCTACAACACATACAATACTGTGTTTCTCTTTCAGCATATACCTCCTGCTTAGGCAATCCTTATCCACACCCTCTTCCAGGCTTCCTAATCAGTGTTAGAGAAACAATCCAGATTATTCTTGGTCACCTTAGGACCATTTTTGATCAGATATCATGATGAGAACAGGCATGACGTAATTACCCCCACAAAACCAAAATAACAATAGTCATGATAATAATAATTTATTATTATTTCTCTTTGTATGTTAGCCCATTTTGGAGAGTTAATTTAGCTGAAAAGGGACATGTTTTCAATTAAACCAAATGGGATTTAAAAAGAAATGTCATTGACCTTAAAATTAGACCAGGGAGTTTTTATACCAGAGGTCAGTTGTTACTGGCAGTTGTGGCAATGTATCATGGGTCAGTTGGTTTTAAAATTTAAAGCATTTCGAACAGCTACGCCAAGCATATTGCTGTACATTTGCAGTTGCCTGTTGAAACTGCAAGGCACTTGTTTTTACTATAGTACTAACGGTCTTCCACATCTGAAGAAATGTAGCTTTATATTGAAGGGAAACAATCAAGTAAGCAAACAAGCAAGCAAACAAATAAAAACAAACACTTGAACGTGTGTGGTTACCAGATTTCTCAATAAACTGTTGGATTTATGTTGTAGCTTGTGTTAGTTTATGTGCTGATGCTAGTTACATCTCCATGGACACACACGCAGAGCCATAGCCTATGTAGTGGGTTACCAGTGTCATTTCATAATACTCCTTAGAAAAAGAAAATAGACACGTTGAATTGAACAGTTTAAATTAAATAATTGAAATACATAACCAATTAAACCATGGACTTAAAATTAAGGCTATCCTGGACTTATTTTTCTTTGCAAGTGGTCAGATTCCCTAAGCAGGGGGCTATACTACCTTCCTGTCTGAACTAGGTGGGGATGCCAAGATGAACATGCATTTTCCTAGTAGTTATTGAAAATCCACTACTGTCTCCAAGGTGAATGGCAGCTGCAAGTGTGCAGCATGTGAAATCGGGTGTTAGAGGTCAGAGCCATTCTGCAGGGAAAACCCTTAAGTGTCTGCTTGACTTGAACCAAGCGTGTGAAACTGCAACAACACAGGGAAGTCCACTTATCGTAGCTGGCCCCAGCTTTGCTCTGACTTGTGGATGAAAAGCACAAGAAGATGGATCAATGAATAGGTGAGTAAGTGGGAGAGGAGAAAATGGTTCAGTCATGGTTGGAGGAAAGGGATAGATCATCTAGGAAGTTATTACCTTGTGCTGTTAACCTTTTTTTGTTCTCTTTTGTGAGGTTTTGGCAGATAACAGATAACAGAGATTTTGGCACGCCCTGATGAAAAGGCTTTAAAAGGGTTTAAGCTTGGAGCCTAAACGAAACCATGCAGCAATTTGCAACATGTTTAAATCCCATTGCCACCAGGGTGTCATTGACTTGTACTGCGGGTTTATCAGTGACCCAGGGCATAAATGACAGAATACTTGTACAATGTCCATTCTCCTTCTGATGGACAAAAAATAAAATAAAATCCATTGATCAGATAAGTTGTTTTTTTTCCAGTATTTGCTCTACATTAGTTTTCCTCTAAGTTTTAATAACTGCTGAGTACACAGAGCTTCATATCACTGCCATTTAAGATTCCAGCTGGCTGAAGATGTTGGCAAGGTGGTTATCAACCCAGATGCAATTTATTATTATTGCCTTCTCCCTTTGTCCAAACATTTTTCTTCCTTGTTAAGCTCTCTGTGATCGATAGTTTCAGATGATTTTTCTTTTGCCAAGAGCTGAGCTAAAAATGACTTTCTTAATCAAGAAAATATCCATAGGGGATAGACTTTAACATGGAGTGGTATATCTAGGTCTTTTGATTAAAATTTTGGAAAAAATGTTGGTAAGAAGCCACCAACTGATAGCAAATTCAGTCTCTAGTTACAGTAGTTTTACTACATAAAATATTACCATATGATGTTACATTGCATTACTGCAGGATGATTTGAATCAGACTAGTGTTTTTTGTTTTTTTTTTTTATTATTTTTTTTGCCCTATAGTTAGATAAATGCCAGATATCCATTTTGTATACTGAACCAGCTGTAAGGCTCTTTGAAAAACTGATGAAGTGATAAGGTTTAGGAAGTTGACCCTTGAAGTCCCAGGTCACAGTACTGTGTTGTTCTAACTGCATGGCAGACTGCTTCTAGCATGACCCCATTGGCATTTACACCAGAACTTGCAGGGGATTGTCACCTGAGGGAGAAAAGCTGCTTACCAGCAAGCTTGCTGAGAAGAAAAGGGCAGTGCATGAAATGACCCTTTTTCAAGGGACAGAATAAAGTCAAGGAAAAAAGGAAGAGTTCTGAAGAAGTCTTCTGGGGAATTGCCTCATAAGCAACATAATAGTGGGACAATAAATCCTATATGGAAGAGGATTATGATGAGACAACTCGATTAGTTGTCTGGGATATGTGACAGAACAGCAATCATGGCTCGTGGTGTGTGGTTGGATCCTTCTGTAGCCCTATCATCTTTTTTTTTTTTTTTTTTCATTTGGAAAAGAGCCTGGAAAAAGGAATGGAGGAGGGATCGCTTTGCTTTTTAGCTGGAGATCCAGGTACAAACCAGCCAGAATGACTCTGAAAGTTCCAGTGCTGAAAGACGGATGAAAGGGCAGGAACAGAGGCAATCCAGTACTGCTGTATCCAAAAGAGTCACCTGGGGTAGTAATCCGGCCAAAAGTCCTACTTTTTCTGTTTGCAAGGCGAGTACTCACAGCAAGGCTAAGGCTACTTTGCATCTACTGAAGAACAATATCCACTTTTACTGAGCAGTTCTGAACAGTTTTTTACACAAATTTTATAAAGTGATGAACTGCACCCCAGATTGCCTCGAATGGATTGTTTCAGCATTCTCTGAATATAAAGAGAAAACAAACATTCAGGTATAGCTGAGTCTTCCTTGTAGATGCTCATGATGAACAATGAATCATAACTGGATGAATCCCATGCGGTTCTCCAGGGATTTGGGATGACAGCTCCTGCTTGAGCGTGGCTGGGTGTTTGCCAAGGGTGCCCCTTCTGAGAAGTCTCAGTGGTAGCTCCAGCAGCGCATTGTGGCTGCTGTGACATGAAGGGATATTTAGAGGTGAATTTAGTTTGACCTGACATGTCGGTTAAGCATCCCTAGGAGTTCATGTGGAAGGGAGCCTGGGAAGCAAAGAGTACTATATAATCAAGTCGGAGGTTTACCTTGTAAAACCAATACCTGTGAATTTCCTTTGATCTGTAAAAGATTTCTAAGCTTATTGAATAATACTTTGGTCACGTTTCTTTACTAAAATTGTGTCACTTATTAAGTTGGAACTGTCTTTTTTTTTTTTTTTAAATATAAACCCTTTTAAATTCAGAGATATCAACCTTATAATTTTCAAGTTGCTTGAAATTGCATAATTGCCAATGAAATATACTTTAATTCAAGGACAAGGAAACAAATGTGGATCAGCATTACAGACAGAGGTATAAATCAAGTGGATTCTGAAACTCTTTTTGGCACATCAACACATTTGGCAGGTTGGCAGTTGCCAGTATGATCAGGAGGCAAAAGGCAGCCCCTTTTCACACTCCTCCAGAAAAAAAAAAAAAAAAAAAAAAGGAAAAAAAAAAAAAAGGACTTCTTGCTTCCAGATGTTCTGAAAGGAAAAGCAGGAAAAGCAGCAGCAATGCATTGAAACAGGGCTAGGCCACATCACAGGGGAGAAATCCAGCAGAGATTTAAACATGATTTTCTGAGGAAGTCTATAAAGTCAATTGCTGAAAGCTGGGAGGGTGTGGTGGGGGAAAGTAACTCTATATTCCTTCTGAATTTCTTCTGCTTTTTCCTTCTGTACTTTAGCATACTGTGTGGGAGAGATTGAACTGGTACAGGTTGCTCTGACATATACAGCCAGTTTTTGTCTGCTTGCACACCATGAGTATGGCATGGGCAGGCATTATACAAATTATGTAGTTCTCAAAGCAGTTTAATATGGCTTATAGAGCCCACAGAAGGTGCAAGCAAAATTAGAAATGTTGACATTAAGATCTGAATCCTAAGACCTGTTTATATGAAAAAATGGAACTTTATTTTTTTCTTTGCTTTGCAAGCCGCAAGCATACATCACTGTGCTCACAGCAAAGTAAATTAATCAAATGGTGGAATATATAATGATGTGGAAAATTTAAAGCTTAGTTTAAATTATATTAAGTGGAAAATAATTCAACAGAAAATATTGAGTCAGTATTACAGAAACTAATCCATGCTTTGTTTTATATTTCCCCCCCCAGATTTGTGTGTCCTCATGTGAAACAGATAAAGAAACCTTTCTGTAGGCTCCCTGTGGTAGTTACAGGGAAAATTAAATTAATAGGAAAAATCAAAACAGACCATATTTCCAACTTTTTCCCACTAGTGCAAATAAGTCCAATGATGAGACGCTTGTGTCAAGGTTCTTTCCCAATCTAAGTGAAGCCTGGAAAGACAGCCTTTAATATTTCTTTCCCACTAGCTACTTCTAGGGAAATTTCATTTTTTTAGAAGTGGTGGCTAAGTAGAAAACATTTTCTAATAAAAGACCACACCCCAAAATATTTATCCAAAGAAACCTCACAGTGATTTCAAAGGGATTATTTTATTTCTTCTAAAAACAAACTGAACAAGCCTGTAAGGTTAGATCCTAATTTGCTAAAAAGTTATACATAACTTTTCAAATTCTGTTTGCACATTTATGAAATAAAACAAAGACTCATATAGCTATTTTAAAGTATTTCTTAAAATGAGGTAAGAAAGCTAACATCCAGAAAATGAGGGCATCGAAGTCCAAATTGTGTTTATACCAGTAAAAATCTTAGACTACAATTAATCTAGCAGAACACGGAGAACAGTTTGTTGCCAGGACTCTGTCACAGCATTTATACATGAACTGACCCAATACAAATGAACATCTAAAATTAAACTCAAAGTTCTGAGTTCATACTAGTGGCAAAGAGCACTACACCCATTGAGATATTGGAATGGATAAGATTTATGCTGCGGACTGTCTGTTTTCCAAGCCGTTCCTTTCCTGTTTTCCAGAGAAAAATTGTCACGTTAGTTCTAGTTACGGGAAAGCTTTTCAGTTACTCAACAGGTGTTTAAAGAAATTAGGATAAGAGCAAAACCAATAGACAAGGAGCACAGCTCACCTTTCCCTTTTACCTGTCCCTCCTTGAAATTCTCCAAAATGTAATGAACACATGTAACTATGTTATCCAAAATCCCCTTAGCGGTTTAGGAAGTCCTGAGGTCATTCCGTGCTTCAACTAGTAACCCAAGGTGACCTCATAACCAACTGCATGACTGTATTGCCATTAAATTGATTAATAGAGGTGCAATCAAGAGATTCCAGTTTCCCTGCCAGTAACGAAGACTTAAGAACTATGGGTTAACTCTCCAACCCATTTTCTTTACATAAGTTTGTCCACTCCCTGTGTTTGTTAGATGACGTTTGTAAGAAAGGGCATGAGGACCAGGACCTGGATGAATATGTCCACTTTCAACTGCTTGGAAAAGGTCCTTTTTGTTGTTGTTATTGTTGTTAAAGGTGTGGAATAAGTTTTATAGGTCATCTTGGACTGCGTAACTTAGTCTGTCTTTTCAGACAGATTTCCTCATTTATACAGATGGAGAAAGAAAATGGGGGTGGGGAGTTGGGGATTTGCGACTATAATTTAAGATCCTTTTCCTGCACTCACCTCCATTTTTATATCACAACAAGAAATTTTACAGTAATAACCTATAAGGAGTGAATCCAAGTTTGTCCAAATTCCAGATGAATGGGGCTGAGAAGATATTTATTCACATTAAATGGCAGAGCCATTTATCAGTGCTAAATTCTCATCACTTTAAAATCACAGTTACTGTTATTTCCAGTATTCTGAGAGGGACAATACTACAAGTATCACAGACCTCTTTTGAAGACATCTTGTATTTAACACCAATGAAGGCTTTTTTTTTTTTTTTTTTTTTTTTTTCAGAAGGGGCTGAAAGAAAGATGGGATTCAACTTGTCTAATTTTACAAAGAAAACCTCTAGAGATGAGCTTGTTGTCTTGACTCTCCCTAAAACACAACGGAGAAAAATTACAGCTTTTGTGACCTGATTCATCTGTCTCAATTCAGCCTTCTGTTTTGGACAAATCATACGCTTAAATCTCCCTCAACTACAAATGATGATTAACTTGTTCAGATGGATCCCATCCCTAACCATAAGAGTATGTAGGAGACTGTCTGCTCCTTTAAGGGTATCTGGCCAAGGGGTTTTTCGACTGCCACAAAAGGATGATAAGATGGGAACCAAACCTGGTCAGTTGTACTCACTGACAAACAAAGAAGCAGAATGTGGGAATGTTGATTCAAGCAAGGTTGTCTGAGAGAGGATCTCTGGATTGGGATGATAAGAAGTAAAGAAGGGGGAACAATAAGCAGAATGGATCTTCAAGGAAGATCAACCTGGACTTTGTAGCTGGTAAGATGTGAAGCTAGGGGAAGCTGGACAGGGAGAGTGCAGAAACAACAGAGACCTGTAACCCATGGTGGGTGTGCAGGGGAAAGGGGAGCAGGAGGAACAAAGAGGGGGAATAGGTAAAAAAAAATGTAAAAAAAGGACCATCATGTGTAAAACTTTTGCTCTGTGTTTTAGGTTTGTTCATTTTGTTTCTTCGTTTGCTTTTTAAGAGAGAAGATGTGGAGGAACAGAAAAAATAAAAAAAAAAATAAAAAAATGTTTGTTTACATTTCTTCCATTTGTCCGCTTCAGAGACACTTTCAAATCCATGGAATATGTAATATCTTCTGGATTTTTGGAATCAAAATCAACATGTGATTTTAATTTTCATTACCACAAATAATGAAAAATAGCACCTGGACACCCAGTCCAATACATAGAACAGGCAAAGGTCATCTGGATTCCTTTGGGAAACAGAATTTTGTATTAAGTTTTCTGTTGCTCTTTCAAGTCTATTTATACATGCAGGTACAGTATTTTGAACTAGATTGTTTTAAATATAAATAGAATTTCAAAATGAATACCTTCTTCATATAAACCTTATTTGTTTTTCTCATGTGGATTTTAATGCTTATTTTCTTTCATAGCATTATAGAAGAAATAACCACAACAATAATCGACATTCTCCACAGATGACATTTTCCAGCATTTTTAAAGGAGCATAGAAAATTAGATCCATTAAAACTTTGATAAAATATAATGAGCATATTTTAGTGTTTCCGTGTGGAAGCTGGAAAACTACTGTGAAATGTCTGAGCTTTTCATGTCATATGGGAGCATACTGAGCATCCCTTCCAATTTTTTACGTCCTGAGTGTCAATGTCTGCAGACAGATTAAACCTGATAAAAAGACTTCAATGTTGGGATGTTTCCCTTACTTTCTTCTCATTTTTACCTGTTCTTTATGGCATCTAACTCTTTTTGCTATCTTTCCATGTATTTGTCTACAACTACATGTAGACATCTATTCCACCATTGTGCTAGTAAGCTTTTGGTTAATTTACTTCCCTCATTTTGACAATTAAACTGTTAGTAGCAGTCCTGAAAGAAATCTTTGGGAACTGTCCTCTTCATTTAATTTTACAACTGAGGTAACTCCATGAAGCTGATTTTCTGGACTGTATTATATAGGGCCTCCCGATAGTTCTGCAGTTTACTATGTATTCACTAGTGTGTTTTGAAGTCAGATGGAAATGCATCAGCCTGACTCAATGGGATTCCATATTTCTTGTTTCAGTGTTTGCTGTAGTTATGATTTCCCATGAAACTAGCATTGTGGCAAACACCTATTGCATCTGGACATCCAGCTGCCCTGTGCCCACCTGTCACCCTGGTGGTAGAGACAGGGGACCCAACAATGTCATGTTTGAGGCTTGAGACTTTGTTTAGAAGCAGAGTAAGTTGAAAATCAATAGCAGTTTTAATGACAGGAGAAAATGTCCATATCTCTAAGCATGTCATGCTCTTTTGCAAAGAGAATGGATGCTACTGTGCATTAAATGCTACACACATAGTACTGCCTGTTGCTGCAAACTTTAGTGAAATTAGTATTCACCAGCCTCTAGCTATCTGTAAGTTAGAAGTTAAAAGTCTAGACTACACTAGTCATGTGGGTAGCCTTTATAACGTGAGCTAATCCCAATTTTACAAGGCTTAATCCTTTTAGAGTGGTAGCTAGGCACTAGTTGTGTTGCACTGGGGCAACTTTTACAGGTGTGTAAAATAAATTAAGACCTTACAGTAAGACAGAAGATTTAAACTCATAGTCACCCCCTCTACTTGAGGGAAGGACATTCAATCCTTTAGGAGGCATTTCTTTTTATCATACACAGGGTGGGGTGACTCATGTTCTGCAGATGAGGCGTGTTCCTTTCCATTGACTATACATATATACATAGAATATATATGTATATATATACATATACATATATATGTATACATGTATATGTGTATATATACATATGTATATATAATATATATATGTATATATATATATGAATATACATATATACAAAGAATGTATAGAATAGTTGTCCAGCTGCTAGACAACAGAACTCAGCCAAGAGTCCTCTTGGATCTCAGGACTCCCAGCCATAGAGTCCTGCTTTGGTTGGGCAAGTACCTAATCAATTGAGACATTAAGAGTTTGGAGGAAGACAGCATTTTGCTGTACAGGCTTATGACAGTACTGGGTTTGGGTTGGAAGAAGCCAGGATACTGTACAAGATTGTCTTTGCAATGCACTCAGTCTGTCTGTGTGTATCGACCTATGCATCCTGCTATTGCAGCAGCACTGTACTGAAACTTTTGCACAAAAGAAATTTTGTTTGTTTTGTTGTTTGTTTGTTTGTTTGGTTTTCCCCATAAATCCTGGAGTATGCTACCTAGTGAGCCCAGAAATTCAGTTTCACAGGCAGGTTGACTGTCACTATTATGCAAATTAAAACAAAACAAATAAACAAAAAACCCTCTTATATTAAGTATTCAAAATCAGGGAAGGTGAGATTTGTCCCAGAGGTTGAGACACCTATATTTTTTTCTTGACTAGGTTCTTCCCTGACTGTAACCTTACGCCTTGGTCTCAATCCAGTTCTGCACACGTTGTCTAATGCCAGTTGAAATGCCCAGATATTCCCTATAACCTACAGCTGCTACTCCAGAAGTATAAAAGTCTCCTCCAGCTCCTTTATCCCATCTTTGAGCACAGTGAGGATAGCACAGTAAGGATGTTTCTGATGCCTTAAGTGTGTTTCAAATGACATTAGACACCAGAATGTGGGTAACCCAACCACGTACACAAAGCTGACACATAGACCCCTATGCTGCTGGAAACCAGTGTGTGACTCAGTTCCCCCAACACAAGAGTTTCAGATCATTTCAGAGGAGTTGTCTGAGTTTTCCATATAAACCTATTCCAGCACTCAGGAGACTCATACTTGTTGAGTGAGACTTCAAATATCTAAGGATATATATAAAATAAACCACTAGACACTTTTTTTTTTTTTTTTAGGGAACTAAACTGTATCCAAAGCATATTTTTTTCATTAGTCCCTTTGATCAGACCTGGAATCCACAGTCTCTTTTATTAGCTCCACACATTTTCCTTTCAGTCTGTAAGATAGTTCTATCAACTGAGTTTAAATCAAATTGTATCCCTTGCCTCTGACCAATTCAGTGGCAGATTTGCTTTGGTCAGACCTGCAAAGTGTTCTCAGTGGTTTCCTTGTGGCAATGCAACACTTGCCACAGTTGGCACTGTCTGGTTTGCCAGACATGTCAAAGGGTCCACATGATGCAGTTACTAGAAATCTTTCTATCAGCTTGGCTGGATTTTGAATAAAGGCACATCATAAGACAGGATGGAAAGTGAAACAAAGAGAGCCTGCCATTAATTAGGTTTGCTTAGAACTAATGTCTTTTTTAATATTGGTTATTTTTGACACAATCCTTTTGTACAGATGTTGTTGTCTGCAGTGGTTAGCACCAAGCCAAGTCTTAGATGCTTTTCAAGGTTTCTTCCAGCACCATGGGGTTCATCAGGTCACCCTTTATCCTATTTAGTTGTTAATAGCTTGTTGTGATTCGCAGTCCTGTTGTCAGATATGAAGGGTGATAAAGGGGCTGTGAGCAGAAGAATGCTATTTTTCATCACTCGTGTTGTTTAGCAAACGTGTTGCAACACAAGGCTGAAGAGTTCAGCATCCAAACCCCAAAGCACTCGGACTTCTAACCTCTTCCTTCTGCCTCTCATCTCCTTCAGAAACAGAAGGAGGTAACTTCCAAGGTCAGCATGTCCCCTTTTATTCAGATACTCTTTGGAAAGAGAAAGAGGGAGAAACGCACATTCATTTTGGTCTGTGAATTCCAAGTTTAAAAGGACTCTGATGAAAAACTTTCCCCCCTTTTGAAAACCTCATTTCTAACATACCTCAGGAACAGCCAGATCTGATAGGGAATATCATTCAGAATTCTTTCATGTAGCTCATTTCCTAATCTCTTTGCTCCATCACTGGAAGGTTAATAGGAAAAACAACTAATGGGCATATTGCTGCAATCAAGCAAAAATCCCAGCTCTGTTTACATGGTTACACAGCTTTTATTTAAAGATGGCAAACAGCTGGTTTCCTGAACAGAAAGAGGTAGTTTCAACCACTACCTCGTGTGGCAGTGCCCAAGACCAACACTGAGACAAGGTCTGTGTCAAGCAAGGTGCTGCAGAGATTCACTGAAAGAAGCTCCAGGGAACTGATAATCAAAATGAACAACAATATTTTTGTGCGACAGAGACACGAGAGCTTATGGCTGAGTTTCCTTTGAGCACAGAGATGTATGTCTTGTAAATGTCTCCATCCAAGCTACCACCCTAAGCCTCCTTTACAATCTGTGAAGAGAAATAGTCCCTTTGAAATGACGTGCCTTAAAGCAGTGCCCTCACCACAGATTAATCTTCTGCCAGCGTGTCAAAGGAGTAGCTCCTTCTCCTCTACCCGAACCAGTGAGACATGTCTGGGGTGCTGTGTACATTGCTGGGCTCCTCAGGACAAGAGAGGCATGGAAACAGTGGAATCAATCCAGCAGAGTCCATGAAGGTAATTAGGAGATTTTCAGCATCTCGGGAGAGCTGGGCTTGTTTAGCTTGCAGAAGAGAAAGTTCAGAAGGGTCTTACCAATGTTTATAAACATTTGATGTGGGAGGAGTAAAGAAGATGGAGTCAGGGTCTTCTCAGCAATGCCCAGTGACAGGGCAAGAGGCGATGGGCACAAATTGCAATACTGGAAATTCTGTTTAAACAAATGAAATTTTATTTTATTTATTTATTTATTTTTATCTTTATGATTGTGTGGGTGGTTGAACACTGGAACAGGTTGCCCAGAGAGACTGTGGAGTCACCGTCCCCAGAGGTATTCAGAAGTGGACTGGACATGACCCTGACCAAACTGTTCCAGCTGGGTTGGGCTAGATGATCTCCAGAGGTCCCTGAAAACCTCAACAATTTTGGAATACTGCATTGAGAAATTCAGGCCCATAAACAGAAGAGCAGAGCCTAACTCAGGCTCACTTGAAAGATCTAATGCAAATGATAGAAGGAGGCAGAGCAACAGGAGAAACATAATAAATTTGGCAAGTCTGTGATGCTGATCATTAACAGTGCCTAAGGTCTCACCCAGAGTGGAAACCTGTGCTGTCTGTTTGATAGCAGAAAAGATTTTACAGCAAGCTGCATGGACCAGGCTCCAGAGTACAGCACCTTTCCTTGCAATAAGGAAGTGTTTATTTGTAACATCGAAGAACATGTATTCCATAGATCAAGGGAAACAAATAAAAATAAATAGATAGATTTTAAAAGAGCAAAAGCTAAAGAAATTAACTGCACCTTATCTCACCCTGAAGGTAAGAAGACAATTCCTGGACAAAAGCAAAAGAAGAGGAAATTCCAAAGCAAGAGGGAGGGGGAAGCCCTTGACAGAGAAAATGCTGAGTTACTGGTACTCACAAAGTCTCGGGACAAAGGGGAAGATCTATTTTCTACTCCCTTATACAACCGTTGCTGAGTTTCAGGATTCCAGTTTTTACTTGGGATGAAGTTGATTTTTTATGGCCTCACAGCTGTTATGAGGTTTTAAACAAGGGCAAACAGGTATAAAATATCCCCCCGGCCACAAAGACAGATCTAGGTACACACTTTGCCAAGGTATCAATAACAGCAGCAAATTAGGCCCATAAATGTGAAACATCTCATCCAAACTGTGCTGAAATCAGTGAGAAAGAATTTCTTGGACTCTGAAAAGGTTTAGTCTGCTTGCAGAGGTGGCTGTTGAAACAGATCATCCCCAGATTTCACCATGACCACAGGAGGCACCAGAGAGAACTGTAAATATGATTTAGCACCATCCCATGTACATAACCAGGAGCAAGCATGCTCCAGCATGAAAAATAAAACAAATAAATAAATAAAATCTATTGCTTATCGATCTCTTTCTCTTGGTCTGATCTAAAAGCTCTTGAGGTTGAATAAACTTCAGTGATGAGACTCTGCCAATGTAAAATGGGTGTCAAACAGGAGTGTCAAAGGCTGGGCAGAACAATAGCCATTTTTATCAGTCACTGTTATTTCTTTGTATACACACCATAAAATGATGGAGAAGCAGTCTCAAGAATTTAGTCTCAGGAGCCAGGACTTAGAAGTGTTTAGGAAGTCAATATTGATTGACTCCCTCAAAGTATGGCTATAAATGAGCCCTTTTTTCTTTTTTTCCTTTTTTTCTTTTTCTTTTCTTTTCTTTTCTTTTCTTTTCTTTTCTTTTCTTTTCTTTTCTTTTCTTTTCTTTTCTTTTCTTTTCTTTTCTTTTCTTTTCTTTTCTTTTCTTTTCTTTTCTTTTCTTTTCTTTTCTTTTCTTTTCTTTTCTTTTCTTTTCTTTTCTTTTCTTTTCTTTTCTTTTCTTTTCTTTTCTTTTCTTTTCTTTTCTTTTCTTTTCTTTTCTTTTCTTTTCTTTTCTTTTTTCTTTCCTTTCCTTTCCTTTCCTTTCCTTTCCTTTCCTTTTCCTTTCCTTTCCTTTCCTTTCCTTTCCTTTCCTTTCCTTTCCTTTCCTTTCCTTTCCTTTCCTTTCCTTTCCTTTCCTTTCCTTTCCTTTCCTTTCCTTTCCTTTCCTTTCCTTTCCTTTCCTTTCCTTTCCTTTCCTTTCCTTTCCTTTCCTTTCCTTTCCTTTCCTTTCCTTTCCTTTCCTTTCCTTTCCTTTCCTTTCCTTTCCTTTCCTTTCCTTTCCTTTCCTTTCCTTTCCTTTCCTTTCCTTTCCTTTCCTTTCCTTTCCTTTCCTTTCCTTTCCTTTCCTTTCCTTTCCTTTCCTTTCCTTTCCTTTCCTTTCCTTTCCTTTCCTTTTCCTTTCCTTTCCTTTCCTTTCCTTTCCTTTCCTTTCCTTTCCTTTCCCTTTCCTTTCCTTTCCTTTCCTTTCCTTTCCTTTCCTTTTCTTCTCCTTTTCTTCTCCTTTTCTTCTCCTTTTCTTCTCCTTTTCTTCTCCTTTTCTTCTCTTTTCTTTTCTTTTCTTTTCTTTTCTTTTCTTTTCTTTTCTTTTCTTTTCTTTTCTTTTCTTTTCTTTTCTTTTCTTTTCTTTTCTTTTCTTTTCTTTTCTTTTCTTTTCTTTTCTTTTCTTTTCTTTTCTTTTCTTTTCTTTTCTTTTCTTTTCTTTTCTTTTCTTTTCTTTTCTTTTCTTTTCTTTTCTTTTCTTTTCTTTTCTTTTCTTTTCTTTTCTTTTCTTTTCTTTTCTTTTCTTTTCTTTTCTTTTCTTTTCTTTTCTTTTCTTTTCTTTTCTTTTCTTTTCTTTTCTTTTCTTTTCTTTTCTTTTCTTTTCTTTTCTTTTCTTTTCTTTTCTTTTCTTTTCTTTTCTTTTCTTTTCTTTTCTTTTTTCATTTTCTTTTTTCCTTTTTCTTTTTCTTTTTTTTTCCCCCATCAGAATTACCTTAAAATATTTTTGTCCTTGTTTTACTTCTGCAATACAAATGCTTAAGCTAAAAAGAATGTAATGAATTGTAGAAACTATTTGTCAATGTTAAGGTGATTTGCAAAACATGACCCAGTCTTCCAGACATTACAAACTCTGTTTTGCTTTGTTTTGTTGTTCTTTTTGCAGGTGAGTCTTGACTGAGTAACCCAGAACTGTTAAGCTAATTGGTAACATTCACTTGTATATACAGATCTATACGGATACACACCCATGTGTGCCTGGGTGAAAGCCCATACCAGCATTTTGTTCTTATGTAAGACACAATTAATTTTCTCATCTAGTTTCAGTGTGGTTTTCTGTATTTATATCAGTATTAAATGTAATTTATTAAGTTTACAGCCTTGACAGTGTGAATACGTTGCCATTTATTAGGCACTGGCAAGTCATTAAAACATCTGTTTTATAAGAAACACGGTATTTTTCTGGAGCTTTTGTTCCATTAGATGGAATTACTTTGGGAAACTCTCCAGAGAGAAAGCTCTGGCTCAACATCTTCCAGCCACATTCTTGCCAGAGTCGTAGGTGCAAACTTGGCATCAGCAGCAGGGGGAGTTATGGGATTGCTCTTTTCCTATACCCTACTGAAATGTCCAGATGACTGAGGAGAAAGAAGGAAAGAGAGGGAGAGAAGCACAGAACAGAAACTGGGAGACAATGGGGTTCCATCATTCTTAGCATGCACACCCTGCATGTGTTTTAGGGCCAGCAGAAACCATCTTGTGTCAATCTAACAAGAGCTGTGTGCAACATGTCTCAAGTACTCATTCCTGAAGCATGAACTGATGCCTTCCAGTAGAAGTACAGAACAAGTACAGCTAGAAAGTGCCAGCGTAACAAAAGAAGAATCTGTGCATGTGAATACTCTTAGCAGAGCTCAATTATGGGACCAAAGACTGTAAAGTAGATTTACCAGATCTGTAGAAGGAGCAACTACAGTACTCTTACACAGACCTTTAATTGCAGAATCATGGGAAAGTTTATGTTGGAAGAGATCTCTTGTGGTCTCTCATCCAGCAGTTTTTTCAAAGGATAACTCCTTTTCAGGGTGAACTTTAAGGCTAGAATAAAACTGTTCAATTTTGAAAATGCACAAGGATGGAGATTGCACAGTGCCTTTATGGAATTACAGGAAGGACAATGCAGTCACAAAACCTGTACCAAAGGTGATAATGACACCAGCAGTCTTGGGACTACAGCAGTTTCCAAGTGGCAATGTGAAAAAAAATACAGATTATCATTGAACCAATGTCAAATAAAATACTTCCGGTCAGATGAGTGAATCCAAGTGAAACATTCCAGTTTCAAGGAAGGAATGCTGAAATATTTCATTTTCAGTTTAAAAAAAAAAAAAGTTGAAGGAAAACATTTTGACAGATGCATTTCCATTTAGTTAAAGAAAGAGGAACTAATCTTCTCATCTTAATTTAAAATGAAAACATATTAGACGTATTAGAACACCGCCCAGAATCAAAAATTATAGCTATTGTTCAGTATAAAAAAGTGTAAGGCCAATGTGAAGCAGGAGGTCAGTAAAGTAGGTTATAGTGGATCTTCTGGACCTCGAAATCTGTGCAGCCATGCACGTTTAGATATATACACCACTGCATACAAATAACCACCTTACTGCCTAAAACTTGGGGGTGGAATTGGATAGACTCCATTTACAAAATCTCTAAATCAAGTGTACACTGTTTCCCAAGGGTAACTTGTTCATTTCAAGTAATTGCACAAACAGAAGCAAAAACTCCCTTAAAAATAATACATCAATCCTTGGATTGTTCTCCAACCTCAGCTATGCTGATGTTTACTATTGCATGGTGGAAATGTAGGCTTTCAGCTTCAGCAGTCTGCTTTCTGTAATGTTTCAAAGGTTCTGGCTGTGACTTGGTATTTCTTGCCACTGTTTGCTGGTTTTGTGTCCCTTCAGAGCAGAGCAAGCAAGAATATCCCTGGGAGTCAATGTCTGTCTTGGACACCCATAAAGGACTTGCAAGAGAATTGAGCTGAGAGTGACTGCAGGAGGCAGCATCTTTTTTTGATGAATGTTCAAGTCTTTGGTGGATGGGCACTATGTCTGATGACAGAGTTCCTGGAGCCTCATCTGAGGAAATGGAAGATCTTGTGCCCTTTCTTTTGCCACTACTTTTAAAGTCACTATGAAGACTTTGAACACCTGCCAAAAATCAAAACATGCAAGGGAGTGAAAATTCAGAAAAAGTTTAAAGCTAGTGTGTTGAGCTAACACTGTCCTCATTTGCTTGGTCTTTGGTGCTGCAGAAAAATACTTCAAGTCAGGTTTTGGGCGACTGCTGATAAACATCATGTCCAAAATTCAGAGCATTCTGTGTGTGAAAATGGATTGAAGTTGGTATTACCTCTTGATAAGGCCAGTCTGCTTCTGCCAAACTAAACTAGCCTAAGGGCTGCTCTAGTTCATGCAAGGAGTATGGCTATAAGGAGTCCAAACTGCAGCCAGGTGCTGGCTTCCTGCCCCTCAGAGTTCAAAAGGGAATTAGAAAGAGGTGAAGAAGGAACAGAGACAAGACTCAACAACACGTCACTGTCTAAGAGCCATCGAGAAAGAGAGAGAGGAACTCACACCTGGCAAAGCTGTACTATTGACTGCAAGAACTGGGGCCAGTGCAAGAGGCAATAGTTGTAGAGAATTTTTTATTTTTATTTTTATTTTTATTTTTATTTATTTATTTATTTATTTTCCTACAATGAACATTTAAAGGAGTTTTCCATTCTGGTTTAGTCCATTTCAACTGCAAGATAAAAATGGCTATTCAAACTTTCAGAGCTGAGCATCAATTACTGTGAAATTTCTAAATGTAAGGTATTGCATAAAATACAAGCAGCAGTCCTATGACATTCTTTAAGCTTACTCACTGAAGGAAGCCATTAACTCCAACAATCTCAGTCAACAGAGGAAGGAAGGGTTGCGTCTCATGTTGGAAGAGTAATTTCTTTTAAAATAGAGAGGCCAGAAGACAGCTTTGAAGAATGATGCCTAGCATAGCCTGCCAACAAAAGTAAAGGAGGGTGCAGAAAGGTACCAACTGCCTCAAGATATATGTTATTTGGGAAACCAAGTGGATGCTGGGACCCAGCAGTGTGAAAAAAAGCCTCATGGTAGAAAGATTTAAGCTAATGTGTGGTCTACTCCACCCTTGATACTTTGGTTATCCCAACAAGTAGTCAGGGAGTAAAGGGAATTTTTAGAGATGCATTTGACAAGCTTCCAATAGGAACAGACACTCAAAGTAAGGTCTGGAGGCAAAATTTCATAATGTATGGATGGGATTCATCTATGTTCCCTGAGCAAACCTGTATCCAAGTTAGCCTCCTAAATGACTAAGTGATAGTAAAAACATCCCAGAGAATATCTCTCAAAGATTCAAGCAGTATTTCACAACCTTATCAGTAGTTTAGGAGACTTTTACTCTAGTCCCACACCATCCAGTGGACAAAACATTTCATCTCTGGTACTCTGCTTTCTTTCTTTCTTTTCTTTTTTCCTTCTTCTTTCCCCTACCATTAGTTTATCCACATTTAATTGGTGGAACTGTTTCTCCCTGGATATGGCAGGGAAAAGTCCAAATGCCAATCCAAAGCCAAAGAAATACAGCACCAGAAGTCCCAGACTCACTCTTACCTTTACAGGTAACGTACCAAGATTGAAGTTTAGTCATTTTCTTGAACAGCATATATGTTTAGGCAACTGATCAGATGTACCTAACTTTGTGTGCTGTCTAGGACTCAGAAACATCCTAGCTTTTGCACTTAGATTATTTAGAAAAAGTCTTTTTCAATAGTTTATGAAGGAGATAAACATTCACTGAAAATAATCTTGGCCATTCATCTCTAAATCCATTGCCTGTGGTATCAATAAAATATCAATGGCAAGACAGGTATGGAATTACCTCTCAAAATACAATCCTTTCTTCCTTTCTGTTCCTGTCCCTTTCCCCTTTCCCTCAGCCTTTCCCAACTCCCCTTTCACCCCTCCTCCCCCCATGAAATTGAATTTAATCTCCTATTATTTCATTACATTATTCAAAATACCTTATAGGATAAATTTATGTAGACCCAAACCACAGCTCCCATCTACCAGTAAGCAAAATATCATTCTCTGACGAGGCAGGTAGTAAGGTGGTCTCTTACACAATGTGTCTTTAAAGTCATTTTTTACCTTTTAAAGAGCTACATGTCACTATGGGAGGAGACCTGGGAAAGTCAACCAGGTGAATATCAGGGTGAGGGGAAAAGGATGTGTGTGGGTACCCTGTGGTGTCCACACCAGGCCAAGGATAAGGAATCTGTCTCAACAACCACACCAGATCGTCCTTAGTTCAAGCAGTAGGAGCCAATCTGTTTGCAGCTGGAAAAGCAAAGTGCCATCAACAACATTTACATAGTTCACACACACCCCTGGCCTGATTAGGTGTGAAATAGGGACGGGAAATTGCTTTTAAGTGTCCAGCATTCTTGGCTCCAACTAGAGCCATCCCAGGCATTTTCATCTGTGCGTAATATGTAGCTCCACAGAAACAGGTCAAAGAGAAAGGAAGTTCTTTGGTGCTACGGGGTCATCTCTAATTTGGGGTTTCACTCTGGAGCTTTCTTTCTACAGCTAGAAAATACTGAAGGGATTCTGGAAAAGGGGTATTAAAAGCACTCGGGAAACAGTCCTGTTCAAACTGTGTTTCACTTTTGTTTCTCTTCTTTCTGTTGCTGTCTTACACCCGCACACCTGACCTTACTAGATCTTTTGTCTCTTAATGCTAAGACTGAGTAAGGGAGAGGAAAGGGAGCAAGTCTGGGTCTTCCTACCACCTGTGAATCAGAATAAAATGGGCTACGGAGGGAGCCTAGTAATAAAACACACCCCAGACATGGTCAGGAAATTCAGACCGTCCAAGAGAATTCCTAGGCTGTTGTATGTCAGTGTGTGTGTGTGTTATTTGTGGAAGAATGTAGGGTTGTGTTCATAGTTGCTGAGATATAGTAAGGTCTGCAGCAGGCACAAACTTGTGAGATGCAGATGTCACAGGCCCCTACCTGCAGTCGGGGTGAAGTACAGAGTTACAGAGAGCTACAGCACGTGGGGAAACTGTTCTTCTGATTTCAGCCTTTTTCCTACCAACAAAAAAATAGCCCTTACGGTCTGTTTGTACTGTTTGTACTAAGTCCTCATGCTGTTGGCATCCAAACCTGGAAGTTTAACATTATCTGGATAGCAACAAAATCATTCCTGTAATGACTTGCCTGCTATCACTTGTTTCTCCACGTGCTCCACGTCCTTGCCAGGAGGAGCAGATCCTGCTCAAGCTGAGCTCCACCACAGGATGCTTCGGAACAGGAACAGGATCCATAAACCTTGTCCTTACCCAGCAGTAATGTACCAGGCTCCAGTAGCTGCCCACAAATATCTTTTAACCATAGTATAAGTCAAAGAAAGGTATGTTTCATGCATTCTGGAAAAGAAGCTGCCCAGGCAGTCATTGCAGATGTGGTAAGACGGTGGGGGAGAATATTTGTCTGGGCTGAGCCAACAGGGGCTCCATAAACATGGGGCCCTAAGGATGACCCTGTGCTTGTTGTGAGCTGCATGGCTGTGTGCCACGTAGATGCCATTTCTTTCAAGAAAAAATAAAAATAAAAATAAAATAAATAAAATAAAATAAAATAATAAAATAAAATAAAATAAAAAATAAATAAATAAAATAAAATAAAATAAAATAAAATAAAATAAAATAAAATAAAATAATGTAACAATTACTGGTAAGGGAAACAATATTTCTCACCTGTGCTGTCCTTTTTAAAGAGTGATATTCACATCCAGGGATGCTCCACAAGTTTAACTGGGAGGAGACTAAGATCACTGCTTCCCCCTGACAAAGATACTCTCATGAACTAATAGAGAGCCTAAAGGCTGGCACGTAAAATAATACACTGCTGAACTGGTGTGATCCTTTTTACTGAACTCATACCACATGTAATCCAGGCAAAATGAAATATGAGATCAGAGCAGTTGTCTGCTATACCCCAGTGAGCAGGAGTGGGGTGGCTTCAAATCCTAGAAATGATTTTCTTAAAGACTTCAAGCCTGACAGAGCTAGCCTTCAGGCAGTGCTATAAAGGGAAGATTACATGCACACACACATATAGGAGATTTATTTTTATTTTCAGGGATAAAGAGTAAGTCATTCAGCCATCTATCCAGTGACTGTGGTTGCAGAGGGAAGAGCCAAAAAGCACTGGAAAGCAGATTTATCCTGTGTTACTGAAGGTAGGTTGGACTGGTTGGAGAAAGCTTAGCCCCCTATTAGCACAAGGGATGACTGCTGGTATGTTACCTCCCTGTGTGATGGTCTGACTGTTTTCCAAAGCTAATGCCAATGGGAAGACTGAGAGAAAGGTATTTCAGTCCCGTGATGCTCGTTGCCTCAGCTTGGATTAACTACAGCAGGTAAAGGGCTAGATGTGGAAACTCTGGACGAAGGATCTACCTCCCATCTAGTTTTTCTGCTTCTGCACAAAATTCTTTATAAAGCATTTTCTAACACACTCATCAGTCCACTTGCAGTGGTCTGTAGTGGTGAGACATTCTTCTGTCAGCAGGTAAACTACACCAAACCTCACCATTTACATGGTTTAATAATGGCTATCTGCTGCTGGCCGTGGAACATGGAACTAGACCTCTGGGCTGGTTTCACTTGGCTATGGGTCTCTGTTTAGGAATTGTTTTAATTTTATTAAGGAAAAAGACAAAAATCTCAATTTTGAAAGAGTTTTGGCTTTTGAAAACCATAATTTGTTGTTGACAGTAAACAAACAAACAAAAAATGTTTCTAGTTAAAAGTGAAAATGTTTTCCTAAAAGTATCTCTCAAAAGCCATTCATTTGATTTTAATTTTTAAATGAAGAAAAAAAAAAAAAAAGGTAAGAGGCTCTTGTGGGCCTGGTTGTGTGAGAATCAGTGACTGTGTTGTGCTTGAATTCAGTGTACTAGGAAGGCAGGGTTAAGTGTATCAACTCCAACCAGACGTCCATCAGCACAGCAACTGGTTTCAGTTCATGGTCCATATGACTCCTTAGGAAAATGTACAAGAAAACTTGAAGCATGGAATGATCACAGTCCATGGGTTTCTGACAAGAAATAGCTTTCCAGAAGTACAGAGCAGTTGGGGGGAATCCTAAAAGGCACTTGGCTTAACATAAAACTGGCTCTAATCCATTTGGAACAGAAAAATCCAAAGTACGTGGGCAATTGCTTCATGGAGGGCTGTTCAAAGACCTGTTATTCAAGGATACTCTGGAAATGGGAAAGGGGAGAGTGATCAAGCACAAACTTACAGAGTCAAACAATACTTGTCAAGAGAAACAGGGAAAGGAAAAAGCAGAATTAATATTGCTAGCAAGAGAATTAATAAGTTCTGAGTGATGAAACAGATGAAGTTTTGTTTCCTATAGCAGAAGGCCTTTCTGCTGAAATCTTTGGTGTCTAATAAAGCATGAGTTCGGGTTAAAAGAAATCCTGAAATTAGGGATTTTGTATTATCCTCTGCCTTTGTGGTTTTCTTGGTGTTTAATATGGGACAAGTTCACACTTTGTCTTGTTTAAGGCACTGGTAAATTCACTTTCCAAACCCCATTTTCTCATCATACTTGTAAGAACCTTAGACCCCTGCCTTCTGTCAAATTTGATGGTAGTTGACCAAAAGATTCAGAAAGTATTGCAAGAGGATGAACACATAAGCATTGTGGACTGCATAAGCATGGCATAGACATGACAAAAACAATATTAATGCCTGAAAACTGTTGGTACAATAATTTGTCCCTTATATCAAAGTCCGATAGTACCAAGTTCATACCACCTACCAGCACTCTTTAACTGCACAGGGAATTTCGATTCCCAATCTCATTTGTCTGGCCATCTGGCAATAGCTATAAGAAAGCTGAACTGCAGGATTCTATGCGACTTCAGTAGTTTGTAACTTCCCCAGTAAATTCCTTCCAAAGATTTTTGGCATATAAATCCAGGTATGTTTCTATCAGGGAATGCCAGGACAATTCAGGCTGAGTGAGCTGAGAATTGGCATCAGTATAATTGCTTTAGTTCAAAGTTCATCCAGTGCTAACTTGCCTTGGATTGTGTGGCGTGGTCACAGTAGCATTGCTCAGAGGTCTCATGAGGGTTTCTTCAGTGCTCACTTTGCAGTATGCAGACATCTACATACCTAGCTGTAAACCATTTGTACTTGCCAGGGATTTTTAAAAGGTAGACACACACCATTAAAATTCTGTCTGATTCTTTCCTACAGACTCGTTAAAGGAGCTGTGAACTGGGAGAATGATCTCCACCTGCAACAATGTGAAGGTTTAATACCACTGGGCTGCAAAGCACCACTATATTGCTTGGTCATTCTCCCTCCTGAACAGAACAGGGGGAGAAAATAGAAGGAAAGAAGCAGCTTGTGGGTTGAGATAAGGACAGGGAGATCACACATCAATTACCATCACAGGCAACACAGACTCAGCATGAGGGAGATTAATGACATTTATTGCCTACTGCTAACAGACTAGAACTGTGAGAACTAAAAGCAAAGTAAAAACACCTTCCTCCATCTACCCTCTTCTACCTCCTCCCCCTGAGCGGTGCAGGGGAACAGGTAATAGGGGCTGCAGTCAGTCCTTAACACGCTCTGCCCCTGCTCCACGCGGGGTCCCTCCCACGGGATGCCGTCCTTCCCCAACTGAGCCTGCGGGGGCTGCCCACAGGCAGCAGCTCTTCAAGACCTGCTCCCACACGGCTCCGTACCACGGGGTCCATCCCCCAGGAGCAAACTGCTCCAGCACGGGTCCCCCACGGGCGGCAGCTCCCCCCAGACCCCCTGCTCCTGCGGGGGCTCCTCTCCACGGGCTGCAGCTCCGGCCCGGGGCCTGCTCCTGCGGGGGCTCTCCGTGGGCCGCAGCCTCCTCCAGGCCACATCCACCTGCTCCACCGGGGGCTCCTCCACGGGCTGCAGCGTGGAGATCTGCTCCGAGTGGGACCCGTGGGCTGCAGGGGGACAGCCTGCTCCACCAGGGGCCTCTCCACAGGCCGCAGGGGAACTTCTGGCTCGGCTCTGGCCAGCAGCGGGTCCCTTTTGGAGCAGGCTGGAGCTGGCTCTGCTCTGACATGGGGCAGCTGCTGGGCTCTGCTCACAGAGGTCTCCCCTGCAGCCCCTCTGCTATCAAACCCTTGCCACGTAAACCCAAATACATAGAGATGTAAACCTATGCCAGGACAAGGTTTTAACTCAGGAACTGTTCCCACAGACACCCCTTTCCTAATGCAGCTTGTGTGGTGCAGGAATTGTCAGCTGATCTTTACAGCGACGCTTCCATAATGGAAGCACCTCCATTCTGTGAAAATTTTGTCACAAGAACACCTATTCAGGTGTAGCTTCATCTATTTAGACCCCAGTAAGTCTGGCTGGATCATGGTGCTGAGAAACCTCACTGGTTCCAAGCCTGCTTTATCTGTACATGCAGTTCTGAAAAGAAAAGATGTAAGATGTGGTTCCAACTACAGGATTACTGTATTATAATGTCCTCTGCTTCTTCGTATGTTAATAAGAATTTAATTGTGCCTTCCTGGTGTAATAACCATGCCACTAAGTAATGCAAGGATAAAAAATTAATTATCTTTATCTTGGAACTATCATAAAAAGAGAAATGAGATTTTCTCGTGCTGATGAAGGAGTTAGTTTAGGAAAACAGACTGAAATTCAGAGTACGCCTGTGAGCTTCTGCCTTAGAGAGCAGAAAAACTGACTCCCTGTTCCCTCTAGAATACTTGGTACTTCTGGGAAACACCGAAGCTCCCCATCTCCCTTACATCTGTCATAAGACAATATTGCAAGAGCAGATGGGATAAATAGAGTCTGCTACCATGGGCCAGCCTGGAGGCATACACAAAGCATTCCCAAAGCACACACGAAAGCTTAAATAATGCTTTTAAGTGATCCCTGAAACAATCCTGCTTTGGTCACTTTGACTCAAGAGCATTCATGTGGACAGACCATCCAGAAAATTTGGCATTAAGCCACATAGAGTAAATAACCATGTGGATACCACTATTGTTTTCCTAGGCCATGTTCTGGTATGTCTTTGTATGTTCTACATATGTCTTTTTATCCTGACTACAGTATCCAAAGCTCCATAGAAAGTTTGGTAACTAGTCCTGCATTGTAATGGATCTGATCCATATTCTGGTATCCTCTCACAGTCTTGTCTGCTTGTTTGCTTGATTTTGTCCATTGACATTTCCTTGTATAGGCTAAATTTGTAGTTGTGTTAGTGCAGTTCTTGGTTGAATTAAAATTCAAGAAGGTAAACCTCTGTCCAAATTTCTGGGAACTTTTCCTTTTTCTCTTCGCAAGTCATGACAAGTTTCTTCTACTGGCCTTCTGAGGTAACGGGTTGTAGACAAGCTCCCAGTGGTAATGTAGTAGAGAAGCAATGCAGGGAAGACAGTGAAATGTTCTGTGATGGTGGTCTACATTTTCTTTTTTACTGATCTCTAAGGTTTTCATGTGGAGATAACCTCCCACATCCTTTACTGAATTTAAGCCTCCTTTTGAGACTTTTGATTTAAATTTGTTAGTTAACAATTCCAGACGATAACACACTATGAATTTGCAAGCCACAGGTTAAAAATCGTAGCACTGGAAAGATTAAAACATCCTTCCTGATTTTGATCCAAAGCTTTCTGACTTCAGTCAATAGAGTCACTGACTCATTGGGGGCTTTGAATCAGACCTTGAAAGGTCTGTAGCTTTTTACCAACTGTAGCTTTTTACGGTTCTCCATGTCCCAGGTCTCCCTCCTCTCTCTTGTGTTTGTTGTTCCTTCTCTCCACCCCAGCAGATGTTTTCCAGGCAAGAGAGCAGGATCTTGCTTCACTTGGAGCCAGAGCCAAGCTCTGATGGTCTTGCTCTGATTAATACCACTGGGAGTGGCACCTCTGAACAATCAGAAGCAGTGAGCAGGGGAAGTGCCCTTCCTGCCCCTGTGCTCGCTTCTCACTACATTACCAAAAGCCATAAATAACAAGACAGAAAATTAAGCTCAGACTAACTACGAAGGCAGGAAGGGAGAAAGGACGCTTCAGTTTTGTACACATTGGCTTCCAGACTATCTTGATGAGTCTTCATGGGAATAAAATTTAGGACGTACATTCTTCCTGCCTGAGCTCTTAAGGGTGGGCATCTCCGCTGGGTTCCCCATTGCTCACTCTGTCTGGTTACTAATATCCTGATCAGAGCCTGTTTTTCAGTGTTGTCTTTCTTTCAGCTACTAATGCTCTGATTCTGGGTGGGATCTCCTTTCCTGATATGAAAGATCTAGGCTCCAGCAGAGCAAGGCCTCCTCTGTGTCATTTGGGACCATTAAATATTCTGTAAAAGAACAATAATGTATACTCCAATAGAAGCATATGTGTTTATATTGAACCTATTTCAATGTGTTTCATCAACAATTTTTTTTCCCTCCTGGCCAAGGTTTCTTGCAAGGACAAAAAATTATTTTTATTTTTTATTTTTTTTTGTCTTAAAAAAAAAAAATTTCACTTTTTAATAAAATAAAGTTCTTCTATATTTCAGCTTTATAACTTCATTTTTTTTGAGCCTGCATATTGCATCAGACTAGAAAAGTGATAAATGCAATCTGCTCTAGACTAGACTAGAAAAGTGATAAATGCAATCTGCTCTTCTTATCTCCATTTATCTTCTAGCTAGAGACCTGGGCAGCTATTGCTTTCCAGTTGCCCAGCAGAATGCACCCTCACTACAATAGAGCAGTCTTAAAGACAGCCCCACTCTCACCTTCTTCAAGTCACAGCAAGAGAGAGCAGTGTAAAGTCAAGATCAAAGGTCTGCTAAAATGTATACCGTTGCCTGGAAAGCACAAGCAAAAAATGCTTTTATAGCCGAGAGTACAAAGCAGAACAGTTAGTACATGGTTTATTACATAGGACCCTGCAGTCTAAAGGACTGGGCACACAATTCTGCTGAGCCAGAATCACAGAATCATAGAAACATTCAGGTTGGAAAATACCTCTAAATCCATCTAGTCCAACATGAAGGAGACAGGATTTGAATCTTTCAGGTTAATGTTGATGTGACAGAGGATCAGCAGTGCTGCTCTGGTATTTCTTCCTCCCTACATCACCAGAAACAGGGGGGCAACAATCATCCTTGACTGAAACCCCAACATCTTAGCTTCCATACACACCTCAAGTTAGTGGCAGGAGTCTCTAGATTAAATGAAGTGAAATGTACAAGTGCCCAAACCCTATTTTCATCTTTTCATCAAGTGTAATCCTAGTGAGGTGGGTTTTTTTGGTTAGTTGCTTTTTGGTTTTGTTTGTTTGTTTGTTTTGGTAATTGTTTTACTTTTTTTTTTTCTTTTTTCTTTTTTTTTTTTTTGAAAGAAACTTTCTTTTATCCTGCAGTTTTATAGAGAGATGAGGCTGTCTGAGATGAGAAGCCATGATGTACAACAAGGCATTCTGCATCACACTGGTATGATGCACTATAAAGCTTAAACTCATTTTCAGGGTTAAATTTCATATCCAGTCCCAGCTTAGGAAAGATATAAACTAAGTTTCCTAAACTGAAACTGGACTTTAAATTCTGTGGTAACAAACTCCATTTTGTTCACTTAAAAAGGAATATAGAATTTAATCTTAAAATGATTTTTTTGGGGGGAGAAGAAAAAAAAAGCTTATGTCAATATCTGAAAGATATTTGGAATTGCATTTCAATAAACTTTAAAAAGTTGATCAACATTTTTATTGTTTATCAGATAAAAAATCTTTTTTGTCTAAAGGGGATTTTTTTGTTGTTACATCTTTTTTTTTTTTTTTTAATTTCCCTGTTCAAAAGAGAGAAATTTAGTTACTCTGATACGTTTTTCCAAAAATTTTCATACAGCAGCATTTTTCAACTTTAATTTGAAATATTGCAATGGGTACAGTTACAGTCCTTGATATGTACATCACTACCATTTCTCTTTAATGCTACATCTAAAATAATGAGCAGGTAAAGAGTATAGTTTGGAGAAAGCTAAACAGGTTTAAAATGGCATCATGAGAGATTTGCTAGACCTCAGTTTACCATTTGAAAAAGAACTCTTTGATGACTAAAATAAAAATAATCTTTTTCTTTTACTTTCTATATGCTTGAAATACTTGCTTGTCCTCTCCTGCTGTAAATGAGTTTTAAATAAAATAAAGAACTGTGAAAATCAGTATTTTGGTTCAGTGGCTTATTTTCTTGTTTTTTGAAACTGAACTAAAAAAAAAAAAAAGCTACTTTTTTTTTTTCTTCCCTCTTCTGTCCTCAGAGGGTTAAAAGAGTAGTAAATAGATAGATAGTTAGATAGGTAGATAGATAAATAGATGGATAGAAACTACAAAACTTGATATGAAAACATTTTTTTTCTTTTTGTTCAAAAGCCGAGACATTTTAAACATAATTTCCCATTAAATTGAATGCTTTATTTGAGTGAAGCTTCTGTCAGAAAGTACTCCAGCAGGGCAGAATGAAGGAGTCTCAACCACCTTCTCTTAAGTGCGTGAAGATCTCTATGTAATTTCTCTGGGCTTTAGATCAAACCCCAGAGATTTCATCCAAAGCCTATTGGAATGGGTAGAAAGAATCCTATTGACTTTGATGGGCACTGGATCACATCTTATACGAATGACTGAAAAACTCTTCCAGATGAGAATTTCATCTCAGCACAGCCTAAATATTCAAACTGGGAAAACTATGTTTGCTGGAACGTTGCTTTAGGGAAATCAAATGAGAAAAGAAATTACGAAGCTTCAATCAAAATTAAAATCACCCTTTAGAAAACAAAAAAATAGACCTCGCCATCTGTGACTCTCTCATTTTACACAATATTTTTATTAAAAGCAGCCGGTTGCTTCCTCTGCATCTGACTAGTTTAAGCAAGAAGAAGATGTTTATTTAACATTCATAATTTGTTTAGAGCTAGCAAAAGAAATACCTTGTTGTGCATGAGTTATTAGCTCATTGCAGAATTGCTGTGTTTAAATGAGCCTTTGACGTTGATTCATCTAAGTATGTGTCTCCTAAATGAGAATCATATGCATGGTGAAACCAGACCTTGGCATTTCATCAGGGCGTGATTTGGGAACACGGGCTTGAAGCTCTCCATATTATTAAAAGACAGAAAAAGAAAAAGGGAGATTTTGAGAGATTCTGTACTATTTTTTAAAGAAACTGTTTGCTTGGGATTCATACATTAATGACAAAGAAGGATTCACTGATCATTGCATCAAGTATAGGTACTAATCATTTTTAGTCACTTGACTGAGGAATCAGTACAGGAAACTACCTGATGATACTGTGCATGAAGCATGTAAAAAGGAGTGTGTGAATTGGCCAGAGTTACCTAATATCAATTCTAAATTCTATATAAAACAGGACAAATTGGCTTTCCATCGAAACAGCTACAGGCATCAGGCTTCAGCTGTGAGTTTCCAAAAATTCACAACTTCATACCTGTTTGCTTATACGCTCAGTGAAGGTAACTGACACTTCCATGGCTGATTTTGCTCGGTGGGATTTCAAAAGCATTTTACAGATCCATGAGCCAGGTGCACAGTTGGGCCACATCACCCTTGCATTAATCTGGAAAACTGAAGCAGCCATATTTCCTGAATAACCAACCACTCCCCCCAGGTGAAGCACTCAGATGGAGTGACTAAAGTTAACGAGCATGGAGTAAGAAATGTGATCCTTGATGCAAATACTTGTAATCAGCAGCTAGATGTGCAGAGCTCTCTGGGGTGGGATAATACTGGTCTAGGTTTCATCTTCTGCCTCCCTCCCTCCTTCATCCAGAGCTTTACTTACTGCTTTTCTCTATCCATTGTGACTTGTGATTAAGTTGGATCAACCCTGAGTTTGTAGGAGATTCTTTTCTAGACTGTATTCCTGAGAGAAAACACAATCAATTCTGCTTTCAGTTACACCAGCACAAAATTCAGCTATTATGTCAGGAGCATACGTGTAGTTATATTCAACTTTGCCCTGAATGCATAATGTCATTTGGTGACACAGGGGCCCATTCTTAACTTTATAGCTCTACTTTTCAGTGAATAGATCTTGAAGGAGATGAATTCTTCTCTGTCCTTACTTACATCCTTCTACTCCAGAATGTTTCCTTGTAATTAGGTTATTCAACACCTGATCAAACTAGTTTCAGTTTAAAAAAATAAAATAAAATAAATCTGTCTCTGACTCTCATGGTTGAAAATAAAAATGAGGCCATTTAATTTTTCCAAAATATGGTGAAAACATTTTTATCCTTTCTTTTTTCCACATCTTGTTGCATTTTTGGCAACAAACAGATGCTCTGAAATGATACAAGTTCTATAGTTATTGTGTACCCCTCTTCACTAGCAAAGAAGTTAAATAGGAAGATCACCATGATGTGATTTTCTGAGTAGGAGCCTCACAGTCTTGGTAAATGCTCTCACAATATACTTTTCCAGCAGTTCTGTGTTTTCTGAACTGTCCCAGTCTCTCAATGAATTACTTACTTTCATTATTCCTTAACTCAAGACTAAACGAAAAGTCATTGGTTTAATGTTTTTTCCTTGTGCAATAATTGGAAGAAACAACAATCCTCTCCCTGTTCCTCAAATCTTTTTTTCTCTTGAGAATTTGAACCTAAACTTTCCAGGTTGTTGAAACAGTTACTTTAAATTAGTGTCACAACACAGAAAAGCTTGTTTGGCTAAAAGCCTAGACTTTTAAGCTGTTATTCATCTCATCTAACTTTATGTATTTTTTATTGTCATTCAGTCACTGTAAGGTCTCCTGCTGCAAAACAACATGTGGTATAGGGATCTTTGGTCTGTAGTACATAGATCTTCATAAGACATAGGTAACTCAGTCCCGTTATAACAAATGGAGATCCATACCTGTATTCAATGACAAACAGGAATCTAATGCTATTTGAAAACCTTTTCATGGTTGAAAACTGAATGATCTTTAGATGCTCTTCCAGAACAGTAGTTACCTGGCAGGTCCTGTGTTGTATCTATCAGCACTGTGAGCAAGTCTTACATACCATAGGTTGTCTCAAATCTGATGAAACTTCTTTGTATGGGAAGCTCAGTGGACCACTGACTAATGCAACGAGTGGGAAAGTCATTCATCTGACCAGTATAGGTGGTAATCAGAATTGACCCTGACATGTATTAGCTTTATTGACCAGCAGTATGACTCAGTTGACCAGATGTAGATGTCTCATGCTATCTGAGACAGCCACTGGCACCCGGGTCTCACCCTTGGTCTCTGCTGACAGCAGCGGACATGTGGCCAACTCGCTCACTTGCAGGAACTGAAGTTTCACAGAATCACAGAATCATCTAGGTTGGAAGAGACCTCCAATATCACCTAGTCCAACCTCTGAAGTTTAATCTACTGCTTTGAATTTGCTGCAGTTCAACTGTCTGCAATGGATGCAGAGTTACAAAATGCTCTCCCTTTTCACAAAATCAAGCAGTAAATATACAAACATTGATACAGACCTATTTTACCCAGACAAAATAAACACTAATGTTTCAATCTGAAGGAATTTACTCCTGTAAAGTCATGGTAATCTCACTGGGTTCAAGGGGTCTGTTCACAGCATGAGACATTCCTATGGATCAGTAAGAGCATCCATGCATGCTGACACGCTGGGTTTTCGGACTTCATGATTTGATTGAGGACAACAAAACCCAGCTCTGTTTTTGTTACTCACCTTTCAAAAACACCCATGGAAATGTTGCCTGTTATTCAGTTAAGGTGAGAATCACCTTGCCTAACTTTTGTCACCTAACTGCTAGGTATCTGGTCTAAACTGAATTCCTATTTTGTTAAACACATGCACTTCTGAATAGCATCCCACTTCTCACAAACACTTAAGTAATGAACCATCCCCTGAAGGTGCCTGGGGACTTCCCATTGGAGGCGTTCCACAGCTAGAGTTAGGTGAGAAGTATTTTGCTATCCAATCACTTTGGAAAGCCCCACCCCAAGGTTACTGAATATACATTTACTGGCACCTTATCTGGGGTATTGGGAGTCTGTTGGCTTCCTGTTGAACCCCACCCTTTCAGTTTGGGGATGGCTTCATCCTTCATTAATTTTAAGGAAAGAGAAGGAAAAGTTGCTTCTATTTTTTTTTAATATATTGTTATTATTTTGTCTGTCACTCATTTCCCTGAATTTTCCCACTCTGACAACAAAATCTCTGATATAATAAGCAAACAGCAGGCAGAAATACCAACTTATGGCAGTAGCATATATTTGGCAAATGCCTATTTCCTTGAATGTTCTTGAGAGCTGCATGATTCCTACACTCCTCCAACCTCAATGTACATAACAAATTCCTTTTGTTTGTTTTTTGTCACTTTCAAGCTGAAAGGTGATAACTAACAACAAATGGTTTGTTTTCTGCCATAGTTATATTATTTATGTCCTGCTTGCGTCTGTAACTTTCACCTCCTCCCCTCTTGCTTCAAGAAAGGCCTCTGATGGCCATTAATTTGATGATGTATCTGGAAGAAACTTGCCAGCACTTGTCTCCCAATAGATTGTAATAGACTGGAACGGGCTTGGGTCATTTCCAGATAAATGGGTTTGTGGGTTTTCATAGCCATTCTTATTTCATCAGAAGACCTGCATTTTACATCCATAAAAAAACAGATGAAAAAAAAAAGTAGGAGGGAAGAAAAAACACAGTGAGAATAAACAGTCACCTTTTCACAAACAATCGAAATTTTCTAAAGGCTCTAAGGGAGTTCAGGAAGGCTTAGGAGAGGATATCTATTTTTGAACTCCCTTAGCTGAGTCTGAGCTTCATGTACTGGCATGTGACGTCCCATTGGAACTGATGGTGCCACTGAAGGCAGATATTGAGAAGGTGCAAAATATATCTATGGGAAGAAAAAGTAGAACACAGAGAAGCTAAGTGGGTAATTAAACACTCAAATGCACATGAACACCTAAACCTGTCTCTCTTATTTTACACTTTGTACATAAGCATTTAATTAAAAACAGTATCCTGTTACCTGCAGCACCAGTTATGGTACATCTCTTCAATCAATGGGATTATCTAGGCTTATTTTAAGAAAACAAATAAACAACAACAACAAAAAAGTTGCACCATATGTATGGAATTCAGCTTTTTGATTGAAATATATACATATGGTAGCTTCAGGGTATCCCTTCTGTCTCAGCTTTCAGTTCAGACTGGCACTGGTCTCCTACAGGTCCAGTTCCCATCTAGGAGCCACATAGGAATATTTCAAATCTCCCAGAGTACCTGAGATGTCATTAGAGGTGTCTTCAGGTAGAGGTCCACATGTGACATGAGTGACCAAGATCCTGTGATAGACAGTGGTGATCCAGTCAAGAGTCCAGAGAGCAATTCATCTGATCACACCTGTGCATCTTCTGAAGAGTGAGCTTAATCTCGCTATAGACTTCATTAACTAGATCTCCATTACTATATTCATGATCATAAGAGAGGGGCAGAGATTCTCCTGAAGGTGAATTCATCTTACATGTCTCTGATGTGTAAGGAATTAATATGTATTATTGCACATATACTTGCTTCTTTTCACTCTATGGAGGAATTTTAGACAATGAGGCTAATTGTGGCATGACATATATATTTTTTTAATTAGATTAATTGCTAAGGGTTGAAAAACAAATTACATTTAAGGCTTCGAAGTCCTCTTTCTAGGCTTAATGTCTTTATTATTTGTCATGAAGAGATATATTTCAGACTCTCTGAATGAGTGTCATTAGAATCAGAATAACTCCCTATACAATACTCTTTCATGTCCTGTCTTCATGGTCTTCACTGTCATCTGTTAGATGAGGATACAGGATACAGTTTACTGGGATAAGGTGTTTATTCTATCTCTTATTCATTCCCAGTACATTAAAAAAAAAAAAAAAAAAGGAAAAAAAAAAAAAGAGAGAGAAAGAGAAAAAGTTTTAGCAGTGCTAGTAAACCATGAAGACTGTTTCAGAGTCTATTGTTATAAAAGGGAAAATTCTGCATGGGATTTTCAAAGAAGCATGGTAGAGTTTAGCAGCTGGGTTCAATTGCAGATTACTAGCTCAGAGTGTGGGATTAGTCTCAACTAATTTTCAGTCATGGGAGAGAAATAGGCAGTTTGAGTGGTTACATTTGGAAAGCATTTTAAATCTCACGTTGTACCTTTTCTTCCACTTGGCCTTACTTTAAAGAGCAGTGTTGGTGTGGAGTCCTGGATTCTGACTGAAAGAACAAACAAATAAACCACTCTCAATAATTCAGTTGCCAGTTTTGCCACATACTTCGTGATCTACCTTGGGAAAGTCTCTTAACTTCTTTGGAAATTATCTCCCTATATGCCCAAAGGGCAGATTATCACCTTGCTTTCAGCTAGGAGCACTGTGTGACGGGGAGGTGAGGCAATAAGAAGAGCCAATACATTCCCTGGTGAGTTAAAGGGCAGTAAAAAGTAAATGGAGTAAAGAAATTGGCCTAGGTTGGTTTAAATAACCCAGTAGATTTCAGGCTCAGAGGGACCATAACTGATGTGCAGAAATACAACCAGATGCAAACACGGAAAACATAAAAAAAAAATTGTATATGACACAAGAGAGAGTAGTGGCATTAAAATAACTACCCAGAGCTTAGATTCAGGAAGAGATTCCCCCTGATATCAATGGGGGAAAAACTTTAGGATATTAAAGCAACACTTAATTGGTTAATGAAGGAGTTAATAATACACCCCCATCTGCAATAGCGTCAAGGCTTCAGGAGGTCTCCAACAGTCTTTAGTTCTTTTAAAAGCCAAAATGCCTCAGGTGCTGTAAAGAGAAGTGTTTATACTAAGAAGAAGGAGGAGTGGGTGGAGTTCTTTCTATAGGATATGATTGTGAGTATCATTAACAGCATTTGTCAGTCTGCAGATGGAACATTATGGTTTCATTGCCTAGAGTGAGCATGTGATTGTCTCCAAGTATAAACATGCAAATACATTAAAGGTTGAGAATTTTCTCCAGAAGCCATTAATTCCATAAACTTCAACAGGCTTCAGTTCAGCCACTTCTTCCTCAGTCTTCCCCTTCATGCAGAGCTATTCTAGGTAGGAATCAACAGATGTTGATTCTGATGTCTCACCAGCAAGCACAAACTGAAATGCAAGTACCACCTGCCAAGGAAAACAAAACAAAACAAGCAAACAAACAACAACAATAACAACAACAACAAAACTTGTGCAGAAAAGGTTTTCTATTCTCGGGAAACACTGGAAATCTGCAAACATTTGGGGGATACTGTTGGGGGGGGGGGGTGGAACAACAGAAGAAGAGAATTGCAGTCTCCTGAGTCCTTAAAAACAAAACAAAACAAAACAAAAAAACTCATGATGCTTCTAGGGGAATGCTAATGACATTCACTATATGTTGCTAAGGGAAGTTTTCCCTCTGGGATCCCTTACATATATGGCAGTTGTGTTTCACTCTTGCTGAGGGTGGTGATCTCTGGATGCAAACAGTCAACCTCCAGATGCAAGTTTCTCATTACAGGCACCTTTTCCAGACAGAGGCTTTTGAAAAAGACATATTAAAACAAACAAAACAGAAATAAACAATAATAGTAATAATAAGAAAGAAAAGAAAAAGAAAAAGAAAAGAAAAAGAAAAAGAAAAGAAAAAGAAAAAAAGAAAAAGAAAAAGAAAAAGAAAAAGAAAAAGAAAAAGAAAAAGAAAAAGAAAAAGAAAAAGAAAAAGAAAAAGAAAAAGAAAAAGAAAAAGAAAAAGAAAAAAAAAGAAAAAGAAAAAGAAAAAGAAAAAGAAAAAGAAAAAGAAAAAGAAAAAGAAAAAGAAAAAGAAAAAGAAAAAGAAAAAGAAAAAGAAAAAGAAAAAGAAAAAGAAAAAGAAAAAGAAAAAGAAAAAGAAAAAGAAAAAGAAAAAGAAAAAGAAAAAGAAAAAGAAAAAAGAAAAAAGAAAAAAGAAAAAAGGAAAGGAAAAGAAAGGAAAAGAAAGGAAAAGAAAGGAAAAAAAAGAAAGGAAAAGAAAGGAAAAGAAAGGAAAAGAAAAGAAAGGAAAAGAAAAGAAAAAAGAAAAAAGGGAAGGGAAGGGAAGGGAAGGGAAAAAAGGGAAGGGAAGGGAAGGGAAGGGAAGGGAAGGGAAGGGAAGGGAAGGGAAGGGAAGGGAAGGGAAGGGAAGGGAAGGGAAGGGAAGGGAAGGGAAGGGAAGGGAAGGGAAGGGAAGGGAAGGGAAGGGAAGGGAAGGGAAGGGAAGGGAAGGGAAGGGAAGGGAAGGGAAGGGAAGGGAAGGGAAGGGAAGGGAAGGGAAGGGAAGGGAAGGGAAGGGAAGGGAAGGGAAGGGAAGGGAAGGGAAGGGAAGGGAAGGGAAGGGAAGGGAAGGGAAGGGAAGGGAAGGGAAGGGAAGGGAAGGGAAGGGAAGGGAAGGGAAGGGAAGGGAAGGGAAGGGAAGGGAAGGGAAGGGAAGGGAAGGGAAGGGAAGGGAAGGGAAGGGAAGGGAAGGGAAGGGAAGGGAAGGGGGAAGGGAAGGGAAGGGAAGGGAAGGGAAGGGAAGGGAAGGGAAGGGAAGGGAAGGGAAGGAGCCCCCAAACAGTCAATGGAAGGATTTCTGCAGTGGATGTCAGTGATACCAGTTTATCTCCACATTTTACTGGTTACTGTTTGGAAAATTCTTTGCCCTTACAATGTCCTTATCATTTATTTTATTTCTTTATTATTTTCTGGATTTAAGAATGAAATTCAGCAACAGAAAATTTTTATACATCTCTAAACAGAGCTTTTTAAGATTTCATCATTGCACAGAATAGGAAAGACTAGTTCCTTCAAATTCATGGTAACTGTGCATGGATGTATGCATGTGGTATAGTACTGCTTACAGATAGCAATGTTTAGAATAGAAGAAAGCGAATAGAATAGAATAGAATAGAATAGAATAGAATAGAATAGAATAGAATAGAATAGATCATTTGTTCTATTCAAATGGAATTTCCTTTAAACCTGAAAAGAAGAAAAAACTTTTTACTCTGAGAGTTGTTGAATGCAGGTTTCCCAGAGAGGTTGTTGAGTTTCCATCCCTGGAGATACTCAAAACCCAACTAGACTGTGCTGGGCAACCTGCTCTAGATGACCCTGCTTTGTATAGTGGGATTGGACTAGACAGTCTCCAACAGTCCCTGCCAAATCTAACAGCTCTGAGATACTGTGATCCTGTTTAAAAAAAAAAAAAAAAAAAAAGTAAAAAAATTTCACTACACAGAAATTTTTGCTCTGTCAACAGGTGCAGGAGCAGTGGAAGATGGTAACAACTTCTGTTTAACAAATCCATGGTGAGTTCTGGGACAATGAGGTTCACTAGGCAGCATTTGATAAAAAGCACTGATTGCAGTCATATTTGCTGTTTAGATATGGTCATGGAAGAGCTGACTCTGTTCTGACCTGGATTTAATTGCTGCTATTCATGATTTCCCTTCAAGTTATTGTGGCTTAAAGTAAAGAACAGTTCACATGTTTTAAATGTGATTTTTGCATCTGGATATTTCATAAAGAAATCAATAAGCTTTTTTTAAGCTTTTTTTTTTTTTTTTAAAGGTAAGCTTTATTTTTAATAATCAAAACACTTTTTATGGCAATATTGTGTTATTTTGGATGATCTGTTCTGCATGTGGAGATATACATTGTTTGCAAGAGTGGTATGGTATATAAACAACTGGGTACAATTTCAAAGCAATGTCTGTTGGATTTCAGCCATCACGTAGCTAAATCCCCTTTGGAAATGTATCCCTTTAAGACTGAAGCCCACCCAAGAAGAATGAGGCTTTGGCGTGGGTCACATAGACTGTTGTCACTCAAACGAGAGAAAACTCCACCAAACAAGCAGCAAGAGGGTTCTTCCTACCCAAATCAGTTCTTGCAATGTATTAGCATCTGCTCAGAGGGTGAGGTGCATGAAATGGTGGTACTGCTGGTAGAAAGCAGCAGTCAAGGCAGGGTGCACAGCAGTCTAATACCCAAAAGCACTTTCAGGAAGGTTTTGTGCCCTGGAGTGGTAGGTATTGGTGTGGGTACCAGGTCTGGAAGTGCTAGGCACTCCTCCTCAACTGACCTTGGTTAAGTGGGTTTCAACTCATCCTTGTCCCTCTGCTGATTTCTGTGGAATGCTAGGGAGGGGAAGGAGGAGAGGGCTGGGGGTGAACCATGTCCTGCTACACACATCTCCTGCTGGTGCCAGGAGCAAAGCCTGATTTCACCTGGACCCGATGCCTTCCTATAGCAGAGGCAGTAATGACAGGGTTGTCATGCAGCAGATGGTTAACCTCAGGAGCAGGCCGCATGTCCACACAGAGGCTGAGATATTAAACAGATCGTTCTGCCATGTGCTGCAACCCTCTGTGCGGACACTGCCATGATGACATTTCTATCTTCTCCCTTGCTCCCTACATCATCAGGCTGCATTTATATTTGTTTGTACCACCAAGGCACTGTGACCTGAGAGATGTCTGGTAAACATGATGCTTTGGAGCCCCATGGATGAAATCCAGGTTAATCCCCGCAGTCCACGTGGGGGAGGATAAGACCGAGAATAGAAACACAGAATAACAGCAGGGTTGGCAGCCGCTGAGCCGCCTTGTTTCTCTTATGGTCTCAGCTTGCTGTTTGAGGGAGGCTTTTGGCCTCTGGGAAGGGATGTGCTCAGAGTCACCAAGGGCAATGGCATGCTTTTTGGCTCTGTGGGAGTGCAAGGGGTGATGCAGCCCACACTGTGTGGTTCAAGAGGGATTGGGACAATGTGCTCTGAGGAGCCTGCCCATAAGCAGCCCCCGGGCAGAAAGACTCAGTGTAGCCCACTGAAACCATAATGAGGGGCCTGGATTAAAACCACGGTGGGTCCTCCTCCAAGCTGACATTGGCACCCCTGCTGTGCAGCTCTGGCCTGGCTCTCCCTGAACCCAAAAGCCCTTTAGAGGGGAAAAAAAAAAAAAAATTTTTTTTTTTTAAATAAGGGAGAATACTTCTATCTATTTCAAGGCTGGAGGCTCCCTTGTCAGAAGAAACAGAAGGACCGACTTCAAGATCTGCTTTTGTGATTAGGTTTCACTGTGTTCTTAGGAAAATCCTTAAGGAACAGATTTTCTGAAGGCATGGATCTAAATGCCCGCTCTTAATTGGGGAGTCATTAGATCTGGCTTAGATCTTGTAGGTTTGGTACAAAGGCACAGAAACACAAAGTGCTTTAAAAATCATCTCGCTGTGATCTTCATCCTTAACTGCCCTCACACACACAAATTTCATGGGACTTAAGAATCTGAATATAGCAGAAAATACAGGATGTAGTTAAGAATTTATTAAAAAAAAAAAAAAAAAAAGCTAGTATTTTTCTTGTCCTCAATGCCATTTCTTAAAATGTCTCTAAGATATTCAAAGGCTGAAGTGAAGGATGTCATATGAAATACCTGTATTGTCCTTCACATCTCAATATTGGAAAGACAGTTCTTGGAAGCTTACTTCTCCACAATCAGTGCAGTAATCTAAATGAATTTGGGGTTAGCACTGCAAAACATTTCATTAAGCAAGAGTCAAACGGGAGTCTGTGGACTGTTGTAGGGTTAATACTTGCCGGTTAAGTAGTAACGATTTTTCCCATGGCATGTGCACTACCTTGGGCTGGTGCAACAGGCTTGCACACTTGTTATGACAGATGCTTAGCTAAACAGCCAGTGTTGATAGAAATTACATCACCCTTTCAACCACACCCACCATCGGAGGAACGGAAAGTTAGATAAATCTTGTTGCACACAGCTCCTTAGAAAACAGACCCATCTGCCAGCCCCCTTTCTTGGGGTTTCTGATGCTGTTATCTTGGACGCTCTCTTTCCTGGCTGGATAGGCAGGAAGCATTTAGTAAGTGGGTAATAATAGTTTCATGTTAATAGGAAATAACAGGCTTGGAAGTGGCCATATGTCTGAGAACTGAAAAGGACCCCACAGCTTTCTGAGCATGTGTGGGAATCCCACAGGCCTTTGAAGTGCGTCCAAAACACACAGCCCATTTAATTCTTATATAATTGCCAGTGTCAATAGTCAGCGGGTATCATTTTGTCATATATTGTTTTAATCTGGGAGCAATAGTGTTTGACAGAAGAGCACTGTGTTAAGTGGCAGAGAGAGAAGAGGGGGAACAGAGCGTTGCAGTCATCATTGGAGGATACTTTCTTTGTGTGCTGTGGGCCAGAGAAGACAGTAATCTGATAAAGAGGAAGGAGAGGGGGAAGAGAAGACTCATGGGGCAGAGTCAAACAGTAACAAAGCAATCCCTAGGCTTGTTTTGGGTTAGCTGTGCTGCCTGCAGAGCTTATCCATCCTGCTCCCTTGTGCTCCCTTGCTGGTGGACCGCCAAGGTGGTGATGGAGCCAGAGGGGAAGGATGTCTTGGCATGCAAAGGAGACAATGTCTCTTTTTGTATGACTCCTCTTTGCTTCACTGAAAGTCCCGCTGAGTTTCCACAATGGCTAGTTCCAAGCCTGCTATTTCCTATTAGCATGACATTATTATTACCCTTGTACTAGTGCTGGCCAGGGAAGGTCAGTAGGACTCCAAGTAGCCTTGGAGCAAGATTATCAGAAGAGTTATAAAAACAGCAGAGTAGACAATACAGAGGAAAGGGAGTTACATGCTGTCCTCCAAGGAGCTAAGCACCTATTCACATACGTAAGTAAATACTTCAGCTATGAACTGTCTCCTAGACCATGGCAAGTATGTGGGGCCCTTCATACCTCTCAAAGTGTGAACCTTCCTTTCCTACTCCAAATAGAACAAAGACTGAAGGATTCTTCAAAAAAGTGGAAAGTCTATGGGCTTGGAGCATTGCTTTTCAGGATGTTTCTTTAACAAAGGTCACCAAGATTGGCAAGGTGGTCAGCCTTTCTCATCAACCATACTGAACATCACAATTTTCATTTAAAATGTACCTGTTCTGCTAAAGGAGTAGAAATTTCAAGGAGTAGAATTTCTTCATCTTCTGTGCAGGAATTATAATACCAATTTTACAGATAAGGGTTTCGTGTCGCCCCAGGGTGTAGGAGGGAAAAATGCCTCGACACTCACGTTGCCCTAAACACATTGCCTAAGGAAGGTAGGAGTGTAAGGTGTGCAAGGAAGTATGTCATCAGCCTCTCCCTGGCAGCCTTTTTTGCAGCAATCCATCTGTTATAAAGACACACAATGGATCGAGACCTGCGAATGAGATAAGAAACCACCCCCACTGCAAATTTCATGTGAGCTTTTGGAAGAGAAAGTCACTGAACTAATTGTTGCTGCCAGCACATGGGCTGTGGTACATGCATCCCATACTAGAAATGTAAATGCCTTGTGGATTTTTCCACTTGGAAATTTTTGCAGTAAGGGGATTAGAACAAGCTCCAAATGTAGGTGCAATCTGAAGTGAGTTTTGTTGAATCAAGCATTTAGGAGTTTAAATCTCTCTGGCTTTAAACCATTTGCCTTCATTTCCCAGCAACTCCCTAAGGGAGCTGGCATACTTAATCCATGCTCTGAGTCTTCCATCATTCTTTTAACCACATGATACACAGAACTCTTTATATGTAATCAGTGCAAGTCAGCATATCTGACTCAGAATGCTTATCTGATCATATCTGAAAACTTTTGTTGGGGATTTAAGCCTCGTTTTAACACAGAGACCATATAAACTGAAGACCTTCAACTGAAATAAAAGATAAGTTCCTAATGGGAATCTTTCAAATTTTTTGGCAGGTTTAGATATTATTCATCCCAAAGTATTGCTGATGCAATTTTAACTCTGGTTTGGGAGCCATTTTATCTTGGTCAACTGCCATCTTCCAATCAAACTTTCTTGGATATTTCTCAGGTTTCCATTACAGTACACTTCACATCTCTCATGCTCTTTATTATCTTGATCTGCAAGGCAAGATAGCACTTTCATCATTCTTCATGAGAATGAAGGCATAGAGAGGTGTAGAGAGCTGGTGTGATTTGGTTATGGTGACCCAGAAACACCCATGCAGAGCAAGGTGTTGATCTTGTGTCTTTGAAGTCCCAGGCTAGCAACCAGATCATTTAACTAACCACAGAACCATTTTCTTTTACATTTATACCTAATGCACAGAAATGAAACAAGAAAAATCAGTTTTCTTAGACCTGTCTGGGACATTATTATACATGAAAAATCCTAAAAACAATGGTCACCCTTAGCATGTGCCTCAAACAAAAAACCTCCTTTTCAGCTAGGAAAACAGTCTGCCAGCATTTTCATGGGGAACAAAGCCATGAGCTCAGGCCTGGTTCTACATTAAATGGTAAACACACTGCAGGGAAATATGGGTGATGGTATTTCTTGCTTGCTTCTCTAAATCCTGAAGCCAAATTGCTAGCTGTGTTGATATTGTAGACATTATGATTAAACAACTGGTACTGCTTTTTTTTTTTTTTTAATAGATCTCTAGAAACTACATTTATACATTTAAAAGAGCTCAGATTTACTGGATTCTCCAGATGATGTGGTTAAATAATTGTCGATATCCTAATAGGTAGCTCCTCCAGACGATATGATTAAATAATTCCTGGTGTCTTTTTTGCTAACTTCTCCAGATTCTGCGGTTAAGTAATTGCCAGCATTTTGCTTATTGAATCTGTATTAGTTCTATCAAAGTAATTACATGTTTCTCCTCCCCCTTGGAAAATGTTATAATATGTCTCCAAAGTGAATCTTGTGGGCCTGATTGTCTCATTAAGTCTGTGAATTTGATGTGTCTTAGTCAAAAGATACACAATGAAGTTACTAAGTAAGCTAAACATGAGCACAGATTTGGCTGCTCTGTGCTGTATTTCTCTTTGCACACTTAACCCCCTACTACATCACATTGCTTGCAATTCATTGATAGTCTGCATCATGCTGGCCACGTTTAGCTCATGGCAAAATTGTACAAATGTTTATGGAACAGAGGATGCCCTGTGAGATCACACCCTGTTTAGTTCAGGAAAGAAGTGTTTGTTTAGATAGCAGCCCTTGCCTACATTCCAAAACTGTACAAATCCCTACAGTTTATTCCTTTTACTAAGGATTGGTGGTAGCATCTGCAAGGTTTTTCTTGCTTTTTCTGGTACTGAAAAGCCTCGTTCTCGGGTAGAGGAACCTCAAATGTAGGAAAACCTCCATGTTTCTTTCTTCTGAGGCATGGACAAATGGATTTCTTAATGAGAAGTTGATGAGCACTTATTATAATTAAAAAAAAAAAAAAAAAAGAAAAAGCCAGGTTCTATAAATATGTAGACCATGTTGTTTAAATATGTCTGAAAAGGGTAGAATTAAGTACCTCAGATGTCTTTATACATATTTTTTCAGGTATTATTCCTTTATAGAGCTGATTCATACAAGTACTGGAATCAGTGGGAACTAAGGACCCTAATGCTTTTAAATTGTGGATAAAAGTACAATCCTAACAACTTCTACTAAGAGTTTTTCACGGGATCTGGTTTGCCTGTTTAGGAGTTGTCTCTCCTGTCCTGAGCATTACAATATTCTGGCCTATTGACCAGATGATAACTGACAGCTTCCTTGACCTGCATTGTGTGCTGAAGTAAATTCATGAGACATTTGACTGTAAGATCCTATGGCAATATGTGACCCTTTCAGGTATACAGTGGAAATCTTCCAAGCAGCTTTTTCTCTGCTTTATAGTGTCAGCTTTCATCGCCTCATTAACTCTCTGTGTTTTTATTTATCTGTTTATTTTGGCCTAGGTATTTTTCCCTCAGGTTCTTCTGTGTGTAATAATGGCTTAGACCTCCATATGACCAATCTATGATTATATTAATTATTGTCCTTCTGTGTATGGTGACACATGTTTTTACAATGAGTCCTTTAAACAGATTTCACAGAATCACAGAATCACAGAATCGTCTAGGTTGGAAGAGGCCTCCAAGATCACCCAGTCCAACCTCTGATCTAACACTAACAAGTCCTCCACTAAACCATATCACTAAGCTCTACATCTAAACGTCTCTTAAAGACCTCCAGGGATGGTGACTCAACCACTTCCCTGGGCAGCCAATTCCAATGCCTCACAACCCTTTCAGTAAAGAAGTTTCTTCCTAATATCCAACCTAAACCTCCCCTGGCACAACTTTAGCCCATTCCCCCTCGTCCTGTCACCAGGCACGTGGGAGAATAGACCAACCCCTACCTCGCTACAGCCTCCTTTAAGGTACCTGTAGAGAGCGATAAGGTCGCCCCTGAGCCTCCTCTTCTCCAGGCTGAACAATCCCAGCTCCCTCAGCCGCTCCTCATAAGACTTGTTCTCCAGACACCTCACCAGCTTGGTCGCCCTTCTCTGGACTCTCTCGAGCAAATCTCTCGACTATTATTAATCTCTCAATTATTTAAATAATAATAATAATAAAGTAAAAATAACAAAATATTAAAAAAGTATAAAAAAGTATGTTATACAGAAGGTCTTTAAGTTTTTCTGTCATGTTGGGAGAATGTATGTTCATATTTTGTGAGGAAAGAGGGAAAAAATACATGTATTGAAAGATCTAATGGCCTAAGGATCCAAAGTTTGTTATTTTGGGGGGATGGAAGATGGGGCACAGAGGAGGACAAAGAGGGAAGATACTGAAAGGCCTAGTAAATGAATAATTATTTTATATGAGCAGTGAAAATGGCTTTAGCAAGCCTGGATCTCAACAACTGCATCTGTTGACACTACGGAGATCAAGACCCCTCAAGCAACAGGAAGATCAACCAGAGGCTGAAGTTCAAAAAGATTGTAGATCAGTTCAGCTGCAGTTCAGCTGCAGGTCCAGTACCCTGTATGAGTTGTGGCTACTAGACTTGAATTTGCTAGGACTTGACCTTTGCAGCATTTTGATGGAGGAATCAATCACTGGCAGTGGTGATCCTCTTTAAGTATCATTATTATGATCCTCTTTAAGTATCATTATTATTAGGTTTTATTGTCTGACAAGAAGGATGAAAGTGTAATTTTTTCTCCAAAACGTGGAAAAGCATACATCATCTATGAAATTCAAAGCAAATTTGAACTCTGTCTGCAAAAGCCTGAATAAATATACCTATGTGGAAGACAAGAGATAGAATACACAAATGAGAAAAGCTGTCCTGAAGTCAGTCCTAAACCATGCAAAGTCTAACGACTGATATCACCTGCCTTGCATTCAAGTCTAAGGGTAGACTTCATCTCACAGACAAAGATACCTTCATTTACTGTCTATATCCATGTGTTTATCTGAGAGATTTAGAAGATTCAGGACCTGGTTCAGTTGTCTTAGCATAGGCATCTAAAGCCATCTGAAACATAAAGGGTGTACAAGGGACCCTTTTATATCATGATTTTGTGATTAAGCCATAACTATAACAACATTAAGTGCTCATTTTAAGCAGAAAGTGATTATTTTAAGCCTAGAAAGGCAACTGGAAGACGTATACTCAAGGATAGGTCAAAGGACCCTGTGTGGACAGCTGAATCATGGCCCTAATGAAAGGAACCTCAGACTCACATTACTTCTTCTAAAGTAGATATCTCCATTAAATTTCCCAAAGATGACCATTGCTCTCATTACCTCTCATAGGAACTTGTGTCCTCTCATGGGACACTTTGTAAGTGTCTGTAATGAGATGTGTATAAACCTCTTTTCAATCACATACTGAAGAGACTGAGCTCTTCAAATAATAAACAAATAAACAAACAAATAAACACAACAACAACAAACCCATGCCTATAAGAACAGAAATTATCTAATAATTCATGTAGCTAAGGGATGAGAAACCAGAGACTTCTGCTGAGTGAGCAGAGTTCAATGCATTATGGAGGACTGTTAGGACCTGATGCACCACGAAGAGACAAGGATAAAATATTTGTTGGAACTAAATCATGGCTGACTATAGAAAAGCCTAGCATAAACAGAGGGTGCAGAATACATTTCCTATGCTGTATTGAAATCACTGGTCTAAAGTTCTTTCAGAGGTGTCACAGTAACAGCTAAACAGGATGTTTTGGCCCTTTGGGACAAAGCAAAATGTGCCGTAAAGGCAATGATTGCCAGGAATTTCACATGGCCATATTACCAGGAAGGGTCCAGGCATATAGGAAATCTCCTAAGTTAATGAACGAGGTCCTCTAAGGAGAATAAATCACCATTCCTGGTCCTAAAATAAAATTAAATCATGGGAATCACTCAGTTCAATTTCTTAATTTGACAAAATATAGTCAAGACATTATTGCATTCTGCAGTGAGGGCCTGCCTGAAAGCTCAGAGCAATCACTGGGGATGGATTTTATCCCATCTAACCTCAGGTAGATGAGATTACATCTTAGACTTCTTTAATTGAACAAATTTCTTCAGACTCCTCTTTAGCATTGACACAGAGAAATTGCCACCTTTAGAAAAAGATTCAATTGATTAGACATTGTTTACAATAGAATTAGCTGCCTCCACAGTCCACTAACTAGACCTCCACTGTCTATAGAGCAATCTACTTTCAGGAAAAGCAACCTCAGCACATTTATTACTATTATTGTTACTATTGCTATTGCTATTGCTATTTGATTGATTTAACAGCATTGATTGATATAATACCATTGCTCCATGTATTGAACTCCAAGTACTGAAAATTCTCGAGTTTACAATATTTAAGTCCTTCAGTGATGGCAGGAAGGTGAGACACTGACTTTCTTTAACCAGACTGTAGTTTTGGCGTCTAATTTATTTTTTCTGTGCTGGTCATTATGTACAACAGGTAGTACTTGCAGGATCAGAGAATTGTTCTGAGGTGCAACTAACACTTATTTGTAAAATGCTTTAAGATCCCTGAATAGAAGGCAATATATAAATGAAAACATTTTTGGTATTGTCTTATGTTAATGTGTCTGTAGTTACAAAGAACTCCACATTGTAACCTGTTATTCATGCAAGTTGTTCTTATTCATCAGCTCTCCTCTTGTCTCTGCTTCATTCAGAACACTGTTTTGGGATCAGCCCTCTCCCAACTGTTTGGTTGGCCAAATAATAATGATAATGATAATGATAATAATAACAATAGTAATAATAATAATAATAGTAATAATAATAATAATAATAATAATAAAAGTTTAACAAAGTGGAAGGTAAATAAGAGAAGGAATATTGTAGCCAAAAATTCAGCCATTGCTTCCAGAAGAGCTCAGGGGGATGGCTGCAGGTTGGTTTGACACCATTGCTTTCCCCCCAACAACTCTGAAGGAAAGAGCAAAGACCTCCAGTCATTGTCCCATCATTCACCTCTAACATTGTTAACATAGGGACATTGTATTTCTGTGTACACACACAGACTGTGGTTCTATACACAGCTAGTCTTATGCACCCAAGAGGAGTTTTGATTTCTCTAACCAGGATTACCAGTGAAAGAAGACTCCTCAGGTACAGAAGAAAGATGGAAAGCTGCAAAGAGAAAAGCAGATGTAAAGCTTTTCCTTGTGGGCAGACAGAAAATTGCAGAAGAATGTTGTTTGTTTGTTTGTTTGTTTGTTTTAAAGATGCTTTCAGTATTACAGAAAAAAAAAAAAAGATGAAATTGCATGAAATTGTTTATGTATTAATTTTGTTTTGTACAGGGGAATCCATTTGGTTAGCTGTTGATTATGCTACAACGACAGCTTTTCAGAGGACAGGGGTTACTGTCAGGGCCAACAGATGCCAAAAGGAAAGAGTATTACGTGGTTTGAACTCTATTTACTCTTTTTTTGGCTGGTTTCTTGCCTTCATGCCCCCTTCCCATATGGTGACCTGTAGGGAGCAGAGGCCACATCATTAGTTGTAGGTCCTGGGATGGCTTGAATTGCTGATGTCCTCCAGCAAACAGCTGTTCAATGGCTTCTCCATTTCAGCCTTGCAATTTTATACCAAAACTAAAAGGCGAACAAGAATGAATTAAACTGCTTTTTTTTTTTTTTTTCTGCCAGCCCTCAGGGGCTTGTTCACCGGAGTTTAACTCTCCCTTGAGCAGCTCACTGCAGCTCCAGCGTAAATTCTTCTGATCTTTCAGCTAGACATTTTTTCTTTTTTCTTTTTCTTTTCTGTTTTATTTTATTTTTTTTAATGAAAGGTATCATGTTCCAAATTAAACACTTGGAGACTTGCCAGTACTATTACAAGCCTGCCCAAAATATGCTGAGAAAAGGAGAAAATTTTTTTTAGGTAAAAAAAGTCTGGTAAGAGAGTCTTTCCAGAATAGAGAATATATGTGAAACAATTTATGAGAACTCTAAACTATTGAGAAAAATGCTTGAAAGGTTAATTTCCTTCATGCAGACCAGGTTAATAATTTGTAGGGAATCAAGGAAGACAGTTCACTAATTCAGCTTCTCCTTACGCATAAATATGTCAACTAATTTCTTCAGATCATGGTACAGATACACTTGGATTCTTTGATTTGATGAAGGTGTGATTTACTTGTGTGGCACTGATTACTCTGTAGCAACACCAATTGTTTGTCAGCACAGTCCTGGTGCAAAGACAGCAATATTCAGTTGGAATGTTGGTCCTACAATCCTGCATCTCTATATCCCAACGCCTGTGCTCCTCCAGCACTTTATAGAAGTTATTTGAAGATATGCTGAAGCAAAAGTTTGGTATAAGAATGCTTTGATTTATTTCCTTTCAGAGACAAAGAAAACACATTGTAGGTTGACCTGTTTCTTTGTGGATTTTTTCTTTTTCTTTCTTTCTTTCTTTCTTTCTTTCTTTCTTTCTTTCTTTCTTTCTTTCTTTCTTTCTTTCTTTCTTTCTTTCTTTCTTTCTTTCTTTCTTTTTCTTCCTTCCTTCCTTCCTTCCTTCCTTCCTTCCTTCCTTCCTTCCTTCCTTCCTTCCTTCCTTCCTTCCTTCCTTCCTTCCTTCCTTCCTTCCTTTTCTTTCTTTCTCTTTCTTTCTTTCTTTCTTTCTTTCTTTCTTTCTTTCTTTCTTTCTTTCTTTCTTTCTTTCTTTCTTTCTTTCTTTCTTTCTTTTTCTTTCTTTTTCTTTTTCTTTTTCTTTTTAATGTTGCTGTTGTTGTTGTTTTTCAATTTGTCAACTGAACTGAACTGCCATCCAGATGTTGCAATTTTCCAGTGGGATTTACATTTGTATCCTTCAGCTCATTTGTAAAATTTGGAAAAGGCCCCCAGAACCTCACCAATAACACCAGCCTTCAATCACTCCCAACTCACACTCAAGCACTCCAGGTTAAATATATTGCACTGGGAATCTGTTCACCTCCAACGTAAGTAGATGTTTCAGTTCCCGCTGCCTCCTCCCTCTGGCTACACGAAAAAAAACTTCATTCATATCCCTGCCAAGACAGGTGTTGGTGGTTTCATCTGTCCTGACTGTCACCAGGAGGGAACAGCCGATTGTTTCATAAGGTGCATCTCAGAAACCACTTCTGGCTGGTGAACAGCATGCTTCTGGCTTCTGTTGAGCCAGGTGGGGATGTGGTTCCAGTGAGGGTACTTGGTATTTGCTACTGGAATGCTGTTTAGGTCACAGAAGCCTTACTCAAATTTAAAGGTCGTATACCTGCAGGTAAACAGGTGTACAAAAGCACATGTACATTCACAAAATTGGGTCAGTCCTTGGCCTCTACCAGGCAATTGAATGCTTCAGCTCGGTGTGCTTTACAATCCATTTCCATCAGCAGTAATCTTGGTTGGACTGCAAGGTCTGCTATTCTGTTTGAATTGTGGCTTTCCATCTAGGTATTTGGAGGATAAAAAATAAAAAGTCATTCCTTTCTAAACTGAAGTCACAGTCAGACCAGGGTATTCTGAGATGCAATTATTTTGTACATTATTACCATTATTATTATTATCATAATAATCATCACCATTATTAATATTATTAATATTATTTTTTTGTTGATGCAGTTATTGTTGTTATACTTCTTCATTTATTTATTTTGTGGGAATTCCTCTGCTGTATATGTTTGCATCAGATATGGATGTGTGCACATATCTGTATTTCCTTATCTGTAGAAATAAAAGAAAACAAATGAAAACAGAAAGGAACAGGAAAAGAAAAAGGAAAGGAAAAAAAGAAGGGAAAGGGAAAGGGAAAGGGAAAGGGAAAGGGAAAGGGAAAGGGAAAGGGAAAGGGAAAGGGAAAGGGAAAGGGAAAGGGAAAAGGAAAGGGAAAGGGAAAGGGAAAGGGAAAGGGGAAAGGGATTTCAAAAAAGTTAATTTTAATTTTGCATTTATTTTAAAAATTGATTTATTTTGAACTCATTAAAATTTGAGGTAAAATCACACTCAATAGAGAGGTGCTGATTTGAAGACAAACATAAGCTTCATTGGAATTTAAACCTTTTTTCATATAAATTTTGCAAACACCAAATACGGTGTAACATGACATGAAATGCAAATCTTATATTCTAAACACATATGTTAATAAGAATTCTCCTGCATTTTTTTAAGTGTGGGATATCTTCAAATCTGTGTGAACTCCACAATTAAATTTAGAATTTAATTTAGATAATTGTTCCAGCTGTACTGTGTTGGTCTGCTAATTCCAGCCCTTCCCCAAAGGGGACATTTGTGAAAACGTAATGCTTTAAGAGATGTTTATCTTCATGTGCAACCTTTTGTGTGGGAATTACAAAGTGTGTTGCATCTATGTTGATGTAGTCTGGATCTGGTGCAATTAAATCCCTTGGTCCACCCAAGTGACGTTCCCTGACTTACACCATGGGATGGGGATGAAGAACAGGACCAGGAAGATCAAGAGAAAGTGTCTGGGTCCACCCAAGCCCTGAAGGAATTACGGACAGGTTGTTGTCTGCTTTGAACCACAAACTGTTCAAATATAAGCAATGAGATGCTGGTTCAGGGATCTGCTACCACTACAGATGCTAAAGTGGACGTTTTGCCTGTTTGTTAGTTTTGTTTCACTTTTATTGCATAGTAAAGTGTGTGTACGTTTGTAGGACTAAACTCCTGAACTCTGAAATGGTTTATGGCTGGAGCCCCTGGGGTCCTCCCATCACAATTACATTTGTTCAATTTTGCCAGAGCACGTATGTTTTTCTTTCTAAGTTTAGATTTGCAGAGAGCCTGCTTTATAGACATGTGGAAAAAAAAAAAAATAGAAAAAACAAGGACATCACGAGCTCAGTGTATGTTAACATAACATCCATAGGGCTGAAGAGAGGTCGGGAGCCCATTGCGTTAGACACAGCACAAATATTCAGTAAGAAACAGCTTTAAACTTTAAGTACCAGAGAAGACACAGGGGAGAGAGTCACTGCAAATGGCCCAACCCCAGGAAAAGCTTCAGCCAATGCTTACATCTTCTGAGACAGCAAAGTCACATATCCAGCAGACATAAAGTTGTAGGAAAGCAGCTTTCCTTACTTCCACTGCTCAGAAAACCATCCTGGATTGTATTAAATGCTGTTTAAAGGTTTTTTAAAAATACTGGAAATGCCATCAGGAGAAAGCATTTTATATTTCAAGAAATGGAAATTTGTCAGTTAGGAGGAAACCTGGCACACAACATCTGTATCTTTCAAAACTCTGTGAATTGAAAAGAACCATACAATATGTTTCAGTGTCCCAGAATATGTTTTTATTATTATTAATAAAACAAATTAGAATGGTAACATGCCAAAATGCTGTAGCTTTCAGCACCTGCTTTGCCTTCTCTTAAATTGTCTGAGATTGAATTTTAAGATGGGAGGACACACAGACACAATGTATCCACAGAAACTTTGCTCAGTTGAGAAATCAGAATAAAAATTTGCTGTGTAAAAACGATGAATCATTCGAATCATTCTGAATTAAACAAAATCTGTATTTTTTTTTACTTTCTGAGTCATCAATGCTACTAATAAACCCTAAATCTTTTTTTTTTTTTTTTAACCTGACAAAATGATGAAAATCACATGTTCACCTCACCCTGTCTCTGCCTTAATCGTACAGGTTAGGGACCCACCACAACTATTCTCCTGTATCCACACCAGTGCCTTAACTACAAAATCAGGCTCCCACACAACGAAGTATTGAAACATTCACCACCTCAGGCTCATTCAAAGGACACTGGAGTCAATGGGAAAAGCTCCTGTTGACTTAACAGGGCCCCTGGCTGACATTTGAGTGGAGATACTTACACCAAGCATTGTAAACACTTTCATCCACAATGAATCTCAGGTGGCTGAGCAGATTTCCAGCTGACCAACAAACGGATTTGGTTTCCCTATGTAGGAGAACCACATGGAAGGCAACTTATTTTTAACAAGGGGGCCTTAAGAGCGAGCTACATTATCCTCAACTGAAATAGCTCATGAGTCCTGCCATCCCAAAAGTCCCCATCAAGATGGGAAGAATTGCACAATATGTCCATGTGGGCTCTTGACAGCTTATAAATGTCAACTGGGGGGGGGGGGAGCTGAGCCAAATAAATAAATAACTTATAATAATTAAAAAATCCAGGCTTATGTTTTTCCTTTCAAAACTTGCAACCACTTAGGCTATTACGGAGTTTCTGCCACTGTATGATGGAAATAAATTTCTGCTGGTTGCCCCAATACAAAGGTACTGAGGACCCCAACACTGAGAAAAATATTGTAGTCTAGCTTGATTCCAATGTATGTCCCAAAAATTAGAGTGACGGGTTACAAAAATGATTGGGAGAAGGTAGTGCCCTCACTTGAGCTGGCAACATATGTGTCTTGTGTTTGAACCCCACCATGTTCTGATAATGGGATGTAGGCAATCTGGGTGAACCTGGAACATGCAGCTCTTTCCCTCTGTTCCTATCACACACAGAGTCCATTGGGTCCATAAAGAGTTCCCGAACATGTTGCCTTACGGTATACACACCACCGCACAGCCAATATGCAGTACATATTTATGGCACTATTCAAGGCTTTGTGTAGAGCCCCCAAACACTTCTTATTGAACTAGTTCAAGTCCAGGAGGGAGAGTAGCTGCTTTCACACCTAACATTGACTGAAATAATACACATCACTTCTTAGCCAGGAGAACTCTGATAATACACTTAACCCAGAACGCAAGATTCATTATTTCCCCTCTGCACCCTTGTATCTCTTCACTTGTTATGTGACCTCACTTCATGAATAAACTTCTCAATGCTGTACCATAAGCAGCTACTCTTCCTTATACAACTCTCCTATCTGCTTAGCCTAAAGTCAAGTTGAAAAATGTTACTTGGTTCTCTTTTTAGGTTTTCAGGGACCTTAACTAACATAAGATGAACAGAAGAAAATTATCCAGGGGAAATAAAAAGGATGTTTGTATTTGTATTCAGAAGCAGCTGTCCTTAATTACTCTAAATGTAAAACAAAATTATTTCACTATTCTAAAAATTGGATGGCCATATTACAACACTCATTTGCAGTAGCGAGACATTTGTGCATGACACCCGAGGCAATATGAGACAATGCAAATTAATATGAAAAGATTAAACAGATATAATAAACAAAAAGTTTCAAGATGACAAAATATTTTTCCAAAACATGTTGAAGTTTCTGCCTCATATTTTTTTCAGGGGGGTGGGGGTGGGGGGTTGTTTCTTTTCTTCCCCAAATGTTTCCTTTTATCCCTGATTAAAGCAGCTTTTTGAGAAGACAGCCTGTTCCATGAAAACAATGATGTGGTTTCCAGTGAATCTTCTAGATTCTGAAGAACTCCTAGATTGTTATTCCCAAGCAGCCACTTTTGGGACCTATCTCTCTCACCTCTGATAATTCTTTGCTCCGTAGCCTGTGCAGCAGTTACATAGGAGCACTTGCCACAGACTCCTTTTTCTGCTTCCTCCTTCTACCACATGCAAGTTTCAAGTTTTATTATTGCAATAAAAATGCTTTATGTTGGCTTTTCCCAAGGACATTAAGAGCTTATGTGCTGCTGCAAAATAGTCCTTTTCTCAAACGTATACTCCACATTATTTGCTGCAAATTGTTGGTGGTCCTTTTCCTGACTCCAAACGCTCAGAAAACCAGAGTCAACAGGCTATTTTATGGATTCGTTTAGTGGCTAAGGAGAAGAGAGACCTGCCCCGATTTGTGTGGCCGACCCAGGTCCATAGCACAGCTGAACACCTCTGTAAGGGGAAGGGACTCTGCAGAGACCACACAAAGGAGTCCCACCACTTTCACCAAACACCAGTCCTCTCTTGGCTTGACACCTGTGGAAAAGGGAGGGTCTGGCCAGTCCCTAGAGGAGACAGCTACCAGAGGTGATGTCACAGATGTAAACAGGGATATTTATGTTCGGTAGACACCCAGTCTTCTACTGTTCATGCGTGGTTATAGAGGACTACTGGACATGCATGCAGTTTTGTTTGCAATATGAGTGTTACCTCTTGCTGCAAAAAGAACTGGGCCGTGACATGCTTTGGGTTCCTTTTCTGAAGAGACTGCAAGAGTTGGGCTTCCTCTGGTGGTCTAAAAACATAACTGGAAGCAAAATGATGAGCTGAAAGAGGATGAACCAGTGAATAAAGGTCATGAAAGTCATACATTCGATGTTTTTAGAGCTAGATCCAGACAGAGATATAACCTTTGCCTAAACCCTGATAACTGAGGTAGCCATCTGGTAGGTATGCAGTAACTGTACGCATCACTAGAATGAATTCCCAGGATTTGTTGAGCCTGAGTTTCAAAAACATTGAGGATATCATGGAGAAGAGGACGGTCTTCCCCCACTATCCCTATCGTTTCTAGAATATGTGCATGTTTCCAGGCATGCAGGTCCTTACCAGAAGGAGGTGCACAGGTACCTTTCATGTGCAAGGAGCAGCTTAGATACCTCAGACTAGGAGCCAAGGGATGATAATAAGGGCTTAAATTGTCTCCCCTGTTTCTAAAATAAAATAAACAAAATAAAACAAAACAGAACATCAACAAAACAAATTAGAAAGCAACAGCGAGCACAACTGATAGCCCTTGTCCTGTTCCCTCTTCTCCCTCTGATTATTCTCCAATAGTGCAACTTTAGGGGAATGCCGCAGAAGGCTTCATATCATCCTTCAGCTCCTTCCAATGGATTGTAGAAAAATTACATTCAGGTCCTTTCACAAAACCAAGAGAAAAGCTGGTGGGGGTGGGTGGGCAGAGAGAAGATTTCTCACTTCCTGGCAAATGCCTTGTACCCTGGGATGCGAGCACTGTGGTGGAGCCCTAGGTTAGTCAAAGCCTGGAGACAGATCAGAGCATGCTTTTTTAATTATTATTATTTATTTTAGTTTTTAAAGAGCATGTCAAAAGACATGAGATCCAATCTCATTGGTTAAATTCCTAATACATGTCATTAATGTATCTCATTGAACAGAGAAATTCAGATAGTGTGAGATATTAAATGAAAAGATTTGCAAACGAGTCCTCCCCACTGTGCCATTCAAAGACACAGTGCAACTTGTGGGAGGTCCTTTTGCTTTCCCACCACCTCCTGTCACTTCCTGCAGGAACCCCATCCCCTCTAAATCCCAGAGAAAGTCCCTTTTTTCCCATCACTTCTGAGGCTTCATTGTGGCTCTGTTCCCTGCCAGAGGCAAGCCTCCAGCTCCCCTCAGGAAATGTCCCAGTCTATCCTTGTGCCCTGGGCTCCTGGCCAGCTGCTTCTCTCCCTCTCTGTTTGCTCCCTGTTCTCCAGAAGGTTTTCCCAACTGAGCCAGCTCAGGTGTTTTCAGGAAATAAGTAATTTTGTCCTCCTCCCATAAGGCTCTGACTGACACAAAAAGCAGCCAGGAAAAGGCAGATTTCTCCTTTCTGACCATCCACATTCTTCTCATGAAATGTACATTAAATCATGAATCAAATTAACTCATCCTCTGTCCCAGGAATGCAATTAATTTCTTCCCCCTACACCACCACCCCAAACAAATAAACAAAGAAAAAAAGAAACATTTATTTTTTCCTTTTTTTCTGTTACACGGCTAACTGCCATGTCACTGGCTGTCTTTTTATGAATACCCATTTCCTAGGCAAAGCCTGAAAATGTCTGCTGATTCCTGCCCTGCAGGTGAACTTTATTGGTGAACAGTCCCACTGAGACTGAGACCAGGAGCATTCCCCACAGAGACATCCCTCTTGCTGTGTTGACATGCAAGTTCTCACTTGGCCATGTGTGTAGAGGTTTATGAGATGAGTGGCAGCTGAACATCCCCAAATCTTTAGTAACACTTAGATTTTTGACCATTGTAGGAGTAAATTGCTTGTGTTTATATATAGAAGTAGGTATTCTGTTCCCAGAGAATCAAAAAAAGTAGCCATTTCACCTCTGTAAACTAAAGTCTGTATCTCTGGAAGAGACCTACAAAGGAAATTCATACACCTTTTCTTCACTATAGCAGTGCAAAGATCTGGTGTTTGTTGCTTGTCATCCAGGTGCCTCGTCAGATGGTGGAGAGATGCAGGGACCTCAGGGAGCAACTCCTTCCATCATGAGAGGTGTCTACACTAACTTTAAAGAGAGAACAAACAATGAGATAACGATATCATCCAGGGGGATGTTGTAAGGACAAATGAAGTGCCAGAATGCAACCAGAGAGGTACCACAGACAGAAAATAGGAAGCAGGTGAAAGGTACTGCCAGGTTCATTACCCAAGGGAAATCTATCCTTTTTTAGCCTCATTTTCCTCCCACAGTTTTTCCAAATAGAGAAGTGGAAGTCTTGCTGTCAGAAGGTTTTCACACTTATTTGGTGTAAGCAATAGCAATTCAACAGTAATTAATAATCCCAAAGTGGTATCTATAACAAACACATGGCATAATCAAAAGCTGTTTATGACTGTTGGCTTGATTATGCCCCTCTTGATGCCAAACCTCTGCCACTGGCTAACTCAGGGTCTTGCATGATTCTTGTACTATTTTTTCTGCCAGATGTTTTCTATTTGGCATGGCAGCTTCTGAGCTGCTTCTAGGGTGTCTTTTGAATGTTCCTGCTGCCCACATCCAGTTGCTAAATAAAACTTTCTCTGCTGAGCTTATAACAATCCCAACATATACCGCATGCCCACAGCAGGACATGGAGATTCTGTGGTGAGCAGCCCTACTGCCCTGGGGACAGCTCAGTTCCTGCAGTGTGCACCTCAAGTGTAGAAAGAGGAATCTAGGATGGTTTTCTGTTACTTTTCCATCTGTCATTGCCCAGGAGTGGAAGGCTGGAATGGGAACAGTATAACCACATCCAGACATCAACATCTGAGGTAAAATCCCAAAGCTCTTTTTATCACCCAGCGGAGTCCTGAGATTCACTGACCCCACTCCTAGAAGAGAACACTAAAAAGGTAGGATGACATGTTATTTAAAAGTACCCATTTCTCTATTTATCTACAAAGAGGTCCAACTGGAACCAGCTCAGCTGGACTTATCCATGCTGTAGATGCCTAAGGTTAGGTGAGACAAAAAGTTGACCTCTCTGCTGCTAGTCTGCGTGATCAAGTGAAGTGGGTACTTAACAAAAAACATTACTTCTTGAGCTAAAACACTGCCAGTGTTCCCAGACTCTTCTGTTCAATAGGCTCTTTCCAGTTCAACTGACCTACTTTACACATCTGGCATTGTATATCTCTGGAGGAGTGTCATTTTCTCTCAGCTGTGTATATGTAAACCCTGAAATTACTCAGCTGGGTTTGGGCTGATGAATCTCACCTTGGTTGTACTGAAGAGAGGAAAAGGAGCCGGAATTGCAAATATAAACACGTAGAATTTTACCCAACCTGAAAACTGGCCTATGTCTTTTCTATTTCATTTCCTCTCCACCACCTATTTTGCCCACTGCTTAAAAAAGCATCCGTATGATGACCAGCTGCATGTGGCATGCAGTGTTGAGGAGCAGGAAGGGATAGAGCATATGTGTGAGATGCCTGACTGTATAGGAGATGAAGAAGTTAGCAGAATATAATTCTAACTGCTTGGAGTTCAGCATTTTTGATCACTTTATGCCAACTGAAATCAAGGCTGCTTCAAAGTAACTTGGTCCTACCTCTTTCCATGCTCCTGGGTGCTCATTCCAGCAACGTTCCTGCTAACACTATGTCTCATGTAATGCCATGGGGAACCAGGACACCCATTCAGCTGGAAATTACTTTTTTTCTTTCCTGACTGGGTTAGTTTTCACTAGGATCAGTTCCCTGCTCTGACTCACTGTCCTGGCAATGTTCTCTAGACCCTACATAAAGAACATAGTAGCATTGTCTGAATAGAGCAGCAAAACCATCCTAAACTGTCTGAATAAAAGGAAGTACCATAGGGATTATCCATCCCTTAGAATGATAGAAGCATAAAGTGGTTTGTGTTGGTAGGGACCTTTATAGATTTTTTCATTCCAACCCTCCTGCCACGGGCAGGGTCACCTACCATTCGATCAAGTTACCTTATCCAACCAGGTCTTCAGGTGTTCAAGGGAACAGGCACAAAAAGTAGGTGATAGTGTATGCACTGAAAATGATGTTTTAATCTTCCCAGAAAGAAGAGGTAACTATCTGGAGGATTAGTCACTGACAATAAACAGATCTAAAAACACTTTTTTTTAATCTGATGATCAGACAAATCAGCATGACAAGGACTTGGGAAAGGTGAGGGAAGATTTGCCATCCAAAGACAGGTCAGACTTGTTGCCAGACTACGAACTCTCGTGTGATAACTAGGCTTAGAAATTCATTGGGCCAGCTCAATCTTCCTGGCTGGTGGTGTTCACAGTGTCTGTGGGTATTGATGGGTCCTCCTGTTGTATTTTTGCTCCCTTGATGCTTTTCTAAGAATTGGTCACTGGGTTCACTGAACTAAAAGCTTCTCCTGTTCCACGCTCTATCCTCTGGCATGGTTTCATAATTGCTGAGTGCCAGCGGCTCAGTGCTGGCAGAAGAGGAAGGGGTGTCCTGAAAAACAGGTTGCATTTATACAGTTACACATTGCACACAAAAACCTTCACTGCCTGGCATCATGGCCAAGATTAAGAGTTGAGAAAAGCAGAGAGAAAGGCAAACACCAGCTGTTAGAAGACATGCTCCTGGAGCTGCCCTTGGTGGAGAAAAAGGAAAAAACCAAACAAAAACAACAACAAAAAACACAAAACAACACAATAAATAAACACTGTCAAAAGTGGGGGAAATAATCAAATGGTGACATAGTGATGAGTGAGGTCAGGGGGAAATAAAAGATGAGGAATGTGATTGTGTCAAAGACAAAGAAGGATGGTTGCCATCCTGTCTGGACACAGGTTTAGGAAGTAACAGGAACATGAGACATTTTTAGAGAAGGTTGGCCTGGAAGGCACATGTTGAGCTCAGTCCTCCACCATCTCAGGAAATTGTGCAAGGACACAACACCATGACACAGCAGCTGTAATTGGAAAAGGGTCTGAAGAAAAAAATATCATCCAAACATCCCCTAAACAAACACACACACATATTCCCTTAACCATAAAACAGACTCTTCTTTAGCATTCAGAAATTCTTTGGGAACCTTTTTATTTTATGTATCTGGACATGACAGCAGTCTCAGCCACAGGTCTAAAATTTTTTGTGACCAGGCCAAAAATCACATGCAAAATTTAAAATATCTGTAAGCTACTTTTGTCTGTCTGGTGAATCTTTGAAACAGAGAACTTAATCACTGAAAACATTGCTTTTTTCTTCATTTTTCAAGAAAGCAAGCTGGAGACATACTGATAATGGATTAGTGTTGGGCAGCTTGCACTAGTGGATTGTTCTAGTTATTTCCTAGTGGATTGTTTTATTTTGTCCCATGCCTCCACGTCCTCCTTTCCTGTCTGTTGATTGTCATACAGTTGTCATCAAGGTATTTCTGCATAAGTATATTTGGATCCTACATAACTGTCTTACCATGCAGCAACTACACTGGCGTCAAAGGAACTATTCCTAACCTAAATGACCTCTGCAACTGGGCTCACACACTGACAAATACTCAGGAGCCTTCCTGCCTTCAGAAAAAGGCCTCTGGATTCTTGCACTTGGCTTATCTCAATCCAGCTCCCTGTCTTGGCATTAGCTGGTGGGTGAGGTGGCCTTGAGCAAATCATTCAGCCATCTCCCTCCAGCTATACAGCAAGGATAATCCCTACGCTCACACAGCGTAATGTGAAACTCAATTAATTAATACTCGGAAAGCATTTTGGCATCCTCGCACTACATAAGCATGAAGTATTATAGATTACTATGATTAACATGATCCCTAGCTTTCAATGTGATGCAAATCTATTTTAGGGAAATATTTCAGGAATGGTTTAATCATTTGATTTATTAGGCTTACTCTGGGTGGTCAATAGAGGCAAAACAAACATTCTGCCTATTTTTTAACCGTTTTTTTTCCTTTTTTTTTTTTCCTTTTTTTTTTTTTTAGGAAGCTTCCCTGACAGAAAGTGACACAAAAGCTGTTTAAGCAATATGTTAAAGTTCAGCTACAGCTGAGAAAAGACAATGTCTTGAAAGGATCTTGAACTGCAGCCTATACCCCCCTCTCCTTTGCTTCAGTGCAGCAGGACTTAGTCTTCACCTATTGGTCTGTGAAGTGTGAATTCATGATGCGTGACACTGGGATTATTATTATATTTGCTTGGTTGAAGGGGGCTTGATGTGGAAAAACACAACAAGCCCAGAATATCTTGCCATGATGAGGATTGATTTTCTTCTGTAAATATGGGGAGGAAAGGAGAAAACTGACTCGTAACTCATAAAAAGTGCTTCAGACAAAGTCAAATGCAGTTTTGGGGTATGTAACTTTCTGATTCATTTTCACCTTTGCTAGCTCCAGTTTAAAAGGCTGGATATTTTGAACTAAGTCCTCATGCAACACTAACCTTTGCTTCTCCTCTGAGATGAAAACTCTGTACCAATTTATGCTTATTTGCAGTCTGGTTTTGTCAATTAGTTTCTGTCTCAGTCAGCCCAGAGACAAAGCAGACATAGAAGATTTCCATGAGAAAGAGTCTGCAAAGGTTTGTGGGCCTGGGACAGAACATGGGATTTCAATTTACATTCACTAGAGAGAGATTAGCTGTCATTTCTTTCTGAAGCATTGTAATGTTATTAATCTTCTAAATTTATTGTGGAAATTAAATATATATATATATATTTAATGGCTTAATGTGTCTCTGCTGATGAACAGTTCCTTGGCTTCATGGTTTATCTGTTGCTCATGACTCAGGCTTGAGATCAGTCCTTCAAGAACTTCCGTCATATCCATTTCCATTGAATCAAGATACTGATTTAAAATTTCCATACACTCAGTCAATCTACAGTCCAGCAGGGGCTAGACTTCTTTCCATCAATGGAAAGAAAAAACAATCTATCACTTTCATATTTCAGGTGATATAACCAAGCCAGACTGTGACTTGGAAGCTGTGTCTTGTATGCAGGGGGAGTAAAGGAAAAGCAGGGACTCATAGCGTGATGAGTCCTACTGAAGATGAAGAAACTCTCCAGAAAACAGAGATGGATGCTTACTTAGTGCTGAAAAATATTTATTTATTTATTTGTTTGTTTATTTATTTATTTATTTATTTTAACCTAGATCTTGTCCTCTTGTCTTTGCTTCCCAAAACACAAGTTTTTAGGCAGCAGAAATACCTCTCATTTCCACGTTGTGCATACAGCATGGACAGACTTTTGCTTTGGAGTTACCCAGCGGTTACCTAGTCAACACAGAAACACTAGCATACAGGGTGTTGAGAACTACAGCTAGCATAGACAAGCATCAGATTACTAAGAAATCCCCAGGCCCCTCAAAATAAGAGGAAGTAAGGAGGGAACAAGCTCTCAGGAAGATGTTTCTGAATTGCAACATTTCCCAGGACTCCTCATGGAGTGGTACTTTCTGTCCTCATCTTCTGTCCCTAAGGCATAATCTAGCCTGAAGAGGGAAGTTCATAAAGAAAGAAGGAAACAAATAAGCATCTCATTCACTTCTCCACTAGGGATAAAGAAAAAATAAATCACCCCAGCTGTGAGGGACTGGAATCAGTAGGGAGACTGGGCTTGAATTTCCTTGGAAAAAGTTTACATCTGCTGGTGAATAGGTTTTCAGCATTTCAAATGGCTACCCCAGAAGCCCAAACTGAACAAAAAACCTACAAAGGCAGAGAAGAAACAAGCTCTAAGATTTGTGCTAAAAAGCGAGGTCCTGTTTGGAAAACTTGTACAGTTATGACTCTACCACTAGGTGTATCTAGCAATCAGTTATCTTAGACATGATCTTTCCCCCTACACTGCCTGCCCCTACTACACCTGAAGCTCAGATTAAAAGATTCTTTGATACTGAAAAATAAAACAAGTAAAAGATGTTTCTTACCCCAAAAATAAGTGGCATAGCCTGTCTCATGTACATAAGTCTAAACTACCTGTCCATTTAAAACAGGATGCCCTAATCTAAATTACTAATGGTAAACTACCAAACTCTGCCCTCCCCCCAACAACAACAACAACAGCATCATCAACTACAACAACAACAAAAAACAATGAATGTATATAGCCCTAAGTGCTATGTTCACCCTCCTACTGGAGCAACAAGATCTGGGTTCTAACTCCTACGTTATTGTTATTTAAAACCTGTTGTGTAACTCCAACACATCAAAATCCAGAGACTGATCAAAATCCACAACCTGTAAACTCATCTCTCCATGCAGCCCACAGTCTTGTCTTCCAACCAGGAGGATCATACCTTTAATACCAAAATGAAATCCTTCCTTGTCCTTTCACAGTTATCACTGCTTCATTCACTCTTTAAAAGGCAGCTTTGTGGACATCAGATATAACATTACCAGTAATGCTCGCTGCTGTTACCTCCTTATGTGTGGAGAAATAGGTTGCCATAGTTTAATGAGTTACCATCCATCATCTATGCTGAGGTCACTTATTTTTTTGTACATCCAAATGGAGAGTTTAAACCAAGAGGAAGTGTTTCCTTCTCAGTCATCACCGCAAACTGTTCATCTTTATTAGGAGCAGTGGGTCTTCAGCAATGAACTGCTTGTTCTAATAGACATGGATTAAAATTATCCAAAATGCTTGAAGATTTTAAATAACCAAGTTGAGAGGTCTGTAAAAGTAGCAAATTTTCATAACAAAGCTATTTTCTCAGACTCAGACATTCTTTAGTTTCCTTGGTTTAAGCAAAGTAAGTTGGACTGAATGGAAGTGCTTTGGTCACTTTTCCGAAGTTTACAAGTTTGGTAAACTTTCTCTGTCCTTCATTGATGTAAAAATGCTATAATAGCAAGATTTTTTTTTTAATCAAAAATTTAGGGGGGAAAAGTCAGGTAGATCAAACACTTTTTTCCAAATAGTCTAGAAGATATTTTTTTTTAATTTTGACAAGTTTAAGAATAATCATCTCCAATTTTGATAACATATTTTGAAAATTGATTTTAATTCAAAACTCTAGCTTTCAATCAATGGAAGCTGGTGTTTCAAAAATGATCAAGCTTTTTCCAAGGGGATTAAAATTTGTCAGAACTCTTTGATCTTGTGTTTTTCCAAAACTAAGTCTTAATTCTAAAAAAGTTAAATTTTGGGGTGGTTTTCAAAAATAACAACAACAAAAATGAATAGCTTATATCATTGCTGGGCAGGATTTTGACCATCAAATATGAAATGAACCTGTATATTATGAAAACTAAAAGTAAAGCCTTAATGTATTTTTATGAATTTACTTCTTTATTGTCTCATTTAAAAATTACCTGACAAACTATGATCTTCCTGATTCTAAAATTTCCTGAATCTGTAATTGTGATGTACATCATTTGGTTTTATGGAAGAGGGGGGAAAAGGATGTTTGAAGTTAGCTGCTAACCATTGCCTCTTGTTCTGTTATCTGGTTCTAAATACTTGCATCTTACATAACAACATCTAAAAATAAGGGGAGATGTGTACAAGTATTGAAACAAAGAAGCAATAAATTAGTGTTCACTGTAAGTATATTTCACATACTGGGGATGAAATTGATATTTATGAATATTCCAGAGGTCCTCTCATATTATAATATTTCAAAAAATAAAAAAATTGATTGGTTTACAAGCTTCATTGAGTTGGAGCCAGACAGCTCAACTCCTATCACTAGTTAAGTCAAGAAGGCTTTCATGATAGCCGTACAACACACTGATAGAGAATAAAGGACATTACCAAAAACTCATATCAGTTATCAATATTTTTTCCTCAGCTTCCCTGGATTTAAAACTTTATATGAGTAGAGGGAAAGAAAACCTGACTGAAAGAGAAAATGTCAGTTTAAGGTTGTAAAAGCCTCTAAATATTTGCATGTAGAATTCTGCATGTGTTCTAGATGTCTAAACTCCAGATATAGTCTTACTGCTCTAGGCTCAGTTCATCTGTATCTGCCATGTAGTCCAGGAGTAGCCTGAAGACCAGACTAGCTTATTCCCCATTTTTGTTCTGCTCACTTCGATGATACTCATAGGAAGCTTGTACCTCAAATTGGCCTTCATCTACTTTTAGATATGAGCTGTGCAGGCACCTATATCTGAGATCACAAATACATTATTACATCCTGAAATAAATGTCTAAAGTTGGTCTGGTGCCTCAGGTGACCTACCTGCCTTCTAAAATATTGATACTTAATGACTTAAAGACTATGTAGCTTACGGTCTGAGAAGTTCTCTTCTATTCCTTCACAATTCTTCATTTTGCAAATAAAAAACTTCTCATTGTCTGTTCTTGCTACAATGTAATCATACCCTTCAAAAATTATTTGCTCCTTAAAAGAAAAGGATGCTTTTTTGGATAGGATGAACAGGTGCAGGCTCAGGAAATCACAGTCCAAGCTTTATTTTGACACCAATTTCCTGTCTCACCATGAACAAATCACAAAGGACTCAGATTGGTTTCCTAAATATAGGTGTCTTGTGACATTTGAGAAGTCACAGGATGCTCCAACTGGTCACTGCTTGTTCAGAAGAGGATGGTTCTCCTACATATCCTGTGTATTGTCTCCAACCCTCTATGTATGCCTTGAATATCCTAGGAAGCCTGAAATGTTGTTAAACATCTATCCTTAGAAAACTGATTCAAGCCTCCAAAATCCTTGTTCCTTGGGCCAGCATTTGTAGCACTGCCTTCTATTCAAATCTTTAGTCTTAGAACATAATTTTTATCTTACCAGGTGGAGACTGGTTTCCTATGGGATTACAGATGCTGTCCTAAATACAATAGCCTTGTTTTAAATTCAATAGCCTTACCAAAGAGGAATGCTTTAGAAATCACTTATGTAAAGAACACTTCCATAGGCCAAAATTTGAGACCAAGCCTCTAAGGCATGTACGTGTATAATACACCACATACAGCTGATATTTTCCTATTGTTACTAGCATTAAATACGAATGATATAGTATATAAATTTCTCTATTAATATATTTAATTATGACTTGATTTCAAATTGCTTTTTTTTTTTTTTTTCAGTTCTACAAGATTAAAGACTTATATGCATTACTAAGGTATTTATGATTCAATATTTTATTTGTTCCAAATTAAAATAACAATTCAGCTCATGACATTGGCCAAAACATATTATTTCCACTTCTATTTTTCAGGCTTTTCAGCTTTTCTAATTATCCAATAACCTTATATAGCCTTATATAGTGATATTTCCAGTCACAAAGACTTCATAAAAACATAGAACTACTTTCATGGAAAGAAAATATTTAGTGCTAAAAAAGTCTTTAATTCCAAGACAAACATCAAACATTCCCCCCTCAAAAAAAAAAAAAAAAAAAAAAAAAAAAGAACAATAATATCACAGACATGAATTTAAATAGGAAACAAAATACACATTCAGCTTAATTTAATTGGACATGCTTTGAGGAAGGGGTTGGACTAGATGTCTTCCAGAGGTCACTTTCAACTCAAATTATTTTGTATTCTGTTATTCTATGAGGTTTACATTTTTTATGTTGATTTTTTTTTATTTTCTTTGTTTTCATTAGGGTCATTATCTGCAATAACAATTTTCCAAGGCAAAAGTTGAAACATCAGTTTCCTGATGCTTTCATCTAAAGATGGTATCCCTTTCTTGAAAGAAAAATAAAATAAAATAAACAAATTGCTTTTGGAACTCATTTTGGAATGGAGAAGATGATATTTTTTTTCCTAACCTGTGTTATGCACGAGGTCAGACTAAAGGATCCAAGGCCTGTCTGGACTAAAATATATGAATCCTTAAAGTTTTCTGGGAAGTCTAATGTTAGTATCATAGATTGCTTGGTTACATTCATGACATCTGTTAGCTGTTTCCTACATGTGATGTCATGACTTGTAGTTATATTTTGAGCTTCAGTTGGGAACACATGTCCACCTACACAGTGTGTTCAGTTTGAAATATAGTCAGGACTAAACCATAAGTAGATGGTGAGTGAGCACACAGCAGAATGTGTTTTTCAAATGTGTTTGGGGAAAGATTTGGCTCTTAGCTCACAGCTATGTAAATGGAAGTTTCTACCTGTCAGTAGGTGTCTAAGGTCCCATTATAAATCAGTAGATATCAGTCAGCAAAACCAGTGAGGTCCAAAAGGCTATTCAACTGACCAAATTTAGGAATGTAAGTCACTGATCTAACCAAAGGCATCTACTGCCAACTGAGATGACCTAAGATATCCACAACATCTGCATTGGGTTGGCAGGATATGAGACAGGATCTAAAGGAGACTATGTCTTTATAAAGAGGTAGATGGGGTCCAGCCCATCAGATGTGCTTTTAGAATACATTAAGTGGAACAAATGAACTAAATCATACAAAAGGAATCAGTGTTCTAGCTCACCTATAGACATCTACATGATAGACATACAAATCTAAATATCTACCAAAAGTCAATCATCTGGGCACGAATGGATCATTTTTGTTTCATTTTAGACAGCTTACTGGGAAAAAAAAAAGTGTATCTGTCACCTGCATCCATCTGAAATGTCATCTAGCAGAAAGACAAAGTGCAGCACCAGACACTGATGTGTGTAAACCTAAATCCAGACCTTACTGCTAGCTTTACACTGTCTCCATAGTAGGAATCAAGTTTGGGCAGGTCTGAGCCTTTTGTAAAACCTCAGCAGTTCTCCTAAATTTACTGATTTGTAAAGTTCTCTCAAGAGGAACATAGTTCACATAATCTTCTCTCCAGCTTGATGAACAATGCTCATGTCATGCAAGAGACCCATGCACAGTCTTCGTCAATAGAATGTAACACTGATGTACTGTACATCAAACCAATGCCATTTCAATAGCTCCAACTACTTTCTACTTCTTTCTATATGCAGTCTGAGTACAGAGCAAGTGTGAAGTTTCCTGTGTATGAGGAGATATTATTCTAGAACTCCCAAGTATACACGTTACTGCTACTGCTCTTAGGATGATTGATGTGCAGGCACCTTCAGCTAATGGGTTCATTTCGTCTCATACCAAAATAAGTAACTGAAATTGGCAAAAGGAATTGCTGTCTGTAAGCTTATTTTTTCCATTGGCTACAGCCTAAACCTTTGTGACTAACTCATATTTACATGTCTGGTTTTTGGGTGATTACAATTAGATGAGGTGGATCCTATCCACAATGGTCCTCAGTCAGAAGGACTGGTCCATGAAGACATTGTATGACTTCAGCTGTAGCTAATAAAAAAAGACAAATTGCAAAACCAGCCCATTCAGCTGATAGCAAAGCTGGCAAAGACAGAACTTAGTCTCTGCTGTTTTACTTGTACATCAGACTGTTTCCTAGATTAAGGTTGAGAACAAGAGTGATTCTGATATCATTAGAAATCATGATTTAAAAAAGACTAGAAAAAGAAATCTAATCCTCTTTTCTAAAACAACACTGCAAGGACTAAGAAGTGAAGTCTTCAAAATTCATATGCCAAAATTGCTGGAGAAACCAAGAACTATGAGAGAGAAAATCCCTCTGGATATCTGCTTTCTCTGATTTGATGATGTAGACCTGTGAAGTGGAAACACACAGAAGGAAAAACAGACTTCACATAAAACTTCTGCCATTCCCCCCTACTGTTATCCCACAGATATCGTACAAAATCAACATTTACCAAAATGAACATGAGATTCAGAGGGAGCACTTCAGAGCTAGTACATAGGTGAATATATTGTAGGATAATAGTCTGGCAGATGTTGAAGAAGAAAGAAATGTGAATATACTGAAAAGTAGCCTCTTCCCTTCTCACTTGGTCTTCACTGTAGTTCCTTAACTTCCCTGCAATATAACTGAATCTCTCAGGACTCCACTGAATAAATGAACATTAAGTATCCTCTATGTCCTTTCCAGCCACTGCAGATCTCGAGATCTCAAGTAAATTGGTTTTGTTTCTAGGTTTTTCTAAAATTTTCCAGAGAAGGACAAGGCTTTTGACTAAAAGAGTTTTTGCTTCTGTCTAAGTTGCCCTGATAAGACTCTCTTGTCCCTTCCTTATAATTTTTTTCTGCATTAATCTGAGCAATGTTCTAGGGAAAGCTGTAGTTAAACAGCTATGAAATCCTGTCACCTTGCTGACAATATTCAACATGAGAAATGACATATAGACCTAGATGGATCCACCCGTTGTTGTTTTTTTTTGTTTTGTTTTGTTTTGTTTTTGTTTGCTTTGTTTGTTTGTTTTTGTTTGTTTGTTTGCTTTTAGTAAAGTTATTTTTCCCAATGGAGTCATCTGGTTTATCAATTCAGACATTCATAGGTTTAGGAAAACTCTGTGTACATTTGTTTCAGGACCTTTGGAGTCAAAGGCACAAGAAGACATCTGCAGATGAACTGGTAAACCAGGTTCTAAAATACCTGTCCAAATATTTCAATGGAAGCATAGAAAACAATATCTCCATGTGAGGTTTGTATTCAGTATTTCTAAATTGTGTCTATATAATGAGACCCATCTGGAAGACAAGATGCAGTGGGTGTACCAAATGATTCATTCACTCTCAGTATGAATTTCAGATTGCATCTGTAACCTATTCTTAGGCTTACTCCTTGTCTGCAGTCCCACCAAACCAAATTTGTTTGGAAGAGACATTCAGAACATCAGATCTCTTATTCTTTGAAAGAAGCACTCCAGGATGCATCTGGATAAAACAGGCCTATATCTATGTCATTGCTAACCTTTATCTCGTTACCTCACCTAGTAATTTCAGAACTGTTGATTTATCCCAACAAGTCCCCAGCATGTCAGAATTGTTTTACAGCAAAAGAGAATCATCCCATAAATTGGAAATGTTTCTGTCATTTCTCCACCATACCTGGAAATTTCACCCATGTTCAAACTCTGAAGCCTTCTACAGGAATACAAAAATAGTTATAAAGCACATACATCTCTTCCCACGTCAAAAGCCTCTTTTACAGTCTTTTCTTTAACATGCTTTCAGACTGGGGTTTCTGAAGAACTCAACCTGTGCTTCTGTTATGATCTACATCATGATTTCAGAATTCCGGAGAAGCAAACTCCAACACATCTTAAAGCCAAAATCCAGTTAAGAATCCAGGACAACAACAAAAAAATTGTCTTAAGAAAAAAAAAATCTATAAATTTTAGCCTATCAAACACATCCTTGAGGGCTGAGAAAGAATAAAAGTTTAAATATAAAATAATAAAAGAATAAATATAAAAGAATAAAAGAATAAAATTTTACTAGAACTGGTAGCTGGTAACTACTAATCCTTCAAATCAAGAAGTAAATGTCCACTGCTTTTAACCTGAAACTGTTTAAACCATTGAAAAGATGGATGTTTGTCATCTTTAAAGCAGGACTGCAACACTCAAGGTCCTAAATTTAACTGTGGCTTATTGCCCATGTGTTTCTTTTTGAAAGAAGTGAATACCTTGTTCCATGGTCCACTGAAAACAATGTATTTCTACAGATTAAATTTGGATCTTGCTGTAGAACAGTTGTTTATTTAGAGTAGTTGTAGTATTGACAGTTAAACTTTTATTTTAATATATCTTATTAAAATTTAACATCTTGGACTTCAATGTTCTCTGATTCTTCTTTGTGTCATCATATTAAGTTTTTATAGCAGTAATAAACCCATGTCTCCACTGACGTACTTTTGAGCTCAGGTAGTTCCTTCTCTTACATTTTCCCCAGTTCTTTTGTACATTTTCTGTTCCTTACTGTCCTGCTCAAACTGATGATTTTTTATTTTTTATTTTTTTATTTTCTTCCTTCTGTTGTGTTTGTTTTCTGTCTCTTTATTCCCCATTTCTCTCTTTGGCAGTGACTTGATCTAAGACAGGTAAGTATTCATTCTCTCTTTTTCATCTTCTGATCATTTTATTGCAACCTGTCTGTAATCAGGAATCACGAAGTAGACATATTTACAATCAGGCTTTTTAAGACTGCTAGCCTAGTGTGAAGAGACCCTTTGGTAAATGTGAATCACGCCTCCAAGATTCACTTTTCCAGGGTGGTGCTGTGGCAAAGCTGGGAATGCTGTGAAGTAGACATATAAAAATTTAGAAAAGTTTCCAGATTTATTCTGAAAATAGTGTTCAGAGAATGAACTATTATCTAATCAAAAGAATTCTCCCATCCCTGTTTTACTAGCACAACAACTATTTTGACCACTGCCATGTTGTTCTAGTTTGTGTTGATCCGCAGTAAGATGGGTTTGATTGTTGATGCTTGTCTGATGCCTACTGAACCAGCTATCTGATGCTAGACTTCTCGATTAATCATGTTCAATAATCCTCATTTTGGAGGGTATGTAAATCCTCAGCAAAGACTCATATATATGCACTATATATATGCTCTATTTATAGTTATTTGCATCAGATTTAATTCTGCCAAGGACTGTCCTTTTCTTCCAAACATAACTGCTTGAAAACTACGGATAAAGAAACACAGAAATGAAGGCAGATGTGGGGGAGGGAAGAAAACAAAAAAGGGGGAAAAAAAATGGAAAGCATCTCAGCGTATGTCAGAAAAGCCAAGAGAGGATTTTGTGATAAGTGGAAAAGACGATGGAGCTTCTAGCAAAGACATGTTCTGTCACTGAGTTCTACCATTAGGTAGATAGAAAGAGCGTTTTGCCCATCATTGAGAATAAGTAAGATTGCCCCAGGGAAAATACCTTTCTCCATCAAACTTCTTTTGCTTCTCACTGTCTAAACCTATAAGGCTCTATTTTTTCTCATCATTTTGCTCCTGTGGGGCAACTCCTGGGAACTGTGTGAGTTGCCACTACGCACAGGTCAGTTCTTCGCAGTCACTGTTCCTGGAATTGTTTTCCAGTGACTGCCTGTCTGTGTCATTCAACACTGATGTTATCATAATGTAATTACCAGCAGCTGAGGGTAGAAGGGAGCAATGTAATTTTAACAGAGGTTTCCAACTACTTAAAAGGAAAAAAAAAAAAAAAAGGAAAAAAAATAGGATCAGAACTTTTCTCACGGGCCATGAGAACAAAATGAAATTTGTCAGCGACGCAACTTGTCTTATTACCTACGAATAATTAATCAATTCATAATGGCACCATACCACATACAGAGTAAGAGCTTGACTCAGAGGAGCCTCTCCTTCGTGTGAACAAAGAACAGGAAAAAAGGTTATTAGCAGGCAAGAAAGAGGAATATTGCTTAAAGTTGAACATGACATCTTCAGCAAGATGGAGGATTGAATTTACAGTCTGAGACTGACCCCTCGGATTCTTTTGGATTGCTTAAATCCCTCACTCAGACTGTAGTTTTCACAGAGAGTTTGTTTGCTTGTTTGGTTTTAATTTTAGATCTTTAAATATTTTTCGATACAGATGAAGACTGCAGGCTTGAGCTATATTGACAGACCTCTTCCAGGTAGTCAGTGCGCCATCAGGAATCTACAAAATCTACATTGAATAGCCCTGAACTGGGATTTCCTCTCTGCATCTACTGATCCTTAGGCTCTGCAGGGAATCCTCAGGGTAGTATTCCATTCCAGTATTGCCTTTAAAAATAGCCATTGTAGGAAGCATGAAAGTATTAGTGGAGGTAAGCCTGAGCTGTGCAAGCAGTGACAGCACTCAGAGGCCAGGCGGAGATGACCAAGGCGAGCACAGCAGGAAGTCTTAGCTAAGCAAGCACCAATTCACACCTGTTGCCTGCAGTCTATTCACAGGAGCTAATAATAAAAAGTTTGCATTTATACAGAGCTCTTCATCCCTCGTGATTCCAAAGCACTCAGCAAATTACACACACAAAGGTCATACCAACTATTGCTGAAATCCAGCCTGTCCTGGCCATAACAATAGGAAGGAGGAAAATTATGTCCAAGGACAACAGGGTAAATTCCCAATTATATGAAATATGTCTGGTGCTTTTCATTGTCTAACCAGAGCGAACAAGATGTAGGACTGCAGAATAGTTCAAAATACTGCAGTGCAAAAGAGTATTCTAATGTTCCTTTAGTTTACAGGCAAGAAAGAAAAGGAAAACAAGAAGAAGAAGAAAACAAAAAAACAAACAAAAAAAAGAACTAATGACATTGCTTGAATTCAGTACTCTGGTTCCAGAGAGTCTACACATTTTAAATCTGCTTCTAGGCCTGTTAAGCCATTCCCTCTAACATGCCCTTTCTATGGATTAGATGTGCTGTTTATTCATTGTTTCAAGGCAACGAAATGACTCATACTGAGTCTGTTCCCAGGAAATCTTGCCAGGTGAGGGAGGGTGACATTTACTAGGGGACCTATTAAGTGGAATCTACTGCAATAATACAATGAAAACAGAAAACTCAAGTTCTGCAGCGTGGTCCAAGACTTATCATTCCATCTGAGGGTAGCATTGCATATCTATGAGCATGGCACAATGAAACTGTTCCACTGTGCAACCCCGAACAATCCTTTTTCACAGGTTTTGCACCTTAAATCAAGACAATAAAAGGCCATAGGAGTTCTGAAATGGCCTATTCAATGGCTCTGGGAGGGGTAGGGTGAAAACATAATCTACTACATTCTAGGAACGTACAAAGCCAAACACTCACACCTTATAAAGTCACCTGCACACCTTTGCTGATTTGCAATGACTTTATCAGAAGCCAATATGCACCCATATAGTTCCAGCTGCATTCAGCCAACTAGGTGATGCATAAATCCTTTGGTTTGCACTTTGCAGATGGGTTTCCTACCTCCTCTGGCCTGAGATATGTCCACAGAGTGACATCAGGTGGTGGCAGCTGGAGATCTGGCCCATATGGTTCCAAGGTGGAGAAGTGCTCTTAGGTCTGCTGGGTCTTTTCCCTTTTCTCAGACCATAACAGTTTATTCCCTAAGATTAACATCAAAAATAGAGAGGAAAACAATTCACTTACTAAGTTATATGCCTGAATGGCCATTAAAATTAAAGCAGATCCAGTGAATATTCTTTTGGTGATGACTCATTTACCTCAGTACAGGTTTTCAGTGCTGTGTATCCATCCATGAGCTTTAAAGTATCTTGGATGGTTTCTGTTAAGTCTCCTGTTGACAGTGAGTTACTGCATCTTCATTGACTATTGTGGGAGGTTGTACATCAGTAATACATTTGCACTCTTACATTACTCTCACTCATTACACTCGTACTCTAGACATCTAAATTTAGGTACATTATTTTCATTCCGAATGCCATCCCCAGTGCCATTTGACTTGAGAAGTTACAGTTCTATATATTCTTCCTGACTTATTTTAATGTGTTCACATATACTCATGAGGTCTTTCCAGCAAATTATCAAGCTTCATTAGTAATTTTTGAATATCACAAATCAACGTGACACTTGATGCAAATACATTTTAGATTCAATTTATTATTAGAAATATTTGCAAACCTATCCATTAAAGACCCAGAACTATGAGGTATCATAACTCTGGTCCTTTGACAAGCTCCATTTAAAAGTTTCTATGGAAGCTAATGCTGAAGATCAAATGGAAAATTATGATAACTAATAAATCAGTGCACCAAAAGACCCAGTCTTTCCAGTGCAGAAAAGCTTTATCAATTTTTCAGATTTGGATTTTCCCAGATCTCAAGAAAATGCATAATTGGAAGTGAAGGAATTTTGTATTACAGCTACAAATGAATGTGGGTATACATAATTATACAGAGCATGGTGGAGGAGGAGAGATGCATATCAAAGCAGGGAGGGAGCACCTGGGTCTTTGCAGAAGGCTTAAACCAACAGCAATTGTCATCATTGAAAAAAAATATATATAAAAAAAATCCCCTTCTGCCATCTGGTAGTGAATTACAAAGCATACCAATGCCAAAAGCCAACTTCCACCTCCAACTCCACTTTGCTTTGCAGCCGAAACCACAGGGGAAAAAATAAAATCCTGCTCCCAAAGCTAAAGGCTTCTTTTTCTGGTCCATCAGATCCTTGGGAATTATGGGTATCTTACCTAATTCAACATGTCCACACTCCATCCCCTCCCATCACCTGGTTTCCGAATTTTGAATGCACCTTACGAGAGATAAATGAGGAAAAATGAGTGAATCCACCACAGGCAGAACTGTGCAGGGAATAACAAGCTTTCTGGAATGAAACTGAGACAGCTTCTGTGGTCAGCAAAACCTCTACCGTCTAACGTGACTGTTCAGAATCAATCACAGCCCGACAAGACAGGCAAACAAACAAACAAACAGAAAAGCAGCTCATTAGCATAAGGCAGGTTTAGACATTAATCCTGTCCCAAGCATGCACTACACGGAAATTAAGCCTTTGTCTTCTCCTGCTCTCCAGAGAAGACATCAGTCAATGCATCTGTTTCATCCATAAAAAAGTAATGTTCATTTCAAGCAGGTGTTCCCAAAGTGTTGGACATACACTCCAAAGCTTCATGAAGGACTATCCATGGGACTGTGGAGTATGTGTGTCTGTTCTGGGAGGCAAGTGGGTCTTTTCTTTACCCAGCTGTAGAAAAGGGGATGTGTGAGATCAGTCTCTTTCCATGGGAAGGCAGGGAGAGCTCACCTCCTGGAAGGAGGAGAAATCATAGGTGTGATTCTCCTGAGCAAATCTAGAGGTTTGCACTGGACTTGATAGCCCAAGGCTCTCCCTACAAAGAAGAGAAATAGGCATTTAGGATGGGATTTACTTGTGCAAGCACAGTTGTCTGCTGTGCTTTGGATACCTCCCTGCCTTCGCATTAGGTGTCTGCTCCTGAAAGGACAAGGTGTCCTGCATGCCCTGTGTCATATATGCCAGCTGTGCTGAGATGTCTTAAAAGCTCAGTCTCAAATGGTACTAGGTGCCAATGTTTATGCAGGTGAATCACAGCTTTAGAGAGCAGTTCGTCTTCCTCTCTTAAAGGTACCAAGGGGCTAATTCTGCTGTCTGAGCATAAGTGTCTAATGGAATCCGAGATGTCTGAAATAATTTTGCTTTGCCTCCAGCTGCAGATCCAGCAAGATACAAGTCTCTTGTAGTCATTATGTCACATCTGGCAGACCTGTGCAAATGTATCAGATGCCCTCAAGCATCTCATTTGGCTCAAGGTGCCTGTAGATCTGCAACTAAATTAAGCTCTTAAAATGCCTCTCTGTGATGTATATGCTTACATTAGGTCAAAGTCTGGGCTAACATATTCAGATTTGGGCATCTACAATGTACACATACAAAGTTAAAAGACATTCTTTTTGCCAAAGGAGGAAGGAGTTTTCTCATGCAACTTTAGGGGCATTGTTCAGCTCACAGGCTAAGACTCCTAAATTTAGTTTAGTGCAGGCATCTCCTTTTCCACTGAGTGTCTGAGATCCCACTATAGTTAGAGGAATTCTATTCACCTAAACAGAGGTGTCTGGGCCAGAGTAGACAGCCCCATGACACCATCTAAATGTCATGCAGGATCTATGTGAGACTTTTTATATTTGTGGAGTGATAACAAGAGACTTACTTGGGCTCCCTACGATGCCTAAAGATATTTTATGTTAACTGGCATGGGCTCCTAACCCTGCCCAATGTCTCTCAAAAGGTGATGAGAACAGCAGTACTTGTAATGCCTCAGCTGGATAAAGTCTGGAGGCCTTCAGAAAGTTATAGATAGATGAGAAAACCGACGTCTTTCAGATACTGATGTTGGTACAGCCCTGAGAAATGGTTTGTTCTCCCCCTTCACTGGAAAGGGAGCCTGGTCTGAAAGAGTTCAGATGAACACTTCTGTGTAGCAAATATAACATGGATCCCACCTGGCCATCTGGGCTTGACTGTGAATTGAGGGGGTTGGAAACGCTTCTAGCTATGAGGCTATGGAAGTGGATGTCTTGAAAGCCAGCTTGCTGGTATCACATAAACCTATCTATTTCCTCAAAGCCAAGGATGGTCTTATGATTTGGGTAGCAATCTAAAGGAATTGCTCCTCCACACCTGAAATGTAACCTGAAATAAATCCATTATGCAGCAGCATATAAATAACATTATAGGCAATGTGCCTATAATTTCCCCCTACTTCTTACTGTTGTTGAAAGCAAGCCATAGATGTATTCCACTTGTCATTTAAAGGGGAAGTTTGTAGGAATTTATTTTTATTTTTAAACTGGGAAAAGTTTCAAGCTAGGGAGAAAAATTTTAGGCTTTCATAACACGTTAGGCCTATAAATAAAGTACCTTATCTCATCTTCTTCGTTTGGCTTCATCATATACCCCTAGTCAGAAGGAGAAACTCTTTTTCCATAGACCCTGTACAACTAGTGAGATTTTTCTCTTCTCTCCCTTCCAAGTTCCCAGTACAAGCCATTAAGCTTTGTCTGATATGAATATAAACATGAGAGGTTAAATGCTGTTCCTACCATCAGATCACTTAATGATCAAGAGGGAAATGTCCAATAAGCCTTCTACATACACAGTCATGCGGGGATTTGGCTTTTTGCTTCAATAGAACATTTTTTTTCTGGAATATAGCTTTCCTATAGGCTCAGGCAGAAGACGAAAGTCTCTAGAGTTGCCAGGATGGCATCCTAAATGTTACTCGTTTTCCTTGGAGGCTTCCCAGCTTCAGCTAACCAAATTTCTGACCTTAAGAGAACTGATGAAACTCCAGCCAGCCATGGGAAGTTACATCAGCAGCCCTCTATCAAAATGAATTGCTTTTTTAGGGAGTATACTAATGAGCAAATGTCTTTAGAAGGCTGCTAAGGCCACTTGCACAGTTGTTTTTAGAAAAAAAAGAAAAAAATAAATCCCCATTTTGTGGAGATGCGACAGAAGCTCTTCTGCTCTGTGCAATGCGTAAGGACTGGTGCCAGCAACACAAGCTGAGTAGTTGGCATCCGGCTACTGCCAAGAAAGTGATGTGTACCCACACAGACATGAAAGGTTTGAGTTAGTAGTTCTCTGCCATGCACTGAAGTAGAAAATTTACTGACATAATGTAGGAGGAAGTCTCTGTATTGCTAATGTCCCTTTCACTAAGGCAAAGAGAGGGATGGGCAATGAATTTCTCGCCTTCCAGTTTGTTCATTTGTTTTTCAGCTTCTGATGTAAAGGTTTGCTCTGGGGAAAGAAGTCTAACAGCAGTGACAAAGAATATGAGTGGAGTAAAATGTTTTCAATCTCTTTTCTTCCCAGCGTAAATAGAGGACTTTAAATGTGTACCTGTATTTAAACTTTGCCATCGTCTGCCTCTTAAACTAGGCAGACAGGTAGTCTTCTTAGTACAAAAAGTCCCATGCACAACCAGGAGCTGTGTGTTTGCATACGTTTGTATGTTAGGAAGGAGGGAAGGTGATTAGGACTCAGGGCAAGGGGAGAAGAAGAAGGGGGGAGATCAAATGAGCGTGGCACTTGGAAAGTCTAAACCATCACCTGCCCACACTACAACATTCCTTCCTGAAATGCCGGCCAAGAAGCCCAGGGGGTTAGGATAATTGAAAAGCAAAAGTGGGATGGTCTTTAGATGAGTTTTTAATCTTTCCACAAAAGCTAATAAAATCTGAATGGCCCTCCTGAGGCCACATTTTATTGCCACAAATTCCCATTACATCCCTGGGAGAAGTAGCTCTCACATTAAAGTTCCTTGCGAGTCCCTGTACAAACAGACTCTAGCCACCTCCTTGCAGCTGCCAGAAACACCCATGGCAGTTCCCCACCTTTTCGTCTCCATGCCAGAGCACAGTAGCCACACTCGGCAAGGGAACCGTGCAGCTCCGCCAAAATACAAGGGTGGTATTTGTGGACTTCTTCCTGCGGCATTTATGGTGAATAAAGATATATGACGTTATTTCTTAGGTAAACTTCTGTGTTGTGAGGCCTGCAGTGTTCTTCTGATGCCAGTCTTCACCAAAATGATTTACTTTTCCTATGACTGTAATAAGATACATCAGCACCCTCTCCACTTCTTCCATTGGTATGAAGAAACTGCTGATTTCTGAAGCCTTGTGACAAAATATTGTTTCTTCCCTTATTTCCTCCATTTCTCAGTGACTAAAAATGATAATCGGACTAAGGTGACCCGTAATTCAGGTGGACGTCTAGCTGGAGCCAGGATCTCAGGTATATGAAACGGAACAAACAAACATAAGAAACACTAGCCCTCAATCCTTTTTTACCTCAGGTTAGGTATTCCCAACCTGTGTATGGCTACAGAGGTTTGAACTCAATGTGCAAACTCATATCCCAAACACACATTAAAAAGTGGTCTGGGAAGGGGATGGGTAGCTCAGTGGGTAACAACCCACTTAATTCTAACTATAAAGTTCATAGGTGACATATGAGGGGGTGTCAGACCCCCTTTTTGTTCTGCCCTGAGTCTCCTTTCTGTACAGATAACAAAGATCATGGCTATTTGTACCAGCAAAATGTGCCATTTTCGCTGCTTGCCTGTGAGTCCAAGGAAAATCTTTGTATATTGTTGTGGGCCACAGACATTATTTAAGATATTCTTCACTCTCACCACTTCCTACAGGTGGGAATATCAGTATTGGAGCAGAAGTGCCATTCACCAGCAGAAGTTTTTGATACCTGGAAACACAGAGAAGTTTAAGTGATAGTTCTGCACAGCAGACAAGATATTATTATTTTTATTTTTAACAGCTTCATTCATTTGTAATATTGAGAATAATATCACCCTATCCGTGTGTTTGGAGGGAAAATCCTGATGTGAAATTTCTGGGAGAATTCAGAACTAGACATTGGCTGTCTCCAGTTATGTATAATTTAACAAATAAGTTATTCGAATGTTGTCTTATTCTAAAAAGATAAATGAAATCCTATGTGCTATTTTTTGATATTGTTCATTGCTAACTAATAATTCCTTGTATAGTTATCTGTTAAAAAAAAAAGAGAGAGAAAAAAAATTATTAAAAAAAATTAAAAATTATTTTAAAATATTATATCATTATATTATTATCAAATATAAAAGCTATTATTAAAATATTATTAAAATAATATATTGGAATATTATTAAAATGATTAAAATATTAATAATATTAAATTAATATTAATAATATAAAATATTATTAAAATAATAAAATATTAAGATAATATATTATTATATAAATATATAAATATAATATAAATATAATATCATTATATAAATAATATTATTAAAAATATTGAACTGTTAATAAATAAATAAATAAATAAAAACAACCATAATCCATCTTTGTAGTTTACTGAGGTCTATTCATCAATGATTGCAGCATTAATGCTGATCTTTGCCTCCCTTCATCACCTTCTCTTTATATACTGCCTATAGTAGAAAGTGTTTCTGATAAGCTTTGACCTGAAAGATCTGTGAAAAACACTGTTTTAAGCTTTGAGATAAGCATCCCTTGGGCGTGATTTATCAAACCCAAGACATGTTTATATAGGTAAGATTGACTGCACCCTGGAGTTGCGCATCTTTCTTTATTACAATGAAACTAAATACCTGCTTACCGTACACATCATAGAGGAACTGAGTGCAATCTAGAAAACTATTTTGTAGCTAAAATACAGACCTTTACATCTGGCTGAAACCTGTGCCTTTCTGGAGCTGTATCTGAAGACAAGACAGGAAAGTGTTTAGGAAGGCACTCACTGTCAGCTATTATTGTGCTACTGAGTGAAGGCTACAATTTCGCTAAAGCTTTAACATAAATAAAGACTGTACTCAGATGGGTGGACACAGATCTCTAGTGGTAGTTGAAAAGCTTGAGTTTGTCTAAGACATCCATATAACTAACATGACAAAGGACTTTTGGGAGAACAGTTCCCATTGGAGGAACAGTTGAAGGCCAGATGAAATCCCCCAAGGTATCTGCATGCAAATCCCAAAGATCAGCTGTCTTTAACTGTGAGCTGAACTTCTGGTTTTAGATGAAATTAATCCTACCCCATACGAAGCATAAAAAAAATTAAATCCTTTTAACTATTCTTGATTAAGTGAGACTCAGAATCTATTCTTAGCCTGGCCTTTGCACAAATTAGTACATTCTTATTCAGGTTTTAAAAAATTGAGTTGACTGTGCAGCTAATCTATATGCCCTATAATGAGTAGAGCAAATTTGATCCAAAGAACCTTCCAATTTTCAAAGGTCATCCTTAATCTAGACTTGATAAATACATATTTTAGAGTAGGCACATTCCTAGTATTATAAGGGGAGGAATGACAAAATAGGATAAGTAAGCTGAATGGCCCAACACAGCTTGTGAAAACTAGTGGAGAGAGGCCAAACACATTTGCATGGGAATGTCAGGCAAAGCTCCAAGGATAGAAGGGCAATGACAAGACAATCATTTGGACAAGTGAAGATATGATATACGGCACATGAACAACATAATCCCAGGGTGTAAGATCAGTTTTCTAACAGCCTAGTATAGACATGAATGTAGGCAAAAGACCTCAAAAGTTGCTTATTTTTAGCAAAACAGAGCAGAAAGAGAGGTCATATATATACAAGTTATATGGGGATTTACATGATTGAAAAAGGATTTGTCAGAGTTCTTGCATCAGAATATTTGATATTTAAAACAAAAGGGACAGGGAATGGTGAAATCTAGTGTTTCTTACACAGGAAAAAATGGTTACAAATATCTAACATGCATATGAAATCATTTCACCAAATCATTTCAGTAGGATCTTACTTTTTACATACTTCTAATAAAGTCACTGTAAAACAGCTGAAAATATTCAAGCATTTTTCAAGATCATTTATCTTTATTCCTCATGACAAAGAATAGAATTCCATACACAGATACTTTGAAATAAATTTTCAGTATCCATTTTTCAAGAGAAGCATGATGACTTTTTAATATTTTTATTATGCATTATGTTAATGCATACTTAAACTGTGTTGAAGACAGGCTGATGTTAAATCTTTGAAAATGATGAAGATTGTTATTACTATTGTGCTATGTTAAGTGGAGAAAATGGTAACATAAGTAGCCTGTGGAGAAGTGGTATAATATCAGTTCCAGAGAAAGAAAGGAATTATTATTAAAACTAAATTTATAGGAAACTGAGGGTAAGAACATGCTTGGTATTGGTGAATATGATTTTCAGGACCAAATCTCTGATCAGAAAAAATCAGTTCCATTTGCTGAGGAAACTTCAGATTTGATGAGAGACCTTTGTTGTAGCGCTTCATAGTCTGCTTGTTATTTGAGAACCAGCTTCTCAGTAGGAGGAAAAGTGCAAGTGTTTTCCCTCTGGGATTGATACCTTTTCTTTCCAGTGACCAGATTTTTTTTAAAGTTGAGGGAAAAATAAACAGAAGGGAAACCTGATACCACTGTTCTAATCTGGAGACAGTAGCATATAAAGAAAACAAACCAACCTCCCTGTCCATTAGGGACAGGATAAGAGACCTTGAGCTTCAGTCAGGGAGAGTCAATTTAGAAACTTGGGGGGAGGGGAATATTTTTGCTATTGGAATTTTTTAATCATAAAAATAATGAAACAGTGGAGCAGAATATGAGGAGTAGGTCTGTGGGCATTTATTGTTTGCCAGTGCTGACTTAGCTGTCCCTTTATCGGGGACAAAGTAAATGGCTTATTGAGTATCCTATTGGTATTCTATCTTCTAGGATACCCTTTTTTTTCTTTTTCATTTTAATTCCCTGAAATATCAAAAGAGCAAATGGTGTATGAAGTACATAACATGCTATAGGACACATTTCAAAAAGCAGCTGTCAAATTGGAGCCATCACCAAATAAAGATCTTTGCAACTGAAGTTGCTGAGAGACTTCCACAAGCTCATAAGTTTGGAGAGTTTTCAGAAGGGATTTGAAAATAAACTGAAAGGAAACATACCACTTAATTTAGGATGATGACATAGTTAATGGCAGGATGTATAGGAATAGGCAGGAAGGGGCAGTTACACAGTCTTCTGTCCTTAAACAGAGTAGATACGCCTGCCTAGCCCTGGGGGACCTGTTTCCAGAGCAGTCAGAAGCAGGCAGAGCTCACTTCTAACCATCACATACCCATGCTTTGGGGTGCCTGCAGTATGCCTGTTCTGCATGGGATTTGGGGAATGCATGACACCACACTTGCAGGGTTATAGGAACGAAAATAGGTGAGTTTGATCTTAAGGTGCATGCAAACTGGAGCTGATGTAGCTGGGAAGCACTGCTGCTCTGAGGTGGCAGCTTGTTATGACCTGATGTATGAACAGCCCTGCTTCTAGACCTCCATGCAGAGTTTGTCCTTTCCTCAGTGCATCTGGCAGCCCTGAGGTTCAGCACTGCAAAATGCAGTTCACTCTTCCAGGTCACTTTTACAGGACTTGGTTTAATATACGGGAAGATGTCGCGTCTCAGACAAAACAACTTTCTTCCTGCTTTCCTGATGTAGCCACATGACAACATTACCTCAGATCTGCTTATAAATCTCAAGTCAGAGGGTAAAAATAAATGCTTCGGATGACATCAGGTCCTCTAAAGAGATCCCTAGAATAACAAAAGAAGGAAAAAAAAAGTGTGCAATAAAAAAATAAAAATAAAAATAAATAAATAAATAAAGGAAGGGCAGTCTTTAAGAGGATGCTGGGGCAAAATATGATGCAGATGAAAATTATTGAGCCAGACTTGATGCAAGCTAGAAGAAGGCAGCACAGAAAGTGGGAGCAGGAGCAGACACACTATGATGAGCATGGGAAGTGGTTTGAGGACAGCATAAGGTGTGACTGAGAAGGGACAGCATGATGTGAATGTGGCTTATGTCTCCTGCAGTTCTCCCTGCACCATTCAGACTTTTCCCTGCACATGGGATCCTTCTGTGGTTCTCGTGGCAGAGCTGAGCCAGGCTGATGCTGGTTAACTCTGCACCACATGCGGGTGTCCTCTCATGCACCCTGAGCAGGGAGAAAGCCCAGACACCACCAGTGCAAACAGATGACCAGTAAAGTATAAGCCCATCACTCTGTGGTCCCTCTGCACACCGTGGAGGGCAACAGGTACTTCCCAAGTGTGCCTTGTCCTCTTCTGAGAAGTGTTAAAATAAGTCAGGTGTTCTGCTGTAAGTCAACTCCTGTCTAGCTATTGATGGAGATGACACTGATCAGAGCCTTGGCTTCAGTGTCCTGATTAAATGAAATTTATTTCAGCTCATTTGTCTGCGATAGGAAGATGGTTTTCTACATCTGTTTGTTAAAAAAAAAAAAAAAAAGGCAAAGAAAGTATTCTGTGCTTACCCATGTCAGCTACATGCCTTGGTCATGTTTTGAGATGTCTCATCATAGACTACTTGCATATTGGCAAGAGCATGGTTGTTACTAATACAGGCACAGCACATCTCTAAGGTCATCAAGGCCAACCATTAGCTTAGCACTGCGAAGTCCACCATTAAGCCATGTCCCACTTATACATCTCTTAAATACCTCCAGGGATGGTGACTCAACCGCTTCCCTGGGCAACCTGTTCCAATGCCTCACAACCCTTTCAGTGAAGATTTTTTTCTGAATAGCCAACCTAATCCTCCCTTGTCACAGCTTGATGCCATTTCCTCTTGTCCTATCACTTGCTGCATGGTGGAAGAGACCAATCCCCATCTCCCTACAACCTTCTTTGAGGTAGTTGTAAAGCGTGATAAGGTCTCCCCTTCTTTTCTCCAGGCTAAACCCCAGGTCTCTCAACTGCTCCTCATAAAACTTGTTCTCTAGACCCTTCACCAGCTTCATTGCCCTGCTTTGGACATACTCCACGACCTCGATGTCCTTCCTGTAGTGAGGGGCCCGAAACTGAATACAGTATTCGAGGTGCAGCCTCACCAGAGCCAAGTACAGAGGGACAATCACTTCACTAGCCCTGCTGGCCACACAATTTCTGATACAAGCCTCATAACTTATCTCAGGCTCTGACTGCAAGCCAGGGGATTCTTTGTCTTTCTGAAAAGGTTAGAAAGGCCTGTATCTTTCTTTTTTTTCCCATTCCCACAAAACCCCAAGATGTGTTTATTTTATGGGACTACCAGGGGACTGGGGGAACTCAAGACCTCACCATGCCTTGTTGAAATTAGAGCTGGCAAAGACAGAGGGGGAAACCTCCTTGAGGTCATCTAGACCTTGCTTTCTCCCTGTGCCCATCCCAATGGGTACAGCAGTGGGAAGGTATTTCAGCTAGCTCTGAGTATTCTCGTGTTAATCCAGCCATACAACTTCTGGGACCTCAGGTAGCTGATTTGCAGCTACTTTAGCTTGGATATTTCTGTCCAGTGCTGCAGTATGCTGCTTACATGTATATTCTATGGGAAAATGTTCCCACATCACATGGCAATATTTGCAGGTATTTCAGATGCAGAAAAAGCTTTGAACTTCTAGAGGAGTGACTGCATAAATGGGAGCATCCTAGATATGAGGATTTAATGAAATTGATTAAATGTGAGAAGGGATAGAGAAAGAATAGCATCTCAGATGACTCCAACACTGAGTGACCTAATTCACCTAGATCTTCAATATTCATCATGTGAAATGCAGACAAGACTGTGAAGAAGATTGTTGAGAGATTATTCATATTTATATAGTAATAAAACAGTGGTAAGAAAGGCTGAAGGCAATCTCTGGGGATTATCTGATCCATCCTTTTCACCCAAGATACTTGTGAGGAGTACTTTGTATTTTTCATATGGTCCTACTGACCTTAGTGAGCACTTCCAGGAGAATCAGGACAACGAACAAATATTCAGGTTGATATGATGTGTGCATGCTCTGGGTAAGCAGGGAGGATAGGGTTGATTACTCCTCAGCAATCAAAACTTTTGAAGCAGGATCCCAGAAATTATGACATCAGCTTACAATTAGCTTAACAATATTATTTGGATTTTTTATTTTATTTTCATTCTGAATTTTACTATTTCACAGGAAGTATTTTCAAGCCTTTCTCAAAACAAATGAATCCTAAGTATATTTTTTAAAAGACAATAAATATCATATCATTGTAGGAATGGAAACCATATAAAAAAATTCAAAGTATCATTTGTATTTGCACAAGTTTATGAGAGCTAATAGGAGATCAAGCTTGGAAAATGCAGTATTCAGATGTACTAGAGAGGCAAAGCAAAAGAAATACTGCTCGAGGCAGGACTAGGTGTGGGGAGATGAAAAATGACAGAAGGAAAAATAAGGCTGATGATTAGGATATATTTCCTGAAAATCACAACTACCAGATGACTTAGATTTTCCCAAGGGAAAGGGTGGGAAATCTCTTCCCTTTGGCTTTTAATATTGGATAAAGTCCTGAGGGACAATATCACAGAACCCATTATCATGAATGCCAGCTCAGGTTATCATTTTTTGCCTGGAAATAATTTACCCAAACATGCTGTGTGTTGAATTTTGCCCTTTAAGCAATGGCTTTCCCAGCTTGCACAAAAGCATTTAAGCAGTTCCAGCCACCTAATCCTCTAAAGACATTTTTCCAAATGTTCAGCTATTAAAATCCATCCAGTAAAATTCTTGCTGGAAGAAATAAAAGTTCTGGTCAAACAAATCATTTGCTGGGGCATAGTGTTTTGACACTCTCCTCAGTAAACTGTTTTAGCGCATTACTTTAAAGCACTTTAATAACAATAATGATAATGTTAATAGCTACTTTACTATGTTAATTTTCAATTGTATTGTCTCCCTGTGAGAGATGTAATTAAAAGTTCCCAGATTAGCAAAGACACCAAACCTGATATAAAGTCTCATAGAGACTGCATTTTGCATTACACTTTTTATTAATATTATCTGTTTCCAAACCCCTGCTTTCCCTTCTCTGGGAAATGCCATGTTTTTAAAAAAGGTCAGCTGGAGAGAGTAAATGTTTTTTATTAAATACAAACCTTATGGATTTTCACTTCTGCTACATAATGGTTTGCCTGTCATTATGAAGTGGAATTAAATATTTTACAAGGAGAAGAATTTAATACTTTTCGGATGGTGAACAACAAACCTCTCCTGCACCAGATACTTGGACAGTGAGAGCTCTTAAAAATCTTGGTCAATTTTAACTGAAGCTGCCTGCATTAGGTTTCTTTTCTGAGTTGCTTTTGCCATTATTATGTGAAATAGAATAGCTCATGGAAATCCCAGCAAGGTGATTATCATACTGTTTTTAGTGTTAGCCATATGCATAATTACAAATGTTCCCTGTTTTTAACACTTTACAAGAGGAGCCATCTCTTCTTCAGGACATACACAAATTAGGTTCCCATCTTTATATAATATTTCAGGCTTCCTTCAGCAGTCCAAGAACAAGTAGCCCTTTGGAGGACATTTCATTTCATCCACTGCACTGACTCATTTCAGATGCCCATCAATCTGTACCTAGATCTATCTGAGATGCTCCAGTTGTCTCAGAGAATTTCATGGACTTGGCTGATAGAATGTACACCTACAGGACACCCACACCCTTCTGCAGTGGCAGCTGGAAGAAGGTGAGATGTCTGATAGCATCTAAAATTGTAATATTTTTAAGCAGCTGAATCACAAGCCTTATGTCTAGTTTAGGATGCAAATAATCTGTTTCTATTGCAAATAGAAGAAGTAGATTAGACAGTTTGCTTGGATAGAAAACTAAACTGTAGGCAGCTTAAGCAAAAGAAGATAAATTCCTCTTTCAGCATAAAAAGGTATTTTAAAGGTGGAAGAAAACAAATTTTAACAAATTTAACAAAAGAAGAAGCAGAGCAAGGAAGTTAATCAAGGGTCATGCAAGAAGTCTGTGGCAAAGAAGGAAGTGTCATGTATTCTTTCTGAGTCCTGCACCAATGCTTTAGCCATAAAATTAGCCCCTTGTTATGATGGGTTATTATTTTTTTTTTTTTTACCCAAATGGTTCAGCTGGTCCAGTCATTTGGGCAATGCATTAGGAAACTTCATATTTAAGTCTATGTTTCTCTACATATCTCTTTGGGGATGGGGACATAGTAATTTAGTCCAGACCAACTGAGAATTTAGCCTCCACAACACTGAGCTTTACAATACATGACATTTAAGTGTCTGTAACTTTTCATAATATCTACAGATCTAAATTGACCAACCTTTGGTGTCATGCTCGGAGCTACTAGGAAACATCTTACTATGCTTGGTAAACACAGCTATGGATCTTTGCTTCAGATATGGTGAGAGGAAAAGATGTCTAAAACTCAGCTCGTAACACATTACCAAAGGTAAGGGAATGTGAATGCAGTTTCTTCTGTGTGGGGACATGATTCAATTCCAAGCCCTTAGTACCAACAGAAATGTGCTAGGGAAGTCAGTGTTGGAAGAATTTGTTATCCCCTCCTCTTGAGACCATTTCATTTTCTTTGTTTTTTTTGGGGGGGTGGGGATTTTGTTTTCTTTATTTTTTTCTTGTGCTAGAGAGAAGGAAGTCCATGAATGTCCAATGGTGTTGGTCAAGATTTAAGAATTGTCTTATTCCATTTGAATAATTCATAAAAGAGGTGTAAAAAGCCCATGGGAAAACTCCTGGAACTTAGACTTCATTCTTTTGAGGCAAACCTAAAAAGACTGCTGCTGAGTTATGCTTTCCTTTGAGCTGTTTCTCCATTCTGGCCCACCTTTAAGTGTCAGTTTGACCTGACCTACTAGGCTAAAAACAGAATCATTGACCCAGATTTTCACTCTCTGCTACAGCCTCTATTTTGGTGGTCAGGACTCATTAGGCTATGTTAGCGAGCTAAGAAGACCAGGGCACTGGTCTTCTTAGTGCAATATCTAAATTTGTAGTACAGTATCTAAATTTGAATACTTTTCTCCAGACGAGGCTTTACAAAAGTAGGTTACTCATCAAGATGATTTTGTAGTAGTGCATCATAGCTGACAAATAAGCAACTTATGGTCCGCTCAGATACATCTTTGAAGAACTTCTAGCTAACCTCTCATTCTACATCTCTACCTGTGTAGTTATTTATCCCTGCTTAAAAATCTTCCATCTAATCTTAGCCATCAGAAAGTTTCTAGTTTAAGCTGATCAGCTATATTGGTTCAACGGATAATTGAAAAAAAAAAAAAAATCAGAATCTCCAGAATTACCTGCAATGCAAAAATATGTGGGATATATCATCCTATGAAAGTGTCTACCCCCTGTCCAAAGAGTCCTAGCTGACTGCTAAACCAGACACCTAATTTTCAAATGCCTAAATTTATATGCAATAAAAATCTTCTGAACAGTGTAGAACTCCATTTGTCATTGAATTGCATCCAAGTTTCCCCCCTGGGTTTCTCCAGTTTTTCAAGATCCTATTGAATTTTATCCTGTCCTCCAACATAGTCACAACTCCTGTCAACACATCTGATTTCAGAGCCTGAATGCTGAATTTCATTCTTGAGTGCAATCTGTATATCCAACCCATTGGAGAGAGGAGGTGTTAATTCCAACATGTCTAAAATCGGTGGATATGCAGAAGACAAAGTTCTCCTATAACCACTGTTTGCAGAAGGTTTTCTTTACCTCAGGCTGTACGGATTCTGTTATTCAGTTTTAAATATCTCCATCTGATTGAGTAATGTTAACAATTCCAGCTTCTGACTTGGGTCTCCTTGTACATTTTTGCGTACATTCTGCTCTCTGGAGGACTCATGAACTTCTGCTGAGTGTATATTGCGCCTACCCCATGACAGACGGAAGGATTTAGGCTATACTGCAACTCAGTACTTCCCAACCCGCTTTCTCTGCATTAGGGTTTGCACTCACGCAGCTCTGGGCAACCTTGTGACTTTCATGAGGTCCCATTCATAACATTAATTTTACTCATCCAATGTTTTGTCTTTGTTCCTTCCCTACTATGAACGTTGTGTTCAAATCGAAGGCATGTTTCATCTATAAACTAAAAAAGAAAGTCTTGAGATATTTCGCAACAGCAGTGCAGCAAGCTTAGTGTATGATTGGAATCAAGGTTAAGGCAAAAATTAGACCCAGCTATTCTGGTGGTAAGGGAAGGAGAATATAACGCCCCTAAAATTGTCGAGGGCAGTAAAGTACATCCATGGCAATTATTTACCCCTACGTAACCAGGATTTTTTTAATGTGCAGCCCAGACTTTCTACACCGTAACTTAAGAAAAACTGATACTAACAGGTATGGATTTCCTTGGTGTGGTTTCCAAATGGATTTTTTTCCCTGCTGCATCAAGAACAATAGGACCTTATACTTCCCCAAAGACATTTTATTCCCTACTATGTATGTGCTTTTTAGTATTTTAGAAACAAGGGCAAAATGTTGCTCTTTAGAGATCACTGAAATTCGCTTTTCACACTAAGAACATCTGTATGGTATACAGTGTTTCTGCTGTCCATTGAATTTTATTCTGTACAAGTATCCAAATACAATGTTATGCCAGTCACAAAATACCGAGCCTGAAAATTAATAGCAGTGGGAGCCTATGTGTTGCCTCCTTCTCTTACCTAAATATCATTATCTTGTATTTACGGCCCCTCAGAATCTGTAAGACCTGAGGGACAGTTTTTTCTTGTTTATTCTACATGGTCTGTGTGTTGTTTTTTTTTAAATTCTGTCATGTCCCATATAATTGTAAGCTGTCTCTTGAGAATCTGTGGTCTGTTTTCATACAATTTCCCATTATTTTTGGTCACTATATGTATTTATACTTTTTTTTCTTTGCAAAAATAACAGCATAAACAAAATAAACTTTGCCATGTGAAGCACTTAGTTGGCATCTTCTCTGAAATTCACACTTGGTATAAATTTATTTTTAAGGCCAGAAAAAAGTAGCTAAAAACTTTCTTGTAAAGAAATGAGTTAACACTTTATATTTTTGGTTTCATGCATATCTTTCTCCTAGATTTATGATGGCCTTAATCAGAGGACAGCCTTGTTCCATTTATTATAAATTTAAGGTTGTGATTCAGTTTCTCAGACTAGGATGTCTGCTGCCATTTGAGGTGGCTGAGGACATCTTGCCATGTTGCACTGCAGACAGGTGTCCTCTCAATCTCACGTCATATTTGCCATCCTCCAGTGGATGTCAAATATCTTGCTGTGTCTCAAATTACACTAAATGTTGAGTAAAATGACCCCCATGGCTAGCAAATTACCGAGAGGGGTAATCTTGCCCTGCTGCAGGCTTTTAAAGTTCTACCAACTAGACCTCACCAAGTCACCAATCATCACAGGTTCACAGAATCACAGAATATCAGAGTTGCATGGAACCCACAAGGATAACTGAGTCCAGATCCTGGCTCCACAGAGGACTACCCAAAAAACAGACCCTACGTCTGTCTGAGAGTGTTGTCCAAATGATTCTTGAGCTCTGGCAACTCGGGGCCTTGCCCACCTCCCTGGGCAGCCTGTCCCAGTGCCCGACCACCCTCTGGGCGCAGAACCTTTCCCTAACACCCAGCCTGACCCTCCCCTGTCCCAGCTCCATGACATTCCCTAGGGTCCTGTTGCTGTCCTCAGAGAGCAGAGCTCAGCGCCTACCCCTCTGCTCCCCTCCTGAGGAAGCTACAGGCCGCCACGATGCCTCCCCTCGGCCTGCTCTGCTCTGGGCTGAACAAACCAGCTGCTCCTCATATGCCTTCCCCTCTAGACCCTTCGCCATCTTTGTGGACCTCCTTGGGACAGTCTCTAATAGCTCTTGGACCTCTTCTCATGTGGAAGCACAGACAAGTACACATACACATCTTGGCATCTCAATCTGCAAAGAAAATCCCATCCATGCATTATGGCTGCACCATCCAGGTCCCACATAAGCACCTAAAAGAGTAGTGTGAGAAATCTCACACCATGTGAAAAGTTGTGGTCAGATTAAATAAGTAACTGTTAAACTGTGAATTTTTGCGGGGGAGTTTGGTGGCTATTTTGGCTTCCAGTGGTTCTCTATAGAACTTTGGACCAGCTCCTCATCTGGTGCAAACAAGTAATATTGTATTTTGGTTGTAACTAGGTTCTGAATGAGAAGATCCAATCCTGTGCTTGGTTTTCCTTCTGAAAAGTTTTGCAGTAGAGGCTTTGCTTTACTCTGTTTTGTACAGCATGCAGCACAATGGAACAGTCCTTAATATCTGCAGTAATCAAACATTATTAGAGAGAGTTAATGGCAGATGGATAAGGACAGTTGGAAACAAGCACATCTCCTCATTCATATGTGGAATTTCTTTCCTAAATTTGCATTCTCCTTTTCTCTTCATGACTGGGTTACAAACTTAACAGCACATTTAAAGCTCGAAATATGTATGATTTTCAAAAGGAAACAGTGGCCAAAGGGCTTAATCTGTAAGAACAAAAAAACACCATGATCCTGAAAGTCGGTTGTGAGTGACACATTACAGAAATAAACTCAAAGTGACATTCTAGTAAAAACACAGTTGTCTTCCTAAATCTCAAGCTAACTCAGGACTATATCTCCTTGGCTTTTTGAAGACTTGAAATATTCTTATAGTCACAAAGACAGGTTAGATGTCTTGCTCGAGGTTACCCAGGAAACCTGTAGCATAGCTGGAACTTGAACAAGTCCAGTCACTCCCAGTCCAGCCCCTTAACCACAGGACTTTTAGCAGTGTTAGCCACAACAGCTGTTGGACTTGGCTTTGCAATTGTGGGAATCTGATGAGAGAAGAAGTGAGGGAGAAGAAAACAGTAAGGGGGAGGGAAACAGGAAGAAAATATAGGTACATTTTTTTATTATTTTTTTTTCTTTTTAAACAGAGGGAGAAATTCATAGTTTGCAGAACAATACATGCTGGATCATTAAAATGCAGCCAAGGTTGATGTTGTCAGGCACTGTGGTCATTTACAGAGTTAGAGCCAGAATACAATGCTGGCACAAGGTTTTATTGTTTCCTGTACTTGCTGGGTTTGCTCTCGTAAACATGCCATTCAAGTCAGCATGGTAGTTACATGTTATTAAGTGGCAGGTCTGTGTTTAGGAGCACGGTCAGTATCCCAGACTCAGAGCAAAGTTACAATTTAGAGGGGTTCATGGTTTCTCCGAGCTGTCTTGAAGCAGGATGAGGCCTGCTTCAGATGGCTTGACAGCTCACCGTCCTGCTCCACCCTCCTCAGCCTCATGCTGCTGAGTCTAATCTTTTTTTTGAGGGAACTTTGATTGGAGTTCAGATACCTGTTTCCTGACGGGTGATAATTCACTCGCGTCACTAGGATTGGAGCCAATGTGCTCTTACTGAAGAGGCAAAAGGAGTGCTGTCTTGGAAAAAGAAAAGAGCCCATCCCTTCCACCATTCTGTCTCCAACTGGGACAAATGTACTACTCACCAGGCAACACAAAAAAAATGAAACCCTTGGAAACGCTTTGAGATAGCATTTTCTCTTAGCGTATTATTATATCTATTATTGTCTATGGAGTTTAGAACAACAATAACTGTCAATAAATTTTTGGGGAAAGTAGGTCTCAGATCATAATGAGATAGTAATTACACGATGTGTGAATTATGATGCCTGTTCCAAAAAATAAATAAAAAAAAAAATTCGAGGTTTAGAGAAGAACTGATCTCATCTAATTTTAAAGTTAGATCTTAAAACCAAGGCAACACCTTAGATGGTCCTCTCTAATTACTGGAAAGCTCAATACAATAATTCATTGCATTCCAAGAGAGGTGTCAACATTAAATGTGAATTGTCTTTTTCAAGCGTATTTTTGCTCATAAAATATAAACACTGTCTGTGATTACTGGTTTATACAGTAAGGTCTTTCAGATATCTAAAGTTAGGTGAGATTCATCCCACCTGTACTACTAGTTACACCTAGTACTTACTATTTTCACTGCAGTTCAGATCCCTACTTGACTTTATAAGCCTGTGCCTTGTAAGTTGTGTGTTTTTATCCCATTTGTGTGCCATCCACAGTCACTGAAGTTGGCTTAAACTTACAGGAGCTGTCAGCAAAGCTGTTTCTACATAGCTGCTGGCAGCAAATGACTCTGACAATATGTTTGGCTCTGATGGAGTTACCAAATTATATAGTGCCATTGGAAGAACAGAGGGCATGGATCTACATTGCTTCCCCCCAAAATGTGTTACTCTATTATCTCCACCCAGATTGTTTTCAACACAGTTCAAATCCAGCTGATAATTTTTTCTTCCCCAGGATGACAAACCTCTTGTCCCTGTGTGTCCAATGCACTAGACAAGAAAGGAATAGGAGTCAAATATCTCTCTAAGACAAATTACTCTATTGACTTAAAGAGACTAAAATATCTGCTGCATCCTGTAACTAACCTCACACAAGGAATGATTTCTTCAAGCTGTCTGTCTGCTTTTCCTAGGTGATGAAGTAGGAAAATTAGTATGTGGTCCTACCTTGTGGTCTCACTGTAATCCAAATTCTGGCCATTCTTGACATTTACAACTTTAGCTCAGAATTATCATCCTATTCTTACTGTACAAAATCCATACAGCTGGCCATCTTAGCCATAGCTGAAGTGAGTTGACTCCTTAAAGGAAACCTCATCCAATCTCAGAGGAACGTTCTTCAGATTCTGAAAATTCTGCTTTTTAAAAAATATAATCATAACAAATCAATATATATTTTTTTCTTTCTGGATAGGAAGCAGAATTGCCAAGATAGTAAGAAGCAAGGGAATTTCAAGCCTGAACAGAAGTATGAGGTCTAGGAAATGCCATCAGAAAGCTTGTTCTCATGAGATCTCCAACTCAGTTTCATAGTCTCATGAGATCTGGAGACGTCATCTAACTTTTGTTAGATTTTTTATTAATAATCATTCATAAATTAGGTTTTTGTCTCCACAAAAGCTTTACATCTTAGGTGGCTCCTCAGAAGTGCCATGCAAGAAAGCTTTCCAGGTGCCTAACCAACATATTCCAGAAACAGTCTCCTTATTCACTAAACAACGTCTCCAAACACAGAAGTAAAAATATTTGTTGAAATCTAAAAAGATATAAAGTATGGAAGGGCACGTTCCAGAATCCTTTATACAAGTCTGTAGAAAGCCTTTTTATTTCCTAGAAGTTGGCTTGTACCCATGTGAAAAGATGAAAAAAGCAAAAACCAAAAACAACAACAACAACAAAAAAAAAACTTGTGGATCAGCTCTTTAAAACAACCAATTAGGAAGTGAAACAGTGTTTTGCAATCCTAAGGATGCAGGAATACCAGCCAAGCAGCATTCCAAGTATTTCTCAGGCTTTGCACTTAACTCCAAAAGCTGGTAGAAATGTTTTGCATTACTGAAAATTAGAAAAAAATATATAAAAATTTCCATTTGATATTTCAAATTAGAATTAATTCAAAATTGAAATATTTCAAAATACTTATAAAAAGGATCAGCTTCTGCCATCAACTCATCCCACCACCACCTTCCTTCTGGATAGTACTGCCATTTAGGGATCTCCTCAGTTCTCTAGGTCAGTGTAAAACAACTTAAGGCAGATCTAACAGACGGTTTGAACTAAGAACTGTAACTGATGAAGAGCAGAAAAATATGCTGACACAAAGTCCATGTGTAAGGGCAAGACTTGAACCATGGGTTACTGAGGTCTCTCATCCAATCCTGTCCAGACCACACAGAACTGCAAATTAAAGGCCAGCCCTCAAGGGACTCTCAGAGCATTCAGTGAATAAAGAAACAGCTGAAGGCACAAGGAAAGGATCAGCATCTAAAGGGTGATTGACTGCCTCCTTTGCCTATGTTGAAGGGAAAGAGAGGGTGAATTTAACTGAATTTAACACCCATTCCCATCTCTTTTTAGCATAGGTCTCTATTGTTGTTATTACAAGAGCAGTGATAGCCTGGTCTTTCTTAATTCTTACCTCCACCGAGGACCCAGATAAAAATAAATGTCGGACCACTGCCACCAGCCAGCATCGCTGAAAACTTCTGGCCTTGCTCCTTGTCTTCTGCATCTACCCAGGGCCATGCAGACCCTCCCTGGTCACCCCCTTCTCCTCTAAGCCACTGCTGAAACCTGTGTTTATTGACACAGTAAAGATGCGGTGAGGAGGCTCTGGCTCTGAACAATTACAGCTGATGTAATTAACATCAGGGCCTGTGAAATAGCAGGATTTTCTATGCATTAAGAGCAGCCTGACAGCAGCCCTATAACCCTTAAAGTGCAATGACTTTTAGTAAGGGGACATGCTAGGTATGTTCCAAAGGCTGTTGAAGTCAGCAGGAAAGGACATTTTGATTTCCGTGTGCTTTGGATGAGACCCAGAGAGAGCAATGGGTTAAGTCAGGGACACTCTTTCTCACACAGCTGAAGCTGCAAACTCAGAATTGCCTGTATTTACTGAGCAGAAGTGAGTGCCGGTCAGGAAGACAGCTGAGCTTTCCTTTCCTCTATAATTGTTTGCCTTGTTTTGGAGCCTAAAGCAATAGAGTAATTCCATGACAAAATTCTGGGTCAGAAAAGCTGAAAAAGCAAAAATTGTGACTGACTGAAAACCTTCTATCATTTCCCCCCCAAGCTTAAGAATTTCATTTATATTGTCTGGATTTAATTCACGGTCTCTGCCATTCATCTATTTGAAATGCTGTAGTAAAAGTTTTTTCTGGGTGAGTATTTGTTGTTTTTCTTATCAGCAGATTTATTAAGAGGTAAAGGCTCTGGCACTCTACACCCTGAGCCCTGCATGCATCCAGAGAAAATCAGTGATGACCACAGAGCTCAGAAACCTCAGAGCAGGGTCTGGGCTTCATTACCCTGGATTCCTGAGAGTGAAGTAAGCAGGAAGGATCATTACATGGACCCATCTAGCATAATGGCCATGTGGTTACGTCTGGGTGTACATTTTTCTGCCTTTGCACTTAAGGAACGTTTGCTTATGTCCTGCAGCCTCAGATCCTCAGCAATCCTTTGGTGTACTAAAACAGGGCATGAGCCTCCAGTTCCCACCAGTTCCAGACCTGAGCTTCTCAACAGACCCACTCAACCCTTGCCCAGCTTCAGAGATGTTGATTTGTCACACAGACATCCTTGCTCTTCCTTCAGGCTTATAAGTGATGTTTTGAGATACTATATGAAGCACCATATTGGCTGAACTGAGCTTGCAGATCCTTGTCCCCTACCAGGATCCACCAAGGGTTTCATAAAGTGGGTTTCCATTATTTTAACACTTTCCAAAGTGATGCTTGAAGAAGCCAAAGCCTTACCCATTCTTGTCTGGATGGACCGCATTGGGGTGTTGGCAGGACCACCCATTGCACCAGAACAGTCAGAGAGGAGTAGATAACTGCAAAAGTCAGGATGACACCAGTCACAAAGGGTGTGCAAGCACTGCCACCCATCTTCAGCATGATGGCTGGAGTCTCAGAATGCTCACCCCAGAAACACAAGTCCCTGGCTTCAATTCATGGAATAGTTTGGATTAGAAGGAACCTTAAAGATCATATGTTCCTTCCTCACCTTCAGTGGTTCCAGCCATACCTCCATCTGCCCTTGAGAACATCCCAAATATCGGAATTGCTCCTACACAGTAACATCAGTAGCTGCTACACAGAAGGGATGCAAAAATCATAAGGTCAGAAGAAGACACACAGGATTGGAGTCTACAGCCTTATGATTAGGATGCATTGATCTCAGAAGCATTCTGGGATGGCAAGAATTTGAATAGTTTTTTACACTGAATGCAGAATTTTATTTTTTTTTTCTCAACATCAGAGATTAATACACTCACTTGAGCTTTTGTCACCGACAACCAGCCTTGCCGGTATAGGACTATGGAGAAAACACAGATGACAGAGGAAAGGAGGGAAGGAAAATCTCTTTGGAAGTTAAGATAGCAAAAAAAGGTGCTCCCAGGAAACTGGGTACATTCAAACTTAAATTCATACATACAGGTTTTCTCTGATCCCCCAACATCCCCCTGCTGTGACTTTGGATACCTGCACAGCACCCAGTTGAAATCATGGTGCCTATTTCAAATGTCCAGAAGATACAGTTAATTTTCTGCTCAACAGGAAAGATCAGTCACTCACAGGGGAGAAGAGATTCATCTGCTCCAGCTTGATCAAGAAAGAAGTCTGGGCAGGGTCTGAATAACATTTTGATGCCTTCTGTGGATATCTTCAAGGCTACATATAAAGCACAGTCCTCATCATAATGAGAATATAAGGGCTAAAGATGATTGTGGCTCTGCTGGACCAACAAGATCTGCCAAAATACAGGCAGAAGGTGAGAAATTAATCACCCTACTATCTCCCCAGAAGCTAAGAGATGGTGTCATATCTCAAGAAGGGTGACACAAGGAAGGTGTGAAATGCTTAAAGGTCTACAGAACACATGAAATATTGCATTATCAATTGCATCATTTGTGCAACTAGTTAAAATTACCACCTTCCCTGCACTTACCCACCCACACAAATACAGACATAAGACCAAAATGACTTTCCCCAATTCAAACTAATGAATTTTCTATTCTGTCTCTCAACAACAGTAAAAACCTTATCAGAGACCCCATCTCTACATAAAGAACTGGTAGCATCTCTTCCTGATGTGAGGTGGAAGGCAGAAAATATCAAAATAGTTTGTCCAGATAGCTTCTATATTCCCTGCATAGGAAAAGCAAGAAACTGATGAAGCCTTCTGAGGTTTCCAACCCTAGCTACAGACCTGAGAGGTTTGGCTTCATTTGGAGACCTTCTGAGGTGAAGAACTGAGCATGCAGAAATGTTCGATGTCACCCCAAAATTTCCAGAGCTTTGGTACTCTGCTGGTTCTGATGCTGCCCTATTTCATAAGGCTCTACAAAGCAGATCAGGGTCCATTAAGACTGACAGCTTGTTTTCTCTGCAGATTGATGTTTTCAAAAAATGTAATATATAATACAATTCTACTGGGCAGCACTTGCTTGGCAAGTAATAAGAGATTAATCTACTGTTTGTTTCAGATGTAGATGTTCAGGCTTGTAACTAGGAAACAGAGATCCCAAGAAAACCTGTATGTGTGTATATGCATACGTGCATGTGTATTTTTATATGTATATTAAAAATAAAAAAAAATAATAAAAAAAAAGATTGCTCTCAACATGCATGCTATCTGGCATATTTGTGTTTTTATATCATAAGTGAGTTTATACTCCATGACGGCTTGTGAATAAAACTTGCTTCTTGCTTTGCCTGCCTGATGCCAGCATAATTGGCATCTTACAAGCAAATATGTTCACTTACTGATGCTTTCAGCTCAAAAGTTAACATTTTTGTTGCAACTGCTCATTTTGCCTCTTCGTTACAGGGCCAAGTGCCTTTACAGATGCTGATTTCAATGGTACAGTGCTGATTTACACCAATGGAAAGTTTGGTCTGGAGTCATGTGTGTTTTCCTAATTTTATTAGAATATTTTGTTGTTTTTCAGTGATACAGGGAGAAAAGAAAGCTCTAAGCCAGCAACAGTAACTTGCCACTGTGAACATGGAAAAGAGGAGGGTGGAATAGTTGGGTGGAGGAAGATCCTAGCCCATTTTAAACTTGTAAATTTAAAGTAAACAGACGGATCACAAGGGAAAAGAGAGAGAGAGGAGGAGGAAAAAAAGAGGAAAAAAAAAAGAAAAAAAAAGTACACATGCTCAGCAAAGTTCCCGTGCACTCTGAAGATTGCTGATGCTTAAAGATTGAGAGACCCCAGATTTCATTTCTTGGCAGCTCAGGCAAGAAGGATGGTCTCCAAGGAGCTGCCGTCTCAGGCTGCAGAGGTGAGTAGCCAGAGGTTTATCCTGAAGGCTACTGGGCCTCTTAGAAGTTGGCATTCTTTCAGCATGAAAGATGGTAAAATATTAGCACTTTAAAAAGACCATGTCTCACACGGCAATAAATCTAAATGCTATCAGATGCCAGCATGTCTATCAATAATAAAGACAGATGTGTGAGAAGCTCTTATGCACACACAAGCATAAGCAGCCTGAGGGTGAGGGGGTGATGGGAAAGAAGGAGGGGGCCAAAAAGGAAGGAATATTTCCAGGCTCAGACATTTGAAGCCTGCATCTCCAATAAATCTTCCAAGCAGCAGGCTCAGGCCAGATCTTCAGCGCTGATTTTTTGTTTCTTCCCTTACATTAAAGCAATTAACATCTGGCCACAATCGTGGAGGGTGGGGGGAGTGTAAATAAAAAGACTGGATTCGGCTTAAATACAGGTGCCAGTTTGAACAAGGATCAGCATCTGGCTGAACTGGAAAGCGGGTCTCTCCTTTTTCTCTCCCTTCCAGTTTTCACAGAAAGCATGTCAGGGAAGAGGTTTCTTGTCTGCTTTCCTAAGGAAATGAAGCTTATGCAATCACGTAGTGTGCCTATGTTTTGGCCTCTTTTTGAATTCATAAGCCAATTTGAACCAGTTTTGACAGAGTTTTGTGTATCTGGAAAATTAAGGTTCTGATGTTAGGATGAAAATAGCTATTTGGACAGTGGATTGCTATTAAAAGAAATTGTTGTATCTCTTTACAGGTACAGAAAAAATGCGTGTTTTGTTTGTTTGTTTGTTTTTCAGAGCAGAGCTGCAAAAATTCACCTAAACCTTGGGACATGAATATATACGTAGGCAGTCAGGCTTTCTCTACTATGGGGCTCACAACAGTGGGCAGGTGGAGAAACTTTTTCTAAGACATAGGCAAAGATGAATTAGTTTCCTGGAGTCAAGGTCAGCTCCACCAGGACAATATCATTTGAACTTTACTCATTCCTGGATAACCCTTCCTATGATAAGATTGATGGTTTACTCAGTGTTCAAATAAACCGAGAGGAGAAAGAGCAAGACAAAAAAGTCAAGGTGGTTGTGCAGGTTGATAATTTACTCACTGTGGTTTTGGATAGGAGAAGACAATGAGCTTTCTGGGTATTGTTCCATGAATGGTACAAACAGCAAGTCCTTTCTGGCATGTTTGTGTCAGCTGCCTGGATCTTCTGTGCACAGATTCCTCCCTGAAGGTTAAGACTTATAATGGTGTTGCTCCTGTTTGGCCTCTCTCATGTCTCATAGGACTACATTCTTGGCCTATGCTTATGAAACATGTCTTTCTGACCTCTACCCATTTGTCAAATTTGGATAAAATTACCGCGGAACTAAAACTCTGGGGGAGATAGATGAGAATAAATGAAGACAGACAAGGCGAGCTCATCCATTCTTTGGCCCTTGGAAATCCTGATTGCACTTATTGTTTTCTTCTAGTCTTCAATTCTCTTCTTTCAATAAAACCATCCTCCATCCTTGTTTTGGCTCCAATGCCTGTTAGTCATGTTCCAAACTTGGCATTTCCATCAACCACAATAGACACATACTATTAAAACTTCCCAAAACTATGAACCTCTCTTCTTGGGGGCTGACTCACCACCACCACTCACAGCAGAACACCTTCAGATTTTGGAGCGGTTTTGATCACATTTCTAATGAGCAGCCCCTTGGGCTCAAATATTCTTTGTTTGATCATGATCTTCTCATGCTAGAACATTTCACACAAATCCTCCTGGCTGCTTTTGAACTGCAAGAGAGTGACACTGGTAAACAAAAACATGTTGGATTGTCACGCTTTCTTATAAGGCAATAGGAAAGATCTCTCTAGGATGGCTGTCTGAAGACAATCTATTTGCTCTGCAAAACCAGCCCAAAACTGAGATTTCAGGAGAGAAAATGAAAATTAATTAAAATAAAGATTATTGTACAAATACCAGAACCTGCTTAACCAGCTTCATTTGTGCTGGTCAGAAGCATTGAACTTTTCACTTTGTTTTCAGCTGAAATGCAACCAATTAGCAGCAGTACAGGAGTGGTAAATACCTTTATGGAGCAGTCACTAGAGAGCACCAAATAGCCACACTGTCCCCTTGTGTCTTGCCCATGTGGAGAAGGAATTACAGGTACTGAAAAAGGTTGTGATTTACCACTTGTCTCTATCTACTTCCACATATGTCCCTAGGTCTAGAGTCCAGCATTTCTTTGGGGGGTTACTGTCTATCTTTTGGGGGATTTTTTTTGTTAGCGAGCAGTAAAAAAAACCAAACAAACAAGAAAAAACAACAAAAACAAACAAACAAACAAAAAACAAAAAAAACACACACACACAAAAAAAAAACAAAAACAAAAAAAAAACACAGCATGACCTAAGAACAGAGTTCAGAAGCAGTTAAGGAGATTTAGGTCCTTGTCCTTGTAACAGAAGAGTACTGGCATTCCTCTAAGGAGGGCCACAAGATGATGGAGGGCCTGGAGCATCTGACACATGAGAAGTAGCTGAGAGAGCTGGGACTGTTCAACCTGGAGAAGAGGAGGCTCAGGGGGATCTCATCCATGTCTATAAACACCTGAAGGAAGAGCATAAAGAGGATGGAGCCAGGCTCCCTTTAGTGGTGCCCAGAGACAGGACAAGAGGCAATGTGCAAAAACAGAAATAGAAGAGATTCCATCTGAACTTTGGAAACACTTCTGCACTGTGCAAGTGAATGAGAACTGGCACGGGTTGCCCAGAGAGGTTGTGGAGTTTCCTTTCTCAGAGATACTCAAAAGCCATTTGGACACGGTCCTGGGCAACCAGTCATAAGTGTCCCGGATTGAGCATGGGGGATGGCAGGTGACCTCCAGATGTCCCTTCCAGCCTCAGCCATTCCGTGATCCTGTGGTTCTGTGAAATGCTTCCTCTAGTTCTAATCTTCAACAGAGCCTTTTAGTGATGAACAGGTCTACGTGGCTTTCCAGAACACATCTTGTGGGGAGGTTGAAGACTTCAGTGATATCTGAGCATTTGAGTGTCTCCTCTGTTACTTTGTTCAAAAAAGGCTAATCTGATCATGGGAGTACTGGATTGGCACTCACCAACTGCAAAATTATAGCTCCCCTTCCCCTTTTCTTCCCTTTCTCATTCCAAATCTTTCCTTAGTGGTTTCTCTCCTGAAGTGTTCTCTGGACTGAGGTTGTGTGTGTTTGTAGGTGGGAACAGTCTTGTAACTCAACTAATTATGTCTCAGAACTGCACGAGTGGCTCAAGTGTGCAGTGTGTCTCAATGACAAGTACTTACCTAGTGTTCTCTCTTTTTGCCCTTTATCCTGCCCCTCATAACAGCCTCCTCGTATCACAGCAGCTTTCTCCTGCCTTCCCCTTCCTTAGACACACATCTTCCTTATTGTACCATGTCAAGTAATGGCAGTGTGAGATATTAGATATCCTGGACAATATCTGGAGAGTTCATTATCTCGTTCACTGGTTGGCTCAAGCAGCACTAATCTTTTCTACACTAAAAAAACTGGGAAAAAGGGTAAGCAGAAGATTTGTGTGTGTGCAGGAGAAGGAGGAAATGAGATGGGAGATCCTCACTGACCTTTCTGTAACACATCTGACCCTTATATTGTAGCCTTCTTTTTCAGTTGCACGTGCCAGGTCTTCTAGTTTCTCTCAAAGGCACCACTCTAGCAGGGATTGCAATCTACCAGAAGCCACCATCCCAATACAGCAACCTGACTGTACCATCCCATTGAGATTAGTGTGATTATTATTTTAACAGGCAAGGTCTGAGCTCTTTAGCTCTGTTTTATGAATTGCATAAATACTGGGATGATAGGTTTGGTCTACAACCCTCAACAAGATGGTTCAGTCCTTCCTCGTTGCTTGTTGCTTTGCCCATAATGACTATGAGCACGGCTCTCCTGAGGAGGCACCATGATGTAATCCTAAAAGTGGATTTACACCAGATCAGATGCTCTGGACTAAGCTCCCTTGTGCAGTCTTTCTCCTAAGTAAACCCACTGTGCTGCTTACCTCAGGAGAACTGTGGGGTGAGCAAAGGCTGCATGCTGGCACCTACCACAGTCACCAGGGTGCTGCAGACCCACAGTAATCCATATGCCTTCTCAGTCTACACACATGGCACTCCTTCTCCTGTGACTGTTCTCTTTGGCTACCTTTACGTCTCCCTCCCCATTGCAAGGGGAGTTTCTGAACATTACCGCAGCCCCAGCACTAAGGTTTATGTGAAACCATGTTCTGTTCAGAGAGGCTCTCTGCAGGCTGGAGTGAACCGCTCAACTTCTTGGTTTCCCAGTTTGTGAGATATCATGGTGTCAGGATGTCACAGCTCTGATACATCAATTAGCAGGCAGACAGAGGCCAAAACACTAAGCCAAATTAGAGACATTGGCTTTCTTTTTGGCATGAGAATGCATGATGTAGTACAGACCTTCTGCCCTCACAGCAACAAAATCAAAATAGGACAACCAGCTTTTTACGACACATAGAGCATAGAACTGAAAAGTTTCACTAAGTTATGACATTATTTTTAAATGGTAATGGTACAGATGCAACAGATAGAGAGGAGAGTTGGCAATGCACAACAGGTTGTGGGAACATGCTGTAGGAGTCTTGGAAATCAGCCCTGGAAATCAGTCCCCTTCTAAACTGCAAACTTAGGACCTCACGTCATGAATTCCCTCGCTCTTCTTTTAAAATATAACTCTTTCCTTCAGCAGCCTGTGATCTGCAAGAAATGCAAAATTACTTCACAGTGTCTAAACTGATAGATAATATTACAAGGAAATACAGGAACTATATGTTCCTTGATCAACCTGGAGCTTAGCACATACAGGGGCACATCAGACATTAATAGCAATAAAGATGATGCCACAGAACAGACAAGATCTGGCCTGTGGATCCTAAGTCCTATGACTCATTCTTCTAACCAGTGTTGATGCAAGAGCAACAAGACAGGGTGATACAGATGGTTTTATCATTATCTGGATGAATTCTGTCTGGTAGAATTAGTCATGCATGAAGACATGCCAATGAACACTTTCTGCCTTCTTGTAGCGACACTAAGGGGCACTGCACATTTTCACAAAGAATAATGCTACTTTAAGAAATATTTTAGAAATATGTACAATTTTATCTCTTCCCTAGTATGTTCCTCAAATCATGAAGTAGAACACTAGCCTCATACATTTTCTGCTCCAACAGAAAATCCATAGTAGAGTGGGATGGAGATACAGTTGCATAATTTAAGGCTGGAAACACAACACCCTTAGGGTAGTTGTTCATTTCTGAGATGATAAATATAGAGTTATTAATGAAATGTTAACTCTGAACCCTAATAATGTTACAGAATGTTAGACACTCCTACAGAGATTGTCTAACAGCTCACTATTATCAAGCCCTTTCTGTTATTCCTTTCTTTCTGATTTCTCTTACTCTTTTGTCACTCTGATCATTTGGATTCATCTCTCCTTTATGCTATCTTTGATGCTGATTTAACCCCTTAGAAAGTAGATTAAGCTTACTGAACTGACCAAAATCTGACTTAGCAAGGGTAAAAAAGAAGGATTGTTTTCAAATGTATACATGAAATGTATTAGCTTGCAGAGGGATCAGATAAATTCCAGAGCCAATGAAAAAGAGGAAAGAAGAATGTATGACTGAGAAAGAAAAGGGGATGTGCAGTGGGAGGAATAGGAGAGAGAGGCGGCTGTGGGCTGTTTGATTTTCCCAGCCATTTCTTTTAGCAGCATCCTAACTCTAAACATGGTTGACTTTTAAAAACTGACCAAAGCAATATAGAAAACAAATGAGCCCCAAAAGGCCTGAGAAGGCTGCAGTGAGTAGAGAGGGTCCAATGAGCCACCTCTGGAAGTGACACCATATTCCTTTCGGGAGAGTTCTGTGCTCCCCAGGGATCCCCATGATAACACAGCTTTGTTGCAAAGAATCAGGGAAGAAAAAGGCATGAGACTAATACACCACAGAGCTGAAGCTGAAAAAAATGAAGAAGAAAAAAATACATTTTTAGACCACTTGTCCTTGAAGACAAGCAAATATATGAAGTGAAACAAAACATGTCATGCAAAAAGTTAGAAGGAGAAACAAGTAATTTTGGTGTAATCAAGGTACAATTATTACAGGTTTTCAAGTGGGAAGATAAAAACTGAACACTTGGATTTGTTTGGGGTTTGCATAGACATTTTTGGTTTAATTATTTTTACCCATTTAAGATTAAACACTTTATATAGACTGGATGTCAGGCACTATGGAAAATCTAAAAGTTTTCTTCTGAAAATCTGAAAGTGAACAGCTTTGAAATGTCTCCCTTTTTTTCTTGGCTGAAACATTTTGCCAAATTTGAAATGAATTTTTCAAACATATTTTGTTACCTCCCACACATCTCAGATGCTGAACTTTAACATATTTATTGCTCATCAAAAATGTCACTCAGCTCCTGTCCAAAATATACTTCTGTGATGCCAAAAAGAAATCTTGAAATTGAATAACAGCAGTGAACTAATTAGATATGTTTGCAATATGATGTGACAGCAAAGGAGCTATGAATTTGGGAAGATAAATCACAGTTTATACAGTGAGATCATGCAGGGTGAAACTCAGCAAAATTGTAGCACCAACCTAGATTATGATTTGCAGTCTAGCTGAAGACCTATTTCAGACTCCGCAAGTAACTTCTTTCACTCCACTGCACATCAGTAAATTTTGCTCTTGCAGTAAACTGCTGGTGGTCCTAGACACCTCAGTCAGACCAAAAGACTGGGACTTGTTCACACGTTGTCCTGATCCATCTGCCCCAGGAGCAGATGTCACCAGTTGTATCGGCTACCTCTTTGAAAGGCAACCACCACCTCCTGACCCTAGTTTTAGCAAGCTAAACTGAAGGTACGAGTCCTTTCAGACCCCCATCATTCACAAGGATCCATATCATGTAAATTATTTGAGATTGTTTGGATTGCAATGGATTAGGAACTGAACAGAATGATACACATTGATGCTGCTAGAGGCAACAAGAGCCTGTTCTGAGGGTATGGCTAGACAATAGTTAACAAGTGAACAAGGATTCTCATTTTCTTGTTGAGATATGCTCCTCGTATGTCTAGTGCAAAGATATTTTTTTTTACTGAGAGTCAGTCATAAACCAAAATAATCTTGCTCTGTGCTTACATTTGCAATATTACGTACAAACACTAAGATTCTATGGGGCTGAATATGACTCTTATTAGTATTATATACCCCTGTGTGAATCTATATCACATGCACAAGAAAAAGGACTCTATTTCTTCCTAAAGGAGCTGCCCAGCATGCTGGATATTCAGACTGAGGGTCCTAGGCCTAGGCCCCATAATTCATGTGCTAAGAGAATAGGTATGCATAGAAAGCCTACCTTTCCTGGTCCCAAATCTTAACCAGAACACTTAGTGTTTTTCATCCCGTTTGTGGTTTCTGGTTTCTTCCAGGATCAAAGAGCAGTGGCCATTACTAGAGCAAGAAACATCTGCTTCCACAGTGTTCACAGAACAATCAAAAACAGCTCTGTGTAACAAAATAAATTAGGAGACTAAACTCTTGTATGTTATCTGCAAAAGGTTATTTAACTCCATCCTTCTGATTTCCTAAGGCAACTCTAATATTTTAATAGGTTTCCAGTAACCTTGAAGCTAAAGGGTACCACTTCCTTAGGTATGTATGAGGAGCCACCTAGTTAATGCTGTAAACCCATTCAACCACAGTGTTGTTTTTGTTGTTGTTGTTTTTGTTTGTTTGCTTGGTTGGTTGGTTGGTTTTTGGTAAACTGTGTGGTACAAACCCATTCGGGATACTATCTTTAATATTTCTTGACAGCATAGCCTTGGGAAAATTATCTGTTTCCTCTGTCTAATCCTTTTTTGTTGCAGAATTACAAACCAAGATCTATTGAACACAAAATTTACAATTGTACAGAACCAAGAACAACAGGACTTGCGTTTCTGAGGGAATTACTAAGTTCATAATGAAAATACAAACTAGTAATAATTGCAAGCTTGTTATTTTGTCTACAACTAGAATTAGCCAGAGGTTAAAAAAAAAAAAAAAAAAAAAAAAAAGTTCCTTTTTTTGTTGTTGTTCACTACAGATTTTTTTTTCCTTATTTTCTTCCTTCATGATTTCTTTGCTTGATTTATTAGACCACCATTTTCCATCTAAACTTGACCCCAGAGTAATTCCAAACCATGAAGCCATGTAATGTAACAGAATAGTGCAGTTTGGAAGGGACCTCATGACATCTCTCTTCCAACCTCCTTCTCAACTGCAATGCAGTCAGACCAAGTTGTTCAGGGCTTTCTCCAGTCAGGTCTTGGAAACCTCCAAAGACAGACACTGAACAACCTATCTGGGCAATCTAATCCAATGATTGATTGTTGTCACTGGGATTAAGTTTCTCCTTATCTGTAATAGTTGCTCCAGTCCAAATAGCTCTTCATACAACTTATCCTGTTGCCTCTCAGACTCCTGTAATGCATCACTGTGAAGAGCCTGGATCCAGCTTCTTTCTTATGGGATACCATATTGAAATATTTGCTAAAGCTGAAATAAATGGCATCCCTTTTTCTCACCTTATCCAGAAATCCTGTCATTTATCTTAGAAGGCAATGAAGTAGTCATGATTTATCTCTGGCAAATTCATGTTGACTGTTCCTAACCTCCATCTCCTCTACATGACCTGAAATCTTCCAAGAGGACTTGCTATATGATTTTTCCTTGGACCAAAGTGAGACTGATTGGCCTAGAGTTTCCCGGGTCTTCATTTTGGTGCAGGTTGAAAAAGCAGAAAACATTATATGTTGAATAAAGGGGAAAACATTTCCCTTTCCCCAGGTGTCAAGGACCTCATCTTCAAGGGGACCTTTCAGAGATGTTAAGACACTTGAAAGGACATTAGTTCTTTCAGCACCCTTTAATGCAGCCCATGGACTTGCATAGGTCAACTTCCTTCAAGTAATCCCTGTCTTGACTTTGATCCACTGATGATAGTTTTCTTCATTGAATTCCACCAAGACACAGACACCTGGGAGACCTGTTAGAATGATTAGGCAAAGGTGTGGAGTATCTCAGCCTTATCTTTTTCTTCTGTCACTAAATCACCCAGCCCAAATAGAAAGAGGCAGATTTTTTTCTTGGTTATTCTTTATTACTAATGTGGACTTAAAAAGCTCTTCTTACTTCTTATTTCTGATACCTTCTAGATAAAACCTGGAGTCCATTTTACTTATAAAAAAAATATGTTCTCATATAAAAATGTGTTTTCATACAAATTAAGTTGTCTACTTTTCTTTGTTCTTCATTACTACAGTATCTAAGCATGAAAATGAAAATATTTCATTCCATCATAAACTAGGAGCATCGTTCTCCAAGGCCCCTAATCTGAAGGCAATGTCTCTCAGTTTTAGCCCACAAGTCACTTTATGCTTTGCAAATTTAGTTTCCTCTACATCATATTGCTGAAATTGTTTACAGCTGAAACAGACTAATTAGGAGAGTCAGACTGGCAAACATAGTTGTTTACCCTGAAAAAGGGAGTTCCAGACCAAAGTAGGTTTCTTCAGGAAAGGATTTTGTGTACTTTTCTCATTCTGACCAACAGGAATTTACAGATATATTTAAATGTAAAACCAAATGTAAATTATACAAGAATTGAGCTATTTAATGACCACCACAGACCATTCTATTCAGTGTTTTCAGCAAACTTCAATCAACATGACAGTTACATTAGTAATGTTCCTGGAAAATGACAGTTTATGTACAACCATGAAAACAAAAGAATGGGTCCCTTTAAAACTAAGTTTCCTGCTGAACATTTTCTTAGATCCAGATGGGAATTTCTATCCCCTTAATTCAGAGATGAAGTTAACCAGAGAGATGTGATTAACAACTCTTAAGAAACCTTTTAGCCAGTCAGGTTAGAAAAGGGAAAAAAAAAAAAAGTGTGTATATATACATATATACATATATATACATACATATACATATATATGTTATGGTCCCATACATTATTGCAACTTTCCTTTACTTTACCTATTTTGGATAACCACATTTTCTTGGATGGGGAGAAAGGAATTGAAATGGTTACTAAGAGTACTCTGTTCATAGCCAGTCAGCATCCTCCCTTCTCCAAACCTAAATGTCACGGCGAGTGTCCAACTCACCTTTCCACATGATCTAATGTATCAGGTGATGCATGTCTGTGATATTTTTCCTAAAATGCTTATAATATAGCCAAACAACAACTTGAAGTTCTTAGGTATCTTGTGACTCCTCCTTCCCTGCCCAGTGGTGATGGGAGTTACATTGGTCCTTTCACAGAAGTGCCTCATTTGGTTAGTCATTTGTTGCCATCTGTAATTTTTGTGGTGTTCTTTCAGGTGATGTGAACAGCCACCACTGAGTCAAAAATACCCTGAGATTCAAGAAGGTCAGTTTCTACACCACCACTGAACTATCAGAAAGACATTCCCTAAAGGAAAAAACTTTCAAGAAAAAATAAATCTTGGGGCAGACCACTGTGGTTCTGTGGAAGTACTGGAAGTTTTCAAGAAAATATATTCTGAAAAGATACAAATTATACAATAGATTAAATCCTAAATCAAAAAGTATGAAATTCTTAAATCAATTCTATAGATTGTTTTTAGGAATTGAGAGAGAGAGAGAGAAAGAGACAGACAGAGAGAGAAGGGTTTTCTATGTTAACTTGAAGATTTCCAGAGATACTAAGTGTTTACAGACCATCTCAGCTTTTACTAATGGTGTCATGATTATGGTATTAAGAAGAATTTCAAAAAGCATAGAAATAGACTTTGGCTCTCTTGGATGTGTTATGTAACATCAGAGACATCTATAAGCATGCAATTATTTCACCAGATTTTAGTTATTTAAACTTCACTCACCCAGCTTGACTTTGGAATCAATGAGAGAGAGAGGTTATCTCCTGTCCTGAGAGGGGCAAATAAGAGGGAGAAAATGAATCCCTTCTTGTATGTGTTTATTCCTCTGCAGTGATTTTAGGGGGAAACTATGCAGACAAATTTGACACATCATGTCGAGGTAGGCAAAGTGAGCTGAAAATATTCACACTCTTAATTTCAGAGTACCTCAGTACCTGACCTTGAAACTCAGCTTACGCCTTCCTTTAGGCAACTTTTCCATCCAGACTTCAAGGTTTTCAGGTCTGAGACTGCTTTTAAAGAATATTTATTTAAAACACCTAAGAAAGTCAAACTTGGAGCTAACTGAGGTCTTCACATGCTACTAAAAGACCAAGTACTCTTTAAAATAGGAGTAGCACTTCCAGAAAGCTAGACTTTTAACTAGAGGTAGGTATGTCTCTCTGTTGGTGTGAGCCCCCTGAGCTATCTAGTGGCCTTTTTTTCAAAAAGCACATTCTTTCAACACCAAATTTCCTTTACTGTTTTAACAACAAAACAGAGATTGATTCCATATAAGAATATAGTGGCATGTACATATTTCTTGTGTCTTTTTTATTGGGGCTGACTGGGGATATGGTACAAGTTAAGGGCAGCTCTCTAATGGCTTTCACATGATTGCTGTAGGAAAGCATGCCATATTCTTACAGCCTTGCCTTCATGCAGCTCCAAGAAAAGAGGGGGAAAAAGGAAGAAAGAAAAAAAAAAACAAAGAAAAAAAAAGCTAAACATTTATTTCTGTTTTGAACACGTGCAAATTCCCTATCAGGAGAGTGAGAAAAAAAGATGCTGGGGAAAGGGTAAAAAAAAATAACTCTGCCTGCTCACGGGAACAGCAAAGAGCATAGTCCCTACAAAAGGTATGTTTAAACAAAATAGTAGCAGCAAAACCAAACTAAAACACAACAGAAATCAGCCTCACACTCTGTGTCAAACCTAGAGGACTTCAAAGCCCTCTGTAACATGCATGTGTGTGCACATGTGTATGTTTAGAGGATGTCGTGTTATTGTAACCACTCTGAGCTTAGATCACTATCAGATGTGTGGACAGAAGGGCGAATGGTCTCTTGGGTGACCAGCAGCAAACGTGTGGAAGGAGGATAGGTCTTCATGCTCACTGCCTTTCATCTGGGAGTCAGGAAAAAAAGCAGAGCAGGAGAATTCCTGTGCGGGAAAACAGAGTGACTGGTCTCTGGGCTTAAAAGCTCTACTCTGTCCATGGCAAACCTGAGATGAAAAATCTCTGAGATATACGCTAGTCTTTGTGATAGTTAAATGTAGATCCTCCAGTGGTGTCAGTCCAAAAAGCCCAACTGAATATTTGCCCATAGACTGTCAGCTTCTCAAAATCTTTGGACATAATGTAAGGGATTCATGCCACTGAATGGGGTTGTCAACTTCAGAGATGCTCATCTGATCTAGATACCTATACCACACTTTATAATTGCAGAGATTAAATCAATATTAAGATTATTGGTAGGTGTGATTCATTCTGTCCTGAGCTAGATAATAGTATTGATTTTTCAGAGTAAGAAAATATCAGTTCTTTTGACCAAAATATTGTTAAAATAAATTCATTCTGTGCAAGCTGAACCACTGTCATTTAAAAAAGAAAATCACATACCGCACTCTTTCTCTTCTGTATAAGTCCAAAGAGATATTGATTCAATCAGACCTTGGTTGGAGAGCATATTGACAACAGAAAGCTATGACACCTTACACAGCAAAGGCATGAGTGGCAGTGGAACAAGAAAAATATAGAAAAAAAATAAAAATAAAAACCAGAATAGGTTCCCCAAGAAATGAGCTAAAGAGATGAGAGAAATTTCAGTTAGATAGTTCTGTGATACTAACATTTACATAAAATCATTGATTACAAATAATATTTACTGGAAAATTTTATAAAATATCTCAGGTCCTAGGTTTTTGTTTTTGTTTTTGTTTTTCTTTTTTTGTTTGTTTTTGTTTTTTCTTAACTACTTAATTGTGCTGGCAAAATAAGTGAAGGAAGAATCTTGTGATTTTGTCTTCAAGCCTCCTGTTCCATATTTTTACAATGCTGTGATCTAAGAAAAGCCCCTTGGAGCCAAAATCACAATGGACAAAACAAGCAGGAGACTCTGCTGGTATATATATCCCCACTCCCTCCCATCTTTTAAGTTGAAAAAAACAGTCATTGATAAAAAGGGATGGAGAGCTGTCAATGATCCTTATATGAAATCTTTTTCAGGTACTGAATTCCTAGCAGTGCCCAAGAGTTGATTTGACAATTTTTATGTTCAATTGGAAGCAGCTTGTCCTAGTAAACATATATGAATATATTAGTAAGTGGATAAGTGTATGCACCTTCCATGAGAAGACTGCTAAGTTCTTGTTATCTGTGTTCTGGAGTAGTCAAATAGAAATTTAATTTGAACTTCTGATTTATATATCTTTCATAGAAATTACTATTAAAAAAAAAAAAAGTATTAGTCTGTATTCAGAATAAAAGATTGGTGGCAGACAAACTTAAAGGGAGAAAAAATCTTTTTCCTGCAATTGCAGCTACCCACTTTGATGCACTCATGCCACAGAAGCAGCCATAAAATTACTTGTTTGTCCATACCTTAGTGTTTTCACAGTCTTAAAAGAGCAGTCTCACTTTTGAAATCTGCCTTGATTTTGTTTTATTTGCATGTATCAACAGGATTTCACAGCTCATGTAAATATAAGTCACTTTTCTTCCAGTGAACAACACTTGCTTATACACTGAGGCTTAGTCCCTGTGTACCATAACCTGCTGTGTTCTGGACACACAATGCTGAAGAAATACCTAAAATCATAGAATCACAGAATATCTGAGTTAGAAAAGACCCACAAGGATCATAGAAATCATCACGGAGTCATAGAATGGCTCGGGTTGGAAGGGTCCTCAGAGATCATCTAGTTCCAACCCCCCTGCCATGGGCAGGGACACCACCCACTAAATTAGGTTGCACAGGGCCTCATCCAGCCTGGTTTCGAACACCTCCAGGGATGGGACATCCACAGCTTTTCTGGGCAACCTGTGCCAGTGCCTCACCACCCTCTGAGTGAAGAATTTCCTCCTAATCTCTAATCTAAATCTCTTTTAGTTTAAATCCATTCTCCCTTGTCCTGTCATTATTTGATTGAGCAAAGAGTCACTCTCCATCTTTTTTATAAGCCCCCTATAAGTACTGAAAAGCTGCAATGAGGTCACCCCGGAGCCATCAAGCCCAACCCCTGTCTACACATAGGACCACCCCAAAACCAGACCCTGTGTCTGAGATCACTGTCCTAACATTTCGTGAGCTACAGCAGGCTTGGTGCTATGCCCACGTCCCTGGGCAGCCTGTCCCAGTGCCTGACCACCTCTGGGTGCAGAACCTTTCCCTAACCCCCAGCCTGACCCTCCCCTGTCCCAGCTCCATGCCGTTCCCTCGGGTCCTGTCGCTGTCCCCAGAGAGCAGAGCTCAGCGCCTGCCCCTCCGCTCCCCTCGTGGGGGAGCTGCAGGCCGCCATGAGGCCTCCCCTCGGCCTGCTCTGCTCTGGGCTGAGATCAAAGTAAGAAACTAAACAGGACCTTTTTAGAACCAATGAACTTGGTGTGCGTGCAGCTTGGTGAATATTACGTTGCAGATATTCTTGCTCATAGCTGCTCTTGTTACTCTACCCCAGAATTTAGCCCCAGTTTGAGTCAGAGAAATGTGGTGATAGGGAAGTAGGATTTTGCTTTTAGGGACATTGTGCCTGACCTTCCTTCAAAAAACTTCGAGTCACAACGAGTTCACCACGATTTGACAGATCATTATATCAGCCAAAATGGAGTTATTGTCCATGGGTGTGCTCTATCCCCCTGCAAATGCCAAGGAATATGCCATAGCCTGACCCACTTTTAATGCTGAATAAACCAGTCTGAATTACCTCAAGCTTGCCAACACAAAGATGCAGAGAAGGACAGGTACAATAGCTGAACTGACAACTTGGTTAAGATTCAATTTTCGAAACATACACCTGCTAATATCCAGGTATCCAGGATGGCAAAAATGAGCAGCTGCAGGGGTCTGCTTCAGCGTGAGCTGAATAGATGAATTGCACCTTGATACCGTGTTAAACAATGCATGTCTTGACTATGAATCCAAGCACTGCATGTGTCCTCAAGAGAGAAGTCAGTTTGTCTGTGCACCTCAGAAGAGTTACTTCAGAGAACATTTAGACCAACCTGAAGTGGTCTAAGTTTTGATGAAATCTGAACATTGCTGCTTTGGGTAAGAAAACAGAAAGTCAAGCAGATGATTAAAAGAAGTTTAAAACCTTTTGCTTTCAGTGAGGTGCTGTTCAATGGATTGTTTGATTTAACAACCATGGTTTTCACCCTTACCAGCTCTCACACAAAAGAAGACTGCTGGCGGAGGGAGGTGCTTTTACTTTATGACTCTAAACACAACCACTTGCTCTGTCTGATTAATGGGGAAGAAATATAGTGGCTAAAAATCCTAACCACCATGAAAGGAAGGAAGGGACTGAATTCCAAAAACGAGTGCAAGGAACAAAATGTCTTGGTCCATTAAGTATACTAGAAGCAGTGCTTGGGAATCCTCCTACTTCTCAGTGACTCTCAGGTTGAAGATATTAATCACTGTCAGGACGTATTAATGTACCATATCTGTTTGGGCACGTGGTTCTCATAAGCTCCAAAGGGTGGTCTCTGGCCTTACTGTGGCCAAGCTCACTCTTTCCTCAGGCAAAAGCATAGTTTTGAGGCCAGGTTTACTGTGATTTTCATGGTGCAGTGTAGACTACACTGAGCACCAGAATCTCTGAAACATATAGGAAACTGCTGCAAAGGAGACCCACCAGGATCTTGCATGGGGATTGCTGTCTATATCCTACCTGCAGGGCTATATTCTGGGTCAGCCCATCTGACACAGCCCCAGTTCTTCACGTCAGTCCAGATGTAGAAATGTATCCTCTCTCTGCCTCCTTTCTAGGCTGAGGCAGAATCATTAGGTGAATCTCTCAGTTTTTTTAGTGCCAGAAACCATATGAAAGAACCCCATTAATCTCAAGTTTGGGCTTGAATATTTCTTGTATTGCAAGATCAGCTGTCCTAGTAATACAATGTATTGTAAGGCAAATTTGCTCTACAATGTGCTGAAAGAGAGCAGAGAGGTTAATTGAGAGGTTCAAAGTAGGTTGCCAAGCAATGTCAGGTACAAGGATACATCATCATTTTAGCTACCAGAATGACCTTCTTTGCTCAAATCTCCTCAGTTCTCTGATCCTCTGAATAGTGTGTGCTGCACAGCTGTGGAGCAGAACTACTGTCTGGAAATGGAGGCATATGGCCACCAGAGTTTCTTCAACAAATGAAATGGATAAATTATATTTTCTAAAGGTATTTCCTACAAAATATGGAGTGTCCCCCTGAAGTTCCAGGAACAGCCACTGAGGAAAGAAATTGTGGCATGAACTTAAGAGGAATAGAGGTTCATGGAGAAAATGTAATTGAGATTAATCTCATCTCACTTTTATTCTTAGCAAAAGAGTATTATGGAGACAGAAATCTTTGAACCTTCACCTTACTCTAAAATAGGTGTTGAAAATAGATTGCATTAAATGAGATTGAAAAGCACTTTGTTCCAGTCTTTCTTCTCCTCTAAATGGAAACATCCCAGATAGGGTTTGAATGACATTTTATTCAGGGGTCTGTCATCCATTCATAGTTAAATTGGTAAAACTCTTCCTAAAATAAATAAATAAATAAATAAATAAATAAATAAATAAATGTTTTTCTCCTTACTTTTGGAACCGTGTCCAAATGCTTTGTCACCTTGGTATAGCTCATGATTGTACCCTGTGTTTACAGTCAGGATTTTTACAACCTTAGAATATAACATCTTCACAAATAAAGTTTTTTCAGACCCCTATGATGTATTTTCTGTCTGGAACTCTAGGCCCCTTGGTGATTCCCATTTATGACATGAAAACATGAACTTGGTAGTTTATTCATTCAAATAATAATTAAAATATAACAATTAAAATGCAAATGTAATTCAAAAGAAGAAACATATGGGAATTAGAAGTTTGCCAGGTTTCAGTTCTGGACAGTTGTGTGGGGTTATTGTTTTTTTGAGTGTTTTGTTGTTATCGTTGTTTCTGCTTTTCTTTTCTTTTTTTTTTTTTTTTTCCATTCTAAGAAGTCTGATCCAGAATCTTTGTCTTTTATTATTCCTTGCAAAGCCATTTCCTCTCTCCCCTCAACCCCTTGAGTTGATTAACTGTTACAAAGCATTCCTGTGATACTTAGTAAATAACAATGCAAACATGTTTATGTAATAGTTTAACTTGTTAATTATGTTTTTATGCTAAGTTGAACGCACGCTGTCCTGGAGTCTGGTAGCCTTCAAGTCTTGGCTCTTTGATGTGAAGGGTGCGCTGGGAAACACATTCGTTTTTCATTTTGCCTTGATGAAGGCTGCTGTTTACACTTTGTGTCACTTCTCCACAAGTCAGTGGCATGCGGACAGCCGCAGGGAATGCGTTAGTTCTGCGTTGGAGCCACGTGAGCCTCAGTGCCTGCAGTGTGACTGTATCCACAAACAGAATTATTGTGGGGAAGGATTCAAATTTTTCTTGAGTCCTCACATGTAGGACTGGGCTTAAAAATGCTCTCCAGGAGAAAGCCTCTGTTCCAAGCTTGCTGGAGATGTTTGAGAAGACAAATTGGAACCAGTCATTAGGATAAGATTTTCATGGACAGAGGATTAGATCACATTTGCCTGTCCATCTGATGAGCACATCTGCCTGTCCATCTGATGACTGCCGTCTTGGGCAGTCCTATATATATTCAGATAAGATCTTCCTTAAAATTGAAAGTATAAATTGCTACAGCCTGTGCTAAACTCAGGACAATGTCTAGCAGGTGTTATGACAAACAAATCCTTTTTCATAGACTGCTCATAGAGAGAGAGCTTCCATATACACTCACCAAAAAAAATAGGACTGTACTTTCCTCTGAATCCAGTACTGCTTACTGTTGAAGACAAGCATTGGGCCAAATGGACTGTGAGTCTAAAGCAGTCCAGCAATTATTTGGGCGCTTATGAAGAACTATAGGCCAAGGAATTCTATTTAAATTTCTGAGACCCAGCGCAAGCAATGGGCCTATATTAATTTTCATGTTGATTTTTTTTTTCTTATCTTAATGTGATTGAGATGTTCATTATGCAGAGAGTAGTATAGCAGGAATAAAGCTTCATTTGGCACAATGATGATAACTAAGCTTTAAGAAATGTGATTTTTTATCTTACCATTCCAGGCAATGGAACTTTTCTTTCTGATGAATTCTGTGAAAACATGGCAGAAAGCTGGTGCTGTCATAAGCAGGAGACAAAACAGTGAAGACAACATATGCATTTGAAACACCTTAAGGTTAGTTGGCTCCTGGTTTTCCCCCTTCCTAGAGCAAGGAAGACAGCTTGCTATTTGCTTTTCTCTCCAAGTTTTCTCTTGGAGTTTTATAATGAGCAAAGTTAGGATATGCAATTCTGTCTTGACCAGGTGGCTGGAGCTTCCCCTGTATCTGTTGGACAGATTTTGTGAAACTGCTGTTTGAGGGACAGAACATATCCTGGTTTCACCAGTTTTTACCAACAAAACGTCACCCTCTAATGTAAGCAGTTATGAGCTTCTTTGATTTGTCTGGGGCTCCATTAAGTGGTACAGCCCAAACTACAGCGCACTGCAGGCTCCTTGGTCTTAAATTCTGCTAAATTCACAGCTGGCCTGCACAACAAAAGATCCAAAATCAGCAGTGGATGTGACCACAGGAAATGCCCTTGTTTCCACAAGAACATCGTTCTGGACAAGCAGCATAGCTCAGGGGAGAAACAAGGGCTAGGAGCCAAAGCTTCTTTACTTCATTACTAACTCTTAGAAACTATGGCTAACCTTAGTTTCTTTAATAAAATCTTGATATCTCATTGTTAAGGAAAAGTCTTCCTCCTTCCAAGAACCATCAGTTTCAATAGTAAAGCATTTGAAGAGCAAACTCTCTGATAATTAGACTAATAATGGCACTTGTAGAATAGATCACATTGATATGCAGCAGTAAAATACTCTCTAAATCATCTTGTTTTCAATTTATGTAAATGGGCTTATTCCATGGAAATCATCTAAGAGAAATCTGCTATTTAAAGGAGAATTATTTCACTGAAATATCAGAACCTGGATCTCAGCTGCCATAGACTGAAACCCCCACCCTGCCCCAGCCCATGAAGCCCAGGATGTTCTCCAGTTTTAAATCAATTTTATTTCTGCTGGATAAGGTCTCAGAACATGCATAAATGTATAAGAGGTGTTTCCTAGCTCTACTGTCTCCAATGAATATGTGCATATGTTTTTAACAGCCTCCGATCAGCAGAATCATATAAGGTTAGGGGAAGTCTATGGAGTGCTGCTGAGGCACGTGTGACAGATGGTCAGAAGAAGAGACCAATGCTGTCATTTAGTGTAAATGTGCTAGACATAGATCTGTGTCTCTGTAGAAAACTGTTAGAATGTCTGCAAATTGATAAACACTGTAAATCTCTTTTATACGCTACAGCACCATCCCCTGAAGAGAATTATGTTGGCCTTTAGCCGTGAACATATATCCTCAGGACCTGGCCAAGCAAGGTGAGGGAAGAAAACATTCCAACCTACGACTGACATACAGGGAGGAGAAAGAGGCAATGAACTTTGTGCTTAATGTGCTTCTCCTTGTCACTTATCTCACCTTGATTTACCTATTCATCACTCCTCCGTCACTTCCCGGAGCCCTTGACTGGTCTCCAAAACTCATTCCTGTGTTGGGTTCCAGCACAAATTGGCTGGTAACACTTTCCAGATGTTTTATTGTCCTCCAGGTGATGGGGAAAATATTTTGTCTAAAATTCCTTTCTCTTGTGGAGAATTCTTTGTCTTCCCAGTCTCTCCCAGTAAGTGAATACACCCACCAGCACCGCTCCTTAACTCCAGGTTTAGACCAAACCTAGAGTTTTTCTCCTTAAGTTCAGCCCTCATCTGTTTTCTTGATCCCTATTGCTAGCAAATAAAACTATAACTGTCTGGTTGATAACCAAAGAAAACAAAATTTGTTTGCTGTAGTTATTTATATCATTGCAGTTCCTGCAAGGCTAGTGACATAATATGATACCATATTTTGATACTAGTTTTTCATTGTATATTGGTCAAGAGGCTATTATCTGGGTACTATACTGCTCTACCATTTTCAGTGAAATCATTTCCCTGAAAGTGGTAGTTTCTTTTCCAGTTACAGCATACAGAAAAACCATTTGAATTGTTCTTAGGAGGGTAGGAAAACAGGCTTGGTTTTCAGCATTCTTTCTGAAAAATGCTGAACCAGACTTTCCAAGACAACCTTAAACCACTAGTCAGCAGGTAATGCCTTACTTATAGTGTCAGGCCTTGTGACCTTACAATATATTAGAAGATGAAGTAAGAAGGAAAAAAGTTGACTGAGGAATAAAAGTAATAATAATAATAATATATTAAAAAAAAAACCTGGGTAACCCAGCAATACAGAGCGGGTAGTGGTATGAGGTGGTAACTGGTCAAGTGAGATGGTAATTATAAAAATGTCCAGGAGAGCATTGGATTCTTAACACATCATGCTTCACATGGTAACCTATTTTCTTATTTCTGGTCACTGTTGTTTCCATGCATTAGTTCCATTTTAACCCCCTGAGCTTCACATTTCCCACACCAGCAAAGGGTTCTTTTATCCACCTGAACAAGACGTTAGCAAGTTTGGAGAGGTGGCACCTAGCCATCTGTGTACAGAGACTCTGACAGAGAAAATACTGGATATTACCCATGCAACAAAGACCATCTGCTGCAGCAACCTTGCTAGTGGGAACATAGAGGGGGTCGTTTCCAGTAAAGGCAGCTTAATGTTTGGCAGGGAGCAGAGGCTGGAGTATGCTGAACTTCAGAGCTTTCTCTTCCACCTCAAGGAGAATTTAACAAGAGTTTATTTAATGTAGCTTTCTGCCTGTGTAAGTGGAGTTCTTTTACTTGTGCCATCAGAAGAAAACCAATGTAAGTCTGCAGAGGCCTATTCACAGGCCAATCACATTTAGGAACTAAGTCACCCTTGGGAGGTAAAATAGATATTATAAAGCTGTAGTCTTTTTTATAGCTTTGTTAGGCTAAGGTCTTAGGTAAGGTAAGATTTGTAGTGGTAAATAATATATTTCATTACACTAGCTGAGTATTCTCCCTCCCTAGAAATAATTTATATATCACACAGTAACTCTTTTCTAGAACGGGAGCCTAGGAGAAAGATCTCTTTCCCACATAATTACAAAGTCACAAATTGTGATGTCTGTGATTCAAAAATTACTCTTTCTTGTCTAAGGAGAGATTGTCTGAAGACAAAATTCATTCAGACTTATAGTGAGATGAAATGATCTAATTCTTTCTAGAGGCTTTGATTTAGGCGGGTACATAAGCACATGAAAAACTTATTTTTAGAGTAACCACATGAACTTCATGATGGCACCAGATGAAGAATACAATGTCTTTATGTTTTCATACTGTTGTGTGATGTTAGACAAATCAATCTAATTCTGTCCCTTGGGGAATCTGTTCACCCAGTCACAAATTACCTCATTACTTCAGACTGAGGTTATCTCAGCTGTGGAAGTTTCCATTTTTTACTTTTTTAAGTGGAAACTTAAAGCACAGTGTAGACAATCTGCTAAAGTTGAATAATTGAGCTACTGTTTGAACACAGACTGATAATTATGTAAGTCAGTTATTCCTGTCTCTGGATGGACCATCTGACATCAATTTTCCCCCAAAAGATAAGTATGATATACAACCTTTGGCGTATTCATTTTTTGTACTAGTGTGTGAGATTTCATGCTCAACCAAGCTCATTTCAACACGCAGAAACCTTGCCCAAGTGAGCACCTGTTAAATCTAATATTTAATTATATAAAATAAATTTTAAAAGCTCAAAAAGTTGATAGTTGCATCTTGATTCAAGTCATCTTGTTACAAGTTGGGTTTCATTAGAGGCTTAGCAAACGTTAGCTGGTTCCCTGTCTTATAATATTTGTGTGTGTGTGTATGTTTTTAAATAAATGGTGCAACCAAGCCTAATAATAATAATAAAAAATAAGAGAAAGAAAATGTTGTCAGGGGTCCAAACATATGAACTTTATGTCGTGAAAAGCTTTTATTCTGGTTCCTATTCTCACTCGTGCATAGATTTATTGAAAAAAAAACTTGACATTTATTCATTTTCCACTTAGATTATTGTGGTTAAATCAAAAAGAAGTGTCAGGGCTTAGGGAGCTGAAAGCAGCTACACATTTTCCATTGTGACGGGTCACATGGTTTCCATTTGTTCCGTGAAAAACCTCATGGTTTTGGTTATTTTCACTGTCTGGAATGAGATATAATTCCACTCCTGCTGCCAAATCTCCTGTATCGCATAGGAAACTCCTGTATTTTGGGCCATCTCCCTCAGTTCAGCTGGGAGGCCTGTTTCACAAGATGCTTTTTTATTATTATTTATTATTTCCAGTGGTCTGAGGAGAGTCTTCAAATGATAGTCTGACATGCTTCTTCAGACACTAAGGAAGGGAGGTCTTGGTTAAGGTACTGTGCTGTGACTGAGGAGAGATGTGTTTAAGTCCAGCTCCCATCACATATGGGAGCCATTTCAGTCTGGGTCAAAAGCCTGTTGAAATCCATAGAAAGAATTCAGTGCATGTGAATCAGACCCGTCATAACTAGATTATGCTGTTAGCAGTGGGGAAGTCAAGGAAGACAGTGATTCTTCACATTTTACTCAGTGTGGGCTCATTTACATAGAAAACTTGTGTTATGGGCACAGAATCAAGCACAGTTAAATTCTGGCAAATCATGAATGTATAACCCTTCAACAGTTGCTCTTTAATTGTCTCCCTACATGCTTTTAGTCCACTCCAATCACATTGCAAAATGAGTCAGCTTAAACCTCTATGAAGGGAGAACAAGGTTATCTCTATCCCAGACAGAAATATCAAGTCTAGCAACGTTTGTTTGATAATGAGTTCCTCAAAACTGTGTTGATGCCACATGGTTAGAGAAAAGCTTATATTCAGTGAGTAAATATAGACCATCAAGTTTCAATTAAGTAGTATTCCATACTCCATAGATTTCAAAGATAATACATCATTAAAGATGTAGCATTATATAGAAAACAAGATAAAAATGAATGTATATTTACTTAAAGTAATTCATACTGGATTGACCTGATTTCGTTATCTGTTTCATTACCTACCTACCCACCTACCTATCAATAATAGAAACTACCAATAGACAGAAATAGATACTTTCAGAATCTATTTATTTAATAAATCTACCTAGATTTATTTAACATATTAGAAGATCTTTAATATTATCTGAAATCATCAGGGGAATTTAAACTCTGCTGACAGCACAGACCAGGTCTCTATTGGTTATGGATCTGGATGGAAGTATCTACATAGCATATGTCCTCATCAGGTGAGACGAGTCTCACCCCAAATCCCAAGAGCTGTTATATTAAACCAGGAATGAACATAAGAATTCCAAGATGTCATATGAAAGCAATATTAATTTAGGGAAAATACTGTTCAGGACCAGAGAAATATTTCATTTCATTAATGTGGAATTGTTACATTTTGACATTGCCAGCACAAAACATTTATTAGAAAAAAAACCATCTTGTTTCAATCAAGAAAAATGTTTTATTTCTACTTTGCTTGTTTGACACATTATAGCATACTATTACATGTATATGACATTAAGTGTAAAATTAATAATAATGAAATTATAAAGTCTGATTTAGAGGTTTGAAAGGATTTATTTCAAGATTTTTTTTTCAACTTAAAATTTGATGAAAGCAAATACTACAAGCATTGTCTGAAATACCTTAATTTCAAGAAGAGTTGTGTTTCTGAAAGTTCATAATTCAACCAAAATGAATAGTAATAGATCTCATCTTGCTCTCTCACCTACAAACCTTGCCCTGCTTATATCCTTAGACTGTCATAATCAATTAACTGAATCATGGCAACATCTGCTGTTTTAAATGAAAAAGGAAAAAAAATACAATTTACATTTAAATATCTAGAAAAATATGGTTTTTACCTCCAGTGGACTTCTACTAGGATCATAAAGCATTCCTGGATTGTTCAGGATTAATACTATTGGCCAAGGAGCATTCCCAATAACCAGTAAAGATCCAGCTAGCCACTTCTGGAGTATGTGAGATTTTAAACTCTGTGACAATTTGCCATATTACCAGAATGTGGATCCTGGCACAGTCTGATTTACCAGCACAGGCGTAGCTTATGAGCAAAGGGCTTTGGCACTGGTTTTGCTGCAGTCAGAGGAAGGATCTCCGTATATAATCTCTGAATGTAACAAACAGTACTTTGGAGCTCAACCCTGGGAACTGCTGAGCAAAGCAGACCTTTTCACCTCAGAAAAGCATCTGAGGTTTCCAAATGCACTTTTATTCTGATGCAGAATGAAACAAAACCTAGCAACAACTTTCCATTAAAACAGAGTGGGGTTGCTTAGGATAACCTGTAGCATACCAGTTGATGGAATTCATTTTAAATGTGAGAAAACTATAGGCAAACTATGGATTTGAACTGTGGTTGTTGGTTCTCAAATGACTTGTATTAAGCATTTACCTACTTCTTTCTATGCCCCCTCCAGTTCCCCTTTGATTGATGAATTATAGAAAGAATCAAAATCTTTCAGTTTCAATGTCATACCATAATTTCACTTAATATTATTTAATTGCAACTTCTCAATCAACTCTAGCACTAGATACTGTCTTCTACCATGTGTAATCCATACTTAAGAACAAGTGATTCATCAAACTTTAGACTTTTTTAAGAATGTTTATATGTTTATTGATTACCTGTTCTTCATGCAAATCAGAGGGAAAAATTCTATAACACCAGAAGCTCTAACATTTATTGGAAGTCAGATTTTCATTTTGTTATTTGGTCTTGCTTCATCTGCATCTCAGAAAAATACTCAAGACGAGGAAGAACCACTCACAGAATACTTTAAAATTTCCAGCTAAAAATAGAAGGAAATTAATATATATATATTTTATTTTTTTTTCCACAGAATAAATTTTGAAGAAAATATCTTCCAGTCTTTAACAATTAAAAAAAAAAAAAGTTATAAAAAAAAACACACTTTCTTTATATATATTTTTCATGACATTCTCAGCTGTCTTTATAGGACCTCTCTTAACAAAATTTTGAAGGTAAGACCTTTCTTTCTTGTGAAAATTAGGAAGCACTTCTTTATTTCGATGAATTCTGCAAATAAAATCACTTGAGGGAATGTGAATCTTTTTCTTTTTTTTTTTTCTTTTTTTTTTTTTTCTTTCTGCTGGCATTCTAGCCCTGGCCCAAGACTGCACATTCATGCTACTACATCTTTTTTGCACAACTCCAGTACATATAATCTGGAGTAATGGGTGTTAATATTCATTTATTATTATTTGATGTGTTGGCAGTGCTATCATTTGCTGTGTTGACAGTGAGCAACATTAAGCATAATCTCTTTTTCTCAATGAATTCTCACAATATTTTTTGAGAAATAACTCCACTTCATAGTGTTTTATTCTACCATAATCTACAGTCTCCACTGCAACAACCCTAAACTGTTCCACACAATTATAATACAGTTGTAGTCTCACCCTGAAAATTATTATCAGTGGTATTCTACTTTCCCTCTGTGGCACCAGTGAAAGGAACCTTCCCTCACTCTTTTCCTATAACAGAAGAATTAAACTTGCTCTTGAAACCCACAGCTGCCAGCTTCTTACCCACAGCCCAGGTCAGAAGAAGCTGGAAGAGCAGGTCTTATGAACTGGTGAAGAGTGCTACTTGGCAGTCACAGGTAGACTCCAGGGTCCATGGCTTCACATGTATATCACGCATACAAGCAGAGTCATGTACTGCTTTCCTGTTTGTTCACAAATGTGTTTTAATAAGCAGAAACATGTTCACACACTGCAGCAATAGTCCATCCAGACCTGTTTATCCTGTATATGCCACACCATCCAATCTACAAATAATTTTTTTTTTCCTTCTGCCTGGAAAGCAACACAAATATGCACTGCTGAAAAGGAGATGTTTGAAAGGAATGAGAAGTTAGAAAGATTTAGGTTACAAAACACAAGATAATACTACTGCAAAGTAAATAGAAAGGAGATTTATGGAAGTTATTACCTCTCCGATAGGGCAAGGGTATTCCTCTGCCTATGACATGATGGGTTCAAATTAGGAGAAATTTATTCTCAGAAAGAGTTTGGTTTGGCATTGGAATGGGTTGCCCATGGAGGTGGTGGAGTCATCGTCCCACCGTCCCTGGGGGTGTTCAAGGAAATGTTGCACGTGGTGCCTAGCGACATGGTTTAGTGGATGACATTGGTGGTAGGGGGATGGTTGGACCAGATGATCTTGGAGGGCTTTTCCAACCTTAATGATTCTGTGATCTGCAGTAAAATGGTTAGAGCTTTAGGCTTCACAGGCAGTTATCCTAGTCCAAATAAAAAAAATACTGCACCCCCCCCCCCCCCCCCCCCCCCCGCCCAGTGACTTCTCTCTCAATGGATAAAATCTAGGTTGTGCATCGGTTTATATCTCAGCAATAGATACAATAGACACTCACAGTGCTGACATCAATGGAGCTGATCAATAGCAGTCAATGGGAATTAAAATACTGTTGATATTCGTGCCAGTAGCTCAAAGCTCTCAGTACTCAATTTGGTAAATATGTTGCTCTTGGGAATAACGATATTAAACAATTACAGCACATTGACTATATATTTTGTCAATCTTACTCCTTACAGGCCATCTTCTGTTGCTGGTTTTATATGGGTCCCATACTGGGGCTTCCACACTACTGATGTTCACTTACAATTATTTCAGGATTTACAAAAATGACCAAGTGATTCCACCATGTACAACCATACTCTGAGGCCTCCAACCTTCTTCTACTTCCCATGGCAGGATTACATTTTTTTCTTCCATCAGACTATTTCACCTGCCTGAAAATAAGCAAAATTATTTCATCTTGTCTCAGGGCCAACCTCTCTTTCATAGAATCATAGAATCATTGAAAGGCTTGGGTTGGAAGAAACCTTAAAGATCATCTAATTCCAACCCCTCTGCCATGGGCAGAAACACCTCCCACTAGATCAGGTTGTACAGGGACCCATCCAGGGATGGGGCATCCACAATTTTTCTGGGCAAGCTCTTCCATTGCCTCAGTACCCTCTGAGTAAAGATTTTCTTCCTAACATCTAATCTAAATCTCTCCTCTTTTAATTTAAAACCATCTGCATGTCCTATCATCACCTGCCCGAGTAAAAAAATCACTATCCATCTTTTTTATAAGCCCCCTTTAAGTAGTGTAAGGCCTCAACGAGGTCTCCTCTGAGCCTTCCCTTCTTCAGGCTGAACATCCCCAGCTCTCTCAGCCTTTCTTCATAGGAGAGGTACTACAGCCCTCTGATCATCTTCATGGCTCTTCTCTGGACCTGCTCTAATGGCTCCACATCCTTCTTGTGCTGGGGGACCCAGATCTGGATGCAGGACTCCAAGTGGGGCCTCACAAGGGCAGATCGGAGGGGGACAATCACCTCCCTCCCCTACTGGTCACTCCTCTGGTGATGCAGCCCAGGATGTAGTTGGCCTTCTGGGCTGTAGGCACGCACTGCTGGCTTATGTTGAGTTTTTCATCCACCAGAACCCACAAATCCTTCTCTGCAGGGTTGCTCTCAGCTATTTCTTCTCCCAGTCTGTACTCATGTCTAGGATTTCCCCGACCCAGGTGCAGCACCTTGCATTTAGACCTGTTGAACCTCATTAGGTTCACATGGGCCCACTTATCTAACTTGTCCAGGTCCCTTTGGATGGCATCCCTTCCTTCTGTTGTATCAGCTGCACCACTCAGCTTGGTGTCATCTGCAAACTTGTTAAGGGTGCACTCGATCCCACTGTCTATGTCATTGGCATTGACAATCTTTATGACAGACTGAATTATAACTAATATTTAACAACTAGTGACTTCCCAGAAACAGAAGTGAAAGAACAGTTTCTTGGAGCAAAGGCTTCCAGGAGGAAATGTTTAAAGAAATTAAGCAACATTTATAAGAAAGATACAATGAACATATTTACTTGTCAATCATCTAAACATCACCTGTGTTGAGATGGAAGGATTTCTGCAGAAAGTCTTTGTCAGTGACATCCCTGAGACCCTCTAAAGTGTGAATTAAGCCACTCATTGTCTTTTTGATGGCAGTTTGATCTGGCAACACCCCACTCTGGCAAAACAACAGTTTCACAAGACACAAAGAGGGACAGATTGTTGAGAGCTGATGACTTTCCCTGCATACCCAGATCTCCTTATCTAGGAAGTCAACATATTGCTTCCCTGTTTATTCTTCCCAGAACCCTACTGCATCATCTCATTCATGTACGTAAGCTTTATGACCCCAATAAACAACAGTTTTCCCTCACTTCCCAGAACAAAAAGTAATTGTTTCTCATGATTCAAAGCTTTACCAAGCAACGGTGACACAACAGCTAAAGATCCTGCTGTTTCCACCACCTCCACCAACAGTCTTCTCCAGCACTGAGTGGCTGTTGCTCCAGCAATTTGGTTTTCATAATTTCCCTGTCCAAAAATCAGCCCCTTGCTCCATGCTAAAGAAGTTTTTTCTTTGCTTTCTGGTAGTGTTTGTAGGCTGTTACTAGGCTCCCCATGCAGTGGCTTCACAGCCAAGCCATTCATCTTTGCACATGACTCATATGCTGTTTTCTTCAGCCATTTAATCATGAAGTTGGGTCCCCCCCAACATACCTTCTCTGGCTCATCTGTATCTTTCTGGTAATGAGGTGCCCAGAAGTGAATGCAGCATCCCAGGTGCAGTCTCCCCAGGCCCATCAAGTGAACGGAGCTCACCTTTCTGCTGCCTGACATCACTCCGCTGGGGCTCTAGCCCAACCTTGCAATGATGGTCCAGCTTCCGCAGTGCCCTGCGATATCACAGCTCTGCATGCTCCCCCCAGTATCTTTGTCAGCCTAACTGCTTCTACCTGCCAGTGGGAAGGTTTGTTTTAGATTATTTTCAGACCCAGAGGACTCGTATAAGCTTCCTTCTCCAACTCAGTTCTCATGTGGTTCCCCCTTTGTATGTCCAACTTTTCTTCACTTCTGTGTTAATCTCTCATCCTCACTGGTCTTTGCTATTCCTGTTGGCCCCCCTACCCTGATGATGATATTTTCCCAGGCCACAGGAGTTTCAGTCTACTCTCTTTACTACAACCAGACTCATTCTTCACAGCCACCTGGGGTGAAGCAGAGAAATGGGGAGCCCAAGCACAGCTTTTCACAGCCCTTAATACCAAATTTGGCCTGCTCTAGTTACAGTTTCCCAGCAAGAATTATGGCACCAAGTACTCCCTAGAAGACTGGTGCACCTTCCTGGAGCAGAGCTGCTCTGCTAGAGAGCTTCTGTCTCTTTGTGTTCAGAGGAGTAGCAGCAGGACCAGACCTCAAGGCTACGCCTGCTCTGCTAAATTAAACAGCGCCAGGGAATGGTCTCAGTCACTGGAACATGACCACTTTAGCATGGCAGTGCTGGCAAAGTTCCTGGCATGGTTTTGGTTCAGAAACATTAGAATTCTTCCAAATGATTCAGTGTGAGGGTAAGTATAAGCCAGGGATGCTTCCAGCCAACAAGCCCTATCCGGTGCTTAGTGCAGTGGTATGAACATGGACTACTTTAGACAGGCATGGGGATGGGGAATGTGCTTGTTCAATTTACTACATCGGATGTACTCAAAGTCTTCCTTTACGCTGTCAACAGAGAGGTCACTGCCTGTTGCACGCACACTTGCACAACTCAACTGATGCAATTCATTGTCTAGCAACTGCAGAGAAATAACAGCAAATTCTGCCCTGTTTTATTTTATCTGTTCATTCCAGCTGAGAGGGTCACAGCTGGGGAAGAGCAGAGAATGCATCTCATACAAGCTTCCTCTGAGGTGTGACGTGCAGAGTAAGCTAGCAGATCAGAGAGAATGGTGAGGACAACCAGAGGCCTGGGAAAGGTGACAGAACAAAACCAGGAAGAAGACATGCCCTCACCAGCTTTTCCCCTATTTAATAAAATTGTCCAATAAAAAGGTCACACCCATGTTCAAAACTGCAGATCACTGTTTTTCTTTAGTTTTTTATTTCTATCCCTTCTACCCTATGAATTTTGCAGAAGGTATGGAAAACGTAAGCAGACATCCAAGTCCCTGGGAAGCATCTAGCCACCTACAATCACTTCTTGCAGGTCATATGATGTAAACCAGCTGACAGTTTTCTGTTCTTGTCCCTTTTCCTCCATCTTCTTTCCTCAGCCATCTTCCCCAAAATATGCTATTAACTATCTTTAATGAGAGTGTTTATAGAGGATAATACCATTCCAGGCACTTCCTACAACCATGTGTTCTTCATTTGGAAGTATCACATAGAAACATTTCTTCTTGTGGCATTTCCAAATAAAAACCTCATGGTCCTCACTCTGAAACTCTGCATAAAGTTCTACCCTTATGGTATTTCAGGGAAAGAATTGATTTTTTTTTTTTTTTCATTCTTTTCCTAATAAGACCAGAGCAAAGATTTTTTTGGCAAAAGAACAAAATTCTGCTCTGGATTATATTATCTGAACCCCTTAAGGAAAATCTTCCCAGCAGTTGCCTCCACCTGATCATAATGCATCAAATCTAGGTCTATTTGTAGTTAGGTTGGAGTTTTGCTCTGTGCTCTCCCCTCCAGCTTTGTTTGACTTTCCTTTTTCCTTTCCAGATGACACTGCTTAGTTGTTTATCAATCGCCACAAATGGGAAAATCAAACTCAGTGGTAATATCATCTCCAACTCGCCACATGTAAACACCATCCTGAACCCCCACCACAACCTGTGCACTTTGTCCTTCAACAGACAAGGGGAAAAAAAAAGAGCCTCAAAGCTAAAGAAAAGTAATTTTTTTTGGTGTTGTGACTTGTAAAAACTTTTTCATTCTGACAATAAATGAAACAAAAGAATTCCAACCATTTGAAACAAACTATACTTACAGCTGATAATCACTGTGAGATAATTAACACTGCAACATGTCAAGACACCATTTTAGATTTTCAAATCACTTTGTAGTACCAGTACATTTTCTCTGCTTTCACCTATGAATATTCTTAATTTGCAGCTAATTTCATTTACCTGACTGATAATCATAGATTGCTTAAGAGATTTTGTTTCACTTTTATTTTTATTTTTCCTTTCTTCCCCTTATATGTTTCTTTTTTCCTCTATATATTTAAAACATTTCTCTATGATTCCAGCTATGCAAGTGTTATGCATAAATAGCATGAATAGCCAATATTTTCCAGGAAAACACTGAGAACAAAAAGATTTCATTCTTTCCCTTTGAAAAGGGATAAGGTGTGGGCCTTCAGGTTCAGCCAAATAACTTTCAGAAACAAGGGGAATTTACAGGTAAGATCATTATTAGAAAATATGTCTAAGTAAATGCAGTGTTCTTTGGGTTGTGTTGGCACAAAACCTCACTAGGTCAAATGAGGTTCTGGGATGAATCCTTTTACATTGCCACAGGTTTCTACACCACAGGTGAGTGGTAAACAAGTAATTGACTGCAGTGCTTCACGTCAGTGAAGAGAAGTTTCTCAAACACATCTTTTTAATTTTCTCCTTGAAATTTGGGAAAGTAGAACAGGATTTTAAAAGAATCTGATATTGCTTGCCCGCAGTCTGCAACCAGGACTCTGATCCAAAATCTTGCAGATGACTTACTCCATGCAGAGAGAACTGTGGGAACCTTGAGCACTGCTGTGTACTCAGGCATATCCAGCACTCAAAAGTCATGTGTCAAAGATTGCTGCAAATGAAAGGACTGGCCTATAAATCAAAAATTTCTCTCTAAAAATAGTGAAAGTTAGATTGTTTTTAATGGTCCTATGTCACTATGTCATGCTTACAACTTGCTCTTTTTGTCCACAACTGGAAAAAAAAAAAAAAAAAAAAAAAAAGAAAAGATACAAGGATGTTTTGGTGAGGTTTTAGCTCATAATATAAAGCTTAGAAACTCACAGGATTCCAGCAACTGGAGCTTTAAAGAGAAAAAAAATAAAAATTAAATCACAAACTTCATGGTACAGTCACTACAGCTGGTATCTGCAAGATGGCTTGTAGACTGGCTTTTCCTTTCAGCATCATCTTTTAGTACACAGTACTTTAACACATGAAGATCTGAATAAATCTTCAAATACCCATGGAAAATTTGTGATGGAATAGCAGACCACTTGGATTCACTGAGTCGTCCCACGAGGGCTCCAGGGAATTCCTGTTTTGGAGGAGATGAGACTGCAGTGAGCGTAAGCAAAGAGAAAATTAAAAGAATGTAAAATTCAGGACTTTGCTCCTTACAGTGAACTGCTCCTTGGAGATATGAATGCACTCCTTCCTCACTGTTTCCTCTATGACAACATCATTCTGTTTCCCTGGATATATACTTTATTATTATTATTATTATTATTGATAATAATAATAATATACACTTCAACTGTGTGAACATAGGATGGGAATAATTCCTCATAACAAATTCTTTACAACTGCAGCGCCCTAACCTCAGTGTTGTCTGTTATCTCTCTCTCCTTCTCTCTTTAAATCTTTGAGCCTTTTGATCTCTGTAGCAAAGATTGTTACATGCCACAAGGAAGCATTTTGTGGCTTGTCATATGTAATGGACACAGCATGGATTTTCTACCTTTTGGAGGTTTGAGATGGACTTAAGGACCTGGAGGAGTCCTACTTGTCCTATGCAATAGTTTTGATTTCTGTCCAGAACATCCAAAAGGGAAAAGTTGCTCATTATCTATTTTTGGAATTAAGGTCTATTTAGAGTTGCTCTGGAGTCTATAGTCAATCCAAAGTCTTTTAACAGATGCTTTGAGTAGTTTTTGAACTCTTGCAAGACACAAGGGAAAGAGAAAGAAGAGGGTTTCTGCATTTTAAGGCCAAAAGGGCTTTTTGGATTATTTAGAATCATCTCCAATGTAAACCAATCACATGATTTCCTTTCAGTTGCTCCTGTTCTGGGCTCAGCTGCATGTGTCAAAGATGCCATGCACTTGGAGATGATGACAGGTAAGGGAAAGAGCTGCATATGGTTAAAACATAGCTAGAAACATCCGGATGCTGCATATGAAACAGGACATGTGATGCTGTAATGGAAGAGTGGCATTGGTTTCCTGGCTGCACAGTGTTGGTGGTCTTTCCAGCTGTTCCTTGGAAGACATGTCTGGCATTTTCAGTCCCAGACTTGATAACAAGAGTCCCTGGTGACTTTGGAGAAACATGGAAGGACTTCAGTTTTCTGTTGCCCAAAATAAGGGAATAAAAATTATGGAAATAATGGGAATCACAGACTTGATCCAAGAATCAGATCTGCAGGAGAGTCACATTCCCCAGGGGCCACTGATGACAGCACAGCTAAAGTGGAACTTCAACTTTTCCAACTTGCCTGTGGTCTACCACACAATTTGTTTGTTATGCGGAGCCTAAGGAAGCTTAGCTCTCAGAGCCAGCAGCTCTGGCTCGAGATACAAAGTAGGCCACTCACTCAGGCAGCAAACTGCAGGGGACACCAAAAGAGACATGACCCCACTGCCTGTAACAACTCACTGGAAAGTCAGCCTGTCTGTACTGCTGCCACAGTGTGAGACAGCAGCCAGACTGGGCTGAGGTCTGGCTGTCCTTGAAGCACACCCCTCCAAGCCCCCTGCAAGAGCAAGAGAAGCAATTCTCTCTCTCAGAGGCTCTTCTCCAAAGGTTACCCTTCCCTTCCCTGATTAGGGGACCATGGAACTGGCCCTTCATCTTTACTGTCACTTACAACCTCCCTGCTGAAGTAAGTGATTGCTTGTGTTCACACTCCTTTGCTCCTCTCCAGTGAAAAGTCCTCTGAGCTTTAAACCTGTCCTGGGAAAGAAAATCTCCAGGGGACAGCCCTGGTTTAGGTGACTATGTGTTCACTGCTTTTTAGCAAGCCAGCTATCTGCAGCATGTCTGCTGGACAGACCCAACTGAGGCACAACAGTGTGTCAGGGAACGTCACAAGGCCAAGCCAAGGCTGGTTAACGTGGTGCTACTAGTCAAACACTAGGGAAATCCAAAGGATGGCAGTGAGTCATCTCCACTGGCTGACAGGGACCCAGTCACCGTTAGGTCCCCATGTTCTCAAATAAGAGAAATAAACTCAGGAACAGACTGTCTGACCTATTTTACCACATATTTTAGGAGGAGATGATGATCTGTAGTGATTGGGTTCATTTTACCTCTCCTGATTATGAAAGGAGAAGCCAACTTTGAAAAAGATGCTACAACAATTAAAGTTAGGTGAAAGGAACCCCAGCCTTGGTCTTCATCTGGAGACCATTGAGTAGTGCATGACCCAAGATTTCCCTATTTTCATGAGTTCAGTTGCTCCTTTGCTACTGGTAGATATTTATATATGGCTATTCACCAAAGCAGGAGCCATTTGATGAATGAAGTTCTGCAGAAAAAGCTCCAGTGGTCCATCTTAGCAAGTTTAACTGGAGCTGTTGAAAGGTGAGAAAGTACTTGTGCTGTAAACATGGGAACATACTACTAACTGACATGCCCACCCACTTCTTGGTCTCTTTCCACTGCCAAAGCAGTAAAAAGGGACCTTAGTGTAAGTGTGAATCCAGTTCTTGGAATGTTTTTCCATTTCCTTGTATTTACGTTAATGAACACTGACACTACAGGCTCACATTCCCAGCTCAGTACTTCACCAGACTGACCAGCAACAAAACCAAGGAGATGAGACTAAACAGATGATTTGATGAGATTTTTATTATTCTTTTTTTTTTTTTTTTTTTAATTCCTCTAGGCTATGGAAAGAAAAGAGAGAGGTCATATCTCTGGTTTCAAAAAAAAATAAAAAAATAAAAAAGACATCATTTCAGTTCAGAGGCAGGTTTAAGGGCAAAAATAAAAATAATTTTTAAAAATCAAGAAAATTAGGAAAATGATTGTCTGAGCACAAATTTAAGACTATTAACTGGCAATGCTTTCCACTTGGTAAAATGTTCCTCCTGAAAAAGGTCAGCTTGCCTGAATAAAGTCCTAATGCCTGCCAGTAGATTGCTTTACCTTAAGGTTAACCAGGAATATTAAGATGGTGCAAAAGCCTCTCTTGTCATAAAGGGTGATTTTTCATCAGTCCTTTACATACTTGTAGATAACTACTTACGGGAGAACACAAAAGCAAAGCAACTCCTTTTTGTCAATACATAGGTTCGTTGCATTCTCTTTGTCTCTCACTGTTACACTACTACATCCCAAAATTATAGCACTAGTCACAGCAAAGCACATGAACATACCCATGGGTTGAATCAGACATGACTTTACTAGGTGAGGAGAGTTGTTTTGTGAGAGTAGTTAGGAGGCCTGTGTTTGGCCCTGTGCTAGGTCTGTCTCTGGACTAAACTGGCATAGGTCCTTCAAGTCAAGGGGCTGCCATGGATTTCTGTTGATAGATTCCAGTACGTGACTGAGAACAGCTTTTGCTTCCACCTCAGGCTCTTGTGAAATTGATGTAAATGGTGCTTGTGAAGCTCATTTGCTGTTCCACAAAATAGAGTGTTTGTTTTAAATTCTAGGTTAAATCAAATGATCAGATCCAGCTCTGACCCACAAGAGCTACCACAGATGTGTGAATTAAGGCCCTGGGAGGAAGCATGACAGAGGAGTGGGTGAGATTTATCTTAACTCCTTGGGTAATCATCCTCTGTCATAAAATTATCATGTATTTCAGAATATTCCAGGTATTTAAATAAAGTAGAGAATACTGCAGTAGAGGAAAATATTCCAAGATTTAACATGTGACAGAACTTCCTTTTCCCTTATGCCTGCTTCAAAATATTTGCATATATTCATATATACAATACGTAATCCATTTTCCAGTCTCATACTCAACCTCTAGACGAATTTATTCAAAAAGTTCTTGACTTCAAAAATATGAGGAGCTGTGTCCGTTTGACCCCAGTTCTGTGATGGGAGGCTTTGATTACATCCACATTAATAAACAGAGATAGGGCATGGACCCAGGTACTGGAGCTTGATTATCTACCTGGACCTAATAACATAGCAGGTGCCCTCATCTCTTTCCAAATTGTCTGCAGTTTTATGAGAACTAGATGTAGCTACATCCAGGCTTTTCCTGGCTCTTCCACAGACATATCTGTAAATTTTCAGAACATCGTTTTTTTTTTTTTTAATATAATTAAAAATTTTCAATTTTACATGGGGTCCGGTGTTAGCAAGGTCCCTACTGATCGTTTCTCCTTATACTTTATGATGTTCTATTTTCCAGATGAAAAAGTAAGGATACTTCCCCATGACCTCTGCTGACCCACAATGCATTTCTCAGAACCAGACAGTGAAATAGATTGGTTGCAGTAATTTAAAGTAGCCAATTTAGCTTTTCTTGCATCTTTTCTTAGTCTGCACGCATACAACAGAATCTAACTCCAGGCAAGCAGTGAGATAAGGTCATTCAGCTCTTGGTGCCATACACTGATGATGTAGTGTCTTTGAGATCTTCTGTAGGAAGGTTTGAACTCCTGTAGTTCTTGATTTGAGTAAATGCATGATATAGCAAATATTTGCAGTGGATGAGGAAGGTTGCCGGAATCAGGAGTGATTTCACAGATGCTGATGAAAGGGTCCAAAATACAGTGGAGAAACAGGTCATGATGAATATGTCTGAAAGTAGAAAACACATTCTTCCTTCAGTTTTAATCATCTGAATTACCCACAACATAGTAGAAGAAAAAAATAATAATGCTCCTGGAACTTCATTTTGAGAATCATGAGTTCTTTTTACTGGATGCACAGTACAGCATCTCTAAACTTGTGCATACAGCTTTGGAAAACATACCCCTTGGGACTCTTAGGTCATAAGACCCAGACCTGTAAGTTGCCCTGGGGAACCATATTTTTATGTTTAGGTCAAAAAACATGTTTTGCTAATGTAGAATCTTTCCTTCCTTCCTTCCTTCCTTCCTTCCTTCCTTCCTTCCTTCCTTCCTTCCTTTCTTTCTTTCTTTCTTTCTTTCTTTCTTTCTTTCTTTCTTTCTTTCTTTCTTTCTTTCTTTCTTTCTTTCTTTCTTTCTTTCTTTTTCTTTCTTTCTCTTTCTTTCATTCATTCATTCATTCATTCATTTCTCTTCCTCTCTTCCTCTCTCTCCCTTTCCTTTCCCTTCCCTTCCCTTCCCTTCTCTTCCCTTCCTTTCCTTTCCTTTCCTTTCCTTTCCTTTCCTTTCCTTTCCTTTCCTTTCCTTTCCTTTCCTTTCCTTTCCTTTCCTTTCCTTTCCTTTCCTTTCCTTTCCTTTCCTTTCCTTTCCTTTCCTTTCCTTTCCTTTCCTTTCCTTTCCTTTCCTTTCCTTTCCTTTCCTTTCCTTTCCTTTCCTTTCCTTTCCTTTCCTTTCCTTTCCTTTCCTTTCCTTTCCTTTCCTTTCCTTTCCTTTCCTTTCCTTTCCTTTCCTTTCCTTTCCTTTCCTTTCCTTTCCTTTCCTTTCCTTTCCGTTCCTTTCCGTTCCGTTCCGTTCCGTTCCGTTCCGTTCCGTTCCTTCTTTCCGTTCCGTTCCTTTCCGTTCCGTTCCTTTCCATTCCTTTCCGTTCCTTTCTGTTCCTTTCCTTGCCCTTCCCTGCCCTTCCCTGCCCTTCCCTGCCCTTCCCTTCTCAGTTCATCTGACCCTACAATTACCTTAATCTGAGAAAGTAATAGGAATTAACTGCTGTAAATCCCAGCACGTTCCAAACAGGTTTCACATTGATTTACATATGTCTACACAATTTCTCTTCAAGAAAGACAGCTTAGCTAAGTCACTTCAGAAATGATCAGTTCTCCCTTGTAACACAATAGCTAGGCTGAACAGTTTCAGGACAGTCCTGGAAAACATGTAGGCTGTATCAATTGTATTATCTATGGACTCTAGGGCAGTATGTCTTTTATCCTCATATAAGTCTTAAAAAAGGCCTAGTTTTATAAAGAGTGCCTATAATGTCTAAACCAACCACATATGGCTGTACTGTAGATATGTAAAATAGGTGCTATTCCTTGTGTGACCTGTGATACTGGATGCTCCATGAGGACACAAGATAACATGATGCCTTTCCACTTCCTAATGGTACAATGTGAGGAAATGTGAGGATCATTATGAGCTTCCATACAGGTTAGACATTTGACAACACAAAAAAAAGAAAAAAGATACACACTACTGACTGGTTGTATAATTTAAGGGAGCAAGCATGACATAGCACATTATGTAGAAAAAAAGAACTGAGAGAGATTTCTTCATCAGGCTAAATAACTACAAGCGTCATCTGGCCCTATGTTAACTAACCAAAGCTTATGTGACTGAACTAATTGTCATAGGCTGCATTTTTTATTATTATTATTTTTTATTTTTTTTATTACAGGTAGAGAAACTGGCCCACATGGAGCATGAGACTGATGCCAGTGCAAAATAAAACAGGATAGTTTAGATCAGCATGTGTATGAACACCTGTTAGGTTCTGCTCCCTGCTCGAAAGAAACTCTCCCACTACACACTCAGCTTTATCAGTGTAATATATTCTCAAAAGCCAAGAGTTGCATTATCAGACTCACACTGATGTTTCTTATGTCCTGAGTGCAACCCCTTAAGAAATGCAGCTGCAGTACTAAACTTCATTAACTTTCATTGCTTGATTGTCTACAGTGGAAGCCCTTTCCCACCATGGGATATTGAATTATTTTATAAAAAGGCTTAACATTATTGTGCTGCTTAGGTGACTCAACAGCAGTCATGGTTTCCAAGGCAGATGCAACCCAGAGTATCTTACAAAACATCCAGGCATAAGGTGGAGGGACATGTCCCAGGCTCATAAGCTGTATTAGGTGTAGAAATGAGAACAGAATCCTGACATCCTTCATGCCACGCTTCTACCTTAACCACACATGCTTTTCCCTTTCCATACATCATCCTGAAGCTCCTAGGAAGAAGATTAATCATTTTGTATCTCATTTTTCCACTGGGGGTGAGTCAAGCACAGATGACTGAAGTGACTTAGACACGTTCCTAGGACAGTGCCAAGTGGAGAAAGTAGCTTTCACAGAGGCAGAAGTGAGACACCAACCTGTGCAAACCAGGGACTCTCTAACTATGGCCCATGAGGCAATGGAAAGTGCTCCACTCTTGAAGAAAGTAGGGAAGGTCAGAAACACTTTATATATTGGGGAGAGATTTTTCCACAAAACATTTCTTCTAGCTCTGTCCCACCCTTAAAAAATATCTACCAGGTTATTTGAAGACCCAGGGAAGTATCATCCATTATACCACTTCATGCTAAAAACCATAGATTCTAGATGTTGATTTTATAGCACAGCATAATTTTCCTCCCTCTTGACCCTGTACTAACCTTTCACTGTTTCACAGGGGATAATTATCCATATCATTCCTTCCCTGTCCCTAAGGGACTAATGACCTTATCACCTCTTCCTCGCTAACACATCCTCCTGCTCCTCATATATACGTTCAGCAACTGGTTAACATAATTAAATTACACTTGGAGCGATTGTTTCCAGTGTGTACTTAGATTGAAGTTTGCTCATTTTGTTTCAGACCTGAAAAGGGGCTTGCCTGTCACTAGGCTTTTCTGTTCCCCTATCTCTGTCATTGGCTTCATATAAGATTCTTTAAAGTTTATATCCATACAGCTCAAATAATGAGTTATAACAAAAATAATACCCATGGTTGACACTGGTTTCTATATGAAGGGGAAAGGAGTTTAAGCCTACTTTAAACCTCTAGTGATTGTCTGTTGATGAAAGTAAATTGTGAATTGTGGTGGTCTTGCTCTGGAGTAGTGTAACCAGCTGTTTTGAAGACAGGAAATATTTTCTCTCTTCCAGTTTCATGGTAAGTACAAGGAATCCCTCTCTTTTTTTCCTTTTTTTTTTTTTTTTTTTTTTTTCTTTTTCTGGAGAAAGAGTGGCTGTTAATTGTTTCCAGAGCGAGACATGTCTTTGGAACAGGCCCTGGAATTATCCAGCATATATGTAAAGAGCAGAGCTCACTGGGACCTTCACAAACTTTTCCTGAGGACGCTAGTTATTGGCCTGGTTTCCAGAAGCCATGTTTTTGCATTCAGCAGACCAGCTTGCAGCAAGGTGTGTAAGACAGGAAACAACTTTGAGGTTCCCCTGCTGGCAGCAGGGAAGGCCATGCTGTTTGTAATCTGACAACTAGATATAAACCTTTTAAATTACAAATACAAGCTGGATGCAAATCCAGTGCAGAAGTTACTTTCTCCTATATGGTAGGGTGAAACAACTTCTCGTCTGTGATCTTTTCATTAGACCGTGTGCAGATAGCTGCTATCACCAGACTCTGACTGAAATGAGATACCTGAGAATTATATGTCCACTTGCCTTAGACCAGGAGAGCTGATTTATAACATCATTTTGGAAAAAAATAAGAAATAATAATAAAAAAAAAATGCAGGCAGGTTGCTTTGGGGGTCCACAGAATTGTATGTGGATTGGTAAACTCCAGTTTCCATTATATTTGATGCAGAAAAACCAGCACCACTGGGAACCGATTTGTCCATTAAGATAAACTGGCAAAATTGAGTGAAATATTCTTTGGGATTTCCAGTGGAGTTTGTTTCCACTAGTGGGACAGCATGCCAAGGCCTTTAGACCACAAGATGTCCACAGGCCTCCAGGTAAAAATAAATAAATAAATAAATAAATAAAGTCAAGTTATAGGCTTCCCACTCTCCCATTTAGAATGGGTCTGTCTTCTAGAGCTGGAATTTGAAGAGATTTGGGGGCCTCCACCTCCTTGTGCAGAGATGTTGACATTTTGCGTGGTGGAGTTCCACAGGTACCTACCTCTTTTTCTATCATGATTCAGAAATAGGATTGCCCACCTCAAGGGAGTGAGATGCTAGCTTAAGGTCCTTGCTTATCCTATGGAGACATGGCGAAGACAAGCTGCTCAAAAGCAGGTCTCTCTCCCCCGTCTTTCTATCTTCCTCCTTCCCTTCCTGTTCCATTAATTTTCTGCTGAACTAATTACCTCATGGAGGGCTTTAATAAGTTCCTGTGTCAGCAGAAGTGGAATAGTCTGAAAACTGGTAGTAGTGAGGAGGGGACAGCAAAGTAAGACTTCAGGGTCACCTGTTTTGGGAACCATGATCTGCTAGATCAGCTCTGTCCATTTCACCCAGTTCAGATTCTAACTGGTAGCAGAGTTACCCATTAGAATTCTTTATTCAGTAGATATCTCCAGGGAGCAAAATAAGAAACTTGATGTGTTGAATTATTTCTAGCTCCATTGATATGAGCCAAAATTCACCATTCTCCTGGTTTAGGCAGCTCCATACATTGTTTCCTAAAACATCTTAACCATGAAACAATGGACTGGGATAGAACTGCGCTCTGCCTCTCTTGCAGAAGGATCACAAAATGATCTGTGCTGGGACAATGTATAGACAAGGGCCTGGGACTTGAAGGACCAGAAAGAGAACCAGCGTAAAGGAATCTGATGTTGTGAGGCCTGACGGAGGACACCTGGGTGCCAGTCCTTTTTCCCAGTGTTGTTCTGCAGTCTTTGATGCAAACAGACCTCAGCAGACATCAGGACCAAGCTGCTGGGAGTCTGTCCCTTTCCTACTGTGGGAGGACAAGAGGGAAGATTGTATGACACCTCTGTAAAAACTTGTCTGTTCACATGTAAGTTGGTCCCAGACTGAAATTTATTTCAAAACAAATGAAAAGCAGAAGAGGGAGAAATTGCTCATAGGCCATAGGGTGAGGGAAGGGGGGGAGAAGAAAACTTAAATGATGGAAAAAAAAGGTAAAAATGTGACTTGACTTGACTTGACATGAGAAATAACAGATTCAATGTCTTCTCCTTTCTGGAGGCCTGGATCTAATGGTGACATCATTGCCTCTGTTCCCTGCAAAGAGACTGGTGTCTCTTCCAAGGCAACCACAGGCACTTTCCCCCTTGCATGGGTCAGACCCAAGTCATCCATGGCCAGAGCAAATTCCTGATTCCTCCTTCACTCCTCTGCCTCCCAGGTGGGTCAGGGATGTGCTTTCAGGAGACGAGAGCTGCAGACGCACGCACGCACCCAGCTGCCCTTTTGCTCTGACAGGCCGTTTCCACTGTCTTGTGGAAATCTGACCTGCCCGCCAAGAACAATAACAAGACGGACATTGGAATGTCTTAGCCAGTTACAGCACAAGAAAAAGCTCTTTGCATTTGGGGAGCGAAAATCCAGCATCTTTTTCTTCCTGTAGCTTGGGCACATTCCTCTCCTAGGACCATTCATGCCATGCAAGCATTATGTTTCACAGACCAAGGTGTGAGATTTTTGTGTTGCTTTCTCCAGAAGGTGTATTTCAGCTGCCATCAAATTATATAGAAAAGAACAACTTCTGGGCTTCAGTGGTCATTAAAGGGTCTGATTTCCTGTGAAACACAACCTGGAGATGAACATTTATCCTACCGTGGGGTGCTGAAAGAGAGAGTGGGACAACTTCTGCATGCTTTCCTGATACTGGCCTATCAAGTGTCCTTGTAGGTTAATGTATATATAAAACTGTGGTCTTACTAACAGCTCTGCCAGAAACTGGTGCCAGAAACTAACCCAATACTACAAGACAAGGACCAACCTTCCCTTGTCTGCTGCTGTCCTTGCACAGTGTTAGAAACATAAGGAGTCCAATTTCAGTGGGGATCAGACATTTTTCTGCTGGATTAGTGTACCAAATTGCTCCATTGAAGCCCTCAGTGAGCACCAGAGGCAGCCCAGGGGAGGATGTGGGTCAGAGAAGGACCTCTTACTAGGGTTGCAATAAATCATTAGATTATTTCAGCTGCTCAGGAAACCACAGCCATAGAGCTTTTATAGCCAGCTAACCCATGTTTCTTCTAAGGACCAACCTTCATGTGCCGTTCATCTTCAAATTTCATTGATCTTGATGTCTATAATTTACTATTTCTAACTATAGAAATCCTTTTACAGATCACTGGATGCATGAGTCCTACAACACCTTCTAGAAGCACTTGAAGACTGAAATGCATTTAAGTATTCTTGTTCCTGTCATTACTTTTTGATTATTATCAGTAGCTAAGTAAGATCTGGGGAAGGGGGTTGCAGATCATTTATTGGGATATAAAAAAGGAAGAAACTCTTTTTATTAATTACTGGTTCCTAGTGACTATTTGGAAAATAGTGCTTAAAAATAAGGAAACCCCAATTATATCAAACAAAAATTACTTCCATTTCAGAAATCTCAGAATGACAGAATAATGTTGGTTTTCCACAATGTTGATTTCACTGAAACTTTAACATAAATCTTTCTGACTTTTTTTTTTTTTTGGTGTGACTTTCATATAAGATTATATAATGACTTTAAAAATCAGTTTCTAGACATCTGTTTCTCCCCATATTAATTTGATCTAGAAAATTACAATTTACTAACCAAACAAATGTTGATGAAACAACTTTATAAAGTATCTACATGGAAAAACATACTTAACACTCTAAAAGACAAAATTCAACCTGTATATTCCTGTATCTTAGTTTAATTTTGTGACTTTTTATCTTCACTATGATGAAAACAGAGAACAGATTGTTCACACTCTTCCTGAATAGACACTTTTCAAAAGAAAAGAAAAAGAAAAAGAAAAAGAAAAAGAAAAAGAAAAAGAAAAAGAAAAAGAAAAAGAAAAAGAAAAAGAAAAAGAAAAAGAAAAAGAAAAAGAAAAAGAAAAAGAAAAAGAAAAAGAAAAAGAAAAAGAAAAAGAAAAAGAAAAAGAAAAAGAAAAAGAAAAAGAAAAAGAAAAAGAAAAAGTAAAAGTAAAAGAAAAAGAAAAAGAAAAAGAAAAAGAAAAGAAAAAGACAAAGACAAAGACAAAGACAAAGACAAAGACAAAGAAAAAGACAAAGACAAAGACAAAGACAAAGAAAAAGAAAAAGAAAAAGAAAAAGAAAAAGAAAAAGAAAAAGAAAAAGAAAAAGAAAAAGAAAAAGAAAAAGAAAAAGAAAAAGAAAAAGAAAAAGAAAAGAAAAAGACAAAGACAAAGACAAAGACAAAGAAAAAGAAAAAGAAAAAGAAAAAGAAAAAGAAAAAGAAAAAGAAAAAGAAAAAGAAAAAGAAAAAGAAAAAGAAAAAGAAAAAGAAAAAGAAAAAGAAAAAGAAAGAAAAAGAAAAAGAAAAAGAAAAAGAAAAAGAAAAAGAAAAAGAAAAAGAAAAAGAAAAAGAAAAAGAAAAAGAAAAAGAAAAAGAAAAAGAAAAAGAAAAAGAAAAAGAAAAAGAAAAAGAAAAAGAAAAAGAAAAAGAAAAAGAAAAAGAAAAAGAAAGAAGAAAAAGAAAAAAAAAAAGGAAAAAAAAGAAAAAGAAAAAGAAAAAGAAAGAAAAAAAAGAAAAAGAAAAAGAAAAAAAAAGAAAAAAAAAGAAAAAGAAAAAGAAAAAGAAAAAGAAGAAAAAGAAAAAGAAAAAGAAAAAGAAAAAGAAAAAGAAAAAGAAAAAGAAAAAGAAAAAGAAAAAGAAAAAGAAAAAGAAAAAGAAAAAGAAAAAGAAAAAGAAAAAGAAAAAGAAAAAGAAAAAGAAAAAGAAAAAGAAAAAGAAAAAGAAAAAGAAAAAAAAAGAAAAAGAAAAAGAAAAAGAAAAAGAAAAAGAAAAAGAAAAAGAAAAAAAAAGAAAAAGAAAAAGAAAAAGAAAAAGAAAAAAAAAAAAGAAAAAAAAAAAAGAAAAAGAAAAAAACAGGTGAAATTAGGGCCTTTCTCAGCTCCGACTTTCTTGTCCATGGGTTTGCTTGTGTGCATCCTCAGACATTTCATCTTTTCCTCCTTTAGTCAATGGGACAAGACCATGTCCTGTCACATTTGCTCTGTCACACTGGAAAGATATATCATCTGCAAAGTCCTCTAGGAAGAGCAAGAAACATCATCAACCCCCTGCATCCTCTCCTGGTCTCTGCTCAGTTCCACAGCTCTTTCTCGCTTCAGGACTGCAAATAACAAAAGATCTACTCAGTTCATATCCGTATTGATCCATGGGTGTTTGGGAGTCCACCCTAGCTGCATGTGGGTGTCCATGTGTGGCATCATACAGTATCCTATATCTTCCTATTTGACATAGTAGTTACGCAGGGCTCGGTCCATACTTGCACTTTTAGCCTTTTTTTTTTTTTTTTTAAATGATTTGGATGTTTTTAATAGGACATGAAATAAGGCAGTATGTGGGGCTGAAATGTTCTTTGCTGCCCAGTATTAGGCAGACCAGCGAAAGCAGATTTTCATTTTATCTCTACTGAGGCTGATGGATCTATTAGCTTGTATTAACATTTCTCAAATACCCAGACATCCTCCTCTTCTACATTTCCAGTGTTCATGTCATTTAAATTACATTCCCTCTGGGTAAAAATTTTCCTCCCTATTTTTGCCCATCATGGATGGGTCCTAACCATTGAAGGAATGAGTCTATCACATAAGAGGCTTTCCTCTGTGTGAAATCATTGCTGGTCTGGGAGGTATGGCTAACCTACCCCCTAACTTGTATGTTGATAAAAATGTTGTATACCTAATATGCTCTACATCCCTTTCAGCACAGGGTTAGTGTTTGTCAGTTCCCAAGGGCTGCAAAATGCTGTTGAAGTAAATGAGAATTAAAAAGCAAAGTAATGAAAATAAACTATGTGAAACATGAACGCCACTAAACAGAGAGAGAAACCACTGTTTGGCAGGTGAGGAAGAAGGAGCATATCCAGGGAAGAAAGGAAGGGACTATTCTTCATCCATCCTGTCTCTCTTTCCTCATACAAATTCACTTGATTTATTGCTCTGCAAAGCACTTATTCTGCAGTGCTGACACCTGAGAAACTACGAGAAAAATTACTTCCACCAGAGACAAATTTAATTCAGTTTTCTCTGGCACAGCTGAGGAACAATCCCATGGCAGAGTAGCTGCTCGTGAGCCTCTGTCATTGTGGGTTTCATCTCAGCCGTGAGGCTGGATACACATTTGCACCACATGGTTGCACTAGCTGTTTATCTGCACCATGTTGGAGGATTAAGTTTTCTGATTGAGATACATACATTTGGTTGTTTAGGTGACAAATAAGCATTCATATCTCTATGTGTGGAGATCTAAGGCTCAGTCCAGTTGCCAACAGAGTCATCCAGTGCTATTTGAAAGGCTTAGAGTATCAGTGATGTCTGCAGCAGGCCAGGAGATATGATAAAGAACCTAAAGGAAATTTGTGCCCTTTCACAACAGCAACTGCAGGCAAGGTACTCAAGGGCATCTCAGACATTTTTCAATGTCTTTGTTTAAGCAACTGAACACCATGTGTCTTTGCAGAGGTGCCCCCATGCATAACCTGCTGTTTAGACTTCTCTTACAGCCAACAGACATTAGTAAATACAGTCAGCAGAGGCTGAGAAGTGATTTCATTTAACTCCAAAAATGCACCTGAGATTGGTCCATTAGACATTTTGCTCTTGTGGTCACAGCTCATGTTAGGTATCTGATTTCTGTGAGATGAATCTTATGCATTGAATGGCCTATAGGGTCAGACTCCACTTGGGTCTCAAAACAGGAAATAAGGGTGTCAGAAAAGATCACAAATGCAAAGTTATTAAAAAATCAGAAACTATAATAAAATCATTACCAGAATGTTGAAGTTAATTTTAATGCAGTCACTTGCAGATTTGTATTTAAACACTTGGATTATCATGGACCTCTCCTCTATCCCAGATCACACCTTATAATCCTGACATGAGCTAACAGCCCATGTCAAAGATAGTTACTCCTTCCAAATGCATCCTCTGAAATTGTTCATATATATTTACATCATACATATCAATGGTTATGCTAAATTTTATCATCCGTCCCATAGTCTCCTGCTTTGTGCAGAGTAAAATTCTCTAATTGGTTTAGGGGAAAAAGGTCTCAGTGGCCTCAGAGGCAAAAGTTGTTGTGTCTCATCATCACATGAAGTTTGCCACTCCCATGGGATGTTGTTAAGCATTTGAAGTGGCACAGAGTGATGAAGAACCAACAGAGAAATTACTCAAGTATGTGAGTTTAAGAGTTAAATGTTAGAGAAAGCTAATGCTAAAGAGTCTCTTGGGACTCAGGAAGTAGTTCAAGGCTATAACATGCTAGTATTAGGATGCCAGACAATTTTTTGAGAGTTTTGTAGCAAATTTGGCACACATGTTGCAAGCAGCTATTTAACCAGGACTTGTGGGACAACTGTGTCCCTTGGGAGAGGAAGCTGGAAGCCATTTGGGATGTCCTGCAGTGATGCAAATGGCACTAGGTACTTATATTTAGGCAACAAAACCCATTCATTTGAGAAGAATAAATTTCTTAAGCTCCTAAACTGAGAAGTCTGTAAGATGTTGTAGCACATCCCACCTGGCCTCTAGTTGCTCCCTGAGAGCAGCTCTCATTCATCCTGTGTCTTATCTGCCAGCCATGGGCATATGTTATGCACATCCAGAGGTATCTCAAATGACACTGTATACCTGAGATATGTCAATCGCATCCAGTCTTTAGTTTCTAATTAAAGTGTCTAGGCTTTTTGCATAGTAGAGAAAAACAATCTATCATTCCTGTCTAAAACGCTTCAAATTGAACATATCAGCCTCTGGAGGTACCAGCTTTTCTTCCTTTATATTAATAGCAGCCTAGATAATGAGGACACAATCCAGTTGCCTAGGGATAGATATCTCATGCCATATAAGATGCCTGAGGGTGTCTGAGAACATACACATGGCTGGCAGGTATTGCTTAGGACCCATGGGAAATATAAATCCTTCTGCAATGGCAGATGGAGACCAGATGAGGTTGCTAAGGACTCAGATGGGACTTAGGTACCTAAAGCTGGACCCCTAGTTTAGGGTAATGAATGATTTTTAAGCAGGAAAAATGAGGTGGAATAAGCCCACCCTAAAGAGACTGAGTAGTTTTCCTCATCCATATTTTATTACCCTTTCCCTTCCGAACTGGAGCAGCATGGACACTTCAGTCTGTGCTTAGTCTGCTGCCAGTGATTCATTGCAGCACCACCACACCCAGTATGCAGGGTGCATCACATTTCATAGGCTTTTTGGACAGTTTCACCACTCATCCAACAGAGTCCTTTACCACTTTAGCACCAGTGCTTCCACTTTGCATGGGGGCTAGCTGATGCACATAGCACAGCTATGGGCTGCCTGCCTACTGTGCAAATACATGACTGTGACAGGGACTAAAATAAAAAGCCTTCTGGTAGTAGATTTTCTTTTTCTTCTTTGCAAGTCTGAAATTTAGCACTGTTTTTCATATTAAGCCTGTTTGGGGTTTTGTTTTTTTTCTGTATATTCAATCATACAGCAGGTTATGTGCTTACAAGGAATTCATGTTAAAAGGCCATAAAAATGCAAAATTAGAGTTGCCTTTGCAGACTCTATGCAAATAGCAATAAATGAATAAATAAATAAATAAATAAATAAATAAATAAATAAATGAAATAAATAAAGAATGATGTAGCGGCCTGTGTTCTAGCAGAGGATAATTTGGCTTCTTCTTAATGCCTAAGTTATTCATTGATTTGTATCTGAATTTTGCACAGAAGTTATGCAACTCCCTGGATAGTGCTTAAAGCTTAAAGTATGAGGTGGTGACAAATGCTGGAAATGACATAGGAGGAAAAAATGGACTTCGGTACGTGAGCCATCAGGTTGTCCTGAGAGCAATACATTTTGGAAAGAGATGACGCAGACAGGAATGACCATCTTACATTCTGGTTTAGCTCCCTGTGGAAGCATGTCCCACATATTGCATATAAAAAGGAGGAGGAATACAAATTATTGCTGACGTTTACTCAAAAAATGTGAGATCCCAAATTAATTGTGCCCAGATGTTGTAGTATAGAAGAAGGAAAATCTTTTTTATTTTCACTAAAGGTAGCAAAGCATGTAAGAGTTTCATATCAGCTGCAGCTGAGTGGGAAAATTGAGTTTTTTTCCGGAGGCTGTGAAATAATTTGAATGAACATATGGGCTTTAAAATTCTTGTCCTGCTAAAGGACTTAAGGTTCCTGACATGAATAAATCAAGTATGAATTAACTTAACCTTCCAGGAATCCTGAGACTAAAGCTGGCTATTTTACGCTTTTTTGTTGTTGTTTTATTTTTATTTTTTAATTGGTAGGTGCTTTTTTCATTGAAATTGGGCTTTGCTCGGATTTCTTTTATTAGATGAGAAATATCTTAATTTCATTGTCTTTATTTTAGGTAAAGGAAACATACTTTTGAAAGTGTACAGTCCACAGAGGTAAAAAAATTAGCTGTAGAACGGAACCGTGAACAAACTGACTTTCAAATAGCTTGTTTGTAATATCATCTAGGTTTTGCCACGCTATTTCTCCCTGCTTTTCAAAGCAGTTTTTAACTTACTTTAACATCCACACTGTTATTGAAAAACTTTTATCAGTAACCAGGACAGATAGTTTAGAGCTTGTCTGTGCTGCTGCAACCAATACGATATAGAAGCAATGTATCATCAGTGAACTGAGACAGAGACTCAAGCCCATGGCAGTTTTCACAGAATCATAGAATCATAAGATGACTTGGGTTGGAAGAGACCTTAAAAATCATGTAATTTCAACCCCCCTGCATGGGCAGGGACACCTCCCACCAGACCAGGTTGCCCAAAGACCCATCCAACCTGGCCTTGGGCACCGCCAGGGATGGGGCATCCACAGCTTTGCTGGGCAGCCTGCTCCAGTGCCTCCCTACCCTCATAGTAATGAATTTCTTCCTTATGTCTAATCTAAAGCTCAATTCTTATAGTTTATAACTGTTATTCTTTGTCCTATCACTACTTTCCCTGACAAAGAGTCCTTTCACATTTTCCTTGTAGGCCCCCTTTAGGTACTGGAAGGCCATTATAAGATCTTCCTGGAGTCTTCTCTTCTTGAGACTGAACAACCCCAACTCCATAGCAGAGGTGCTCCAGCCCTCTGATCATCTTCTTGGCCCATGTCTGAAAGCAAAGTTTCATTTTAAAATAGCTTAATTCCAGTGCCCTTTCACTCTTAACATGTTTTGATTATTAAGAAAAGGTAATTAAAGGAAGGAAAGATAAGAGTGACTCAAAAGACATCTGAGATAAGAGAGTTCAGAAGATCACAAACATCAAACTGAGTTAGCACTTGATTCCATCTTTTTCATACCTAGCATTTTCCATCTGATCCCTTTCCAACAAAGTATCATAAAGCAATAATATTTAGGGGAGTAACACTGACAAAGCAAAGCAATCGTTTCCATAAAGTCCTGCTGACAGGCAGCCTAACAAAAGAAGTTTCTGGAGGCAATGTCCGATAGCATTCAGGTCCCATTGATGTGTTAAATACTAGCTGTATTCAGTTTTCTGAAACTCCAAGACAAATACGTTGTCAGAGCACAACCACACAAACACTTCATATGGGGTCACTCTAGCCTAACTAGTAGGAATTGGACTCTAAATAACTTCTATTACAAGCTAAAATGAAACAAGGGCCTTCTAACTTCGAAGCCAGCTGACAAAGAGCACTTCCCATCCAAAGAGTGAATCTCTTTTACCGCCCAGAGACAGTCATTGCACCCAGGCTGTCTATGGAGGGTGATCCCTGCCCCATGCTACCTACTGAATTGTGTCCAGAAGTTGCAAGAATAATGTATTTCATGAACTATTTAAGTGTGAATTACCCCCATCACATTGCCCAGGCCTATTTCCTGGCAATATTGAATGTATGGTGTGGTCATAGCCTGGACAAAGAGCATCCATGGTGTACTTCACATAACAGACTATTTAAACTCAGCCTTATGTTTACGCAGGTAAATTTCAGCCATGTGCCACTCCCAATTAAATGGTGCAGTCTTTTTGTAAAGATGTAAAGTAAGGATCAGCTTTCTCTTTGATGGGCATTAGAATTTCATATATTTCCTGTTTTATGATGCGTTTTTTCAGAAATCTATTTTACAGGGTCTTTGGCCAATGACCCCTGTACTGTCATTCCAGAAAAGTGGTGCTGATACCTAAATCAGGTAGACGATCTCTTTTAGCTACTGAATGTTATCATTTGACTTCAATAACTGTTTACTTTCTAGAAGCGCAGTATGAACACTGACTTTGAGAACCCTTTTTTATGTAAAATCCCTGGCCAGATGACTTTTTAAATTCAAGATACCATATCTGAGCATCATCTTCTCAATAAAGCAGTGACTAAAGAAGAACCAAAGCTCCACCACATTTCAGGTGCACCTGTGACAAGTATAACAAATCGTATCCCATGAAATAGGTAGGAGTGAGAAGCAAAATGCTGTCAGAATAAAAGAGGACACATTCATAACTGGGGAAAATAAATGTTTATCATTGACTAGAGTTACAGCAAATCTATTTTAATGATCATTTCCCCAAACACTTCAGAGCATAACTTGGCATTCCCTGAATTCAACAGAAGAAGAACCAAAATTGGTGAGAAAGTTTACAGCATATGAAATAATGTCATAGGCCCGCCACCTTGGTTTGTGAGACTATAAGACTATATCCATTTCCTGAAATTTTTCCTCAAGGCTCAAGACTGAGAAAAGGGAGCTCAAAGGTTTTGCCTAGGTGTTTCATAAAAAAGCAGAAGTCTATTTAAATCTGCAGACATCCTGACGAAACAGGTACGTGAGTTACTAGCTACAATTACTCACTTCAAAGAGGTGTCATACCTTCTACACCTGCCATGAAGATGTGCTCCAGCAGTGAACTGGCAAAATGCAATAGTGCAAAAGTCCTGATGCCTACCCAAGAAGAATGCTAACAAGCACGTAGGCTACAAGTTGATGACATTTATCAAGAGAAAAAAGTCACATCTTGCTTTATGAGCATATCTTAGTAGGAGAATATCAGTTCCTGGTGTGCCTTGGGCACTTCATAGTCTTTATCCTGCCCTGAGCTTTAGTGCATGATAGGAAAAAAAAAAATCTCAAATTACTTGTCAGACCTAAATGTGCGGCAACGTAAAAGTTGTCTCTTTGTGCGTATCAAGAAATAAATTTGTTCTGATAAAAGGTGCAATAGAGATGATAAGCAGAATGAAGCTCGCTCAGCATTTTCTCTGGTTTACCATTTCACACACTCATTTCCTTTGGAAACAAACACAGCTTTCAAACAGCAGCATCCAAGTCAAAGAATCCTGGCAGTAAACCAGGTTTGGGGGCTTTTCTAATATGGAGACCTCCTTGGTTTACCTTCTGTCCTGCTTCCACCTCCACCACCTACATGCTGTGAGACATACAGGTAGCAAGGGAGCAAATTCAAACAGTTGTAATGTTGTTTATAAGATACCATAAAGTGTATGACATTTTACAACAGGTCATAATTTTTCTTTTTTCAAAGGGCTATCTCCACTCCAGGTTGGCTTTACAACTCTCTGCCGCCTCTTCTAAGGGAAGTTATTGCAGCGATAGGCACACTATGATCACCTCAGATTAAACAAGTCAGAGCATGTCAAAGTAATGTGGTACTTTGCTCACTTCTTTCAGAGCCAACGAACAACGTGTTTGGCTGCATTCTTAGCTTTGCCTTAGAAAGTAGGGAGGAAAGCATCTACAAGTTTTCTTTTTTGTCTGAGCAACTCTCTTTTTAAGAAACTATTCTGTATTTAAAAAGTTCTTTTGTTCCTTTAGGAAATACATTTTTAGAAGTATTTCAGTGAACTTAACATCTATTTTTCTCCATAAATTAATTAAGAGAAACCGGGTTGACTAACTAAAGATATAGACCTTGCAGCCAGATCTGTAGAAGATGATTTAACCAGTCAATTTTTCTATATTAAACAAGTGAAATTACTGGCAATATGTTGAAATTATAAACAACCAGGAAAGCTGCTTGCTTTCCTGAATTTAGAAGCTACAGCAGGCACCCTGTCTAAGCTGGCAGTAATATTGTTCAGAAAACAGCCTTTAGTCTCTTGTTCCTACTGAAGATCAGGAAGACTTAGGTGCATCGTACCCCTAGGCACTGACAAACCCATGGTTTAGAGCAAACTGTTAAACCAACCACCACCATCAACAAAACAAACAAACAAAACACTAAAATCTCTAAGTCTAACTAAAATGTTAATTCTGGATTTTTTTTTAAGTATTGTAGTTTATATTTTAGTTTTGTGCTTCAATTTTCTTCTCCCTCTTTTCTACTCCTTGTCCACATTATGGCTTCATATGAAACTGAAGAATTTTATTACAAAATTAGCCAGAAAATCATAAGAGGGAAGGTATGGGAAATTGCATAATATCAATCATTTCCTTCTGAAATTTCCAAGCTACTTTAAATGTGAATGGTAATCAGATAATGGTTCACCCTTTAGGAACACAGTATTAAAGGGATAAACACAAGAGAGCATTTAAACACCTGACTCTCCATTTAATTCTTATTCAGTGAAAAATGCTACATAACATTGTGGGTTTCAATATACAGCTTATAGTCAACTGAACAACTCTTGTCATCTGTAAAATATAAGCTAGGGTACCAATACAGTCAATACATAGTCAAAGCAGATCCATGCATGGGCCATCTACCTTTGATGACCTACTTATCTCCATCTTAGACACTCTCACCTATAGAAAGTTTTTTATAAGACCAGGTAAATAATTTTATTTTAAATTTGAGCCCTAATTTTAACACAAGTAAGAAGTGGATCGAATTTCAAATGAAGATGCTTAAGATTGGTGAAAGGGTCACAACAAATTACAAATTAGTGACAAAGATTAAGGCTCAAGTTTATCACTCAAGTACACAGGTAAAACTACACTGTAGTTCAGGGTCCATAGTCTTTCCACAGAGATTTCTGTCCCTGGCTAATACCAAAAAAATGGTGAAGTGATGATTTACTTAATCCCCAGGGATCTGCAAAAGAAACTTTCAGTAATAAAACAGACTTTGTTCTAATACCCTCCAAAAGACTGAATTAGAGCCAACTACATAAACAACTAATTTATCACACAGACTCTGCAGACTAATAATTTCAAACTTGAAGTTAACAAGTTTCAGTTGGTACCACAAAAAAAGTATTTAAAAATTGTTTTTAAATTGGTGTTTTCCCTTGAAAAATGTAGAAATTTGTAAAAGCATTTAATGGAAAAAGCTGTGTGTTTTTTTAAGCACTGATTATCCTTCAGGTAAAAATTATAAAATTATAACTAATATTAAGCTTCTCCATTATGGGTTTGTTAGCAATTTTGTCCCAGTTCCTGGATACTTATCAAGAATATCAGTCAAAAACACAGGAAAAACAGGTGACTGTTCTTCTTCCATTTTTTTTTTTTCTTGGAAACGTGAAGGTGATTCATTTTTTTTTTAATTATTTTTATATACCCTTAAAATTATATGATAAATTTCAGCTATTTCTTTCCTTCTTCTATATCTTGCTGTGTGTGGCCAGTTCTATATTCATAGGCTTGATTTGCAAAAAGATTTACAAGATGAAATCAATGTCATACAATAAATGGTCTAAATTGCTCTAAATCTCTGGGAAAAGGTCCTCTACAAAGTCATAAAAATGATGCATCTGCCTGTGATATTGCTGGGCTTTTTCCATAAAGGCAAGTGGTCTGCTTACCAGAGCTTTTCTTCAGCAATAACTCATGTGAACCCCAACTATAAATACACACTAATCAGTATTTTAGTTGCTCATAATTTTCAATCTCAACATCCCTTTACTGACAGTATTTTAGTTTGAATATGGGATACTATTTTTTTTGTGAGCATGTGAAAGAGCTAACTCCTAGGGAAAGATTATTCCAATGATCAAGCAAGTTTGGAAAGAACACACTACAGGTGACCTGGAATCTTAATGATTCATTATAGTGCAGACTCAGCAGCTTTATTTAAAATTATACAGAGAAAATAATAAGTAAAAATGAAGTAAAAAATGAGTTTACTTCATGCCAAGACCATGATGGATCCAGTAAAACTGAAAAATATTTGAATGAGAATAATTCACAGATGAAATGAGGCTACAGAATAATTAATAACAAAGAGACAATTACGACTAATATTTCTGCTTAACATATTCCCACAGCAAAAAGCCAGCTACGACATTACCTGTCAGTCTAGGCATTAATGATGAAAGTTCATATGTGGTAGTTTAGATACATGAGGTAAAAGATTATCTTGGCTAACTTTATCTAAAAATTTATCTCATTCTATAGGAAAGTGGTCTATAATTCACTTCTAATTACTAGAGAAAGATAGCTCCCCTATAAGGCAATTCAGAAAGAACAATGACTGAAGGAACAATAATTCAGCAGAAGAAAAGGTAAGATTTCAGGCTTATAACTGTCAGATCTTTGTCTAGCATGGAATTTCTTACCTGGCCTTTATTTTATACCTTTAAATTATTTAACCTTGTCTTATATCAGTGGTTTAATTCTTTAGTGTTAGACAGAACAGTAATTTATTCTGTCTTACATTGTCAAATTAATTATTTAAGCAATTTGGCTACAGAAAGATGGCTAGGAAGACCGAGACTCCATTTTGGAATATATTAAATCAATTTAGAACAGGACAGTAAGAGAAAATTGTAGAGAGAAAAAAAAAATAAAAAAATAAGAAATGAACTACATCTAGGTGAAGAGATCTTACAAAAATAAATTCATATCTGTACTGATATATTCAAAAGAGAATGCTATTTTAGAAGCTTAGGACAAGGAGAAAAAAATAAATAAAAATGTTGGAATTACTTGAAAATTGGCAAACTAAAGGTAATTAATCCTTCAGTCTTCTACTGAGCATAAAGTACTACAGTGTTGATACCTACATCTAAAGGTGCCGTCCCAGTGACAGTCAGTCAGCAGAATCAGTGAAGTCAAAGTCATAATTTATCTCATAAAATAAGCCTCTGCAATAAATCAAATAAATCACACCCTTAAAATGTTATTATATCTCTATACTGTTTATAAAGGAAGTCTAGTATGATGCAGGTCTGCAGCTTGCACTACAGATATCTAAAACTAAATCAGATAAATCCTTCCTAAAGAAGGAACAGTACTGCACTCCCTTCAACTCACTATAGACATATATGCCTATAAAATGGTGCAGCAATGGGATTCAGCAACTGCTGGTCTATTCCCAGGTGTCAATGGTTTCTTTCAGAAACCTCGGAAAATGCATTCCCTTCTTTGCTTCTCTTGTCTATAAAGACTGAGACTGAGACACTGTCCTGTGTTTCTGAGATTAGACACATAGACAATTTGTTTTGCCTAATTTTACTGTACTAAATAACAACTGCATAAGGATCTGCACATGTGTTTTGTTCTACACTTATTCTGAGGTTGAGATTTGCTGTGTCCAGGAATGGCACAACAACAGTGAAGAGAGTAAAAAGTGAAGAAAATGAAGATGACCTGCTAAACATACATCCAAGCTGTTGTGACACAAGAGATCTAAATGTCAGGCATTGCAGAAGTCAGGGAAACACAAGATGAGTCAATCCTCAAGGTAAAAGAATTCAGACAGATTAATTAATTAAATCCACAAAGACTGGAATACTCAAATTATTCCTATAACATGAATTAGATGTGAAAAATGCAGTAACATTTACTGTGGCAAAAGAAACGGTTAAAAATGAGCCACAAGGAAATTATCACATTGTTTGTATTGCCAAACCTAGAAATTTTATTGCAATCTTAAAATGTTAGGTATTTTTTTTATAATGCTTATATCCTGGCTATTACATGGAAATTGTGATATATTCTATATAATTATGGAAAAAAGAAAACCCCCAAATTTCACAAAACAGATGACTGTAAAAGGAGTAATCATGTTGCTAAACAAAAATAAAAATGTCCTTCCAGGAGAAAAGTCTAATATTTCAAAAGAGGTTTTCATGTTGAAATAAGTCACAATCAAAGCCTAGGGCCTTATTCCATAGTGAGGAGTTTGGGTGTCAAGAAAGTACGTTTCAGAATTCAAAAATGTTTTATTTTTAGTTAATTTTACATACCGCTAAGACTTTACCTTGTTAAATAGTATCAACAATTTGGTTTTCTTGACAGTATATCTTTCCTTTATCTGCTGGACACCTTAATTCTGTTAATTTTTCCCTAAGACAATCCTCAGCATCTTCTGACATACCCTGAAGATTAGTAGCTAGGGAGCCAGGCCAGTTGTGTGAGAGCTACAACCTATAGTGACCCTATCCAAATGAGTAAAAGGAGAAGCAAGGCATCAAATTATAATTATGAGAGATACAGTACTACAGGCCATGGTCTTTAACTAACAGAAATGTTAAAAATGTTCTGAAGTATTTAAGCTGAGGAAAAGAAGCTTGCAATCTCATCTACCCAGGGTATAATCAAAATATTTTGCTAACATTATATTTCCCCATAGAAAACTGCATTTTCTTGATAATTGTATTAACTTTCATAGATCTGGAGTAGACATCATGGAAATTTTCATGTGTTTATTTCAAACTTTCATTAGTATGACACATTTCAAATGTGAAATTTCATATTTCATTGGTATCATATTTCATATGTGAGTATCTGATATGTTATTTAATGTTATGAGTTGATAAAACTCATCCTTTGAAAATTCCTGTAAAAGAAAAAGGTATGGATAAATTAAAGGTTCTCTATAAAAGCAAGTAAAGAGAACAAATTAAAACTATTTATTAATGAGCAAGACAGGAGAAATAAAATCAGAAATGATAAAGCAACAGGAATGCTAAAATGAGATATTCAGTTAGCCTGAATTGGCACACATTGGAAGTCTGAAGCATTGCCCTAACTCACACCAGTGGTTAAAGAATACAACTTTTTTGATTTTCAGTCTCATGTGGCATAGAGGTTGCATACATTACATTGCATGTTCCAGTATATGACCAATTTTGCATGTTTGGTTGGTTTTCTGTAAACTGATATTTTCCTGCCATAAAGTCCTTCCCACATATTTTCAAGGGATTAGGCTATGGTAGCACAAGACTGTGGACTGAAGCCTAAATATATTCCTTTTTCTTTGTTTCTTCTTCAAAAATTGCCCTCATTCTGCACTTCAGCAGCAAGATACAGGTATAGAATGGGAACAGAAGAATGGATTCAGTTATTTTAGATTTTGTTTAATTTCTGTTGTTTGTTTGTTTGTTAGTTTGTTTCTGTAAACTGAGTTGCCATTGAAATGAACCTGGTTTCTGGAACAGTTATGCCGAATAGACTCTCAGAGCAAATGTGTCTGCAAGTCCACAAACCAGGCAGAAGCTCATAAGACCTGGACTAGGAAAGTGGTCCTTTCCTCCAGTCTGGGACAAGAGATTATGGAAAATGAAGGAAATTTGAGACAATAACACACTATCAAACCTTCCTCCCCACCCCCACCCCCCCAAAAAAAAATCATGCACAAAATAACTCTTCCATATTCAGTAGGCATCGAACCTTCACAAGTATAATTTTCCAAGAGACTGCTATTGGAAAAAAGCTTCTCTTTGTGGTTTTTTTTTTTTTTGTTGTTGTTTTGTTTATTTTGTTGTTGTTGTTTTCTTCTTTAGGATATCTTGAATCATTGCAACATAATGATATACTGTAATCACAGATTTATATTCCCTTCCTCACCTCTGACCTCTCTCCCTCCCCTTTCCATACCTCTTTCTACACCATGACTATGATCTGTGCATGATACACTTCCTTACAGATGATGACACTTGTCCCTGTGGATTTAAATGTCACTGGAATGAGATTTCATAAGTTTGGTCCTTTTGTCCTTATGTCCTACAACCCACTTGCTCATATTCAAGCTCTCTCTTTCTTACCATATTTTCAAAGACAGTTCATCCAAGTAAGTCAGGCAAAGATGGAGAATAGGGAGCTCAGGGTGAGGTGGTGAGCAACCCACAAAATATCCAAATGTTAGTCTAACTATAGGCCAATAAACACATGTGGCAGATTGTTAGCCCAAGAAGGTCATTAGTACAATCTGTGGTAGAAGGATCTTCTAGTATAGGTCAACAATGTTAAAATACATGTGGCTGGGTGGGTGGGTAAATGCAAACAAACGACATGTCTCAAAAATTCAAAGAAACAAACTGTATTGCAGCAATATTAAGATGAAAGGCAAAGGACAATGGCCAGTGTTTTACGGAAACATGAGGCTTCTTCAAGCATTTCAAGGAACCCAGGAATATTGCTAGATAAAAAATAAAAAATAGAAAAAATTGTACAAACATCTTCCTTCTCCAAGCAGATGGGGGAAATTATATCAAACTGTGATGCAAAAGACTGCTTGTTTGGGCAAGCAGTACTGGACTATCTTCAGGAAGGAATCCTGGCCTGTGGAGCTGAGAGTTACAACTATCACTGTGTTTGCAGAAAAACTTTCCTTTCCAGCATAGATTCAATGTAGGTATTCCCATTTCTCTTTGGTGTAAACCTCACTCTGAATCTTGCTGATGGTTAGAAGTTCAGAAGAGGGCATGAATTCAGAGAAAAGATTTTCCTTGTGGCCTATGATAGGGGTGCAATTCTTCCTCTGCAAATTGTGTGAAGGTTTTGGCTGTCTCTGATAACGCCCAGCTGGCTAAGCTTGAAGATGTTGCTTTCCTTCTTGGGGGTGGCTCCAAGTGTCAGACAGCAGTGGAATCAAGGCCCTGCAAGATACGTCAAAGGCTTATTTTAGCTGGAATGAGCTCAAAGCAGTTTCCTTTGAAGTACTGGAAGAGCAGAAGATAACTGTGTTATAACACAATCTGTCTTTATCAACTTGAAATATCCAAACAATCTTATGCAGTGCTGGTGTCGCAACTGGAAAGTTGTCCTCCCTGCACTTTGTAGACCATCTTCCCTCAGTTCTTATCTCAATTTCCAGTATCTTGTTTGCTAGATTCCCTCTCACCCCTTCTAGCTCTCTAACCACTGTTTCTCTATCTTCTTCACCCTACACTATAATCGACATATCATCATGTTCCATCATTGAGATATATTTAAGAGTGTGCACCAGACAAGTCACTCAAAGAGGCTGATGTGAACTTGATTCAACTCTCCATGGTTTGGTGTCTGGAGTCCTTTGAGACATGCAAGGATGATTTGGCACCTACATTGTGTTCTTGTAGAGAAATCAGAGAAGATACTTTAAGGCATCTCAAATGGAACTAGAAAGCTGTCAAAGACAACTGAAATGGGTCCCCTTTCTCAGCTTTGTGTACAGAACAACTTAGCTCAGTAAAACTAGTGTAGATATGATGCCTAAAGTCCTTCTTTGACTAAAAATGGCATTTGAATATCTCACAAGAGGTGTTCAGCCATGACTATACTCAGCTTGGACCAAACCAAATTTTTCTTCTCTCTTAAAAGACAATGGACAATGTACTATTCGTTCCATTGCTTGGGCCTATCATCATGAAGTTATCTTTGATTCAGTGTTTTTTTGGACACCATCTAGAATAGTTATATCTGCAACTGGCTTTGCCAGTATACATGAACTCTACATTCTTCCCCTCAGTTCCTACACATTGTCTACTCCACCATTTTTATAGTTTCAGTGCCTGTAGGAATATTAATTCAAAATACTAGGACTGAGATTATCTTTCAGACTCATCAATTCGAAAATGTTCCATGACTCAGTCTAGATCATCTTTACTCAGGAGGCTATTCACAATTTTAACATGCCCCACCTTTGAGTCCAAGAAAATTGTTAACCTCTTGGTCTGCACATATATTCTTCCTCATCTAATATAGTCTTTCTTAGCTATACCCTTGTTTTCTTCCTCTTCATATAGTCCCACATCTGCCTGCAGGATGCGTCTGAAGTCCTACCCTCTCTTGCATTTGTGCTAGAAATTCACCTTTACTGAAATGCCTACATTTATGTCTTGCTAATATCTGCACAACCTTTTTTCCTTGTGATAGCTTTTCCGTACCAGCTGTATTCTGTTCCTGCATGCAGGGTCACATTTCTATCATGTATCCAGCACAATGCAGCTTAGTAATTTAATTTATGTTTCTGGAAGAAACTAGCTGTCACAGTAATAGAAATGCAGTTTTCCATGTATCTGTGCTTCTGTATGAAGAAAAATACCAAATCATAAAATAGCTTGATAGGCTTTCTGTCTAATTGGTGATAACCATTAAAATGTCTTTCAAACTGTCTTTTTTATTCCTAATTAATTCTCAATTGGTTTTGTTGTAAATTCCCCATCCCCATTTTGTCATTAATGACATATTAGACACCAATGCTTTAACATCTCTGTGCCTGTTTCCCATTCTCCCAACCTTACAGATGTAAGGGGAACCCTACTTTAAGCCCTGATCCACCAAATCACTTAAGCAAGCACTAAATCCTTAAAAAAGCTGTTCTGGTGCCTGCATACTTTGTTTAATAGAAATAGATTTAGGCATATTACAGAAAAAAAAGTTCATGCTTAAAAATTTTAAAAACTGATGACTGAGAAAGGAAATTCTTTAAGGTCAAGAATGTCTTCTAGTCTCTGAACACAGCATCATCATTATAAAGTCTGTAGCCTTGCAGCAACTTAAGTGGTAACACACTGTTCTTACATTTCAGATACTGGAAAATGTCACTCAGAAGGATACAGGTCTGCTAACTAAGGATATACATCATGTTCTCAACCATGTGGTTTTGTGCTACTTTTAAATAACTCAACTTAATGGGTTGATTTTTCTGGAAATTCAGTTCCACAGGCTAATAACTCTCACTGTTAGATGGTTTATCCCAGACTAGCTGCAACAAATATTCATCTTATTATATTCCTCCCTTGCATGATCCCATTTCTCCATACTGTTTTAAAATACCCTCATCAAGTACACAGATGTATGCATTTCTGTGGTGGTATGAATGCAGTCCACAGATGTTTGTCTTGTTCACTAGAAATAAGTGAATATAACAATGAAAGTTCTGGTATGCATTGAAACGTAGGTTAAGTTTAGTTACTTTATTTTTGCTCGTTTGTTTGTTTGACACTGAATAGCTAATAGTATCATGAATGAACAGACAGGTGGTAGTATTGTTGACATTTTGCTTTCATTTTTAGACCCCTCAGTAATGTGTTTGGCATCCATTTTGATCAAAAACTCCAAAGTCAGTTTGGTTCAAATCTCCTGCGGGAATGCCCAGATCCCCATATTAGCTTAGTTTTGCTTATTAGTTCATACCTTTGCACAGTGAGGGCTCAGGCTTTCATCTCAGCTGTTCCACTTCCTCATTATAGTGGGATTAGTCAAATCACATCAGCAAATGGATCTGCATTTCTGGTCCTCAATAGAGTGAAACCTTCATAAGGAAGAATTTTAGGATATGACTGAGTGAGAAGACTTTCTTCTTGAACAGGAATTAACCAGATCTGTGTGAACCTTGGCAGATCAAAATTTCAGAGGCTGTGCAGTTTAAAAAAAAAAAAAAAGAGTAAAAATAAAGATAATAAAAAAGTTTATTCTGTTTTCTCTACTGAAGTTTCTCAGAGGTTGTGTTTTGACGAACTGCAAGGCGTTAAATTGTATTTCTCAAGTCACATGGATGTTTTTAGAGGAAGAAACCTTCATTACCAACTTATTGGTTAGGTTATGTAGAGGTTAAGGATTTTGCAGATGTGCCAATGATTTTTGGACAAATGCATTGATGTTTATGTCTTACAAAAGGGGGAGGGGGGGGAAATTATTCTTTCTGACTTATTTTGATTGCAAGCTTCTTCAAGCTTTAAGTGCTAACTCTTATTTCTCACTGTAGAACAGTGAGAAATCTGAATATGTGAAGACATGGCACTGCAAGGTGGTTATTGTACAGATAAATAAAATATTGTACAGATAAATGAACAACTTGGCCCAAATGCAGCTTCAGTTTTCCTCCCTTTGAAAATCCTCTAGCTTTTCATTGCCAAAATAGGCCAGGTTTAAATTTGGTGATAATGTCTGTATCCAGGTCATCTCTTTCTATGTGAAGACTAAAATGAATATAATATTAACTCTTGACATTCTGGCTTGCTAGAAGAGGAAATGACTCCATGGAATGAGACAAAGAAAATCCCTTCTGATGAAATCAACATTGCATCAGTAATCACACTGAACTTTCCATTATTTTTGGAAGTTTAAAATTTCTTACACAAACATCTAGATGTGGCCTGAACCTGGACTTTTGTCTTATCATTTTTCAGCATTACTAGCAAGGAAAAAAAAAAAAGGCGGGGGGGGGGGGAAGAAAAACAGGGATTAGGAAGAAGTAGTTTTATTGCTTTCAGAAAGCCTCATGAGGCTCCTTCAGCTTGGAGAGCTTTCAAACACTTTTCTGTAGCTCTTATGGAACTGTAGCAACCGGTTGGAGATGCAGAGAGCTGGTGAAGGGTGAGATGCTTGTATTTTTCCCTCCTATTGGCTCAGGATGAGGTAACTCACCCCACTAAGAACAACATTGGCTTTTCTAGGTGGCCTCTGTCAAGTGTGACTGCAGTTAACCCTCGTACCTCACGCTGAGTTTTACGTCCAAAGAATTAAAATGGTGAGCCTGACTCATTCCTCCAAGCTGGCATCCACCAGCAGGTCTGGGGAGAACAAAACTCCATCAGTCTAGGTGCCGGGTGCTGATAGCACGGCAGCACCAACCACCTCAGCCCTGTTTGTTAGGCCTCACGTTTTCTTATTGCTGTTGTGTTTCTGTTAGCATCCCTTCACACTCCCATTCCCCCTTCGCAGCTCCGTTTTTAAATGACTCCTTCTTTAACGAAGACAGAGACTCCTGTTCACTGCCTCAACAGGCCCCATGAGTTTCACTAAGTCATTCACGAGTGTCACTTACCCTGTGTGGGTGGCCTTGAGGCAAGCAACCAGCAGCACCAGGCGATGTGTGTTAGGCAATGGGCTTGATAATCCCCCCTTTTTCCTTCATCTCCTTCCCTCTCTGCCACTCTGGGCCCCTTCTGCTGGCCCAAGCCCTAGCAAAATTAACGTGTTTCTTTGGACCATACCTCTCAGCACAGTAACTGCATTCTCTTGCTCTCCCATTTCATCTGCATCTCTCTTCTGGCTGCAGTTATAATCCGGTGGGTAGGAATGGGAGAGACTGTGGCTTTGAATTCTTTGGCTCGTTTACCCCACTGCCTGGAAACCTCTTGCCAGCGCATCTCATGTCTGTCTTTCACTCTGTAAAATGACAGCCCCAAAGTCTGGCACTCTGCTCAGCCAAAGGAGGAAGGCAGCACATGAATCAGCATGTCTGTAGGATCTTCTGAGAAAGGAATTACCACACACATCCCCGCTCATGGCTCACAATAACAGCTTGTTATCTCTGGTGCAATTCAGCCTGTGGCAGCTGGCTCCTGAAAGTCATATCTCTTTCCAACTGTAGTTGTCTCTCTCTCAAAGTGTGTCTTCTCCAATTTGGAGTCTATGCAGACCCTCAAATCATTTGATTAAGGCAGGAAACAAGATAGTTTTGAGGGGGGATGAAGGGAAGCAAGATCAACAAAGTGCAATTTGAAAATAAAAATGATGCTGCTTCTTGTGGGCTGGTGGAAAATGACAAACGTGGCTAAAAACATGTGCCTCACACCTCAGCTTCTCCAGTCATTGTTTGTCAGGGCTCACTGAAGAAAATGAAACATTAGGTCTAGAGCAGGGACTGGCTTGTTACATAGATGCCCACACCAAACACAAGTATTCTAAATATTGTGATGATTCCGAGTAAGTAATAGAGACTTCACCTTGCATGTCAGGCGGGACCACTAATGATCTTTATCCCGCCTGGAGAAAAGCACACAACTTTCCTTAGGAGAAATTGAAGTGTTTGCTGGGCTGAGTGCATCATTGCAGTGGCTGGAGAGACAGAGAAGGAGCTGGCAAGGGGGTAGCAGGAAAGGCTAACCACCACCACCACCACCACCACCACCCTATTTTACCAATCAATATAACTGTTATACTTCATATTTCATAGATGCTTAGCAGTTGTCTAAGTTTATGGCATCACTGAAACATCTGAACACCACAGCCTCCCTAACACTTATTTAAAATAATATGAATATAATATAATCAGCTCCAGCATAACAGGAAACAAACACTCCCATGGGTGAAATCCATGCTGTCAGTTGTCAAGAGGTTCCAAATTTAGAGCATAATAAAACATTTACAGTCACTCCCTGGAGCCAGATTCCTCCCATCCTCAGGTATTTCTTTTTGTTGTTGTTGGTTTTTGTTTGTTTGTTTTGTTTTATTTTGTTTTGTTTTCAAGGAAGCAAACAGTAGTCAACATTAAAGCGTGGATTTATCAATAAGAGGTATAAAACAGATAAATAGTAAGCCCTGTTTCATTATTAGCCCAGGAATATTATGGCCATGATGCCCTGGAGAATTTAAAATGGAAAATTCAACATATTCCACATCCTGAGACAAGAGAACATTCAAAAGCCACCAAGACTATTAGGTTCTAAGCAGAAGAGATGAGACAGGATTGATTCCTTCTGAGAAGGAAACCCAAGTGCATATTACCATACAATATCCACTCACTAGGCTAAGTGCTCTTTACACAAATGGGATAGATACTCACATCCCACTAATCTTATATAACAAGTAAACCAGATCACACACAGGAGAAAAGAATACTGTGTTCATTTGAGATAGAAGAAAAGAGGCAGAAATTAGATGTGAATTGTCTAAGAGATTGGTTGAGATTAGGTAAAATGACTAAAGTCATAGAACACAACTCTAGCACAGAAGTTGTCTGAACCCATACTCTCTAAACTCCATGACTGACCATCAGCAAGTCCTTCCCTGTAAAGTCTATGACCATCAGTCTTTAGAGCATTATAGAGAAGTGGAATTAGAGACGGAAAACAAACAAACCAACAAACAAACAACAAGAAAAATGGCAAAAAAAACTCTGGAAATCTTTTCTTGAACTCATGATATGGAATAATGACAAAGAAAAGGACCCTTAATATTCCATTATGTCTGAAGAAGATATGGCATTGGATTCTTTGGCAGCAGGATTAATGAAATTTCATTGCATAAACTTTTTTATTTTTCTACATGCTGTGCATATACATATACAAGTATATACACAAATGCTTAACACAACGCTTCAGTCTCTCTCTTTGAAAATCATTTCCTCCTACTTTATAGTCCTACGGTCCTTCACCCAAGTGAAAGTTTGGTTAACTGTTGAACAGCAAGATTTTATATTCTTTATTTAAATAGGTCCTATGACACCTAAGTTTGGTTTCATTCTGTTTATTTATATCTATGTGAACACATGGTTTATTTTCATATGTTTAATCACAAGATTTATGGTTCCTTCAGAATAGTTTCAGTCTAAGATGCCTCTAAACAAAGCCTAATGGTTTAATGTCCATAAAAGTGGACATTCTCAAGTGTTCCGATCACTCAGAAGCTTGTGAGGCATGACTAATAATCAATTTAATTAACTGCATAAACTCTGTAATTATGTTTGTGTGACTGGGATTTAAGTACATGTTTAAGGACAACCATGTGTTTATATGCTTGCTTAAAGAGGTCTTCTGTTCAACAAGAGATATCAGCCTGACATATCTCAGTGTCTCTTTGATCTTGGTGTTAGATTCTCACTGTCATCATCCCATGGAAGAGGTGAAGGAGATATGTCAGTGGTCTCCCAAGGTTTCTAGCCCCTCAAAAAGAAGCTCAGATCTGAAGGGTCATCTGGCCCCATTTTTGCTCTCCAAACCAGGACTGCCATCTATAAGGTTCCAAATGTTTCCTTAATGATATATTTTAAGATTTATTTTGATCCTACTAAATCATTTGCCATAAATCATTTTTCACTTGATGTTTTAAGGTCAGCTGATACCCATGATCTGCATCTTGCCCAGGTACTGTCACCCACCAGCCCAAGCACAGGAATCACAAACACAGCCACCTAACAGCATGTAGTGCCAGAAACTTATTTCATTATCCGCTGGGAATAGATGTTTCCCCATAAGAGTAAAAGCTTTTCCTATACAAGCCTAACCCAGACATCTACGTGTGTTTGTGAATGAGAAGTTGCATTTCCCTGTGGACAGTATGAAGGAGAGGGGAAGCGAGTACATATTTCACCTGTCACCTCCACCACTTTAAATATTAATATCCGTTTCACTCTCTTTTCCACTGAGGTAGAACTTGCTTCTGCATTCTTTTACCACCACTTTATTATTTTACTTAATTTTCAATACGCTGTTAATAATGATTTTCTGATGGTTCTCTCACAAAGAATGAAATGAAATGAACTAAAATGAATCTAATTGAAATGAAATGAACCAAAATGAATCTAACTGAAATGAAATGAAAATAAAATAAAATAAAATAATAAAATAAAATAAAATAAAATAAAATAAAATAAAATAAAATAAAATAAAATAAAATAAAATAAAATAAAATAAAATAAAATAAAATAAAATAAAATAAATAAAATAAAATAAAATAAAATAAAATAAAATAAAATAAAATAAAATGAATAAAATAAAATAATAAATAAATAAAATGAATACAATAATAAATAAATAAAATAAATAAGCTTCCAGGAAGGGAAATGACTAAGAGAAAGTGGTTTAATGCAAACTTCACACAAGTGGTCACCCATGGGTTTTAGTCTTCTGTTCTCTTTTGAGTTTCAGGGGTCTGATAGGCAGAAGGAGCACAGAGATGGTTAAGATGACCTCCCTCAAGTCCCTACCATTCTTAGTCTGTATCATCTTAGTGATGTTTTGAGCACTCCTAGCTGCATATGGAACAAAAAGAAGCTGTTCTTCAAATAAATAAGGGCAGATGTATGTGCCTGAGTCCCTCTGGAAGATAATTCATCTTATCCCAAGATAGTCATCCAAGACATATTAGATGAAGCACCTTGGAATGTGCTTGTTTTTCGCCACTGACGATAAGAAAGTGAGTAGCTCAAAGTTACTTTTAGAAAAATAAAGTTGGCTGAGATTAATAATGCTCCAACCTTTGCCAAAGCAGGCACTCAAATGAGTGGATACTTTTCATCTTAATCTTAATATATTTATCAGGTCCTCATTATTAAAATAAGGGTAATATTCACATCTCAGAGGGGTATTTTGAAGATGATTAACATTGGAGAAGCACTCAGGAATGCCAAAAAGAAGCCCAGGAGGAAACGAACAGTGCTGTCTTTAGAGCAGCCTCTGAACTATGGGTAGAAAATACATCATGGAAGCAACTACTGCACAATAAAGCTACAATTTTGTTACAAATTACTGCTTGCTACCTGAGTATGGTTCTTACCGTGGGAGGTTCCCATTTAAAAATTGTAGGCTTCCATATCAGTAAGTTGCAAGATAACAAATAATAAAAGGGAGAAAGGTAAGGTTTCACAAGGAACTTTTATTTTGGTTTATCTTAATTACTGAGAAGTTCACTTTGCAACTGTACTCCCATTGATGCTCTTTCATATAGACTTGTGTGTGTAAAATATATATATAATAAAGTACAAATAGGTACATAAAGAGAGAAAGAAATCACTTCTGCAATCACTTTCTTTCAATCACTTCTGCAAATGCATATCATTGTTGGTATAGGGATTCATGATTCTGAGTGCCTCATTTACTTATGTTTATATTTATATCTATATGTATGTAATGTCAGTAAGTTCAGGTTTAAACATATAAAACCTGAAATTCCAATGTGTATGTGAACAACCCCCTACCCCAAATACTAGGAATAAAGATTAGTAATAAACTAGAGAATTAATAGCAAGTGCACTTATTGCCATGGAAACTCAGCTAAAACAAATACTAGGAGGTTCTGATTCCCAGAATTCACACATGCCAATACAATTATTCTGCAGAGCTGCCCATAGCGCAAGTGATCCTATGCATGCAGCGTGCCTATACAACAATGATATTCCTCTCCCTATGTGCACTGTGAACTCTCTTCTGCTTCTCAATCTCCGCTGAGGTAATATCGACTGGAGTATTAATAATAGCGGTTTTCTAAATTTGGAGTTGAAGCGCCAGGGTAGAAGACTGGGTGGGAACAGGGCGATTTCAGTTTGTTTTGTCCTGTTTCTATGCTCATATGTGTATTTGTCTCAGACTGCCTGGATGTTGCCATAGTGACCTTTGATAAATCCATATTATGGATGCTGTGAAATATAAAGCCATGCCACATTTCAGGGAGTGTAAGTTCATGGAATGAAGCAGGGGCTGGGATCTTCAAAGGTATGTTGGTCAGATTTAGCACTCTCATCCATTTTAAGGATAAATGCTTTTCTTTTAATTAAAAATTTATGCCTACTGGCCCAGAAATTCATTCAGCTTTTGAGAAGTTTGTACAAGAAAATCCATAAAGTGGTCAAAGTACTAGGCTGCTTTTGATCACCCTATTAGATTTATTTAGTGTAGGTAAAAGGGCCAACCTTGCCCCACCATCACTGTGCTTTTTGAGTGTTTCTTGACTTCAGATGAGAAAAGAGAACAGATTCAAATCATTCTTGCTTCCAAGGCATCAGACTTCACTACTGAAACCAAAAGAAACTTTCCACTGCGTGCTTACTGCATACGACAATACCTCTGGGAGCTCTACCTTCACCTGGCAGATATCAGTTATGCAAATCCATATCTTTGAAGGAAAAACTTCATGTGTTTCCTGGTGGCTGTTTAAAAAATGGATGCCTAGTTGAAGCTAAACAGACCATGAGCATAAACGGGTACTTTCAGAGGTGACTTATTCTACCTCATTTTTTTAGACAGGAGAGGATTGAATATTTAATTTTTAGATGATTAATATTTGGGTGATAAACCCAGAATGGAATGCATCTCTAGTGGTTGTTAGCATAAAGAACACCCCATCGTAGCCCTAAAAAGAGACATTGTTCAACCATCAGTCCATGTTAAGGGCAGGATTGGACACCAGCTCTTGAAAATCTCTGTCCCTCTGCTGCAAAAACTTAAAAGCCCGTGTTTATCCCACCTGATATTTCAGGAAAATCACTGAAGCACCTTTCAGAAGAGCTTTCTTATCCCTTTCTCTCTATTGTCAGTTCAGAGAAATTGCCATTTTGGAGGATGGTTTATCCTAGTTACCATAAACCACCACCAAAGAATAGGGTAAATGTTCCACATGTCTTTCCAGGAATGACAGGCTGAGCCTTGATGATTAACTTAGATTAAGTGCTGAGGGTAGAAATAATCTCCCTTAACCATAGCTATTTGAAACGTAAGTCCCTGGTTTAAGACAGGTTTCCTGCTTTTATCAGTGAAAGGTCACTTGAAAGGGCAGCTCATGGTGCCTTTTTTAGATGATTATCTAAGGATGGATGAATCCAACAGAGGGGTCTGTGACAACAGGGGAAGTTATGGGTGATGAATGTCCTAATAAAGGCTAATGCTAGTGTCATTTTCTTCCTCTTTACTAATATTGTTAGTTATGCCCATCCAGTTGCTAGGATGACTGCATGAGCAGAGGTGCTCAGACAACCAGTCAGCCTCTTAGGAGGGCTCCCCAGTTCTGCTTGCCTTCTTGTGCTCAGCCTGGCACTGCAACAGCTTTCTCATCTGACAGAGGAGCCAGCAGTGACCAGCTGCACAAACCAGAGTTCCCAGTGGCTACATGACTACAGGTCTGCACAAGCAGAAATGCACAGCTCTTGTGCTGTTTTGGAAGTCTCCCACTGAATCTACGATGAGGTGGTCGTCAAATCCCATAGTCTGAGCCATCTAAAAGTGAATTTATTAGACAAAGCAAGATGATCAGGCTCCAGCTAGTCAATGAAGAGAATAAAGCACCTGAAGAGGAAGAATTATGGGAAGGTGTATAGTACACGTGATTTGCCCTCTGGTAGACACCGCCAGAAGGTGATTCATCCCATCCCTTAGTGTCTGAGATAAAGTATTTCCTGGAGCAGTTGCTTATCCCTCTATTGGTTATAGATAGATATAAAAATACTAACACAAGAAAACAGCCTTATTTTTAGCCTAATAAAATTAGTCAAGATAATTCACATTTTTGATATTGGCATGAAACATCATGACTGTGGTGGCATCTGAAGGTCAAGAGCAAATCAGACTTCCATCGTCTCAGGTCTTCAGATCTTGTTTTCCTTTATGGCTAGCAATGGAAAGATTTTGGTACATTAAAGGTAGGCTGAAAGCGTATTACTCACTCTTCACCAAGGACACCCAAGCTAAGCTAATGCTCCAGGCTCCCAAGTTCAAGTTACATGAACTATATATTATTTCCATGCTGCTCTCTTTGTAGTCTTTTTCTCTGCCATATTTTCTTACCTTGTGTATCAAGAACATGACTCCAATATCAGTCTCTGTGTAGACCTATATGTGACCGTGCAGCACTTCAAACAATTTTAATTGTTTTTTTTTTGAGAATAGTAGGACATTCTGTTAAGTTTGTAGACTTTTAACATTTAAGCAGTCAGATGGAAAACAGAGGTCCCAATAGGGTCATTCCTTACTGACTACTGGATGACCAATTAAAAGCAAGAGACATCTTATATATCTCAAATGAAAAAATAAATAAAGTAATTAATTAATTAATAAGACTTTATGACCATTCTAGTGACAAATCAGAGGAGTGAGGATGGGAGGGAAGTAAATGTTGGTATGTTTGGAAGAATTCAGAGAACTGTAAGAATGAGCCAAAGCCTTGCAATCCTACATTGCATTTAGAAACTAAGATCCTACTGTTAAGGCAGACACACACACACACACACACACACGTGTACCCACAGGCGCACACACACACACACACTGTGAGCAGTTGTAGGACTGACTGCAAACTTCAGTGAACACATCTGTCAGGGCTCTGCGTGGTACTGCCAGGGATATTGCCCATTACACGATTTGTACATATTTAGGCTTAGCCAATCTAAGCTGATTGCAGGTACTTAAAATTGCTTTTGTGCCATGAACACTTAACGCTAAACCTCTTTTAATTTGCACCGTGCTACTCAGAGAGATCATATCATTCTTCTCTGTAATGTAAATTCCCAATCTGGCAATCCTAGCCTGACTGGGCATTTTTTTTTTAACATCAATTAAAAAAAAAAAAAAAAAAAAAGAATTTAATAAGGATTTGAGTTTCTTTATTGAGCTTTTATTGTCCAGTCTTGTAATTGAATCACTCCACTGTGACAACACAACTGGGGCAGTTATTAGCAAACACTATAAACAATGGACTTGATCCTTTTATGAAAAAGCATTGTAAGGGGAATAATTAATCTGGGCTAAAAAAAAAAAAAAAAAAAAAAAGCTCTAGGGGAAAACTACAATTACGGATTCCAAATATTTTTAAACTGCTTCTGTGCTTTCCCATTCTAGCCCCCTACTCCCTCAATTTCCCTTCTCCCACCACCTAGCTGCTCAAATTCCTTTTTGTTCTTTGTGCCCTGACTCTCTGTGACAGAATTTGTTTGCAACATGATCACCAGGGAGGAAATTTTGTCTACAGAGCAAAGTCTCCTCCCTGAGAAGGCCATGCTGCCATTGCTCTTTTAGGTAACTTTGACTGGATTTCTGATGGCAAGCCACCACAGCTTGAAAACTGCAGACTCTGGTTTAACAGATGTTAAGGAGAGGGGTACAGGATTCATTAGACGGTGTTATATTTAACTGAAAATCCGTACTGAAGCTAGTCAATCTCCATTGAAGCTAGCTTCCTTTGTAATCAGCATAGTTGTATTCAAAAACGTTAGTAGAGTACTAGGTGTGTGTAATTCATCCCATTCAAAAACAGAAACCTAAATGAGACAGCTGAGATGTTCGCTAGTCATACTGAGCCTAAGTGTGTTTTCCACTGGCTATAAAAAAGCCAAGAACTAGCTCCTTAGCTGACGTCAACAAGGTAGCGGCATAAATGTGCTTGAAATGAACATGTTATTTTTATTGGTATCAAGTTTTCCAACTGCTACTTTATCTCTCAGGACTTCTTTTTTTAAATGCAAAATTTTAAGGTGGGTGAATGATCATGTCCTTTGGAACAGCTTTCCTGGGCACAAGCGAGGTACATAAGGAGTTTAACAAGTCCCTGGCCCATAAAATTTATGTTGTCATCTTTGGAAGGCCTCTCTATTATTTCACCTGTGTTCTCTACTCAGTTCATCTTAGCTGTCACGTAGCACCATTGCTATAGCAAACATTAATCATAATAATAAATAATAAATAACTGATCAGGACTGTGACGATAGTGAGATTACAGAAATGTTGGCTAATACATTATCATAACAGTTCTAAATGAGAACTTTAACCCAGAGTCCATAGAAATCAGTAGAAATATCATGTTGCTTTTAGTGGTATTTAGACCAGCTTCCAATTGACCTTGCATTGCCAACACCAAGACATTTTTTACAGGCATTAAAGGTAAGGCTGGTTTCAGAACAAGTGACCTTATGGGAGAAAGTTAATGTTCAACTTTCCAAGAAAGAGGATATCTGTGTGACCAATAGCCATGAAAATCAGATAAAAAGGCAGAATTATGATGAGCTTTACAAAGCTAGAAGATGATGTTACACAACATAGGCTGCCCACTTTCTGTCTGTGAGTAAAGGAGTAATTTAGCAAGACTCTTTTTAACCAAGACATGAAAGCTGGCACTTACATGGGTAATCAAATTTGGGAAAGAAGAAGGATTTGTTGAGTACGGAGAAGGTGAACAGGAGCTGCAGAGATAATGAATGTTAGTAGAAATGACTAGCTCTAGGAATGAAGAATTACTATTCATATTATCTATGAATTACTAGTAATAGGAAGTCAGATTCCATGTTTATGATGAAAGGAGAGTGGAGAGAATTCTCATTTTTTCTTGATGCAGGGGTTGTGATGCATCAGACAAGATGGGTCATTTGGAAGCAAAATTGTTAAGGTATAAAGAAAGTCTATTGTAGTTATGACAGAAATATAAAGAGGAAAATAAATATTTTAATGTAAAGTATTAATAAAAACAAGTAGCTTGGTTTTATTAATTTCAGTTTTATTTCAGTAAGGAAGACAATTTTGGAAGAAATGATCCAGTGGTAGACATAGGAAGAAGTGGAAGATATGGTCATGATGGAGGAAAAGGACAAAAGTATGTAGAGGGTAAGACCCAAACTTAGGTACAAATACAGTTAAGGAAAGGACATTGGACACACATTGGAAGTATAATATAATTAAATTAAAAGGAAAACACTTTGTAAACACCTTGTCTGTAAAAGTCTGAGACCCTATTAAAAATATCCACAGCAGTTCCTCTTACTCTCCCAGGCAGTGAGCACTCTCAAGGAAACGTGGCCATGGGAAAAGGGGCGAATGAATTGCAAACTTCCTCAGCATAAATGGGGTTGGTACAAAAGACGGAGTTTTTCAGAGGTGTACTGCAGAAGGAGAAGAGTCACAAGTTGTAGGAAGGGAAACTATGATTGTATATAACAAATAAGTCTTCACTGTGTGGAAAAATATGACCAAAACTCAATTGGACAAGAGCACAATCTAACTTTGGAGTTTTTGAACAGGAGGTTGGACTGAGGAGGTCCAGAGGTCCCTTTTAGACTAGAAATGCTTATGATTACATTACATTGTGAGAAACCAGTGGGACTTTCAAAGCCTTTAGCTAAACAATTTTCAACTCTGGAGGATAAATTTCTATTTGGTTTCTAACTCATGTAAATCCAGTTGTCCACTGGGGTAAAAGGTTTACTGAAAGCATTCCCATGGTGGTTGGAATACATATACGTATGTAGAGAGCTGGAGAAGTAGACGGAAAAAGCACAGTGAGTGAGCAAGAACTGTGCTGACCCTGTGTATGGAGCCCTTAAGCAAGAATAACTTGAAAACTTCCACTGATGTCAATGTAGACTGCTTTTCATTCTGAATTATACTTGTATTTCAATGAGCTATTAATGACTGTATGGAAAAAAAAAAAAAAGCCATCTCTTACTGGGATGAACTATCTGACCACTATTTTGAACCTCAATATATATATATTTGAACTGTGATACATTCACATGCCAAGCATTTTTCCTATGCAATGTATAGAAAAAAAAATAAGCCAATTATATTAATGTGATGAAATTTAAAAGTTGATCTGGGTGTTTCTATGGTCACAGACCTCTGTTTATAAGTTTGGTCTACCCCTAGCAGTTAAAGAGGAGCCTGGTGACCAATAGGAAAGCAAGAGCTCATTCTCCACATTCCATTAGCTTCGTAATTCCACATTAAATAGCAGGTTTTGTGCCATATGGTGAAGTCTGATATGAAGAAGAAAGGGAATAAAATGATTTATACACACTCATGCACATATACACAATTGGATATATGTGTATCTACAAAATATATACATTGTGTGTGTCTGTGTGTGTGTATCACATGATTAACCAGTCAGGTTTCCTTCAAGTAATGGCATATATTGATGAAGTGAGGTAAAAAAAAATTAAACCTTTGCAATAATTCTTCATGTTGTTAAGATTTGCTTCGGTCTAGATTTGGGTTTGAGATTTTTATTTTAAATCTAACTGAATGGATAGCCTCACAGCAATTCTAATTTTCTGGAGTCAGCCTGGAAACCACAAAGCAGAATTCTTTCCAGGCACTGTGACTTTCAACACGTAACCTTAATAACAATACTTTTTACCTAATGGCCTAAACATCTTAAGTATTAAATGAGGGATAAATTTGTCATAGGGTCAAATGTTAAGAACTCTTAAATAAAAGAATATCAAAAATATGCATGTGAAAGACAGCGGTAATATGATTTCCCTGCATCCATTTTATTTTCAGATTGTAATTCCACTGGCAAGAAATCTCTGGGTTTATGTTATTACAGTTCCAAGTTTATCTCAAAACCACAAACTAGACAGGTCCAGGTATTCATCTTTTCAGCTTTCATCTGATTTTTCTGACTGAACACGAAAACATATTGAACTCTCTTAAACTAAAAATTGCCTCCTTATTACCAGTATTATAGCAGTGTCAGGGAGTTCTTAGCCATGATCCTAAGCTTGATAGTACTTTCACACATTACAAAAAAAATAGAAATTAAAATTAAAAATAAAAAATAAAAAGCATACTTTGTTACAGAGGCTAAGCAGAAAAAGTGAAAAATAATGATATTTTCTTATTTCAAGTACAGAAACAAGGAACAACGCTGATTATCTCAGGATAAAGCAAAGCATCTTTAAAACTGAATGCAGATCTTTGAATCCTGGTTCAGTGAGAATTTGAACATTGGCCAACTAATATGGGTCAAATGAAAAGGTGATGTCTACAGCCCTGGTTCATTAGCATTTATAATATAAATCAATAGTTACTCCCAGGGGCAAATTTTAGTTTTCATGCAATTTCTGGACGTTTACATGAAAAATGCTGATCTGTACAGGAAGCCAAAAGCTTTCTACTAAAGACAGCACATTTATTAAGCATCTCTAAAACTAACTCTGAGGTCTTGTTTTTATGGAGTGGGATGCTGAGCACCCACATGGTTGACAGCAGTGTCCTTTTTATTCTTTAGTGATTTATTTCCTTGGTGAATGTTATTATTCTGGAGAGATCTGGCAGTCTGTCTGAAGTTAGTGATCCAGATGTGAAGGGAGAAACTGAGCTTCAAACAACCTTTATTCCTCTTTCCAGCTCTGCTACTGATCTCCTGTGTAATTGCAGCCATGCCATGTCAACTCTGAACCTGTTGCTACCTCATAACCCACCTTGACTGTCAACCTCTAGTAACAGGGTGTGTTATGATTATACTAAGTGCACTGATTTTAAGGAGATGGTGATCCTGTATGAAACTCTATATGCTACCCCAACGCAAGCAATTTCAATTTGATCTTATTAGGTCTTGGACATAAAAATGGGGACAGGCTGAGTCAGTAGCTGGCAGACTACTGACAGATCCAACCACTACCTCTCCGGGAAGTGGTGGTGGTAATTCAGGAGGTGTTGCTTTTTCCAGTGTCTATGTCTGTGCTACTATATTTTTCCCCTCAAGTTCCCTGCTATTGACTGGATACATCAATACTGAAGTCTTCACAGCTGGGAAGTCACTCAGTTGAAGTGTCCTGCAGACTAGGCAGTCCTGTGGAGAGAAGAAATGAGGCATCATTTCCAAAGAAGGTCAGAGGACCACAATCAATACTCTCTTATAAATATATATATATATATATATTGTTTTTCCACAAGACAAGCAGTGCGTTGACACTTTGTTTTCTTTTGCAATGTCCCAGGTGACCAATGAAGGATAATATTGGAAGCAGGGGAGCTAATAAGGGATTTCTCTCAGAGGAACACATTTTCATTTCATAATCCCTCACAGATATTTCTGAAGCTGTTCCCTTCACAGATTCCTTAGGAAAAAATGCAAATAAAAAAAAAAAAAAGTTTTTATATTGGTCTCTGAAAGACCAGATATCAATGGTGTATTCTCACCGAGGTCTCACCAACTCTATACAACTGTTCAAGAAAGATGACTCTCACAAGAGTTCCCCTGGTACTGGAAGGTTCATATCAGTGCAATCGAGAGAGTGGAAATAAGAGAAAATGAGAAAACACTTTAATGGGGGGAAAAAAGGTAGAAACTGCTTCTCAGTGGCAGGCAAGACAGGTCAATGTTTGCTGTTCTTCAAATCTTCCAGCATATTCTGAGACAAATGTTTCTGTTTCAAAATACAAATGATTTCCTGTGAACCAAGTAAAAGGTATTTATTTTCATTGCTTCTAGTGTTTTACAAAACATATTGAAACAAAAATTCGGTCCCATTCAAGCATCTCCTATGATATTATGAGTTCATTTTTACTAGATCTTTAATATTGTCTAGTTCACAGTGGAAACAAACTGCACTTGTAAACCTCTATTTAACTACAGTAAAACATTTTCAAGCAGTCCTAAAAGGACATACTGAGGAAAGTTTAATGAAGACAAGACCATGGGAGCTGCATAGCTGCAATGATGCACTATGAGACAGTTTATGGAGAGGAAGCCTGAAGAGTGAGATAGGAAAATGAAGCTACAGTGCTTTAAAACATTGAAAATCTTTTGACTGTCTCGGTCTGCAGTACCTCGTGTTATACCAGACCCATTTCAGTTTGGGTAATTTCATCCTACGTTCACAAAGATTCTCTTGTCCTTTTGGTTGGACGAGTGTGTTGGTGGAGGAATTCTCTGATTAAGGATAGCAAGAGCAGGGAACAAAGAAGAACCTGGTGAAAGTGTCTTCTGAAGAGCACAAAGAAAGGAGGAGGGAATGGAAAAATCCTTGAAGCAGTGTGCAAACCAGATTAAGCTACAGGGGAACTTTAATTAATTAAATGAATTTGAATAGCAAAATCAGCCAAACATATGCAAAACCTCTTGTGAGGTAAGAAGGGGATCAGGCAGAGAAGGAATGGATCTAAATCTGAAATATATATATATTTATTTATTTATATATTTATATATATTTATATTATATATATATTTTATTTTTCTGCCTGACCTACACCATCTGGCTTGGCCTGTCTGTGTTCTAGCCAGAAGGAGAGAAGATGTCCCCTAACTGTCAGAAATGGTGTATTCATGTATTTCAGGAAAATGACAACATAACCAGAAAATGACTAGAATGAAGATTTGGGATCCCACCAGCCAGAGAATGTTGTTGTTGTTGTTGTTGTTGTTTTGTTGTTGTTTTTGTTTGTTTAATAATTAAACAGAAATGTGGAAACAACAATTACAGAATACTTACATTCAACACCAAAGAAGATGTGTTCATAAAACTTAGCAAAGCAAGGGTCTCAGTTAACAAGAATGACCTGGTTTCTAAATTGCTGTTAGTCCCACAATGTGGGGTTTGTCCCAGAGACCTGGTCTCGTTCTTATTGAAGACAATGATGGACAACTATTGATTTTAAAGAGAAAAAAATATATATATTTTTTATAAATCAAAGGCACTGGAAAAAAAATATTTTATGTTAAGTGAATGAGCCCAAAGACTCTTCTTTTAGAGCATGCAATGAACCTCATAGGACTTCCTTTAATGTGAAGAAAGATGTGTCATCTAAACTAATCACATGGGCTTCCTGGACAATCACTGGGAAGAAACACACACCTCCAAAGGATGTTTCACTGGCTGTGCAAGCCAAAACCATGACATTATATTAGACACCTACTGGAAGCTGGAAAACTCATCTTCTGAAGGTGCTTATATCTGCATTGACTACTGAGGGAGTATAAACAGTAAACTTGGCATAGACACCTAAATTTCAGATGATCAGAAGTAGATTATATGAACAGGCCTTTGTAAAAGCAGTACAAGAAGTAGTCATTGCAGGTCTCTGAATAAAGTTACTCAAATACTCTATTTACAAGTTCAGAATCCAATTAAGAACTTAAAGTAGGTCTGCTAACTTTGCCTCCCCCCCCCCCCCCCCCCCAATAAATAAATAAATAAATAAAATCTCGGAACATGAAAAGGAAATAGTGGTTTTTGTTAACTTGATTGACTCTACCAGCAGACCTTCAGCCAAAATTATCCATAATCTAAGAAAGAAAAAATTCAGTCTCTGTATACTCCAAAAATTGTATTTTGAATCAAATCATCTGTGACAGTCACATTTAGGCCCAAAACACAAAAATGAAATTTGTAATGAGAACAGAAAGAGGAAAGCAACAAGGGAAAAATATTCAGGGTAAAATAACCCTTATGTAGGGAAAAACTGTCAGGAATGTCTCACCAAATATTGTAGCTCAACCAGCAGTTATTTTACTTGCTGTAGGAGTGACTGGTTGGGTGTCTTCAGATTGTTTTAATCCTCGATGTCACCTGGAGGTGGAGGTGCCCATGCATAGGAACATCCAGGTGTTGACATCTGTGAGTGTCTGAAATAGGTTCATAGATCAAGGATTGAATAAGGGAATGTGAAAACCTCCCTCTGAACCACATGCTTCCTTTGGAAGATAAGGCTTAAGGATGAAGGACCAGAGGAAAGAAAATGGAGGCTGGCATTTATATGATTGCTCTGCAGGAGGTTTAGGGGAACCAAGAAGAGCAGTTTCTTGGTGTAATTGCACCAAGTGTATCTGGGGCTACTCACAAGAAGGAGTGGGAGGAGGTCCAGGTCACTTGCAGATGTGGGTTCTGGGGGTCCAGTGATTTGAGACAGGGGAGAGAAATGTCATAAGGCAGTGTTGTGTCAGTCAGAAAAGGGGAAAATGCAACAGCATGAGGGAAAGTTGCCATCTGAGAAGGCAATTTCTCATCTTCAGCTTCCATGTTGCATTGTCACAATTTAACTAGGACATAGTTACACAAATAGCTTTATATGGCTGAAGCACCTTGAGACTCTGAAGATACCTGACTGGTTAGAACATTGAAGGTTTAATCTGAATGGCACCAAAGAGCCAGTTGAAGACCTTTGGATTTGACTTGGAAGAACAAAGGGGACTCTATCAGTGTTCGGGGGGGGGGGGGGGGGGGGGGGGGGAAGAGAGAGAGGGAGAGAGAAGAGAGAGAGAGAACTTTAAAAAAATGCTGTGCTGTGAACATGCAGTTTTATTGCTCTGAGGTCAGCATCTCTCAAAGGCTCTGGAGAAAAATGTGTCTGAACTATCACGTAGCTAAATGAAACATCTATTTCAGCAGATTTACTGTATCTTCTTATGGGTGAAAGCCATCATTAAAGAGCCTGTAAAGAAATTACATCTTTGGACGTTGTCATTGACATTCAACTGGATTTTCACCTAATACAACCCATCTAAGAGTCTAGTCAAAGCTGATCATCTGCAATTCTATAGTCAGTGGAAAGACTGGGACATCCAGAGGAAACCTCATCCCATGTGCCTTAGGTCCAGATGAATACTTCCAAAGATATTTAGCTTTTCCAATGAATATATGTAATGCAGAGAACAATGTTGACTAGACATCTAAGTTTTAAATGGATATAGATAGGTAAAATCATAAACCCTTTTTAAGGCAATGTAATCCTCTTTTCTCAAACATTGGAATTCCTTTGTTTTACATTTTAGGGTGTTCCCTATCAAAAGTACTTTAGACATAGTGAAGATAAATAAGCTTCATTATGCATAATTGCACAGGATCTGATATTTTAGGTAAAATTCCATGTGTCATGACACAAACAGTAAAAGTATCCATGGTGATGACACAGCTGAACAGAACTTACTAAATGCTTCTGTTGCTGCGAAAAAGAGAGGACAAACTTTGTCTTTATGCAGGTTTATGTAGTGACTATAGAATCATATCACTGGATGCTGGATGTGGTTAAATTCATCAGCTCCAAAGATCTCAGTCTATGTAACCACAAACTGACACATTTTCAACTGTCAGGTTTACTAGTACTTTTCCCCACAAATGACCAATTTTGAAAACATTTTCATTCTTGCCCTAAGTCACGTTCTAAATCAATACTTTTCACTTATTCCCATTCATGAAATTGGATGTAAACCCCTATGGCCATTTAATCACAGATTACTGTACAACCTTTAAAAGGGACCAGCTTCAGTTTCTTTGAGAATGCTTGATTTTGAGTCAACAGTGTACAGAAAAAATCTCTAGAACTCAACAAAATTACAGGCTCATTCAAGGTTGACTCATTGTCTGTAAACAGATGGTTTATGGGTTCATTCAATCACAGACAAGCATTTCTTTTCAGCTTTATCCCAAATTTCCAAAATTCCAAGCAATTATATAAGATGATGTTCAGCATTCTTTAACATCCCAAACATAGACTGCTGGGGAAGGAGTATTACCTGAATCTCAGGTAAACTAAGCCATCATCCAAAAAACACATTCAGTCACAAGGTAGGTGAGTTGGGACTGTACAACTCAAATCTTGTGAACTAAAGTCTGCATATGGTGCTGGATAGTGCTAATAGGTGAAGAGATCTATCACCCCATTCCCCTCCCAAGTCACCTCAGGTAAAATGCAAGGCATGATACTAAGTATGAAAAGAATATTTTCTTTATACTAAATGCAACAGAGACTTTGGTTTCCAAAAATTAGTACAAAAATAGAAGTCTATTGCTGTTTCAGAAACATTCTGGTATCCAGATTTCACTCCATTGGGGAGTCAAGTCCCTTGCAAAGACAATTAAGAAGCAAATATTTTCAAGTACTTTGCAATACTAGACAGCTCTGTCTGGTTTTCCCTGGTAGTCTTGGGCATCTCAGATTGCACTCAACACTTGGGAGGATGGGGATTGTGTGCAACTGAATTAAACCTTCAGGGCAAGCTCCGTCCTGCAAACCAAGGTGCCTACATTTATATGTCTACATGTGGACTGGGTGTCTAAGCTACTGCCGAAGTCAGTGGAGCGCTTAAATGGGGCATGGAGATTTACTCCAAGACAACTCTTTACCAGGCTCCTTCTCATGTTCACGTTCACAGACTGGGATTGATTCATCTTCTTACTTCATCTTACCAAAGCCTCAGAAAATTTTTCAATCCATATTGGTTTAGGGGCAATTATTTTTTTCCACACTGAAGACACCATTGTAGACCTGTTAAAGTAATGGTGCACTGTCAGGGTGTGTATCCTCCCTACGTCTCCCAAATGCCCATTCTTAACATTGTTTCCTAGTTGTATGCAAATTTCTAACCAATAACCCCACTCTTTTTACCCTCTTCCTCAACTCATAATTGATCAGAGCACTGAACAGCTGCTGGCTATTTTCTCTTCCTGAGAAACATGCAGTAATTGTATGTATGGGCTCCAAATCCCTAAACATTTGGAGAGGCGAAGGACTTGAACAGGAGCCAGTTCTTTTTACAGCATTGGTACTAGCAGCACTGGCAGGCGTTTAAATCATGTCTCTGTGTGTTGAGAGGAGGTATTGTCAAATTTGCTGAGATTCACTTTGAGGAGGGGAATAAAGAGAAGAAAAAAATGTTAAATAGAGAAAAAAATGAAACCAGCAATCAACAAACCAAGGCAGCTCAAACTGTTGGAGTCCATCCCAGCTCTAGAGCAATCAGATTTTTCTCCAAGCTAAATGGTACTCTTTCTTCCCTATGCTCACTCACATTTCCCTAAGTGCAGATTGCTGCATGGCAGATGGGCTGCCTTCATCCTGCTTTCAACTGAGGGTTATCCATTAGGAGTGTTAATATTTTCAGGTTCTGCTCTCATCTCAATGAAGAGAATGAGGCTTCTGCAGTAGCAAATCCCACCTTAACTGCGTTGGAAGTGTTTCTCTTGCTCTTTCTGCTCTACAGAAAGCCTCAACTAACAGGCTCCTCATTAGGACAACTAAGCTTTGTGCCAGCAGTTAAATGGGTGAACTCAAGCCATACCTGTGTGAGAGTGTGTCCCAAGCAAATAAGATAACTCATTTGTCTGAACAAAACAGCTGTTTATCAAAATTTACAGTGCTGTGAACTTCATTTTTGTCCTGTCTAGCATAAAATCTCTTAGAAATCAATGATAAATTTGTTTATGAAAATGTGAGAGGCAGATCAATTAGGCCAAAAGCATAAACTTCATCTCAGAAGTACTCCTGAGGGGTTACACAAGAGCAGTAATTCATGTACAATGTAGCTTCTTTTCCAAGATAAATATTAAAAATAACATATGTCTGATGCAAGAAAATGAACTACCCCTGTAGTGGGATACATCCCAGTCATCTAAAAGTAGACATCTGCCCTAAAATAAACCATCCACAATCCCTCTCTATAAAAGGAAACAAACACTTCCAGAAGGTGATTTGTCACATTTCTAATGAGACAGATTACTTTAGCTAAGTTTAACTTAGTTTAGCTAAGGACTAGGTGTTTAGCTGGTCTATCTGGAACTAAGTGTTTTATGGCTAAAATTAGGTGAGATGAGTTCCACTTCATGTCTCAAGCTCTGTCAACATTTCAGCTGTGGAATGAGTTCCTTCTAAAGAGCTAGAAGTGCTCTATCTCAGCAGAAATGAAAACAGACCAAGCCCCAGCCGCTCCCAGAAGAGGTGAGTTAATAGGGAAAAAGTCTGAATAAGAGAAGGCAATGCAGACACAGACTCTGTGGGTAAACTCTGGCCTCAAAATTTTTAAGCATAGCAATGTCTCTCAGAAAAGTATGTTCTTTTGGGGCCAGTACCATACTACAGACAGAAGAGACAGTGTTTTGTTCTCTCAGCCATGAGAAGGCCTAAGGGACCTGCAGACTAACGGAGCAAAGAAGTAAAACTTCTGATGCAGGCAAGGAGACTAGTTCAGCAGACATTTCTTCATTTCTAGGAAAGAGTCAGCAAGACCGATAAGTTTTACTAAGTTCAGAGCTCAGCTGGTAATTTCTCAGAACTTTCCAATAAATAGTGTAAAATTAACTCCTATAGGATGAAAAAAAAAAAATACCATGCAAGTCATGGGAGAGGAATGCACCTGATTATCAACTGCAATTCCATATCACTTGGACAAACCTGCTGCAGAGAGCACCAGCATGAAAGGACTCATAGGTGCATCCAAATGGACACATAGGCACTGCCAACATTTCTATTTTTTTCTTGAACTCTTACTCCAGTATAATGTTACGGCATATTCTAGTATTTTTCCCAGAGGACCCTAATCATTATTCAGCTTTGAACTTTAGAAAAAAATGTTTGTGGTATATCACCAAGAGAAAAAATGGGGCCTCTGCCCCCATTCATGAACACCCACACCCCAATATTTCATTTCTAATTTTGGCATCTCAGTGCAATTTAAACTCCCTTAAGGAGCCCTGGGGAAAAAACAAACCCTGATATGAAAATTGATACCTGTGCTGCTGCCATTGCAGTTCAAAAAAGTCCCCCCCTCCCCCCCCCCCCCCCCCCAGTGTAATTCCAGAAATAGCTGCTAAAATCTGATAAAATTTCACGTGGGCCCAGTAACCTTACACTGGACATTTGTGGCTACTTCCTAGAGAAACTAGAGAAAGCAAAGAAAATTCTTCTTCGACAAACAGCACATGTAATACTACAATTGGCTACATTCCTAATAAGCTCTCCCTGCCAGCGATACAAAGACCGTAACCTTAGAAGGGAGGTGTGGTTGCTGTCTTGGACCGAGCTTGCTCTTTGAGGAGTTTGCAGCACAGGTAGACCTGGCTCAGGTGTAGTTGCCTCCACAGGTAACGCAAAGGAGTCCTAGAGTCACATAACTGGAGAAGGCAATTAAGAAACCAGGCCTGCTGGGAATACAGGCGATGCCTACATAGCAGCTTAGCTTTCCTCAGCCTCCAGAAAGTGCCCTATGCCACACAATACTGACCACACATAAAAGTTTCTCTGTAAACCTGAGTCCAGTGCTTGAGTTTTGGTCCTTCAGCAAGCTTGGGCTGACACTTAAGCCCAGCGCGTAGGATTCCCCATAGCTCTGCATGGAGTGAAAAGCAGCCAAGCCTCAAATCCTGAGCAGAGATCTTTTCTTACAGTGCTTAGTTCAAGTGAAATGAAGGCAGGCTTATACTCCCTGCCATTTTATTTCATACAGACAGAGTTACAATACTTACTATGGTCCCTCGCCCAGTCCTGGGTGTATGAGGAAATGAGCAAAATGAGTAAAAATGCTTGCAAAAAGCACTGTTTTGCACCAGAGGAATGCACCCTCCACAACAACATTACAGTCTAATCTCTGTCTGTTTATGAATGTTTGATTTTGAAAATAGTTAATATCTTTAGGACATTTAATCTCCTTATTTTACAAGACCATCCAGAAGGCTCATCAACAGTTTGCTGATGAGTTATAAGAATTAAGGCAAGTGAATCGTTAAGGCAGTGTGATTATTGCATCTGCACTCTGCTGTTACACAGGGGGATGCACAGTTTTCCCACGTATGGGTGGTGAGCCATCCCAGCATTTGACATGAGTCATACAAAGGCATGTCTGTAAATTCAGCCTGAGTGATTGCTGGGAGTTAATAGAGAGATTATGGGAAGGGCAGTATGAAACTGGGAAGCAAAATCTTTGCAAGGACTTGAAAGACCTGCTACCTCAGACTGCAGCTATAAGCAAGGAGAAGCCCTGATAAAGACCTGGAAAGAGTTTTGAGCCATTATAAACCGAAAGGGCTAAATGCAGCTGGGAAAAGAGGCTGGAAAGTCTTGATTATCCTCATCTGGGAATAAACTCCACCCAGAGGGAAGCAGGATGGAAAACACCAGCTGTGGCAGATGTGCCTGAAGTGAGAAAGAGACAGATTAGGTAAAGCTCTGCTATGACTGGTGTGGAAGTATCATCTGCTACCAAGAATAAGGCTGGTAACATCACCTCTTTCCTTTGCTTTTGAAACTCTATCTACACATAGATACCTGGATGGAGGATGTGAATATCAAAATGGAAGGGGCAACAGAGATGGTTTTTAGCACACGATGAAATGAATCTCACCTCATACTGAATGTTTAAAATTTATGCCTCCAGCTCCCTTCATATTCCCTTTATACCTAATGGAGAGACATGTTTTTGTGTTTGTTGGTTTGTTTGTTTGTTTGAAGTATGATTCCTCTGACTCATTGTAGGATTCTGCTCAAAGATGAGACACATTTTGTATTAGACTCCATTAGTGACAGTGACTTTAAAGGGAGCCTGAAGTGATACGCTCAGATGCAGAAACAAGATGAATCTCACACATAATTTCAGGTGTGCAGTGCCAGATTGGTTGATGTTGAGTCTAAAAGGCTGTTGGCTCTGTGTGGGACTTCAAAGGCTTTCTGTCTGTCCTTCTGCCACCACATTTGAGATCTCTGATCTCTAATAAAGAGTTGAATTCAAACAGCAGCCTTTCTCTCAGTAGAGATATTGATAGGAAGCTGCCCTCCTGTGATGAGCTGCCTAATTTCATCAAGCTTATAGTTATGCTATACTGCTAACTTTTCTAAACCTCTATTAAGCACGCATGTTATTGACCTTTTGATTCAAAAGGAGGGACAGAGACAATTACCTATTTGTGTATATGACATCCAATATGCCTATTCAGTTCTTCTGAAAACAGGCTCAAATGGAACAGTTTCTCAAGCCCAGCAAACCATGTGTATGACTGGGGAGTTAGAGCTATGCTGCACTCAAAAATCCTTTTCTTTTTATTCTGTAAGAAGCATGGCTGCATTAATTTCCCCAGTAGAGGAACTCTCTGCTTGTCACAGAAAATAAATTTTAACCAAGACCCAAGACAATGTGATGTCTGATTTCTCCTACCTTCTTGTTTCCTCCTCAGCCCATTTATTTGATTTTTCATTCAACAAAACAGATTGACATGGTCTCCTGTGTTGCACCACAGGCTTCTGTCCCAAACAAAGTCAAAAGAAAGTTTGAAAGCTAAACAAGGTTAAAGTTAGGACAGTCCTCAAGGGCATCAGCAAAGCACATGTTTACATGCTCAGTGAAACAGGCTACAATGATTTTCTTTCCATCAAAGACAGTTTCCAGCTATGGGTTGTCATGATTTTCTTTAAAATAATTATCACATCTCAAAAGACACTTGCAGCTGTAGGCACTCTTACCCTCCCTAATTACACAGCTAATAAGGGAAGCGGGGAGAACGTCAGTGTGAAATGAAGGCCAACAGCAAATCCAAACACCTTGGATTCACCACTTAGTAAGTGAGCTGGCCAGAAACCTTCCTGATCTTGCCAAAGAGGGATGAGGCTATGGAATGAGCTTCCCACGGACTGCTAATGTGGGAGTAAAACTGTCTGCTTTCAAAAGGACACCGTGCTTGTACCTTCCTCAAAACACGTAGTATCTTCACGACAGGTTGAGAAGTATTTGGGGAGAATTTGTACTATAGTACCCAAGAACTCATTACTGTAAGGGTGCAGAAAACAATTTTTGGGGTCACAAATCCAAGCTGTGTTAATGAGGGACTTTAAATTCATTCTTCAGCATCACAGGGGATTAACCTGACCCCTCTCTCTAATTGGAGGGGACATGACTCATTCTCTCTCTTCAGCCACTTCATCCTACACTGCAGGAGAGTTTCCCATTGAAAACTTCAGAGAGACTGGAACATTTCTGGGGGAAAAAAATCTGTTTTTTGACATTTAAATGAAATCAAACAAGAAAATTCATCAACAGTTCCTGTCGAGCTGTCATGTATGAGTACAAAGCAAAGCCAAAATCAGCATTAAATCCCACCATGTTTTCAGAAGAGATTCAAGTGTGTTCATTTTATAACCAAGAAGGAAAATATATATATATATATATATGTATTCCTAAAAGTTTTTGTTTGTTTGTTTCTTTCTTTGGTTGTTTTTGTTTGTTTGTTTGTTAGTTTGGGGGGAGAGGGGCTAGTGTCTATCCATGGATCCTGAATATTAATAGCCACAAATCTTTAGAAACATTGTTTGACTTTTCAAAGCCACTTGCACAGGGTTTGACTGCAGAGAACACTTATGGAGCTTCAAAGAAGTGACATCAGCAGCACAAATACAATTATAAGTGAAGGAAAAATTCTGGGATTATGCTGTCTGGCAAACTGACCTGCACCCTCTGGTGTCCTTCTGGATCACCAGACATGAGCCATATTCAATTTGAACTTCTGTCCAAAAATTTGGTTTGCTCATCCCCAGAGTAGTGAGTTATTGCCAGCTCCAGTTCTGGTGTTGCTCTCTGAATGTTCCTCATGCTTCTGGATCCATGTTTGGGCTGAAGAAAGCACAAGTACCATGTCCTTTAACTGTCCACTAGCAAGATGGCCACAGTGAGAGCAACAGGCCTCAACCCTTCCACCAGAAACCATCTCATTCTTATCCAAGGCATGAACTGGGGAGGATGAGACCAAGTTGCTCCTTCTGCCTGCTATGTTTGGGGTGTTGAACAGAGAATGATCTTTGGAGGCAGCATGGGATAACCAGCTGGTAGCGATGTTTGAATTCATAGTATGCAGAATCACCAATTCTCGCCTGTCAGATAACACCCCGTAACAGCTGAAGGCCACAATGAAATATATGATGTATATATATACACATATATATATGTATATAACAAGAAACTAGGGTGCAGAGAAGGAAACAAACTATGTTACATTATCATGTTGCTGTGTATATCAATACACCCCTAAGGCTGAGGAGAGAAGGAAGAGAAAGGCCTTTAGTTCCCTTCCCTTGAAGCATCATTTCCTACTCATGCAAGTAACATGACCACTGCAATTATGTCTCCAAGTTAGCTGAAGACAGAACAAGAGAAAAAAAATACAAGGAAAGATTTACAGCTCTTCCAAAAGACAGTATTGAAATATGTAAAATAGGGCAGTGATGATTGCCAAAATGCTAGAGGTTTTCTGTTCCTTCCATCGTGCTGTATTGTGAACAGTGTTTGGGGGAGCGTGGGGGGAGAAGCATTGGAATCTCAGGGTTTTTATTTCACCATGAAACTTTAGCACAAGAAATTTTAATTGTGGATCCTTGTGGACAAGACCTTGAAATCCTACCCAGCCAGGGCTTTCTGGTCCCGGAGTGTTCTTGGAACTGGTTGTGGCTCCCAGTCACTTGGTTGCTTTATCCAAGTTTGTTCTCTCTGTCCTTCAGTGGGATGGGGAATGGATTAGAGGGTTAACTGTTTGTTAGCAGGCCTGGACACGAGAGCTCAGTATGAGGCTATTTCATAGCTCATCGCGCAGGCAGTGTGCTTATATCTGTTTTGGAGGATATTGCTGTGGGAGTGTTCTTTTTTTCTTGCTTTGGAAAGTGATAGTCCTTTAAAGCAGCTGGCACCTAATCAAGAAACTTTGGAGAAGGAACATGAGTGCAGCCGCTCTGAGTAATTGATTGCGGCTACTGGTTGACTGCATCAGTGTTTGCAATAGAGTGAAATACTATATGTTGGAGGGCCTCAGAATTATCAGGGTATTTAATCATGGACTGGGCACTTCTCTGATGTATTTATGTGACCCCCATCAGAGGGTCACTTGGGTGACACACTGAGATAATAGAAAGAAAGAGGACTTGGAACTTGAGGAAATATATCTTCTTGTTCAAGTTTTAAATGTACTGAACTTCTTGGGAAATACCAGTAGCCAACTAATGTACCTCTGGATGATTAATCTGCATTTTAGAGTGTGAATATTTTGATTTGGGTCCTCTGTGGGTATAAGTTGGAGGTACCCCTGTGACATTGATATAGACCAGATGAGAATTTGGCTTAGTTGTACTGAAAGGTGGGTCAGAAATCCACATGAGAAATCCACATGAGCTCAGATTATTTGGAGACTTCTATTTCCCGAGTCCAAATATACTATAAAAACAGCCCCTCCTGCAGAATTGTCCTGTTTCCAGATCCCCCAGAAAACCTGCAGTGGTGAAGGTTTTGAGAAGTCTAAAATCAAAAGGTGATTTAGCTAAACTTGAAAAAAAAAAAAAAAAAAACCTAAAACTTGTTTATGTTCTAGGGAGGTTTGAAGAAGGATTCTTGAAACACTACTGACATTTCCCCATTGTTTTTATTCCCCAGGTCTTAATACAGATTATTGTTTCTTCTTTTCTAAATTTTCAGGTATTTCTCCCCTTCATTACTTTAAAATAAATATAGTGATTAATTTCATTTTTAATTTTTTTTTTGGTGGTAAAATCTCAATAAATCCAAACTTCAGGAAGCTAAATACCTTGATAACTACATGCAGAACATTTTTAATAATAATACTAATAAGGTTATAACATTTTTATTAAAATAAGTTTTTCCCATGATCCCTCAAACACCTTCCTTCTGCCAATAGCTACACCTATTTGCTTTAAAATCAACTTGACGACTGGAATAAGAATCCTCCCTTCAAGCTGCCACCAAGGAGGAAGACAAAAAGCAGATGGTACATTTCATAACCTTGCTGATCCCCACACACATATCAGACATAGGCTGGTATTCATCTGCCCTATTTTTATACATCTAGAATCTAGACATCTGAATCTAAACTAATCAACCTCAGTCAATGTAAAAGTCAGTACAGAAATTGCAGATTTCAAAATTTGTGTGACTGTCCATCCCAGGCTGCATTTTTCTTTGGGGGATTAGACTAGATGATCTTTCAAGGTCTCTTCCAATCCCTAATATTCTGTGCGATTCTGTGATTCTCTCCACTTATGCACAGCTCCAGTGTGGGTAAATGAGACTGAAAGGTGTGAAAAAGGACGAGTAAACAGAAACACAAGGTGTTTGTCATCTTATGTTTCTCCATTCACAGCAAACCAGATTAAAAAAAAATCCAACTTCACCTCTTTCATTGAAATAGAGTGGGAAGGAAACAAAATATTAAAAATTAATTGCACCCCATATACAAAAGCAGTACATGGTCCTGCATAATATTTACATGATCCTCTCTCCAAGGAAGAAGCTCCTCTTGAGTGGGTCAACTCAGATACCCACATCAAAAGTGACGATACTAAAATCTATTGTTCAGCTGTTTCCTTCTTCACCAAGCATCTTCCTGGCTGACCACAAGTCCCACCATGGCTCATCTGATGTCTAGAGGGTAGCTGTTCCTCTGAACAAACCTCTTTGAGGACTTGGTCTGAGAGATGTGTTCACACTTTGCCTAATAGCTGTGAAATTTAGTGGAAGAGCTTGCTGCCTTCAAGAGACTTACCAGAGGACATGATCCTGATATACCAAAAGTGTAGTCTTTGGATCTGCCACAGGAAAAGGAAGAGAGTTCTGTTCATCTCCCACACCAACATGGACATGGAAGATTAAAAACTGCAGTCCAAGCACCAGACTTGGATAAAAGGAAGGTGAAGAAATTATTTATGTGCCCTTTCAGTTCAGGGTGTAGCTGTGCAGGGAAAAGTAGGAAAGGTTTATCTACAGCAGGAAAAAGGAGGCTGAATCTGTAACGTAATGTTTAGAGAATTCACCTGAACATCTGCAACAAGGATTTGCCTTCCCTTGGCTTCCATTTTAAACAGTTCAGCAGTGTCAGCTCATCATGTTTGTGTCATACTGAACAAAAATTTGTTGATTTAAGACAGAGAAAAGTTCCAACATATTATCTGTCTATCTGTCTGTAAGATGCTGAATCATTAGTTTTTTCATGGAAAGTAACTGTTTCTTCTTTTTTGAAACTTGTGCTCTGCATTGAAAAATAAAAATTAAAAAAGGGGAAAAAAAAAAAAAGGAAAAGAAAAAAAGAAAGAATGGAAAATGTAGCTGTAGTACTAGGTACTGCTCTGCCAGATTCTCACTTGGCCTGGATCACTATACCTCTGTTGACCTCAATAATAATTTAACTTGAGGGCAAGCAAAGAACTTGGTGTTCAGTCATAGAGTGATTGTGGCTAATCTGCTGAATAAATTAGACAAGACCAACCAGATACTTCATAAATTCACAGCACCCCATGGCCAATACCTTACTGTCAATCAGTGGCACAACAATCTAATTGGAAGATTGCATTATTATTGTTGTTGTTGTTATTTTTGAAGGCTTTGGCTTTTTTCCATGGGCTTTTGCCAGGTTGCTCAATACTGTCGCTGGCATCAAACTGAAGCTATTAAGTTTTTCCCAATATGAGCATGAGAGAGAAATTCAGCTCATTTCAGAAAAAAAAAAAAATTAAAAATCAAAGCAAAACAACAACAACAAACAAACAAACAAAAAAACAACACTCCTTTAAAGGCACCTGGTTCTCAGTAGAGGCAGCTTAGCATTCACCTTACTAATGAGAAGTGCAAACGTTTTACCGACATCCCTTATTTGTGTCCCCAGATTTCCTCTGACTGCCAGCACACAGCTACTATGTAACATAAATGAATTTTGTGCAGTTTTGCCCTCTCCCAGTCCTCAGTGGCTGTTTGTGAAGGTACCTGTAAACTCTCCAGTTCTTTATCAATTAAAGCTTACAGAAAGTTTTTCTATACCCGTCTATGATTTTCCATACCGAGATGCAATTTTCAATAAAGAGGGAAAACGGTATCTCCATCTACATAGCTAAGCACCTTCAAGGCACCATTACAATATCGCTCTTGGATACATGGGAAAAAAGTAGCATCACTCCCTAACCCAGCCCAGTCTTGCCATGGTTTCCATGCCTCCCCTGGGGGAATGCTGGCTATGTAGGATTGTGATGTGGTACAGACTGTGCAGGAAAGTACTAGTAAGCATTACACTTCAAGCCTGCAATTTTCTGCTCTTTGCTTCATAATGAAATATTTAATCTTCTGTTGTTTGGTAGGGTGGATTTTATTTATTTATTTATTTATCTTTTTTTTGGGGGGGGGGGAATGTTGGCAGGCTAGGAACCAGTGGAATTGTATTGCTTCCCCTATTATAGCTGGTTTTTTTGTTTGTTTTTCTGTGCTGTTGTTACAGCTCTGAAAGACAGTGGAAGAAGGGACAGGGAACAAGGCAAGGAGAAGGAAAAAAAGAGAAGGAAGAGAAATATTTCTGTACTGATGTTGATTAACTTATATGCAGATGAAAGAGAGAGAAAGAGAGGGGAACACATTAACAAATCTCTATTTAAATCCTAATTTACAAGTGAAAATGTGTTGGCTCCTTCTAAATCCCTGCGGAGATTTTGAGACATTGAAGCCAGCAGACACCCTATGATCATCTAACCTAACCTTTCTTAACTCAGTCTAGAAACTTTACCCAGTGATTCCTGGAATGGAAGGAATTATCCCCACTATGTGAGTACATTTCTAAGATGCAGCTTAATAAACTGATTATGGGTATCGTATTGCCTGTGATAGCAGAGCGCTGGACGTCATGGACCGGTTCCTGTGTTCCTCTGGAGGAATGTTACCAATGACTTGTGGTTGAGCTAATGCACATTTATCCCTTCTTCCTGCAACTGCTACTAATTCTGACATTGCTGACAGAGCTGCCTCGTCCTAGCATGCATAGGGAGACTCATAGTCATATGAATCATAGCACAGAGGGAGAGCTATATTGCAAAAATGTTTCAGTTCGTTCCTGAACTGATTGGGTCAAGATGGACTGATTTTTCTGCTGTCAGAGTTAAAGCTGAAGCTACAGGAGCATAGCATTCTGTGTTGCAGACCGCTTAGACACTGTGCTGCCACACTTGGGGTATCAAGGGATTTGCATTGCTGGCCATTCTGGTGCATTTTAAAGAAGGTAATCTTCCTTCCTTGTGGCCCAAAGACACAGGCAGTCAGACACATATCCTGAAAGAACACTCGCTTGCAATCCACCGGGGACAAAGGTGCATCAGAAGGCATAACCTTCATTCCACATAGCAGTTTTACAGTAGGGCAAGAGACACCTCTCCATCTCACGTTCTACCCATTGATTCCTGATAACCAAGACAATTTTGTAAGACAATGACAGCTCCACTTTCCATGAAGATGGCTTTCTCTGCTGCCGTGAAATTTCATCTGGAGGGGAAAACGAAAATTTGACCATTTAGCCAGGACTTCCCACCAGAGCAGCAGCTTCAGAATGTCCAGTCCCAGGGCAAAGAAGCCCCAGGTCGGCTGCATGGGAAAAGGAAGATTAATGTAGCCTGGATGTGGTAGTTTCAAGGGACATATCTTGTACAGTTCTGTACTTGTGCACAGAATCTGAGTCACTGTGAATTGAGATGAACTGGAATTAAAAGGACAGGCTCTGGTTCTTTTGCCTTGAGGTACAATTTTCATCTCCTGGATTCCACATGGTCTTTGTGTTTCCTTGTTGAAAGCTGAAGGATAGCATAAAGTTAGATGATCCTACAGATACTGGCTGCAGTTAGAAAATGTAGCTGGTCGTATCTGAGCAGGCAAAGTAAGGAATATCTTTAACTTGGGACTGCCTGCAATAGTTGTTCCAGCTGTTGGAATTAGGGCATATCCTGCTTGGGAAATGTCACAGATCTCATACAGTTAGCAGCAGTGGGCCACCATGGGAAGGCCAGGGCTGTTATTCATGTTTCATTCTCTACAGAGTTTAGTGGTCCAAACAAAACTCACAGAGTTGCAAAAGCTTGGAACATCATGAAAATATAGTTATCTGGAATTGGTCTAAGAATCTTCCATGGTGGTTACTGGCATCAATTGAAGAACCTAGGAAGATAGGTCTCTCCTTCACAGGATGCAGGAAGCATTGTTGGGATGGCTTTTCTCAAGGTATTTTGCTTCTGCACTTCCCTTCACAGTCTGTAACAAAGCCACATCCTGCAAACAATGGACACGGAACAGGAGACTGGAATCTGACACTTGGAACTGCTGAACACTTGACACTAAAAATGTTAGCATCCCACCCCTGTGCTAATGGAGACTCACTGCAACTGCTACTAGTGAGAGTATTCAGACATTTGAGAACAGGAAAAGCATGGAGGTTGGGGCTGGAACAGATGCTGCCTAGGAGTGAGGAACCTGTAATCAAGTCCTCCATAGGGGTACAGACACGCAGCAGGACAAGAATAGTTTCAACACAGTATAAAGTTTGGCCTTCAATGGGATATCGAGTTCTGCAAAACATAATGTCTGTTCTTGAGGAAGGGAAAAATGGGCTTTGGTGGATTCAGTGCGGTTCTTTGGATTTCAGAGCTAAGGGCTCAGGCTCAGTGTTTCTGAACATCTATCAGCAAGCTAAAGCAATTCCTAGAAGCTCTATAGGAGGAACAAGACTTCCCCATTGCCTAAAGAAAGTTCCCTGACAGTACAAATCAGGTGTACTCTGGGTTGGTTGCCATACACAAGACTTACCTTAGCAATGCAGCAGACACATCTGGAGGGCTTATAATTACCTTTGGTTCTTAAGGGTGCACTGTAAATCCTCTCTGAGGGCTCACTCTAAGCCTTGCAAAATGGGGCTGCTGCAATTGGGTGGTCTCTGACCACAGGTTCACTTCTAATTAAAATGCAATGTGAAAAATCAGGGGAAAAACCTGTAACAGGGAGCAAGAGGCTTGCTAAGGAACTTTTTTTTTTTTTTTTTTTTTTTACAGCAGCCTTACAGAATTAAGAGAATTAAGACAGGTAGGAGTTTGGTGTAGGTGGTGTTCATAGAAAAGTTATTTTGGCTTTTTGCTAAAGTATAAGATGCTCATTCATAAGAGACTTCCCTCCCTTTTGTAATTTTGTTGATTACTCCTCACTCTACTGCTTCATTTTGTCCTATTTCAAAGCAAACAAGACACAAGAAAATGAATAACAGATAAGGTGGTCCCCTTAACTTAAAACTTTGTCACTTTGAATTCACCTGCTTAATTAAATGTGTTTCCTGATTTCTTTGTTTGGTATGCTCAAGGAGTTTCTCCAGCATGAGGCCTCTCCGGATCTCATTACATGACACAGGATGTCCCTGGTAATATTACAGGAAAAAAAAAAAAAAAAAAAAAGCTGGGAATATGCCTTGCTGTACCTTGCACATCTCACTGCAGGAATAAGATTTAGGTTCCACATTTAATGTCATTTTGACTACTGCACATTTTCCCAACCAAGCTCTAATTGTCACTCCAGAAATTTCAGGTCTCCCAGTAAATCTTTGCCATGTCAGAGATACTTCAGAGCATCTTAGTAAATAAGAAATACCTGTGTGTGAGCAGCTGAACTGCAACACGAATTTATACACTTTTTTGCTACTTCAGCAAAGATGGAACATATATTAACATTAATCACCAATACTTTGTCATCAACATGTCCTAGAAACCTGAATACTCTTAGTACAAACAATACCTTTTTTTGCTACAATATCTTGATTATTTGCAACCCCATGCCAGATGCTCACTTTTCTATTCACCAGACTATCTTCATTGTTGGAGTAGAGAAATAGTACTGCCCAACTTTTTTCTACTGGAAGTCTAGAAACTTTGGATGCTAACCATGTAATCATTTAAATTTTAGCTAGACAGTCTTGGAATTCTTCTTAACCCTTGGAAAGAAAACAACACCTCCAGAAAGGAGGGAACACCCTTTAGAGATGTGTCTTCCATCCCATAGACTATCAAATGAACCTCAGTTGACCAGCTAAGATGAATAGTGAAGTCAGATGAGATGAATCTCACATTTAGGATACAAGTCCCAAAAGAAATTGAGGATGTGTTTGATTTTAAATGATATCCACATATTGAGATGAACATTTGTAGAGATATTGGCTTTTGACCATTTTCTGGCTTAAGCAAAACTGTTTTTTATCATTCTCCTACAATAACTTAATAATAACTTATTAACTTAATTACTTAATATTAATACTTAATACTTAATTATTAATTATTATTAATTATTAATTAAGTATTAAGTATATTAATTAAATTAACTTAATTAATAAAAATTAAATAATAATATTAATTATAATTTATATATTTTTATTATCTATATATTTTATATTTTATATATTTATATATATTTTATTTATTATATTATATATTATATTATATATATGATATTTATAATAAGAATTAATGATTAAAATTTTAAGTAATAATTAAATTAATTATTAATTATTTTAATACTTGATAATTAATAACTTGATAACTTAATAACTTAAATAATAAGTCTCCCAAATTAGGAAAGATTTCATACTCATATTTATTCCCAACCTGCCACTTTTAACTGGCCAGAGAAGACCAGTTCATGTTGATTTTTCTTACCACTTACCAGTTTCTTGTCAGTATTGGCAGCTGCCAGTCTCACCTCTATTTAATGCCAGGCTTGTTCTATGAGAATTGTCTCTAATTCTGGTTAGAGGCATATATAGAGTGGGGAAAAAAAATCTGAGAATATCTTAAGATCTTATTACTCAGAAGCATTAAACTGAGAGTTCACCCTGTGCACCAATAACTTTTTATTAGTTATTAGTCACATTGCTTCTTTGGGTGTTCTTCATATGTCACGGTTACAAGAGGGTTTTCTAGAGGAAGGAGATAATCAATAATTTGAATGTTTTTTGTATTGCTGTTACTACAATGGGAAACTAAAGTCCCTCCATACTGGAATTCAAGCTCTGTAAGAAGGGGAGAAAGAAGAAGAAGAAAATAATAATAATAATAAAATAAAAATAAAAATAAAAAATAAAAAGATACATATAGAAGTTAATAACATTTTTAGAGTAAGAAGAAAAGATATCTCAAACACAGATGGAAGCTAGCAACATTTTTGTGTTTCGTTTGTGAAATGCTATTATGTGTGTGCAAATGAAATCCAGTATGCTGCCCTTTAGTATTTAAAGACATTCTAGGTCCAGCAGGGAATGCCTGTCCAGACTCACAGCAGTATCCACAGGGACTGTGCACTTCTGAGGTGGATTCCCTCAAAGATAATATTCAGTAGAAACTTCTGGTGATCAGATCCTCAGCTTGTGGGAATCAGTTTTCCCACCTGCCCAAAGCCAAGTTTCCATTGTCTAGACCTACCAGATATAGAACATTAGCAGCTAAATTTATTACGGCTTTAGAACAGGAGATAACATTTGTTCAAATAATTGTAATATTTTATCCTCTCCCCAAAAGGGGCATACTCCTTAAACCAAAAGTAATGCTTCTCAATACTACCTGTGTGGTGCAGATGTTACTTACACATGGATATCATTTGAGCAAAGACTCTGGATCGTGTCCTGAGCTTCAGGTCACTCTGGGGAGGAAAAAGTGGAGAGAGCTTTATTTGGGAAAGCTTAGAGGGAAGAGCAGTAACTTAAATATTTCCCTAGCTGCAGTGCTGTTCAGAGGCTGAGATGTAAGAGGGCCTGTCAGTCTAGAAAAGATGGATTAGTGAGCTCAAGTAAGTGAAGTTGCATAATAAATGCAATTTATGCCTGGATCCACAATTTGCATGGGACTGACCCTCCAGGACTGCCTGTCTTTCGGCACATTGCATCAATGCACGCACATACCACTGTAGATAATGCATTTAGGTGTCAAGGGGTTGTGGTCAATCAATCACTCCTTTGGCCACCACCTCTCTTCCCCTTCCCTCCGGGGGGGGAACGTTCAGGGCTTTATTCTTTCCAGTCATCATTTATTTCTTTTGAAAGAACAAGCCCTCTTTGTCTGGGGCTCCTTCAAGTCACACTAGATGGGAGGGGTGGGGGGATTCTCTCACAGGGTCTCTGAGGCAAAGCCCACAGCTGATTTCTGAGTACACCACGTACCATGGTGTCACAAAGATACCACAAACAGAGAAAAGTCATGCAGCCGTGTGTTATGGGAGCTGGCCCTAGATTCATGCCAAGATTCTGGATTTCCTGGCGCTCTAAAGCTCTTTGGACCATGGGGATTATACATTGCACAAGGTATCAGATGCCAAACACTGACTCTTAAAAAAGCACATGGGAAACAAATCAAAATGACCTTTTTTTAAAAAAGGGATCCTATAGATATGTTTTAAACAATAACAGAGAAGGAACTTTGCCTTATTAGACATTTACCCAGCTTATCTGCCTGCTGGCATTCCTCAAGTGCACTTGAACACATGCTGGGCCACCTAGGTCTGGGATCCTCTCCGATTTCACAAACCAAGCAGGGTCAGCCCAGGGCAGAGGTTGGATAGGATTCCTCTTAGTGAAACCCCCTCTGTCCATCAAAAATGGTACTATTCTCTCAATTGGCAATGAACTTCTTTTTCAGTCAAAGGTTACTGCAGTGCTGGGAAAAGCTGGAGGTGTTCATCTGAAAAATGGGTCAAATCTGTGGCCTTCTGACTGGCCGCCCATTAAGGACTCAGTACACTTTGGACAACACTGGGAGTATTCTGCACAACAGACCTGGCCAAATTTATTTGTAACTTACCTGCTACCACTCTACAATATACTTAACAAATTAAAATCTACACCCAGTATCCATCTCTCTGTCTTCCCTCTGCTAGAGAGCAGCTACAGCATCAAGAGCGTTCCTGGCCAGTAAAACCCTTGCATCCTTTCAGCATATGAGTAATGCTATCAAATTCCACAGCAGAGCTTAAAATGGGCATTTGTGGAAATGTCCACACAGGCATTTCAGGATTTAAACTGTATTCAGTGGGCTTCTAGTCACATAAATATATGTCTGCACTGTAGAAAGCTTGGTCTTATAACCCTCATCTCTCCTTAGCTCTCAGTGGAAAAAGGTCTTCTTAGGACAAGATCTGTATAACTTGGTAACTACATCCACTTTATGAAGATTAAAATGTGGAAAAGTGTTTGAATGAATTCAGTAAGTTTATGCCAGATCGATTCTGGGGTTCAGTGAGCTGTAGCATTATTTTTTCGCTGCTAGGAGCCCTGAAGCCAGTTTTAGCATATCTTCAGAGGTAGCATCAGGTTTGGCACTGATTAATGCTTTAAACCAACACAGTGCACAAAGGAATCAGCTTTGTTCACCCCTCAGCCCATGCCATTATCTCTCTCCAATGTCACCAAAAGGACTCTCCATCCCAAAAGCTAGTTTTTCTCAGAACGTGAAAAAGAATTAACTACTCAGTTTTAAGCGAGTAAAACTCAGACTGGGTGAGATTACAAATAAAAAGAGTTGTAAACAAGTCTCTCCACCTGCCCCTTCTGGCTCCACTTGCCTGATGAGTTCCTACACATGGGCTTGCTTTCAGTCCAGCAACTCTCAGAGGAAGCCTGAATGGCAAACATGTCTACGCTCTCCCCTTTGGCACCCTCAGGAATTTGTGTTTGTCAAGCTGGAAAGCTTCACCCTTGTGCTCACAGCTATTCTCAGCCAGGTCTCTGTTTTTTGTGCAGTCTCCATACTGTTCCTATCTGTATCTCACCCTCGCCTTGCCCTTCATAAATGCCTTTTTCATAGGGGGGCCTTACTGCTGTCAGAAAGGTTAGAATTTCCATTTCCTCTATTTGGCCCAAAGGGCAGCATCTGATTCAAGACAAACAAGCAGTCTTGTCTCCTGCTGTTCAGTTGCAGTTATTTTAAAGAGCATAAGTTATAGCATGTCTATAGTTCAATTTTTTATTTTTTATTTTTATTAAAAAAGGGAGAGAGAGAGAGAGAGAGAGAGAGAGAGAGACTTCTTCAGCTAGCCTGTTTCCTTAGCTGGACTTATCCTTGGGCTGTTGTCTTCTATTAAGACAGTAATAAAGAGAAGGTAATATGGAGTTGATAGAAGACATAGTTGCAGGCACTTTGACATGGTTCAGCCCATGCTGCAGTTGTTCTGTATTCCAGACTACAAATTCGTGATTTTGTTCAAGGCCAGAATATACACTAATTTCAATCAGAACATTGAGAGATGAAAATTGTGGGAGTGTGAGAAAATGTTTTACAAACAAGATCCAAAATCCTTTTGGAGGAGGGTGATTTATTTAGCTAAGCACTCTTTAACATCTGATGCCTGGTATCTTGATTTCATGCCTTCCTTAGAAGAATGTAGACTGTGAAGTTCTGGGTTTCATTTGGAACATCACCACCAGGAAGAGTCAAGTTTATGAAGTCAGCTCAAGCCATCTCAGTACAAGTATCACTCATATAGGACTACTCTACAGTGTTGCAGACCAAACATAAAATCAAGGTCCAGATTCTCCTTTACTCTTGGACACAAGCAGGAACTTGATGGAATTGGTACAGAGAAACTCAGGAAGGCAAACTACAAATGGTACCTTTGGCTGCAGTTGGATTAGCAAGAGTGAAATTATGTTACTACCTTCAAATACCTAAATTCTTCCAGCAGTAGCAAGTGAGAAGGCAGGCTGCTATAGCAGTGCTGTGCATTATGCAAGACTATGCATCCTTGATAGAGAGTGCAGGGAAGGGCAGGGGTCTGGGGCACGGAGGGGATGTGGGAAGCCAGATGAAAAGTTTTATTAGGTGATTATTAAACTATTCTGCAGTGCCAAGCACAGCACAAGGCTGCCAGCTTGTCTCACTGCAAAACCAAAATTAAAATAATGAGAGGGGCCCTAATCATGGGGTGTCTAATGGCTGATTTTCTATCTGTGCTGGCTGACAAGCTTCACCACCCTCATCAGTCTGAGAAACTCAGAGGTGGCAGAGAAGTTTCCCCCAAAGGCAGTGTTGTCATCTCACTGCAGTGCCCTTCATAGATATATGCTCCTAATCTGATAATGAGAAGTGTGATGATAACCCAAGCTATCTAGCAGTCAATGGTACCAGAGACTGGATCATTTCCCAGTGAATGGAGAGAAGATGGGGCTATCTTTTGACCACCTACTTGTAAAGCCTGATTCTTTTGTGATGACTTCTTCATTCCATAGATCTAGGAGCAGCCTCTAGGAGACTTGAGAGTGGGTGGTCTGAGTTGTTCATCACCACCATGTAATAAAATACCATCTGGGGCATCCTCATTCATTTTAGGCACCTTAATGGGTGCCTTAATAGGTGGTCTGAGTATAAACCATTCTTCATGCATGGGATACAGAAGTTTGCCATGGGAAACAAAGTTTTCTCCTAAGGGGTGGAACTGGACAGTTTCCATTGTCCCCTTGCTTCAGTCCTCAGGAGAGGTAGTTAGGGTGTTGTCAGGAGCATCAGTTATAAACATGAGTTGAAAATGTCTGCATCTAGACCTAATGGCCACTGCAAAGAGCATGTGGATGTTGAGTAAAAGATTCAGATTCAGCAAAGTGTTTTATCACAGATTTTGAATCTGGCTTTGGTTACTTTATCACAAGCATGTGTTTGGCAGTGGTTTGTCAAAGAAAGGCCCAAGACAGGAAAACGTGCTGTGACTTGGCAGCAATGCAGCCCAGCAGACTGATCCTAAAACACACACAGGCGGGATGGGTCCACACCATCCACCTGGGCACATCATATGGATCAGGGTAAGGAATTCATCAACAGGAATGGATGACATCTCTTGACAGTTCTGGCACAAGGTTCCCTTTATCTGACACTGTCAACCTTATTATTCTGTATGTTGCAAACAGTCTATTTTAAAATAACCCGGGCAATACAGGCCTGCCTACATCCCATCTCTCCCATTTTAGCTGAACCTTTTCACTCTTGCAGGAGGCTTCATCAACGCCTAGCTTTCATTCAGCTCCACCTCCATGTCTTCCCATTACTGTGTTTTGAGCTGCGAAGGTTGCTATCTGCCGTCACCCTTCCGGGTTGGCACAGAGGAGGCTATGCTGGACTTCCATGACCTATGATGTTGTCCACCCATCTGAACGCAAGTGTTCTGTGGGATGTGTTAGCTGGCTTTAGGATCTGGAGGCAGAATTTCGTGCCTAGAACTAGCGGTTCTGGGAATTCTCCAAGAGACGAAAGGGAGGAATATATAGTGCCGAGCGGAAAGGCAGTGCTGTTCTTAAAGAACTGTGTGGGGCTGATGTAATGTTCTGTGCTGTGATATTCCCAGTAGGAACATATGACTTTGGGTCACAGGTTTGCGGGTAGCCATCTTGTTAACGTAATGGCAGCTCAGAGCAATCCAGCCTCCGTTTTTCCACTGCGTGTGCATATGCACATCCATGTGGTTTCTGCTGCAAGTACAGAATCAGTAGGACTGGTGTTGTCTTTTATAAAATCCATGCTTTGTCTTGGTCCCTTCCCAGTAAACTATTGGCTCACCACTAGTGGATCTGGTAAGCTTCTCCTGCACAATTAGTAGCTGGATGACTGTGTGGGGTGGATGGAGAAAGAGACCTCAGGGCGTCAGAACTTGCAAATCCCACGGCAAGTTCCTATCTACTCCCACTCCTGCAGGAACACCATGGCAACCAGCTCTAACTGTGCAAATTGGCTGCAAAGTACTTTTCTTCAGTCAGTAACACAATACTTTCTCCTTCTCCAGACATCCAATATACACTAACACCCCTCAAACGCCCCTTACCAGCTTCCAATGTGATAAGCAACTGATTTGGCTAAGGCTTCCTTTTTTAGGTTCTGAAGCTGTTGCTGGTCTTGGAGGAGATGTTAAATGTGGCTCTACCCTACCAGATCATTCATGCAAAACACCACCACCTCGCCTCTTGGCTGCTAAGATCTAAGTGATGTAAGATCAGCTGTTAAGGTAGCAAGTTCTGTTGACTTGCTTACTATTTTCAAAAAGCTTTTTCTTCATTGAAGGTAATTCTTCTGGTGAGCTTTAGAGCAGGAAAAGATCAGGGTTGGCAGGTGATTTGGACCTTTTCTGAGGAGCCATAATGCTGCAGATCCATTTCCACTGCAATTCTGACTCTATTTCTCACCACTGGATAAAAAGAAAGTGCCAAATATGCTATGTCTCAGTAAAACACTTCAGAAGTTGCTAATTTCCTTCCTGGTGCTACTATTCCACATTCTCCATGCAAATGCTGGGATCGTCTTTATTTCAGAAAATAAGGTGTTTGGTCTCAAGCTAATATTTACAGTCCACTGTAGATAAAGGACATATTGATGCTCAGCCTGTCTGTTTTCTCCACCAGGAAGCCCTTGTGGGCTTGGTGGCTGGCACGCCCTCATTCAGACATACTCTTTCCTATCTTTCACAATCCTTCAGCTTGTATTGCAACTTGTAGCACAGAAGTACAGTGAGGTCCTGTAAAATGAGGCCTCATTTGGAAAAAAATGTACAATTTTGTCTTTGGAAGCTTCCAAAAACCGTGCAAGTAGGTAGACTGGGAAGAAGGGAGGTGAATAATTGAGACATGGTGGGGTGAAGTGGGTTTTTTAAGGACACAGTCTCTGTTTCCTCTTTTGCTCAGATCCTCAAGGCAACTGAGATGATTTGTTACTTCCAGTACTTTTTTTGGAATTAAAGGAGCAAAAGAACAAAACCACAGCAAATACTAGGGACAGGATGCAGAGAGGTTCAGGGTTTGCATGGGAAGGGAAAGATATTGATGAACACATGATGCTCAAAAGCTTTTATTTAGGGTGATGGAAAGCGAGGAGAGATGGATAATTCCAGTTATCTCACTGAGTAAGGTATAAAGCCAAACAGGAACAGCAAAGACATAGAAAAGAAAAGGGAGAAAGACAGTAAGACAGGTGAGCAGCATAGGTAGAGAAGTTATTGTCTTTGAACAGCAACAGGGTGCATCCAAAAAAAAAAAAAATAAATTATATATATATAATGAAAAATCATAAACAACAAAAGTCATGTCAGCAGCAAAAAGTTAGCAGGAACCATTGCCTGCATGGAGTGGTGCTGGGCTGCACAAGAAAAGCTGCTTATCAAGCTGCTTATCACTTTACTCAGCCCTCAGATTTGAGTCCCTCACTCCTACTTACAGCAGCCTTTCCCTCATCTGCAGGGGCGACATTCCCAGGACCTTTTTTTTTCTTTTTTTCCCCTGGCTCATTGATCCTTCATTTTGAATGCAGAACTGGTGCACCAACCCCAGATTAGGAAGGTCCTGTCATGAATAGACTCACCTTTCTTCATTGCCAAAATCCCAAAACAATCAAAATAAATAGGACAAGGAAAACAAAGTGGCTTTAGTGCAAAGTCCCTGAACTGGGACTCCTGGTATGATACTGGGAAGATTTGTACCACACAGTATGAATTTTCTTGTACCTCACTCTTTGACTCAAACATACAAGATAAATGCATTTCTATTTGCTTGGCTAGCAATCTTTGCTTGTAGCTGAGCTCCTCAATGCTCCCTTGGACATAACTTTTGCCTTTCTAAGAGGCAGCATTTGTTTGGTTGTGTTCAGGGACAGCAACAATTTTCTTCTTGGGATAGCCACCCAGGAGAGGAGTCTCACACTCTGCTTTCCTCCTTGTACTGCTCATTCTTGTTCATTCCTCTCAGATAAAGTAACGTTTACTTAGGACTGGAAAATCTTACTTTATGAACCTTTTACTTCATGGCTTGGGCTCGACTCAGCTGAAAAATTAGAGGCCACATCCTCACGTAGTATAAAACGGGAATGGGGCCAGTTTCCACCAGAGGAGAATCCAGCCTCTCCTGGCAAGAACAATGCTGCTCGAAGAGACCAGTGAGGGTTAACGGGCCGTCATGCTTCACTTTTAACATCATCTCCAACAAAAGGAGAACACAGGAGACATAGAAAGGGAGCAAGAGATTTTCTGAGGGAGCATAAATATAATTGCAGTCACAGGCTGGTATTTTCCAGCAGAGTCATTCACAAGCCTCAGACATCAATAAATGAACCTTTAACTTGCCTCCTAGCTCTGTTATCCGTTCCACACAGTGCTTTAATTAGTTGGTGCCTAAGAAGCATTTTGGACATTGAAGTCTGTCACCCCTTAAGCTGTCTGCCCGACTCTTCGTTTCATGAACAAGATACACACAACCTCGCCTAGCCAATGGCAGGCCGGTCACACAAGTATTATGTTTTTCCTCTTGCTGTCTACTGTTTCACCACTGTAGGAATTACGCAGCCAAGAGCACAGTAGGAATAATGGTTCTATTCATTTCCCCTTGGGACTAATTCTTACAGATGGCAAGCACTGCGATGGGGCAAATTAGCTTCTTATTTCATTTGGAGGCTTAAAGTTATAAGCTCATTTTGTTGTTGTTTATGGGGTAGCAGGACGGTGCAACCCTGTACATTGCTACTAGAAGGAAAGAAGGCAAATCCTGTACCAATGATGGTGCGGGGATACAAAAGGGGATGCTAGGAGGACCCTGTCACTGCTGAGCCCATACCAGCCCCGTGCTCGAGTCTGCAGCCAGAGGAAAGCTTTCTGGCTCCCTGGGCTCCAAGTCAGGTGCTGATATGAACAGGAGGCTTAGCAGTGCTGCAGTTTAGGATCATGGCTGAGGCAGTCTGGGAAACCAGGATTGGAGCTTTTGTGAGTGCTTCTGGAGAGAAATAGTAGGGAGGAGGAAAAAAAAAAAAAAAAGCAAGCACAATTTCAACAAACAGAAATTACTTCTGTTAAACTACATGGAAATGTGTTACACATGAAAAATTTGGAGATCCTTGTTTACCCGAAATGATCAACAAATAGACATGCACATGAATGTTTTCTTTCACAGTCATTTTCCTCTTGAGACACATAAGAGAATAGTTAGGAACTCAGCAGAAGATCCTTGTGAAGGGAAGGCCACCTTTTTCCCTTTGGTAATCACTGTGTGGTTGTGATCACCCACTCAGCTATTGCCATGTGCGCTTCTCTACCTTTACCAGATGGCATTTCCAGACAAGGTTGGGCCTTCATGTACATTGCTATTTGTCTAATTTTCCAAGCAGAAAATAGATGGATATATCCTCAGCCTGAGTGAATCAGCATCTCTGGAGATTTCAGTTTATACCAGTCACTAATCTGCCCATAATGTAGCTTTTTATGGGAGCTTTCATCGTCAAAGTCTCTCCTCATGAGTAGTAATGTACCGTGAGCAATAATGGAGCACGTTAGATGGGATTATATTTGCTTGCAAAAATTCTGCATTTGTGTCTTAGACAGAAATTCTCAGTAAAAGGAGTAACCATCATTCATCAGAGATGTTATTAAGAGCTGTTTTCCTGTATCTGCTGGCCAAGAAAAAAGGGTGAGTTTCTGCAGTGTCTTCTCAGGAGATCATATGAGATATTTAAACTCTCCTCGAGAGCCCTAAGCAGGTTGGGTTCAGCCTCACATCAAGCAGGTTATTAGCACTGGCTTGAGTCATACCAGTGAGGCAGTGTCAAACACATGACAGGCTTGAGCCTGAACTTCCCTGTCCTCTTTAGTCTTTATCATTACTGTAATGTGCTCTGGGAAGTTTCAGTATTTCAGCTAAGCTTGCATTTCAGCTAAAGTTGCATTTCAGCAATTGCTGAAGCTGGAATGCTTATGACTATTTCAACTCCACTCCATGTAGAGACTTACCAAGAACATTATTCTCATGTCCTGATTTATTACTTCTCTTATCTTTCCATCTCTTCAAAAAGTCACCTCTGCTCTTATTCTGCATTATTCTTTCTTTGTCTATTTGCTTGCTAGTTAATTATCTCTTTCCTAAGACATCTCTTTTCCATAAGATACATGATGCAACGCTCCAGAGTCATCAGACACTGATCCTTTTTTCCACAGCATGGAATATCTCAAAAGGCACAAAATTGCATTCAGACATGATCACATGGAAGGTAGTTTTCAGTTTATTCACTCTCACAATCCCTCACTGAAACCAAGTCCTTATTCATGTGTCTTTCTGATACAATGCAGAAGAAGTCCACCCAGGCAGCAAGTCATGTTTAGAATATCCTCTTGCTTCTGGTCCCTTAAGTAGACTAAGATTTCCATATTCCATAACTCTGTGTAGCTCTTCTCCTTCTCCATACCTTTTGACCTTAGTTTGTAGATCCTCTCTACGTAGTGTTGTATCATTGAGTAAAATCTTACTCTCTACTGAATATTTTATCTGTAGAATTAATTAGTTTCTAGCCTTGAATCTACTACCTTATGCTGCTGAAAGACCTCATAGGTTCGATAACAGCAGTATTTACAGAATCACTGAACCACAGAATCGTTGAGGTTGGAAGGTACCTCTGGAGATCATCTAGCCCAAGCCCCCTGCCAAGCAGAGTCATGTAGAGCAGGTTGTACAGGATCGTATCCAGACGGATTGTGAATATCTCCAGAGGAGACTCCACAGCCTCTCTGAGCAACCTGTTCCAGTGCTCTGTAACCCTCAGAGTAAAGTATTTTCTTATATTCAGCTGGAGTTTCCTATGTTCCAGTTTGTGCCCATTGCCTCTTGCCCTGGCACTGGGCTCCACTGAAAAGAGTCTGGCCCATCCTCTTGATACCCACCCTTCGGATATCGATACACATTGATAAGATCCCCTCCACACCACTAGCTACAGGCCTCCAACTGGGCTGTGCCGCTGAGCACAACACTCTGAGCTCTGCCATCCAGCCAGTTCCCAACCCACCTCACTGTCCACTTTTCTTACATAAGGCTTCTATTACGCACACATGGCAAAAGTACACATTCTTAGGTCATGCGGTGTAATTTCCACCCAACGGTTAATGAGGTTTTGATGGTCACCATAAGCAGAAAAGTGGCATAAATCTTGTCTGCATCTGAGATGTTTCTACATCTGCATGAAAACATGAACTTTTACATATAAAATAGTTCATAATGTTCAAAAAGGAAATCATTGCCAATTGTATCAAAATAATCTAAAAAATGCTTTATTTTTGGTGGGAGAGGGCATAACAATTTGGATCAAAATCAAAAGTTTTCAAATGTAAAAAATAGACATAATCTACTATAATAATTTAAAATGTTATAATGACTATTATGACATAGAAAGCGATCTCCAAAAGAAAAGGTCACGGCAGTGTGAAAACTGGTAGTTCTCTTTTCTGACAAGATTAAGACAGAACATTTCCATCCTACAAAATGCTACATTTGCATATGCACAGATTCACACATATGTTTGCAAATTGCAACCTGCTACAACCCACTTCTTTTTTTTTTTTCCAAAAGTTTTATTTGTGGAAAAAAAAAATGTATTTTCAAGACAGAAACAATATGTTCAGAAAGTTTCAGAAAGCTTCCAGCCGCAAGTGAATGCACTAGTAGAAAATAATCCTGTTTGTCCTGTAAAGCCACCATAAGGTGATGTTCTAGATAGTTTAAACCACCCCAAAACTCAAGTTACTGTGCACTAACTATGGAGGATTAAAGTAATGTGAGGCAACAGTTTTTCCATAGCTTTTTTTATATGGATCCATCACCAGCACCTTGGCTTTAGAGAAAAGGGAGCCTACCTGTTCCTTAACCCCATGGCTTTGTTGGCTCTACTATACAAGTGGAATGCATTTTTCGAGCAATCCTAAGCTCAGCAGCAGTCATGCCATGGGTTTCCCAATTGTCCGTTTCCTGCCGTGGCAGGTTGGAGCCTCAGTGCAGTTTGTCCTCAGCTCTGCAGAGCAAAGCTTCTTTCCCTTGTAGGACAACTGCCTCCATTTTCTTTCTAGACAGATAAATAAATAAATTAGTTAAAAAACACACGCTGATTGTATTGAATCACAAAACCAACATAGTGCTGCGGTGGAAATTCCTTCCTCCCCCCTGGCTTTCTGTCTTCACTCGGAGCCAGTGGTTACTGGAACCACAAAGCTCTGCATTTTGGCAGGCCAAGTCTTTGCCTGGGTCCACCACCACTCATTCCCAAGCCCTTAAGGGGAAAACCCAGGCTAGCAAAGCCATACAAACACACCGATGAAAGCCCGTGTCAGCAACGTATGCGTACAGACCTCCCTACCTTGCTGGATTAATGATTTCTGTGGCAGACTCACTGCTGGTTTTACAAGCACAAACTCGAGGCAGGAGAGGGGAGGAGGGGAGGGCTGAGAGAGGAGACATCGAAGTTTAACGACAAAATCACGGTTGGCTTTGCCAGGACATTTCATTATATAAGTTGAGCGGTAAGATCGTTTCCTACGCCCCTGTGACCAAAAGAATGCAGGGAGCAAGCAGCTCGAACCAGCCAGTGAAACAGATAGCTTACTGAGTCAAGGAGCAAGCATAGGCTGTCCCAGCCTCTGCAGAGCAGAAGTGCAGCCTCGCCAGTGAATGAATGAGCTGCTCCAGGGTTTCTCTAACTCCGGTCCAGCAGATTAAATGATTCACTCCAGAGTTTACAAGGGAAAGCCTGAGTAAGCCAGCCAAAGGCAGAGTGCAGTAAGCATGCAAGGAGTTCAACTCAGGATTCCTTATTAAAGGAATAGAAATGAACAACAATAAAGTTAAATTCCAGCAGCTGAGAAGCAAAAGGTTCCATGTTTCTACAGTCTCCAGGCTGAAGGGCTTGTAATGCAATGCTACTGCTTTCAGTGTTACTTCTCTTTTCCAAATCCATTCCCACATCACACACAAACATACAGACATGCTCATCCTTCTCTTTTTGCACACTGGGATCTCTGGAGCTAAATTGGTTTTATTACCTACGTCTGCACTACCCATTGTTCCTTAGCTCACCAGAATTGCAAACAACAAATGATAAAGTAAATAATAACAGGGTGATCAACACCTATTTTCCTCCTTATGACAAGAAAAGAGACATGTTGGTATTTAATTCTGCAGCAGTACCCCACAGATATCATCCAACACACTTGGAATAAACCCTTTTCAAAGACCACCACAGTGGTCAACAAGTTCCTACAAATAATGTCAAACTTTTGAACTAATCAGTGCAGAAGCTTGAAAGGCACCCTAAAAATGAAGCTGTAGCCTGAAAGTGAATGCTTCTCATCTCTCCTGCTAATGTTACATCAAGTTTGCAAGATTTATGGGGCCGGAAAAACAGACAGCTTAGCAGATTCTGGATGTATAACCCAGTATTTAGTTGTTTCTGGTATTTAAAATAAAATATAAATATCCTTTGCAAATAGCTCCCCCAAAACTCCTATTTACAGCCCTGAAACAGCACCAAACTCCCTACATCTCTCCTCTTAGTGTTTCCCTCTGATTAGAGTAGTTATCACCTGTAATTCTGGCTTTGTGATGTTCATTCTAGGAGCTTAATTCTCCCCACACCCAATAGAGAGGGAAGCAAGGTGCATCTCACCTGCAGTAGTTGCTTTTCAATTTCCAGATGTTTCATCATGGTGTATTGCAACATCTCTGCCTGTTTTGGGAAACACAACCTCACAGCAACAGGGCAATCAGTAAAGATTGCAGGGTAAGTCAGTGGGTTTTATTAGATTGGAGACACAGATCTAGGGAAAAATACAAATACAGAAAAGCAAATAAGACAAGTTCCTTGGTAGGCAAGCCCTTCTTTGAGCATAAAACAATACTAGCAAGTTTGTGCTTGTCTTAAACTATACTTCACTTGAGCAGCTGGTTGGCAGCCAAAATGTTGAAGAGAAGTGTTTGGCATTCTGTCATGAACCATTAGCTGTTCATGGGTGATGGGACAGGAGCAAGAAAACAGGGTTCCTGCTCTTGACATAAAGTTAAGAGTAACAAAACCGAGACATCTTGTTTTAGGTAGTCATACGCTCACTGACATTCCCTTCTGTTTGTATATGCATCACTAAAAAAATAATATAGATATTAACTAGGGTATACAAAGCCATTTCTGAGATTTGGAGAAGCTTAGATCTCAAAATAAATTCTATCCCATCTGTCATATCTTGGAGTCACAACAGTCTCCATACTCTTAGTTAAGTCTGAGTGTGCTAGCTCAATAGAAGGTAACCCAGTGTCATTTCCTACAGGCTTCCAAAAGTGCTAAAACTAAGATGAGGTTATATAATCATATTTTTCCTTCATATTCACAGGGTTGCTTATCTATGTCAGGTTATTAGGTTTTCTCACTGCTTTTGTTGCTTTATTCACAAATGCTCCTGAAGGTTTTCAGCTGGAACATACCTTCCTACTATGAACAGAGAGAGCTGTGAAAAAAAGATACCACCAATCCAGGACTGCTGGTTATTCATCTTGTTTAGGTATAGAACACAGGATTTCATTTAGACTCCACAGTCTCAGACATTTGGACCTGCCATTGTTGAGTAAGGCATTGTTGACCAGAACACATAAGTGCTGAGCAGTTCTTTAAAAAATGTGCTCTGAATTTTATATTCCCCCTAATCTTACCCCAGAGATGGGGAGAGCTATTTTTGGCAGAATAACCTCTCTGAGGCCAAGCAGCATTCCTGACACTATAAACTCACTCTGGCCTGCTGAACCCTACCTTTCAACCTGTTTCAGTCCAAGAATTATTATTATTATGACTGTTCATTCATAGTGAAACCATTAACATCTTCTGTGCTGGCATTATGACTGTGTTTGTAGCACTTCCTTTAATCTCAGTATACTTGGAGTTCAAAAGGATAGCAGCAATAAGAAAGAGGTCTCAAATGTTTGGGGGACTCCAAAAAGGAATGGAAATGCACAGATCATGGAATGACCCTTCAGAGATGGTGCAGAGTCCCCAGAAACCCAGTGACAAATAATTTTCTGTTGCCCAATTCACTCTGCATTAGTAAGAGGTGCTGTGTTACACAGTACCATCTATGAATGGCCATGCATGAAAAAAATGTAAAGGCAGTTTGGGTGGACTTCTTCCATCCAAATATGGATAATCTTTTTCTGTGAGTTTATACTCTAAAAATTACACCTAATCCCAGCATATTTCATCCCTCCCAGGAAAGCAACCTCAGCCCAGAGTACTTCAGAAGCCTTTTTTTTTTTTTTTATATTACTGCTACAATTTCATGGATAATCCCAGCCAACATTAAAGTCATGCTTTGTCAGCTGTCATATAAATGTTAAAGTTAAGTGCACTGCAGTATTTCTGTCCTTCAAGAAAGTCCTGGCTTTCCTGAAGTTGTTTTATTCCAAGCTGAAATAGGGGACATTTTGAACTTTTCACAGAACATTAATTCTAAAAAGCTTGCTTTTACTTAAAACAAAATATTTTATTAATCCTGAAGATGTAACATTGCATTTCAGTTCAGTAAAGCTAGCTGCAATGCCAGTTTTCACATCAAGTGAGAATTTAACTCTTCCTTTGTTGGTATATTCTGAAAATCCTAATCCCTCTTTCTCTCTTCTGAGTCAAGTTCATGCCTCAGTGATTCACATACTCACCTGTTTTACTTGGTTTTTAGGTAGAGAAAAGCACTTTCATTTCTAGAGAAAGGGGATGGCCCAATGGGGAGACCAATTCCAATCTGAGGTAGAAATGCAGCTTAATATGCTGTCAAAAAAAGATTTGAAACAGACCTTTCTGTGCCAGCTGATAAAATTGAAATGTTCTGCCTTGGGCTGAGGCACCTCAGGTTGGAAGTTGACATTTTAACCTTTTCCCATGAAAAAGGCACTTTCTGGAGCAAAGTAAAGAGGAGGAGGGGAGAGAGAAAGAAATGTCAATATTCGAGTCCTGCACTTAAGCATTTATAAAAGTATCAATATGAGACAACTCAATCATGTATGTAACCCCAGAGTAAGAATCAAGAAGACAGGGTAGGGCTCCTGGGCATGACTTGGCTGATGCCAAGTGGTTTGGCTTCAATGCCCTAGCTCCTGCAGCAGACTGCCAGGCGTCTCAGTCATGGCTTGCAGAAATTCATCTAACCACATCATGATGCGCACAACCCGTGGCCACTACAAAGTAGTTGTACGTTAACTTCTCAGTCTGCCCTTTGTGCTGACTGAAAAAAAAGGATGAGGTGCATGGTAAGCAGATATCCTTGTTTGATTTATCTTAAGCCGATAACTTATTCCACTTACGCTACAGCATCAAGGTTTAAAAAACAGATGACCCAGCTGACCTCCAGCGACATCCACCCAGCCCCTCTCCCTGTTGGCTCTCGTCAAAGTCCTGCCCGTCAAGCACTTGCAGAATTTCAACCTCGTCAATCTCAGTATCACAGGCAGCAGGAGTTTGTATACAAAGCTGTCACCACCCTCATGAGTGGGTGGATTTTCCAGCTCATCTGTAACCTGAGTGGCACTTCAGCCCTGGGATCTTTCTTCCTAGTGTCAACAGCACGCAGCGCTGTGCTATCCTGTTACACATTATCTTCGATCAAGTTGATGGGCAGAAGGGAACAGAGCCAGGAGTAATTGTGACAGGCTGGGTGTTTTTACAGGCACAATAGTTAATGGGCTGGTTAATGTAAAGGATTAGCTCCTTCATCCCCAGGACATATGAGAGGGGAGGAAGGGGGTGGTCTTACTCAGAAATCCCCAGTAGGAATCACCGTGATCAGCTTGTAATGAGATAGAAGCAAATCAGAACAATCCTTAGTAATATCTTCTTGTTGGCACAAGGGCTGGTATTCTGGGGCCATGATGCTCATGAAGGATACACAGCACCCGGCTCAAAAACCAGAAGCTAGATGTCTCTTCCCTGAAGCACAACTCACGAGATGACAAAACAAATGCTCTCTGCCTTCAGCCAGGGGATGGGAGGGAGGGAAGTGGAAAGCTCTCGGCTGCACTGCGAGGAAATCAGGACTCCTGAAAACTCCTCTGGGCAGGCATTTCAGAGCATTATATCTCTGTTGGGGTGTTCAATAAGCAGTTGCCCAGAGGTATTGCTGCATTCTGGAGCTGTCTGTGTGTACGGTGGATATTTGCCACATTGCCTAAGACAGCAAAGCCTGTAGAGCCGACCCTGAGGCTCCAGTCTCTCCCTGCTGCATCCAACGTACATTACAGCAGCATTATCCAGAGGAGTCCATCAAGTGGTATTGTATCACCACTAAGTGCCCAAGCTTATAGGATTTATGACCATATGCTCACATGGCTTATGCATGGAGAAGTTTAGAAACCCTTCTCCCAAATTCTTCAGGCATGCTCAAACCTCTTGCCTGACGGCTGGATCATCTTACAGCACAAAGACTGTCCCACCGAGACACTCTCCAGAAAAGCTGCTAAGCACCAGAAGAAAAGGGACCGCAGTCGGCAGGAATCTGGGAGGAGTTTGGGCTGGCTTGATAACATCCCAGCGAGGAAGGTAAATCACAAGTAGTCAGAAAGCTGGGGCAACAGGACGAGACTGTTCTCCCTTGTGTCGTTAACCCAGGGAGATGTAAATTTGTCTGTGGCCAAATAGTTTCCAAGTCTGTTTTAACATACCGTCATTTGGGTTTTGCATCAGGCTACAGGGAATTTGGCCATGTCCACAGGCCAAATTTCTATCATCTGCATAACAAAGCGATGTTTAGCATCTTCCTCACCACCATAACTTCCAGCTGTGTCACATGATCCCAACTACTCCAAAAAAATGCAGTTTGACTTGGTGAAAGTTCATTGAAAAATTTATCTCTTTCCTTCCCTTATTCCCCAAATTGACATCCTAATTTCTGCATCAAAAGGCATAGGAAACCAAAATATAACTTCTATTTAGCTGCTTTTCCATTATTTGATACATTTTAACTATTGTTTCATATTCTGATATTTAGGTAAAATGGAAAAAAAAATACAAGAAAAAGTTAAACTAAGCTTGTGATTTTTCCATCTTTGAGTGACTACTTCCCATGCATTTCAGCAGCATTGTGTTACTGAACTAATTTCAAGATCCAGCCACTATGCTAACCTATGTACAAACACTATCTTTCCTTGTATGAATCTGTGCAATTATGATTAAGATATACCCTAAGATTAAGCACAATGACACAGAGAAGGACTGTAAGATAGCTGGTGGACTGACCCCTCACATATTTCTCAATTAAATGAGGACTGGGTTATGGGGAGGCAGAATAAAACCTGGCTGAGAAACCATCCAAGGTCTTTTGAGGCTGATAGTATCAAACCACCCTAAGGAGGGCAGGTAACTGGTCTTCATGAAGGCACCTCAGGGAATTACACAATAGAGTGGAATTTAATTCACCAAATCTTATCAACATCTAAAATTCACATAGAAGGGCTATTTGTTAATGTTCCATCACTGCACCAAGTTGTTCCCACCAGCCTCACTGATCATGGAAGGTACCTAGAACCACACAAGAGATCAGGTCTTTCCTCTCTGAGAGATGAATCCCACCCTATTAGTCTAACTTACAAGAGATGAGTGCAGAATGTTTTCATTATTATCTTTACTCTTATTTTGTAATGATGGCAATCCCTAAGAACCAGCCCTTCATTTCTCCACTGGGCATCCTTTATCTTGTAAATTCTGTAGAAAGTTAAATGCGGTTTCTGCTTCTGATTCTTGTGAACAAAAAGATCCAGTTTATCAGAGGAATTTTCTGCTTAGGATATGCTTCAGCTTTAGGAATCCTCACTATGTCCACAAATGCAAAAGGGTTGAAAGCAAACGCTTTGCTGTTGTGAAATATGAGTGTCACAGAAAAGTCAAAAAAGATGCTAATTGTTCTACTGTCAGATCAGGGCTTGAACAGCTTTCAGAAAATTAGCCAGGGGCAACAACCCAAACTACATCAATAATATATAATATTGAATAGCCATTTTCTAAGAGGGACCCATTCATTTCTGAACACTGAATGGCAGAGGAGTTGTTCTAGCCCTACCTAGCAGGCAAGTGCATGGTTTTGCCACGTCAGTTATAGTTAGACATATGCTGTGTCTGAGTAAATAGTAAATGTTGTAGTAGGTCCAACAAAGAACAAGGTCCTCACTCGGCAAGACCCTCCCAAAAGCAATGGGGTTTGGAACCATGCTGCATCAAAGAGCTTAGAGACAAAGCAAGTATTATCATGGTCCTTACAGATCAAGGCACTGAGAGATTAAAGGCTTGATTCTTATGTATACATATAAATGTATAACTATTCTGGCACTGTAAAGGGACCCTTAAGTGACACTCAGTCGTATGCTGAATCTGCTATGCAGAAAGGCCAGCATCAAAAAATAAGACAAAAGGAGTGTTTTTATATTTTCTACCATTTCACAAATAAACAGAGGAAATTAGTGGCAAAGCTTTTAATTGAGCTCAAACAATCAAGGTCTTATTGAAGACCTGTATTTTCAGAGGTTATTTTTCTTATTTCTTTTTCTGTAGAAGTCTCTTAAACAAATATATAGTTTAGTAAAGACTAGAGCTGTTTCAGCTGAAAGTAGACTTAAAATGGTCTTTCTATAGAAGAATAATAGCACAACTCTCAGCATAAGTGGGGAAAAGAAAACAAATATCTTCAGGAAATAATTACAGCAAATTTATCACCTATAAAGCACTCAGTAGTTCAAATTAGACACACCTCATTTACAGATCTATGTTGATTTCATCAGTAAGGGCAAGAAACAAAAGAGAGGGAAAAAATCTCATAGCAATCACACAGTGTTTCCGGCAACCTTTGCAATACCTTGCTTTGCCAAGCAAAACCCACTTCAGTTCTGTGTCAGACCAAAAACAAAGCTATGCAACATGAATCAAGATTATGATTTCATTTACAAAGGAGCTGGGGACAAGGGGGAGTGGAGGGGAGACAGAGAAGAAGGAGAACAGTTAAAAAGTACAGTTAATTAATGTAAGAATTTGACTGGATCAATCTACATGTTCATTTCAAGCCACTAAGCTTCAGGCTTCTGCACCTGGACAATTCAGGTTGCCTTCCATGCTAACAAAACAGCAAAACTGATTCAACATAAACAGCGTTCCATACCACAGACAAATGACGTCAATTTAGGATTTATTTATACAAGGCAAGCCTAGATTAGAAGTAGCAGATGAGAAAAGGATGAGGAAGGGTGAAAGGGAAGGGAAAAAAAAAGAAAGAAAGAAAGAAAGAAAGAAAGAAAGAAAGAAAGAAAGAAAGAAAGAAAGAAAGAAAGAAAGAAAGAAAGAAAGAAAGAAAGAAAGAAAGAAAGAAAGAAAGAAAGAAAGAAAGAAAGAGAAAGAAAGAGAAAGAAAGAGAAAGAAAGAAAGAAAGAAAGAAAGAAAGAAAGAAAGAAAGAAAGAAAGAAAGAAAGAAATGAGATCAAAGCCTTTTTTCAACAAAGAATCTGAAAATGTACAGCATGTTGAACATATTCTTAAGTCCTTCTGGAAAAAAAAAAAAAAGTGAGCATGATCCTTAGTTACAAATCAAAATTTCACATTTGTTGCTAAAAAACTGTAATAAAAGTTGGTCTCGATTAAGAAAATACATATTTTTTTAATCCTCCATGAGCTTTCATATAGTTGAGGTGTAGTTCAGGTGTTTGAACATTTGGGGAAAATGAAATATATTTATGTGGTATTAATATATGGTGCAGAAGAAGAAAACAAATAGGAACCTGATTAGGGAAGTGCCATACCTGCCCAGCTCAGATACGTGTTTTCCCTGGTATCGCATCTTCTACAGAGGCCAACAGCTGTAGTGACAGAGCACAGGGCAAGCTTTGAGTGACGCATCTCAAAAATGCTCTCCCACTATACAGAGGTCTCCAAGGCTTCCGAGACTTTCTGCCAGGATGCCCAAACCGAAGGCAATTCCCACTGAGAAAGCACCTGATTTAGAAGCCTCAGCCTCTTCCATGGAGACCCTAACTTGAACCTAGTAGAGGGTCCCAGAATATTGGTGCTCTCTCCTGCTCTCACAACCATGTTATTATTGTAGCTTCTGGTGTTTGGTAGCAGCTTTAATGTGTATTATTGCACCGTGGGAAGTGTATTCTAGCTAGGCAGTGTAAAGGCAACCTGTAATGACGAGACTCGACTGAGACATCAGTCTTTCGAACATCTAAGGTTAGAAGACACAAATCCAAAAATCCAAACGAGCGAATTCCAGTGCCTCCCAACCATAGTGTAAGATTTTGTTTCTACCCAGATGAGTTACTAACCCCTCATAAATTCAACAATAAGCATCAAATGGATTTCCTGGTGGCCTCCATCCAGTGAGCTCAGATTCATGCCAACAGGACAACAATCTCTAGCTCATTGAGCAGGAAAAATCTTATGGCCTGCATTTCCCCCTTCCTCCTGATATGGAAAGTGGTGAGATCCTTTGATGGGATAGAAGCCCTGAATAAGTTAAGACAGCAGAAAATCAGAACCAAGCACTGTACTCATAAACCACCTTTCATACCAAAGGATTCACATGTCTCTTATGAATTTATTTAAAGAGGATGTGAAGACTGCATGTAAATACCACCAATGGAGAATTGAATTTAAGATGATGTGAATCCAGAGCACTATCATTAATATAACCTATTAGAAAGTGTGTTTTACAATTTATTTCTACATCAGAAAGTGATACAGATCAATAGCAGCCATTCCTTGGTGTAATGCAGGTGACGCTTTGTTCCTCTACCTGTGTTATCTGTGAGTCAGGTGAGAAGTTCAGTCTGTGTCAACAAAACCGCAGGGAGTATACCACAGCATGTATAACAGGCAATAGGGTGACTAGAGCATCAGCCATGTGCCTGTCTTTAAAAGTGGGTGAAGCAATGGGTCAGAAGGGAGAAAATGTCTTTCAAATCAGCACTTCTACTTAAAAGTTGTGTAGATGCTGATTCAGAGTCCCATAAAGATATAGGAATGGAAGGAGGTTCAGAAGGACATTTCATCCACCCCCTTACCATACCACCAAGACTACTAGTTGAACATATTCTTATCCCTCCAAGGATTGTTTTCTGGGGAATTTTTTTTGCTTCTTTTGCTTCTAATATTTTTAATACTTTTCTTACTTTTTACCGTTACCTACTAAGGCATAATGGGATCAGATTCCAAAGAAATCTGTCTTCAGGTACCACATAGGCTAACAGACTGAACAAAGTAAAATGCAGGAACACAGAAATTACCGTATGATGGTCAAAACAGCAGGCCAAGTAGTCTCTTCCAGGGCAAAGTATAGGTACACGTACACATATTTGTATGCAGCTACCCAGATATAGCTATACTTTTACACATATACAAAGACATACATCACTGCTGAGAAGTTGTGAGGACTTACAAGGTGTTTGAGAGGATGAGATCATTCTGAGATGTAATGTTTCTCTCTGAAAGTTCAAACAGAGTGAAATCCTACAAGGTACTGCTCTGATCTGCATTTCATGAAGGAGAATCACAGCATATGCACATATCACAGATCTAAATATGATGCTCTGTATTTATAAAATAATTCATTGACTTACTATAAGAAAAAAAAAGTGATATTCCATGGTTAAACATAGTAAATTAAAAAATAAATAAATAAAGTGAAGGCTATTAAGTGGTTAATTTCCAACTTTTTGCAAATAATCACCTGAAAACCCACTTCTCTCTGGCCATCCCAAATAGTTGTCTAGACAACTAACACCTGCTCTTAATTAATGCCTAATATCCCCAACCGGAAACAGTGCTGCCTTATGACACAGACATGACCTCTGATCATCTCCTTCTACCAGCAAATGTTCAAAACAGCTGAAGACAGCCAAGCCCAGTTAACACTGCCCACCTGCTGCGGCAGCTACTGGAGCCTGGACTGCTCTGCTGTACTGAGTTCCCTAGGGTTTTTGTTTTGTTGATGTGCTGTGTGCAGTGACCTGAATTGGCACAAATTCGGCATTCACACACAGACAAAGTTGGAAGGAAAGGGGAAAATATATGCAGGGTGCTTGCTGTGTGTTTTCTTTCCAGAGAAAGGCATCACTCCTGCATTCCAGTATCGCAGCTGACAGTAGCTTGTCTATTAATCCCCTAGGACTGTCTATTAATCCTCTGGCCCTTGATATGCAGTGGTCTGCAATAGGAGAGATCAGGGACTATCTCTAAAAAGCCAGTGCAATATTTATTTTTAATCCAACCAGTCTCCACCAGCAGCCCAACAATCCAGGAGAACCCTGGTATTCAAAGTCTGGGTGAATCCCACTGTCATACAGGGAGGCAAAGCACCTCCTGTTGGAAACATGAACAACAGTGCTGATCGCCTCCAGTTAAACTTGTCCTTTCAGCTCCAATCACAGAAGCATAGCAAAATAAACCCATCTCTGCCTACCCGTTATATAGAGGAAAGGGTATAGACCATAGACCTGCCTCCACTGAGACACATTTGAAATTGTTGCTGCTGATGGCTGGGTGACATTTCTTTCCTAAAGAAAAAGGAAAAATCTTATTTTGTGGAGGTGTAACACACAAAGCATAGCCAATGGTAATCTTTCTTCTTGAAAAAAATAGGCCAAATATAAGATTTCAAAGTCAGAGAGCCCCAGGTGACATTTTTAATATAATAAACTATTCATTTATTCTCAGCCTAAAACATTCTCAGTCTAAAACATTACTTTCAAGTCTATTTAATTAGCACTGAATACTAGTAACTAAAAAGACACAAATTTCATGGAGGGAACTACTATTTCAAAGTTTTACCTTCACTTTACATTCACTACCTATGCTAGAGTATAAGCCAAAAGCTTATGTATTTTTGTATAAGCTTTCTATATGTAGCCCAAACATCGTGACAAAGTTTTTCCTGGGTCTATCTAAGGAAGACTTCGGTTCTTAATGTGATATCCAAATTTAAGAAAACAATGGCTCTGACATATTGTCCATCACTGTCAGATGCTGGCTTCCCATGCTGTCACTGCTGTGATAATCACTCCATGGGGCAACGAGTTCAAATATCATCCTTACTTCTCTACTCCAAACTGTTCATCCCATCTTTGACATTAGTGGCCTAGGCCTCTTCAAACCAGACCATGCTACACATCCTCTGGCATCCTCCAGTGGTATGAGTAAGGAAGGGACACGATTACCCAAATAAATGAGAACTGGCTTGTCAGCTTGCATACACCTGTAACTGCTAATTTCACATCAAGCAGAGATGTGGTCCACATGGGTCCATCTAGTGCCTGTCAAGAGCAGAACTCTGTTAACTAAGGAGAAAATACATAGTTGAATGACGAGAGGTGGGGTAAAGATTGAAACAAAAAAAAAAAAAAATGAACTGAAAACTTGCAATTTGCTCCCATTGCCAGATGGATTTCCTCCCAGGCTCTCCACTCCTTCCACAACAAGATGAAAATCTTGATGTGAAAGAGCAATATTTTCACATACATACACATGTTTGCACACGTATGTCATATATGTACACATGTCATTTCTAGATTCGTGCTGTGAACAAAGCTTAGGATTAAATGACTGGTTAACAGCCTGGGGAAAGGACAGTTTTTACTCTTGCTGTTATACTTGGGCTGAAGAAGAAAGATGAGATAGGAAGGCAAAAAGAGGAAAGCAGAGGAATTTGTGGGATTTGTCCAAGTTCATCCACATATTAAAAAGGGGCAAACACGGAGTGACAGGGAGATAACACTGAGCAGGCCTCCACCATTTTGCAAAACGTCACCTATAATTTCAAGGGGTAGGAACTCAAAGCTGACAGATTTTTGGAGCCAGCTGCAGTGCTGTCATGGGGGTGGGGAGAGGAAGAGGAGGGGGGTGATTGGGAGGGAGCAGAGCTTGTGGAGAGGAGAGAGAGGCAAGCAGCACTGAAGTCACCAGCAAGGTGTCAGCAGCAGCTCATGTTCTGCGGTCTCTGCTCACAGGCACAGCAAACACCGCTGCTCAGCTTGGATGCGCTTAGAGAAGGAGCACTTCATAAACTCTGCACTCAACCATGGCCGGGCTGGGAAAATCCGACTAGTTCGTCTCCTCCGGGGTGGCTGCTTGCGCCGCGTTACCTGACGTTTTCCCTGACCAGCTTTGCATTACTCAAGTGCCGGAGGTTACATTAAGGAGGTGTGAACATCATGAGTCTGGAGAGGAGCCAAAGCTCACGAAGGTCAAGAGAGGATTATTACCACCAACTTCAACTGGACTTTCAATCTGTTCCATGTGCAGACTGAGACTTTCCCTGCATACGCCTAAGAAAATAAGGTGACATAGCATGTAATTAGTGGGACCACCTCATGGGCTTGCTTGAGATTCCTCTCTAATGTCAAGTTTGCTAAATTCTCCTGGGAACATTCCTGTAGGGAAAATGCAAAATGCATCTTCTAGCAGGTTTCTGTTGTCTTAGAAGAAAAAGTGGCCAGGAGAAGCTCAATGGCATGAAGATGTTCAAAATATGAAGACAACATGCAGAATTAGGGCTGGAAAAGTAATATGGTGGTTAGCAAAAGCTGAGATCAGTTACCTGCTTTGGAGATGTTTTCAACCACCAAGGACAGACAGCTCAGACGGCCAAAATGCTGAGTCATTGCACCTTCACTTATGAATACAGAACCAAAGCAATTAAGGGGTACTGGAAAGATAAAGGCACGGAAATCAGTGAGGCAGTTCAATGTTGTGATTGAGAAGGAGTTACTCCATTAGCTTGGTAGGTCCTCATCTCGTTTAACAGCCTTTGCAGATCTCGCTCAACGTGCTGAAATGCATCTTCAGCTTTGCCATCAACCTTCAAATAAATTACCACGGAGAGGTGTTTAGAGACCCCATAGTTAGCAATGTGTTTTGAGAAAAGCGCTAAAGAATGATGAAGAGTTGGTGAAATTTTATGTTACAAATATTTTTACAGCTTTAGCCCTATTTTTAGCTAACAAATCATCTATGGACCAATTATAATTTCCTTCACACATATTAAGTACACATAAGAATTTGCCAAACACACTGGTGTTAACCCCAAACATTCAAAAAACATGAGTCAGCCCTCTCTGCCTTTTCCCTCCCATCCCAGGCATATTATCGAATTAAAATCCATCAGACTTTTACAAAAATAAATGTAGGCTCATTTGCCTTCTCGTACTGGAAAATTTTCCACTTTGACTTTTTAAGGCTTCTTTCTGCACTTCTGAGGATTATTACTTTATTTTCTTTTTAAAACAAACCTGAATTTCTTCATAATTACTGGTCTTTCAGTGTGAGGGATGCATAAAAAAACCCTCCAGATACAGCAAAGTCTGAGACAAAAGCACATACAATTCTTGGATTTGCAGATTTCAGTTGAGCTCATTTGGTCTTAGTTGGTTTTCCTTCATTATTTGGAATATGCAAGTAAGCAAATATGGTGATTACTGCTTCCTCTTCCCAGCTGGGATTGCAGTCAGATTGAGGTCACGGTCTTACCCTCTTAAGTGTATGCTGGAGCAACTTGGAGGCTTTCAGTCTTTCCAGAAGGAGTCATTCCGCCTTCATCCAAGTTGGCCATGATGATTATGGACCTTAATTCATTTGCCTAAACACAGGCATTCAATGCTCTTTGAGATGCTCTCGGGGATTCTAGCTGATCTCCAGCATTTGGAGAACCAGAAGTATTCTACTAACGTTTCTATTATCCACGAGGCTCATGTGGATGTCTCAGCCTTCCAAGAGGCTCAAAATGCACTAGACGCTTATATTGAGGGAATTTTGTGCCCTTGCTCCAGTGCAGAGAGGTCCATGAAACAGCTCTGAAGATGGCTTAACCAAATTAATACTTCTCATTACAATGAATTTCTGGTGAAGTCATTACAACTTGGCTGATGGCAAGACAATTTACTAAACCATTTGCAATCCTCTGCCCACTGTCCCCAGAAAAATGTGGTTGCTGGAGTGGTGTTTTGGCCAAACAATCATCTCTAAATCTGTGAAACTTCTGCAGCAGAACCATCTCTCTCTCTCCCCAATATCAAAACAAAGGAGATGTGTCTCTCTTTTTGTGAAAATACTTCCAAGCCCCTTCAGGCAGATTTGAGAGCTTTCCTTAGCTGTTGCCAATATAGCTGTGCTAGACAATTACGTAAACCATAAGATTCTCAGCAGAGGAACTGCGGTTGGGTGTAGTGATATTCTCATGGTAGCAGGACTCAAGCTGTGTCAGTTTTCTTTTTTCCAAACCCTGCCCAATTCAGTCTTTTTTTATGCAGATTAGAGTATCTCCTCATCTGTTCAGTGTAATGGCTACCCAGAGCTATAGTTTGTCACCAATTCCCCATCCAATAACCATTGTGAAAGCTGGACACATCAGAAGGCTCCATCACATGGAAAGCTGGACCACCCTTTTTTGATGACAAGAATATACACTGAATTTTGCTCTTAGAGACCTTTGGAGTAGATTATACATTTAACTCTCTGCCAAACTTGTCAGAGAAGACTGCAGATGTATCAGTTAATCTTAATTTAGTAAGACTTTGTGTATTAAACAGTGTAAAATACCATTAAAAATACAGTAAGAGTGCAATGTAAGCAGTGATTTAACAAAACACATGTAAAAATAGTAGACATGCTTGCTTAGATTTGCTTTAGGTATGGTAGCAGGAAACATTAAATAAAACAGTTAAATAAAATAAATTAGATAAAATTTAAATTAAATGAATTAAATAATTGCTCACAAATATATCTCTGGTGAAGATGGGAAGTAAGTATTCCCAAAGCAGAGATCAGAAAGCCAGCCTGTTTAAAGCAGCAAAGAGGTATATGTTTTATGTTAACTAAGAGAATGTTATTTTAGCAGTAAATATGCCTGATAGATAGATAAGTGGATAGATAGATAAATTAGATAAGTTAGTAGTAATACTATCTAAGCATTCTGTATAGGTAATGAGACTACATTTACAGGGGTTGTGTAGGGGCTTGACACTGATTTTCAGGTCACAATTTAAATATGTGTTTAACCATCTAGCTTTCTGCATGGACGATGCTTTAGAACAGCATGTCTGGCGTTCCTTGCACTTCAGGACTTTCTTTCTCATCTAATTGAACAGGGCCACAGAAATGCACGGCACATATAAGATCATCTGCAAAGAGCTTCTTTTTGGACCAGTACTCATTACTGTGCACTGTGGCAGACACTGAAGTAAATCCCTCCTGGCCTGTGTGGTTTTGTGTGAATCCAGGGAAAAAAAAAAAAAAAAAAAAAAAAACAGATCAGCTTTCTAAGCAGTGATTTTCCTTGTGCTTTCCTAGAAACCCTGCACTGCTTTTCCCATCTCTTGCCAAGCTGTATAGAATTGGATGAGCATAATTTTTCTTTTTTCTCCTTCAATGTGAGTTAACACCAGTGTGAGTAAGTTTGTTATTGTAACTTAACCCTCTCTTGCAAAGTGCATTTAAAGCACCTGGCTTTGCATTTTGAATGAAACTGTAACAACCTCTACTTTGCTGAAAATGTAGCTGCTCTTTATTTAACTTGCAGGGCTTGTAAATCAGCTGCAATGGATTAGGGTTTAACAGAGTCTCTGGTGAGAAGAGGAGAGAGCAGCTGGAGGTAAAAATGGACTTATAAAATCCCTGAGATATTCAGAGACACTAATATCTGAGAGTCTCCAAATTCTACCTTTCCTGATGCAAAGGAGGCCCCATTTGCCTGTGTTTTGTTTATTTGTTTGATTTGCTCTTTTTCCTTTGAACAGTATTATAGAGACATTTAATGAAATGGATCCTGGAGGCCAGGGAGTGAAGGGGTATCTGTAGGCTGCCTTCAGTTTAAAGGGAGAACTGAATAACTAGCACAGACTTAAATAATTTTCAGACATCTGATATTAAGATGAGAGAAATCCCACCCCCACGTCTACTGACTGGGAACTGTGCCCTGCAGACACTTTTAATGGCTAATGTGGCTGCACGCACCCTAACCTTCCAGGAATGCTTTTTGCTGGGTTATTTGTTGATTTTATGGATCTAAACAAAATCAGAGGGGGAAAAAATAAGGGAATAATAACAACAATAAAGCTAGATCAGATGGGAAACAGCTGAAAATCCAGCTTAAAAGAAACCCCTAGAGGAGTTATCTGCAAAGTCATCTTGAAGATGTGGCAGATTGTAGCTCTGGTACAAGTAGGTCAGGATGTCAAGTTGAGTCAGGGAAGTTAGAAAAATCACTGAGTAGCAGTCATTAAGGGCACACATCACAATAAGTCCAGTAAACAGTTCTGCATTCTGATCTGTTCCCTGAGAAAAGCCCATGATCAAGAAAAGGGAAATCGCACACTTCAAAGTTTTTCATTGGAAAATTGGGTTATATCAGAATCTAGAGTGTCCAAAGACTAATTAAATACTTCGAAGTTTAATGTAGTTATTACTTTAATTATTATTTATTTAATTATTATACTTTAAATGTTATTTAATTATTTATTGTAATTACTTCTTTAATGTTAAAATAGGCTTTCTGAGCAAAACAGGTCTTTCAAATCAGAGGCAATATTTTAAAATAAAGGATATAACTCACTTTCTATCATCTATCTTCCATTTCATCTTTAGTCATCAGAATAATCCTTTGAAAAAGTCTGACAAAGATTCACCCCATCTGAAGGTTTATAGGTTCTTGTGAAATCAGATGATTTGCCCTCTAAACATGCTTATCTAGTGTCAGCTACACCAGAAAAAGTTGAAATATCCAGTTTTGACAAGATATCAAATTTTAGATTGCTAATGTTGGCTGAACTGAGCCCTAGTCTTTCCTTTCTATCACCCTCCAGTTCCCATGTGCAAAATGAGCATCCTAGGCACACTTAAGATGGTGTACTGAAAGGGTGAAAGGCATAAAAATAATGCAGTACCAGTGGAGACCTCAAAAATACCTTTTATAGCAGCCAGGCTTAAGACGTGTTGTCTTTCATGTTCGCTCTTTGAGCTTGGAGCCTGATTTAGCCTTAGATCATTCTGCTTACAGAAGTTCGTCATTTTATTTTGTTCTATCTATATAGGGCATAATACCCCATTCAAATGAATGCCTAAAATCAGAGGAACAAGGGCTGTTCTATACAGCATTGGGTCATTTTGAAACCAGTGGCTTTTTCAGAGGTTGAATGGATCTGCTAGCCAGAAAAGGAACACTGTCAGATTGATGTTGTCATTTGTCACAGGGCTGGGGAAGAAAACCAAAATGTCATCCTGTTTGATTCATGAAAAGTTGTCCTTCATGAGAGATGTTAAAGATGGTTCATTGCCTTTTGTTAACGGAGACTGAGGTGAAAGTTCATCTCACCCCCATCATTAGCAGTGACTTGTCCCCATCGCTGCTTTGAGCAAGAGGTTGGAGAAGATAATCTACAGTCTCCTCTGACCTGAATTTTCCTAAGATCTGGTATGGCTTTCAGGGGAAAATTTGTCCTGGAAATGGGGAGGAAAGGTGAAGAGCACATTTCTACCACCATAAGAAAGAGTCCCCCACATGAAATGACTTGTCCGTGAGCCTGACAAATGCAGCAAGCTCCCACAAGCACTACAGCAAAGCTCAGCTTGGCTAGACTGAACCCTAAGGGGACAAACCCCACTGTGATTCCTGCAAGGAACAACTGTGCATGGAGGAGTCACTCCACTCACTGCACTTGAGCCTTGTTGCTGCGACAATCTGATCCCACCTCTAACTTCATAACCCTAGTTCAGCCTCAAAACTTTCCAATTGTGTCTGCACCGCCATTCCTGACCTTTACTGTGTCAAAATTTTTCCTGTACTCTATCACTCCATAACTGAGATGCAAACCTCTACCACAGCATGGTCCCCTGCTTAAAATTTATCAAGAGAACATATGGTAGACCTGTTTTATATATATATTTGGCCACCAGCAATAACCTCAAAACTTTACCACATGTTAACAAGAGACAGCACTCATTTTCTGAAACCGTCTTTCCTGTCCTTATTTAGAGAGCTATATTTTACAGTTGGCTGTTTGCTTTCTTGGTCAGCACTTGAGTGACCAGGTCACTTACACCATCAGGCTCATACTGCAAGCAGTCAGGTACCTATCTATTTCCCCTGGCTGTAAAACTATTTGCACATTTTTAATCAGAGGTGCTTGATCTCTTTACAGAACCAAAAGTGCTGTGAACAGTGCTGGCAAATTTTAGTTATGCACTGACCCTTAAACACTCAAAGGGAACAGGAAGAAGGAGATTTTTCCTAAAGTCTCGAAGACTGTGTGGATGTGACTGCAACCTAAAGACCCTTTAGAAATGTCTGGACTGTGAATAACCCAGAGGAGAAGACTTTTCCTGCAAGGACATGGGGGACAGGTGATCTCTCTGTGAAGCCCTATTTGTAAATGAAGAAAAACCTCTACTGGGAGATCTGAAATTCTCCATTCCAGAAGTTCAGTTCCAGTTTTGTTCCAGTTTAAAGTCCAATAAGCTCCGGAGATCAAAACTCATTCAGAAGTTTGTGGTGTCCTTATTATGAAAAAAAAAAAAAAGACACGGCCACCTCTGGCTGACAAAGGGTCGTGCTATAGCTCCTATCAGAGACTCATTTCTGCTATTCACAGTGGCCTCAGCAGTATCTCAGCTCTTTACAGACATTACAGAAACCAAATATACCCTTTTAAAACCCCTGAAATATATATATATACTCTTTAAAATATATATAATATAAATATAAAATAAAATATATAAATATAAATATAAATTTATAAATGTAAAATATTCTCACTGAATATTCTCTCTTCACTCCTGTTTATCCAAAGTTCTTTTTCCTCATCCATTAAGGGTTCACTTAAGGTAACTTTTTTTCCTTTGTCCTCAGCATATTTCCTGGCATTCTTGCACCAATTTGTCAACCAGACAGGAATGACTGTATTTATTTCACCTTAAAATATCGTAATGTTTTAACAAAAATAAAATAAAATAAAATAAAATAAAATAAAATAAAATAAAATAAAATAAAATAAAATAAAATAAAATAAAATAAAATAAAATAAAAAATGTCATTAATCATCATTCCTACAAATGTGTGGTCCTGCAGACAGCTTCCCTTTGTCACCAATAAGGAATTCTCTGGGTTCACTATCATGTCTAAGCAGTGAAGTTGTTTTAAGGGTTCAAACTACAAGAGGAGCAGACAGATAGACAGACAGACACTTTATTTACAGAAAGGATCACAGCACTACCATCTTCTGCCAGAAACTCATGAGGCCAACATGTTCCAAATAATGCTGAGTAAAACTCTACAAAATAAGAAGTAACAGTGACCACAAATATGCTGGTGTTTTAAAATCTAAATGAGTTGGCGTTGCCTGGTTGTCTACAGCTTGGAAAAGAACAGCCAAATCTATACGATTGCAGCGAGGCACCCGTGTGCTCTCTGCAAAGGGGTGAATTTGCCAGTCATCTCCTTGCATCCATTAAATGCTGCAGAAAGCCATTTGAAAATGTGATCTTCCTTCCAGAAAGCCACTTGCAAAATGTGTGCATGTCATTCCAAGGAATATAAAACACTGCTGTGTGACCCTAGGCACCCAAACAAAGCAGCTCTTCTGTCAGGATTGTTGAACCCCATATAAGTACTCACAGAACTGTACTGAGAGAGAGGGCATCCATTCAAGAAAATCATAATCCCTGAAGAGAGAAAGTGATGAAAGGTAGCCAGTAGGTTATTCACCACAAAGTGTTTTCCTAGATCTCCTCTGGCCTTGTCTTTATATACAAAGAGGTGGAGTTTGGGGCAAAAAAAAATAAAGAAGTGCCACTCTTCTTGTGCATGTATTTCTGAGTCTGACAACAAGGACATGAAGGATGGCAGTTCCTTAAAGAGATGAGGATTGCTCTTTTTTCAGTGAGGATGTTTGCACATTAAGAATCAAAGGTCATATACCAGCCCCCAGCTACAGCATATAATGTAGACATAGGCATCATAAACTCAGGAGAGTGATTTCCTGCCTTTTTAGTTCTCCATCATTCTTAGAATTTGTATTTCAAGTTGACTCCCCAGAATAACATCGAAGGCCTTGATTAGATATCTGTTCAGAAAATCCATGACAAGGTGATCATATGGTATTTCTGCAGCCATTTTAACACTGTAAGAAGCACCTACCTCTCCATTTTCTGTCTAGGGAGTGAGAGGATTCACCAATGCTTTCTGATTCCAAACTACAAAGTCTACAGCTGATATCTACAGTGGGAGGGCCAAAATAAGAGAAATAATCTTTCTACATGGGCCACCACAGTGATATGACATGGTAGCAATGCTCAGACTGAACTTAGATCTCTGCTTCTACCAGAACTGGAACCCATGAAGAGACAGGAGCATGAAGACAGAAGAGACAGGAGCATGATGACAGAACCCATGAAGAGCAGGAATTTGGTGAACTCTAACGTTTGACATCACTCCATGCTCATGTATTTCCATGGGGGCTGAAACTGAAACTGCCATCTTCACTGTGGTGCATATGATTCTTAGTCAATTTGGGCAATGGGCATTTTAATTGTGACTATTATTTTTTCTTCTTTTGCTTCCTGTCTCTTAACCTCAAGAGCATCAACCTTTTTATTCACCTCTTGCTTGTGAAAAGAGCTGAAAAGCCATTTGTGATAGATAACATACTTTGGATTGTTTGATACTACAGTGCTGTGTTTCCAATTAGGTTTCCTTGCTTTTATCTTCTTTGTGTAATCTGTTCGGTCCCTCCCATTAATTAGAACCTTATTTGCCTTTTTTCCCCTTTAAACAGTGTTTATCCTTCGCATTGTTCCTTGCATCTCTGCTTAGCAAGATTGACTTCTGTTATCTTTGTTTTTTAAATATATGTTTAGATTTTATTGGCACAGACGCTTGTTAAAGCTATCCAACTATTCATTACAGACCTCATGATTTTCCATAGTAAATTTTCTAGACAATCAGCTCTGATCAACATTATTTTTTGTCTCTTTCTACATTCTTTCAGAGAGTTATGTTTTATGAAAAGCACAATACTTCAGATTATTACCTTTCATACATAACATTCCCTCAGAACCAGTGGATATCTGATGATATTCTGATGGCTAGACCTCCAGATGTTTTATTTTATTTATCATACTTGGCTTGTTTTCTAGGACCAAGTCCAGAACAGCCTCTAATCTCAAGGGTTGCTCAACAAATTCTTTGAGGGACTGTGGAAAGATATTAAGGGAAAAAACGTCTTTCCACAACAAATAATTCTGCAAATCCTAGCATTGTCCTTACGTAATTAAAATATATGTTGATCAATAATGACCTTGTAACTGGATTAATAAGGAATTTTAAAATGTACTTTGGGGAGGGCATGGAAACTCTCATGCTTTAGAGAATAAACTGATCTCTTCCTAATGAAAGTCAAGAAGAAACTTTCCAAGGACAGCTTTCCTTAATTGCCTATTGGAAGTTTTTTGCAATTTTTTTTTTCTTTTTTCAGGAGTAGATGGCGCTTGCCATTGCTTGAGATTGAGAACAAGTTCTGAATCATTCATTTGGGCCAGGGTAGCAGCCTCTGTGACCAGAAAACAAACAGAACAAAGATGCAAGAAACCAAGTGAGTAACATGCCATGATGCCTTCCTGCCCACATGGAGCGTGATAGGGCTCAGAGCTGAAGAGCACCTTTCTGGAAGGACAGACCACAGCCACCCAAACTAAGGGGCATGCCTGGAATTAAACAAAGAAGTAGACAAAACAAAGGTCAAGGAGCCCAAAAATAGTCGGAAGAAATATAGGCAAAGGGGCATAATTCCACAATAAAATAATCTCTGGGAAGTTGACATTTTCATTCCTTCCTATTTTCTCTGCAGTTTCAGCCTGGTTTTGGTTTCCAACATAGACAGATGATCAAACTCAGAAGCTGAGATTTAAGCATGTATAGTCAGGCTCCCACATGCAGCAATGTCAAGCCTTTCTACACCAGACAATTCAGACACCCCTACATGAATAGCAAAGGAACATAGGAACATAGTACGTTAGTTATTCTAAGTGGACCAACATTGCTTAACAGTCCTTAACATCATCCCATTCTTCTGAGCTAATGATACCTTGGCCACGGGCTGTGAACCTCTCTAGCCTGCATCTCTCCTTCTCCTGCTCATCAGAGTGCCAGAAGAGGGTATCTCAGTCAGTTCAGGGCTAGGAGGGACATCTGTGGTGGAGGGGTTAGTGCTAGGTTACCAGTTATACAGCTCCAAGTCAAAGGGAAAGGAAAAGGGGTCTTGTAACTCCCACTGGTGTCACTGATGCCATCACTATGAGATGAAAGCTCCTCTGAACAGGTCCAAGAGAGTTCAGAGCAAAGAAAGAGGAAAAGAGATCTTTCCTACTTTAGTTTCACCCTAGCATTGTGTTAAACTTCAGCTTTCGTGAGATCTTTAAGTTAGTAAAGCAAATAGGAAGCTTTGCAGCAGCAAGTCTTGATCAACAGAATGGCAATTTGCTATTCTGTTCAATCCTATTTATACAACATTTTGTCAGAAGAAGCAAATGACATTTCACTTTTCCAGTTCCTAATACAGTCTTTTCCTAGACTATGTTAAGTGACTATTTTTTCTTATTTGTCTGTCCTTCTACTCTGTTTCCTTCAGTAACTGATGAGTAAGTGGAAATCACAAGTCTGGTGTCACATGTGGTCACCCCCATGTAGACAGATCTTCAGCTGAAGTCCTAAGGCATGAAAATGCAACGAGCTAACCCCATAACCAAGCACACAGTCTAACATTGTCCAGTTGCTCTGAAATTCCTCTCATCGGGCTTTACATCAGTGATTTCTTGCAGCCAGGAGCTCCAAAATCAGCAGTGCTCCTGGGAAAGGCAGTGACGGGACAAACTAGAAAGAACCAACAAGAATTTTTTAGAGATTTCAAGGAAGTGTTGAGACTTTTTTTTTTCTTCTAAGGCTTCCCCAAAAAAAATTTCATGTAAATCTCTCATTTCTTTCAAATCAGGTTCCAAACTGACAAGCTGAAATTCAGAACAACACCAACAATAAAAAAGTAGGAAATTTGAGGATTTCCCACCCCACCCCACTTTCAACAATTTCCAAACCTTGTTACTACGATGGCCTGCGAGGGCTCTTTATTTTTACAGCTGCTGCATACCTAGTTCTCCTCGCTGGAAGACGCACACACAGCTCCAGCGATTCTAATCTTTTCATTCCAGGAAAGGAACCAGCTGTAAATCCACTGAAGCAAGATCAGGATACAGCACCAGGCCTGTTGTTCTGGCCTCCCACTGGTTAAGACTTCCCTTGAACCACTCTCACACTCAGTTGTTCTGCCACAAGTCCAGAAACCTCTGGTTTAAGAATCCCTTCCCATCCTGAGATCTCCAGTTCCAACCTCAGTAGACCTCTAAAGGCACCAGTATTACAATTTTCATGATCGTGATTTGCCCCTGCAAAACAATGGTTGACTCAGGTTTGGGGGAGCTCAGTTCCTCCCATCTTGAAAGCACCCAAGAGAAGTGGTATATTTGGATTCTCTCCTAATTTTGTCACTGATGGTGGGAATAAGGTTATCCCAGGCACACTCCCTGTCCCGGGGTGATGCTGTAAATGCATCTGTTGTGACAATGTTGCAGCACTTGATGGCACAGCTCCTTCCCTCTTTTACTCCAAGCAGGGCTGCCACTATCCCTGCGAACATCACATCAGCTTTCCACTGTATGGTAAGCTATAAGAGCAACAAAAATCTTGGCACTATTTAAAAAAAAAAAAAAAAAAAAATCAGATCAGTGATTGGGAAGAGTGACCATTTCCCTGCACCCGTGGAAAATTGCTCAGGGAGTCACCACGTGGTGGTGAGAGCATCACCTCCGGGATGGGGCTTTCCCAAATTTTCACGGTAACCTGGTGCAGAGTGTATACAAACACTCACAATGACTGCCTAGCAACATCTCCTGCCAATCCATGCAGGGGCAGTGCGAACAAAAATGTGCGCCACGTTCTCCAGCTATTCCTGCAATGAAAATATATTATCAAGGAACACAAAAACCTGTGTTGGGTTGATGGGGATGGGGTGGAACAGGACCTCTCGCCCCTCTTTCCACAGCACTAACACAAGCCTGACTTTGTCTTCTTGGCCTTGGGAAGTCTTATTTGGTCTCCTGTGATCCTTGTGTCCCCAGTGAAAGCTCTGCGTATGTAGCGCTGTGTGAAAGGATAACGAGGAAGAGGCAGTTCTGCAGCAGAAGCCAGCAGCAATTTCTACAGCCAACAGGTCAAGAGACCTGCAGGACTTTTCCAGATGTGTGCTGTTCCCTCATATTCTATCTCAACCAGAGGGTGGCCCAGCAAGGGAGAATACAGGATTTGTCATGGACGGACTCTACTGCTCTCAGGGACAGGGAATTAATAGGTCCTGAAAGCAGGGGCCCCACAGCAGCCCTGTGACCTTCTGGAAGGTGTCCTTCAGCACTGCTCAACCTATGAGAGGGCAGGCAGCCCTGAAGGTTGGCCATGGCTTAGCTCAGGCTTTACCCTTTTGGGACACCCAAGCATAGTTGATTTTGGTGGCAGTTTTGGAGGTGGGGGTGTCTACACAGTGAGAGGGGCCTGAACTAGCACTGGGGTGAGCCAGTACATCCATGCAATACTGCCCTTTGTTATGCAAAGATATGCAAATTTATTGAGTCCAGTCTAAAATCCTACTGGCCACTTTATGGTTAGGTTGGGTACTATTATCAATCACACTGAAAGTAAATGAAACATCTTGTTCCAAATCCTGCTGACATTGTCAGATCACTGCTAGCTTGAGAGCACCCCTGTGCATTGCTGGGTCTTTCACCCCCACACCATACTCTACCATTTAAAAAAATAAAAATAAAAATAAAAATAAAAAAAAATAAAAATAAAAATGAAAATAAAAATAAAAATAAAAAAGCTATTTCTTCAGTTTTCTGAGAGGCCAGGAAGAAGACTTTCCTCACTGGAGGACAGTTACAGGAGGTGGGCTTGCAAAAGTCTCCATTTGTCGTCAGTTTAGCTGGCAGCAGGCTACATACCTGTTTTTTTTTTTTTGTTTTTTTCCCAGACTCTCCTGAAGGTACTAAACTGACATAAAATCCAGGTATGTGAAACCTCACTTAGTAGGTGTTCATAATTCCTAGTCAAAATTCAAAGACAAGGCACCTTGCACTTTCTTAATAAGCATTTAATGTGCATAGAAAACCTTGTAAATTATGTTTGGAAAAGATATGCATTTGAGACTTGCAATTAGTTTTGAAACTACTGTAATTAGCTAGCTCCTCCTGTAGACATCCTCCTTTTTATTGCTGTTAAAGATACACCTCTCATTTTCCTTCACAAGTAACATCTCCGCGTCAAGGGTGTGACTGTGGGGACACCCTCAGAGAGTAAGAACGATGTCAGGATCTCAGATGTTCACTTGCTGAAAGGTGGAAACCTTCAGCACAACCTATAATAGGTTCTCTTTGTGGAGTAGTCTAGCTGAGGATGTTTAAATTTACTCTTGTCTCCAGCAGCATTTTAACCCTGGGATTAATACCCACCACAACTTCAAGAAGATAAAATGACAGAGATCTGCAAGCAGGGAAACTGGACCACACGACACATATTTCCTGGTCCTGCATCCATCAACCCTTTGTCTATAGTTTGTTTCCTACTCCTGCCTGCACTGTAAGCATTTCAGTTGTACAAATGTCAGCTGAAAGTGACACCAGCTGCTCTGCAAGCTCCAGAGGCAGTTTCTAAGCACAGCTCATAAATACCATTTCTTACATTTGGCTGTGCCTGGGCCTTTCTAGTCATGATACGCTGCCCTGCTCTCCACGTCTGCAAGAATTAAAACTCCATGAAACCCACGCCTTGCACTACGTCTTTGATCCTTTTGTCTCGACTAAAGAAATCCACGCTGATATATAAAGCATGTGTGATACATCAGCCTGGTAGAAAGCTCCTTCGTGTATTAGCCCTCTTCTGGAGGAGTGAGATTTTTGTGGTATGATGCACAGAGCCAAACCTGCCAGCATTCCCTGGAAAGCAGGAATAAGGAGGAAAAAATCTGAGCTCATTATTTGAGACCTGATCATGTTATTATATATATACATATAAATTATTAAATAAAACATACACCCTGTTCTATTCCCCATTGCCACCCTGGCACAGGGGCCCTGGGAACTGGGTGCTGGTGTCCGGGGAATATTGATCCGTTTGGAGGGTAGGGAGTGGGTTTGTCTGTGCTGGTGAGCAGGAACATCTGGAGGGGAAGGAGGGTGCGTTCCTGAGTGGAGCCACAGCTGGCTGCCCCGCGCGTCCACCCCAGCCACAGTTGGCACAGGCACAGCCTCGCACCGCCGGCACCGCTTCCACATGCTATAACTCTCGCATCACACCCTCAGCCATTCCACACGCTGCCTGTCACTTAGACCATCCCCACATGGCAGGGGCACAGCGTGGCCCTGGCCTCTGGCCCTACGCGATATAAGGACGCGGGGTGAGGGGGAGCCAGGAGTTGGATCATTTGCATCCCGGAGGCATGAGTAAGATCATTTCCAAATACAGCAGCAAGTTGCTGTCGAGGGTTGCAGGACCATTCATACCAGCAGCAGATGATTTGTGCATACTGTCATACAACATTACTAATGCCGCTGGGTTCCCTCCCAAGTGGAATACCACCCCTTTGAGGCAAAGCCTGGCTGGTATTTAACTGCACAAAGGATCCCTATCAACTATCCTTTCCACTAAAGCTCTGATAAATCACTGTCCTGTCCCCATGCAAGTTGCAACGGCCTTGTCAACCTCCCCCCTCCAACACCATAGGAGAAAACCTTCACCCCTCAATCAGCAGCTGGTGGTCAGAACCATCCTGTAAAACCAGCTCCCCCAGGACATGCAGATGATGACCCTCTGAAAGAATCCCCATCCCACCACTGCACAGGGAGGTGGGGGGTCAGGTCTCTGACCCATGAATCAAGAGCCTCCTGTGCTTGCCACAAAGCCACAGGGCTGTTGGATGATCCAAAGATTTCCTTAATTAAAACTAGAAATCAAATTCTCAAAATAGATATGATTCCATATTGGATCTGCTCCCAGGTTTGATTTTGATCTTCCTAGTCAAGCTGTCTCCTTCCATTCCACTGGAAATCACTGGCTGGAAGCCTTTGGCATCCAGTGCAGCAGGGTTATAATAAACGTACTAAGCAGCAGACTAATAATTCCTGAAATGTGAAATGCTGGGACAGGAATCAATGAAATTTCTGGCATTTTAGTGCTCTTACTCAACTTGCTTGATGTGTTTGTCACCATGAAGTGTGGAGAGATGGTATACTGCAGAGTTGCTAAAGCACTCAGTGCCATCTGCCACATCATGCAAGCTGCTAAGGAAAATAAAGGCCTTTAAAACCATGGACAATATTACAAAATATGTTTAACAGCACATGCCTTTTTCTTCTTATTATTATTTTTGTCTGTGTGTGTTGAGGAAGATGAGGCAAGACAACTGATTTATCAGACAGGTGTGATACCTACTGAGAGACTAAAAATACCACCACCACGTTCTCCAGCTTCACTATAAATCAAATGATCAAATGGATGAGAGGGACTATTGCTAACCTTTACCTCCTTTAATTTCACTGTTGGAACAGCCCCTGGGAAAATCTGAGGCAAACAAAAGATGTTGCCTTTACAAGGCAGTAGTTTGAGCAGTTCAAAGCCCTCCAAGATGAATGTAATGCAGACAGGTCATCTAAGTCTTGTGGTTGCCCTAATAACCAACCACAACCTCAGAGTGGCCTGAGCTCATCAGCTATGAACTACATCACCTATCCAAAGAACAAGGGGCTGAAATCCAGTCTCATCTGTCTTGGGGGTAAATCTAGGACAACTCTTGTCGATGACAAAAAACTCACCCTAGGCTGAGTTGAGAACCAAATGTAGGCTTGAACAGCTACTTTCTACCTCTACCCAGCCACCACAGCTTACAACCCTATGGGGCAACACTCAAGACACATTATGCCTTGACCCCACAGCCTTGCCTAATGGTTGACAAAGGAAATAGCCTTTGCTCTGACCAAAATGTAGACAACTTAACACAAACAGGCATGGTCTAAATAATGAGTTTGAAAATGAGGATCTCATCTGTTCTTTGTGATATGTTAATCCCAAACTGGCCTTTTCTGAAGCATTTTGAACGTGGCAGAGAAGGGATATGACAGAAAGCCAAAGTCAGTGGAAGAGTCAAGGAAGGAAAGATGTGCTGCTGGCGGTATCCTGGCATGGCATCCAGGTGGTAACGTAAAGACAGCACAAGACAATATACATCTTTCTCCATTGTTTCTGAGTTAACACTCAAGTCTCATTAAAGCCTTACAGAGCACACACTTAAGGAGATTTTCTTTCATGGGAATCCTAGGCCATAAATAGCTGTCTACCTCTGTGGCCTTTGAAGTCACCGGAGAACTGTTCATTGACTTCACCGAGCTTCACCTAAGACTAAAAATACTGAGTGTCCACAGGTGACACACAGACTCAGCTGAGGACTAACAGGCAAGCAGACATACAGTTTCTGATAGTTATGAGTTAGTTACTGCCTTAGCGTGTGATGTTTTTTCAGACCATGATGGTAAATTCTGAATTCTACAAATTTCTCTTGCAAAGATAAAATAAAATAAAATAAAATAAAATAAAATAAAATAAAATAAAATAAAATAAAATAAAATAAAATAAAATAAAATAAAATAAAATAAAATAAAATAAAATAAAATAAAAAAATAGTGGCTTTCCCCATGGTTGCTTTGTTTTATTTGGTTTGCCTTGGTTTTCCTAGAGGTTCAGAAATGGAGATGGCTTTATCCACAAACCCACACTTAATCAGGGTCAGAGCATCTTACCTCTTCCCACTTCCCAACCACTGCATCTTCCTTTGCACAGACCATTAATTAACCCCCTACACATAGCAGGGTTTGGCTTCCCTACTGAATATCCTGACAATTAGTGCCAGCTGTTAAGGATGACACAGCCCCTGTGTGTACTGAGAAATGGGCTGAGACCACAAATTCATCTCACGTCAGTCACCCTTAGCACACTAAAGCCTTTGACCACCACAGTTAAAATAGGCTTCTCTCAAACTATATACCTAGAAGAAATAGGTGCAGTGCATTTTGCATTATATTTTCCATAGGACAAGTGGATCTAACTTCTTAGATGGTAGGGATGGATGTCAATATTGGGACCCTTTCTCAGAAGCTTTACAGGTGGGATAAGAGCAAATGCTGACGTTTACTGTCTGGGCCAATTATATTCCAAATAATAAGACTTATTTAACTGCTGGACTCCATTCTTTGTTTTCACAACCTTCTTCTTCAAGGCAATTCCAGAAGCGTAGAAGGAATAGTCCTGTAGGCCAGATCCAGCCCTTGAATCCCCAACTGAGTCTTCCTCTCTAAAGCAATGGGGAAAAAAAAAAAAAAAAGTGATCCTTTCTGTTTGTGCAGTAGTTTTGGAACAAAACTAAGCAAAACAATCAAACAAATCCAAATTAAAGGCTCAAACTAGACATAGAGATGGTTCTTAAATTCCACATTTGACAGGAACCGTGGGACTGTTCAGAATGAAAGCAAAGGCTTCACCTCGCTCTTTCCATTATCCGCAACGACACTGCTAGGCCTGTGGTAAGCTCCATGTAAAGTGGTTGGAGAACACCATAAATTACTGACCTTCATTCACCTACTTTGTGCTCTGTGTGCTGATGTACTCAGCTGCACTTGGGAACTGCAGTAATAGCAAAGAATAGCAGTCTGGAGCTGATCTGCAGAATGTGGAAACAGAAGGGACCCTTAAGGGAAGCTGTGCCCGATGAGTCAATTTTGCTCATGTTATTGGATACCTCATTTTGACCATCCTTCCCATCTCCATTCAGGATCTTTCCATTCCCTCTTTCTTCAGATATGGCTTTCCATGCCTAAAAACATCCCAGACAAATTGTGCACATCATCACCAGGATATGCTGCACAAAGTCATACTCTCCTATAGTCTTCTGGTATCAGTAAACCTCTAACACATTCAATATACCCTCTCATCATCTGCACACCTCTATGCAATTCCTATATGCTGCAGTTTTATTGGAATTAGTTCAAGATTCACTAATGTCTCAAAAATGCATAAGCATTATCTGAAAAGTTCAGGAAAAATCCTGCAAATTTCTTTTTTTTTTTTTTGTGAAGACACAACATAATGTTTTCTTTTTTCTCTCTTTTTCTCTCTTTCTTCCACTGTTCTTTCCTATTTGCAGAAATACTTCCTTATTCAACGTACAGCATCAAGAGAGGAGACTGCTTGGCTTGTTAGGCTCATGCTGAACAAAAGATGAGCAGAGAAAGGTGAACCTGCACAAAGCAATCATTGACCTACCCCATCTCCTTCTTCTGGAACACCACTCAAGGTCTCACCTTTGTCCATCACATCTGAGCTATTTGTATTTGTATTCAGAAGTTGCTAATAAATGAGCTAGTAAATTTCCAATGAGAAAAAGTCAATAAACCACAGCAGGTCTTAAGTTAAATCCAGGACCGAGAGAGACAAAATATATGGGGCAAACTTCTCCTCCCTATAGATAAGTAGTAACTTTTTAGTTATTACTAGCCCAATTAGTAACTCTGACCAGACTTTACTAGTGCTCTTGCCAGGAAATCCAATCTGACAGGCAATGGCAGAAGAAACTAAGAATAACAAGATTTTTGCCTGCAGTTCAGGTCCCCTGCAGCAGAACTGAATCGCCCACAGTGGAGGAGGATAGGGGAGAGCTTCTTTGCTCTTGTTATGGTCTATTAGTCTTGTGGCTAATCAGAGGGTATAAGGTCTCCAGGCCTTCAATCCAGGACTATAATCTCACATTACAAATAGCATCGAACTCACAAATGTACACTGTATACAACATTCATGGAAAAAAGTAATTCTCCAAGACTAATAACTATTCTGTCATTCCTTCGGGTCTTGACATGCCACGGCCTCGGGCTCAGGTTATTTCATGTTCATTTGCCTTCTTTGTGGCCCTGTGTGAGGTCTTTCTGGAGTTTAAGCTGGAGGACAGCCAAGGTGTCAAAGGGACACCTTTCCTCTGAGCTGTTGAGTGGAATGTCCTAAGTTTATGAACACTGGAGTAATTCTAGGTATATGGCCCTCATGAGCACCATAAATCTTGGATTTTCATTTCAAACTCTCCCTACTTCCCATGGCTGGGTAAGAGAAATACTGTCACTCCCACTAGATCACTGCAGCTTACTGAAGTTGCTGAGCTGGGTGCTAAGTTATTTTTAATACCCTGCGGGGTGCCTCCAGCAGATACCTGATGAGGACTGTGGGAATCTGAGAATGAAAGAAAATGAAACAAACAAACAAACAAAAACAAAAAAACCCTGACCAACTCTTAATATTGCAAGTCAATCTAGAATTAGTGTAAAACTAACTGTCTCAGTACCTGCTGACACAGAACTCAGGTAACTAAATGTGACTGTGGGCCATTCTCATGGAGAAATGCATGCTCCACAAAAAAAAAAAAAAAAAAAAAAAAAAAGGTAATAATAATTGTCAGTCTGTGGGACACGGTGCTAACATCTCAGCCACTTCTAAGTATACCGATTTGTCTATCTACTGATTTGTCTATCTACTAATTTACCTATCATTTATAAAGCTCTAGACATCAGTGATGAATGTAGGGATTATGACAGGGAATATTCTCCATGTTAAAATATTGTACCAAGAAGAGAAACAAGCAAGGAGCCTTAAATATCAGTTTAAGATTTTTCCAAACACCTACAATTACTCAGTATTAGACTTTACTGGACATATCCAGATAGATATTGATCATTTAGATCCATCTTTCTGAGAATAATATAGGAATTCAAATACTGAAACAGGCACGAAGGCTATCTAGTCCAGAGGAGGAGAAAGGACACTTCTTATTTTTTGAAACTGCTCATGAAATATCCAGAGCAGTCTGAATTATTATGAAATTATTATGCATTGGAGATGCAATCATCTACTGGAGATTTTCCCCTTAATCTGTGTCTGACGTGGCAGAATCATAACTTCCCAGTAGACCATATCAAACCTACTCAAAATGTTTTTTCCTGCCTGCCACTCAGGGCTGTTTGGGAATTTGCTAGTGGGACACACACTGTTTCAAAGTGCTGCTTGATTGTTTGGTTTTAATGAGGAAATGTCATTTTATTCCAGAAAAACTTTTACATTTCCAGGCAGCTACTGTCTATGTGTCTGCTAGATTCAGGGTAAAATTTCCCATCAGAGTCTGAAAAAGTTTCCTAAGAAATTTGCTTTGTGTTAGTACTTAGGGAAACAGGTTGAATGAGAAAACAAGAGTCAGCAACTCATCTGTGATATTTTCCATGGAGCAGAATTGTATTCAATAACCCTCTCTCTCCTTCATACCTTCTGGGCTGTGCAGCTCTTTGGCTTCCTACAAGGCTCAGCTGACTAGCTCCTTAGACAATGAAATATGGAATTTCTTGATTTTACAGGTAGGACACAAAACCACACTGAAAGCATCTACATGGGATGGGAAAAAAAAAAAAAAAAAAAGAGCCCATACCTGTATTTCCTATGATTCAGACCAGCATGCCAGCTCCAAATTCAATGTTTCATTTTAACATATGGCTCAGAACAGTGTGTGAAATATGCTTTCCAAAAGGCATGTACAACTGTAGTCCTCAGTCCTGAGTGAGGGCTCCTTTACAGAAAGAAGAAGCAGAGTAGGGTGAAGGAGCCACCCCACACCTCGGGGCAATAAGCTGCAGCTGCAGCGGGGAATCTGATACTCCACATCCCTCCTGGGTGCTCTGAGGAGCGTGGGCCTTCCCAGGACCCCCAGGGAACAGAAAAATGAATCTCACCCATGTAGATTCACTTTTCCATGTAAGAGCTATCCTTGCCACTCCAAAGCCCTCCAGAATCAAGTCCATAAGTTACTATTCAAGGTACCTTCACCAGCTCCTCTCAGGCTTTCCCACCCTCCTCCTTTACAACACAGTTCCCTTTCTCCCCTTGCCTCCTGCTTAAGCCTGCCTCGAGCTGTGGCCAGCAGTGGATAAAATGGCAAGGAATTTTCTTTGTTGGACACGGAGGTGGCCAAGGTGGGACCAAGGTGCAGACAGGCGTTCTCTCCAGCAGCACCACTACTCCTCCAGCCTTCCCAGACACCCAGAGGCCCAGCAGCCTCCAGCTCCCAAGGCTGCAGGCAGTGGCTTTGTCCAGCTACTCTGCTGTCTTGGGGGAAACAAGGAGGGTATTTTCTTTTCTTGTCCCTTAATTCAGTCAGCAAACATTCCCTGCAGACACACACACACAAAAAACTGAGCTGGGAAGAATTGATCTATGCACCATCTTGCATTTGCCAAATGGATTAGCTAATAATTGCTGGATGTCTCAAATGCAAAAGGGGTCCTGAGTCCTATGTATGGAAGAACAGGGCTTGGTCTTTATTTACTTTATTTATCATTATTTTCCTCCCTCTTTCTCACCCTTGACAAGACCCTGACCTGTTCCCTAAATCCTTTCTTTGGGGGTGTGGGGGAGCAGGGGAGGGGCATGGGGGTCTTTCATTAAAGCCTGTGAGCCTAAAAGTGACTTTGGGAGGCAGGATATTAACCTTTTAGGCTCCTAATGCTGCATTACAAGCTCTAATCCTGCATTCCAGGGCAGGCTGAAAAATGAGGAAAGGATGAGTAGAAGTGAAAATATCACCCACTGTGCAAAATGCGTTCACTCCAAAGGAAACAGAGGTCATTGCAAGGGAGGTAAGTAGACAGGACAAAAAAGAAGCCAAAATAGATTTGAGTATATTTTTCTGGGCATATCTAGAAATTACTAAAGAGCAGGGGGGTTCTGGAGTGATTTATCAGAATGATAATTTCAGCCCCTCTCTTTGGCTTCACACCACTCCCCAGGCCCTCCCAGCAGTCTGTCATTACGGTTATCATGCATTTATCACCTGGGCTGTGGGATCAGAGCAATAGCTGTCCCCACCTGAGCCAGGGAGGGACTGGCAATGAGGGACAGTGATAGAGCTGCGTGGTGGGATGGGAAAGTTCCTCAGCACAGGGGGAGCAATAGGGCTCCAAAACAGCTCTCAGAAGCCCTCGTCTCTAGATTAAGCATGGGATGACCAAAAGTACTGCCTATCACCTGGGGGATGGTTGGTAATGCCATAAGACAGGTAAAGCTCTGTACCTTACCTTGCTAGCAGGCTCCACTGCCCAGACCATTTCAGCAGGTGAGTGTCTGTTGTAGCCCTAGGACAAGCCAGCTCTGTCCCTATAATCTCACTGCTCAGATATTTCATTCTCTGTATACTGTAAGAATGTCAGGGTCTGGTTACATGCGGTGACGCATATCTGAGCCATAAGGCCATCAGAAAATACAAGTCTTCAGGCTATGCGTGCACAAAATGAAGAGGGAGGAAAGGGGATTTCAACAGGACAAAGAGAAAAAGGAGGAGTCTGAGCAATTAATAAATTTGCTATAGTGCAGAAAAGGAGGGAGAAAGAAGGGCTAGCATTTGAAAATACCTGTGGATGAAAGTTATGAAAGTGTTAGTGGTGACCTGAAGTACATCTTAAGGATTCAGCATGTATCAAAAGAGAGCCTAAGTTTGAGGCAGTGATTTCTTCAGCACAGTTTTTTCTCATTTCCAGTGGTGCAGAGCAGGGTCCTGGAACATTTTCTGTTGGTGGTTTGGTTGGTTTTATTAGCAGTTACTATCAACAGCAGTGAAAAACCAAGGAACTGTGTCCAGAATTTGATAGGACCTAGATGGCTGTTGAGCCTCTGTGATATTTTATACTGGAATTTTTTATTTTTTTATTTTTTCAGGAAGAAATGGAAATATTACATGGGAATAAAATGATTTTGATAAGACTTTGTTCAAAGAGAAAATAAATGCTTTAGGATGAAAATTTCCTTCTCTGGCATGTAAGGGTGGAATGATTCATGACATTTGAGTGAACTGAGGTAGAGAGGATAAGGAAGCAAATTAACTTCTTGGTAAAGTTTGTAGTATTTTTTAATTTACAGAATTCTCTTCAAAGCTGAAGTCAGATCTCACATATATTGATGTCTTCCAGTCTTCCTCTCTGTGGATGAATGCACCAGTATAAACTCATCTATAAACACAGACAGCTAACTAATAACTTGATTTCATCACTTTAGTCTGACAGAAGCTTCAAGAATCTCGCTTAGAGTCCCAACACCCCATCAAGTCTGATGGCAAGTGAGAAAACAGAGGTCCTGGCTTGAGATCTGAGAGCTGGGTATGATCACCTACACAGTGATCTACCACCAAATGCTGTAAAATTATTCTGCATTCTCATTCCTTGATCACGTTCTTGCTTCTCAGCACAGAAAACTCACTCTTTAACTGTTTTTCCCTTGGTTTACATTCATGCGAATTAAACAAAATAAACCAAAGCAAATCAGCCCTGACTAGCTTTGGGTTTACTCCCTCTCTGCAAGACACACACCAGGGCTTTTCTTACAGCATAGCCAAAACCAAAGAACAATTAGACACCAGGTTCCCTTTTAAACTAAAAACTCCCATCCAGGTTGTGGATTCTGCTCCAAACCAGACAGTGAATCCATCAAGCAGTAGATAAATGAGTTCAGTGTCATGGGACTGGGATGCACAGCTCCTTAGCTAGTGTAAATCACTGTCACCCTATGGACTTTGAGATCTTCACCTGATGGACTTCTTGTTCAGGATCTGAGCATTCTACTTTTTAGCCTAGGCAGGAAAAGCATATTTGTTATTCCAAGGGGTAGGGTTTTCTTTTTCTTTTTTTTTTTTTTCTTTTCTTTGTATTTTTTTTCCCCCCCTGGATTTGCAACGGCCAGTAAGGAACAAAGAAAGGCTGGAGAAGCTCATTGCCTTGCTAATCTGTGGTCTGCAACAAGAGCTGTGGAAAGGGTTCTTGAAGGAAAACCAAACTGGCTTCGGGAGCAAGCCAAACCCAAGTGTTTGGGAGGGATCTGGGAGAGAGGATGAAGCATGGGGAGGGGGAGAGGTAAAGGAGGGTAATAAGAGCTGTGTGTGGTACTTCCACATAGAAAAAAACAAAACATCTTGAAGACGGGTTTGGGATTCCTTCCTTTGGAAATAGTTGAAAAAAGAAGCAGAACACGGTATTTAAGAAGAGGTTAGAAATGTTTAAAAACAGAACAAAACAAAACAAAACACATAGGAGAAAAAAAACACGTTCTTGAGGGTTTCTCTCCCATCAGCACTCCCATTCCAGAAAAGCACACTGAGTAAGGCTACGTGATCAATGAATGCATCCTGACCCCAAACGCACCACAAGAATAATAGATCTTACATTGCACTTTCCTTTAGTAGAGTTCAGAACTCTTTATGGGAAAAGTTGTGTTTTCCACAAAAAAATGTTTTCCAACAGGAACTGGAACCAGGAAAAAAAAAAAAAAAACTTTTAGAAATTTTCCATCCAAAAAACATAAAATCTAGAGGGAAAAACCATTTAGGGGAAAAAAATTTTGTTTAAAACCAAAACATTTTACTTCTAAGAGGAAAGCCAAAGCGTGGGTAGGTTAAAGTGGCTTGTCCAGAAACCCACTCGGGACTTGCACCTAGATCTCCTAAGCCACAAGCCAGTCTGCCTTCATTTAAACTGCAATGTCAACAGAGATTTCAGGCAAACATCGAAAAATGAGTGCAGTATTACCGGCAGAAACGCCAGGTTATAAACCAGCCTCTTTAGAGATCTCCATGCCCACACACGTACTATTCATCACTGGTGAATAACAGAAAAGCAAGGCAGGCTGTTCCCAGAGAGACCATTTACCCCTGTTATCCCCCTGTAATAACCAACCCACTAAAAGTGCATGCAGCACTCCTTGCACAATCTGCTCATCTGCTGTGTATAATATCACACGTGCTATGTACATAAGGTCAAGCTGAACAGGCACAAGCCATTCCCAAGGCTCTGAAATTCCTGCGTGCTCCACTCGGGCAACTTCTGTGAGTGAATTCCCCTGAATGACAGTGAGTTTCAGCCTCTCCAAAACCTAAAGATTTTCTCCTAAGCAAACAGCATGTTAATCCTGCATGGAGTTTTTACAGAGCACACAGATCATGTCACGTATGGAGACTCTCAAGATGTCATCTGCCACTTAAGAGGTACTAAGAGAGCCAAGAATAGCAGAAACCCAGAGCAGTGCATACCCTTGGGTGCTCTACAGCTGTGCTTGAGTCTGGAAGACATGTAATTTTCACACCATTTCTCACCAACCTACATTCAGTCAACTCCATTTTTCCCAGCTCTGTGGTCTAAACACACAAATCTCCAATTTTCACTTCGTTTTCTTGTTCAAAAGAGCTGGCAGTGCCCATTCACAAAACACTTTCAGTCCACTGCATTTCGGTGCTCTGATTTACATTGGCTTCTGGAATTGGCTCCCCTATTTAAAAACTAATTCACTAAGCAAAGAGAGGAGAAACAAATGGAGAGGAGAGGAGAGGAGAGGAGAGGAGAGGAGAGGAGAGGAGAGGAGAGGAGAGGAGAGGAGAGGAGAGGAGAGGAGAGGAGAGGAGAGGAGAGGAGAGGAGAGGAGAGGAGAGGAGAGGAGAGGAGAGGAGAGGAGAGGAGAGGAGAGGAGAGGAGAGGAGAGGAGAGGAGAGGAGAGGAGAGGAGAGGAGAGGAGAGGAGAGGAGAGGAGAGGAGAGGAGAGGAGAGATTCTACATGGATGGACTGATCAACAGATTGGTTCATGGTTTCATTGCACAACATTTGGGAGCGAGAATGAGCTGTGACACTGAGACCTGCAGATAAGAGATACCACAGAAAATCTGTCACTGTTCACCTTCTTCCTGCCTCTTTGCCTCCTCTGTTTGTGGGTGAAGAATTTACAACCCTAAGCCCTAGCCTTACCCATCTCTCTAAGTTAACCATACACACTCCTCCAGTCAATAGAAGTAGGCAGGCATTGCCAGGGAGATATTTCATCCCAAGAAAAGGAGGAGGAATTAATTATTTGGGAGGTAAATATGCAAGTTGGCTATTGAGAATCATTAGCCAACGTACACACAGTGAGCAGCACATCAGGTTCTTATCTCAGCTGGAACCAGCCACATATCATAAATTCCTTCTGCATAAATGAAGCAAATCTGTTCCAGATGAACAAGGAGACTGTCATGAATTTCACACCTCAAAACTGTGTTAGGTGTAACCAATCTAAACTGTCATCAAACTTGAGGGTAGAGGATACAGAAAATACTTTGTAAGGTGATTTATTTATTTATTTATTTATTATGACTGTGGAAAATAGAACAGAAATGTTAGACCTGCAATAAGACCTGGGGAGGGAAAAATAAAAAAAAAAAAAAAATTGGTCTTCACATAAGCATGTTGTTGGGTTGTGTTACAGGCATGTAGCCATACCCCTGGTGTGTGATCCTGCTAACTAGATCCAATCTCCAGGGCTTTCAAAACAAATTGTGCTTAGGTCTTTAAGCTTGACTTTTTGTCTTGAGACCAAAGAGAGCTGGGCACTCACTTTTAATGAAAGCCCTTTCTAGGCCTCTTGTGGACCTTTGGAAATCCTATGTTTCTACTTCTCCTGTGCTCTCAAGATAGCTAGAGTCCAGCTCTACATACAGTGCTGAAACAGTGTGACAACAGAAAGGTTAACACAATACCTGAGGCATGCTTTCAACATTCAAAGCAATTAAAAGTTGGAACTTCTGTGTGATTTACTGGCAGATGTGGTGCTCAGAGAAATTTCACCCTTTTCCAGTCCAATGGCCAATAACTCATTGCATTCAAATCCTCTCAGGTCCAAGAATTTCAGAGATCAGTTTCTTGGTGCGTTTATTTGTGGTTTTGTTTTTCTGTTGCTTTTGTTTGTTTGTTTGTTTGTTTGTTTTTTGTTGTTGAGAAGCATGAAGTTAATGTACCCTTCTCTGGCAGCCAAAATGCTTACGATTGCTGGAGCCCTCTGTGCACACACGGGATGGGGATCTGTTATTTCTGGAGTAGGAGAATTGGCTGAGAGACTGCACACAAAGTCTTGTGGCTGTCTTAGCAAGACACTTCGCAAAAGAGGTCTCACCTGCTACCCTAGAGATCCCTGCCGAAGTCAGTGGGACAGCATCTGTTGCATCAATAGAAATCAAGATATAAAATAAATGGACTTCAAGATCCAGAGAACTGGAAGAGGCTGCCCAGAGAGGTTGTGGAGTCTCCTTCTTTGAAGATATTCAAAACCCACCTGGATGCCATCCTGTGCAATGTGCATTGTGGGCAGGGGGGTTGGACCAGATGATCTCTGGAGGCCCCTTCCAACCTCAGCCATTCTGTGTGTCTATCCATAAAGCAATATGGCATGTGTTGGCTACCACAAGGATGAATGGGGTACACATGAAGAGTAATATCTCGCGAGATGAGGTCCCAGTGATATGAATTTAAAAATTCCACTAATTGAAATGGGGATCAGACTTGCTTTCAGGGGAAAATAAAATAAAATAAAAAATAAAAAAAATTAGCTTTTCTTAGAATATACATCATTAAAAATAATAATAATAATTTAAAAATTAAAGAAATGTGCCAAAGGCATAGGAAAAAAATAAAGAAACAACAAAATTAATCTATCCACATATGTACTTTACTCTAAACCTTGAAAAAAACCTTGGGAGAAAAAAAAAAGTTTTTGGCTTGGATTGAACTGAGTTGAATATGAAGACCAAAATCAGTCACTAATTAATGGTGTCTGGTTTTCTGGTATTTATGCACCATAAAAATTAATAAGGGACTTCTCTGGGAAAATAAATGGTTAGCTAGAAAGCCAATTTTGGCCTTTGTTTTTTTCGGTTAGTCATAGCTGCTCCGTGAGATTCCTTGAAACTTCAAGCTGGTTACTTCCCAGGAACTTTTAGTGATTTACCAAAGCCAAATTTTCAAACAAGGAATTGATGCAATCTCCCTGATATCAGCATACAGGGACTGGGTGTAAAATTTAACTGTTCATGCTGATTCCCAGACATCGTTTTTTCTAGCTACACATAAGCAGAAAATGCGTGCAAATGCTTTTAAAAAGCTACAGGTATTTTTACATGCATACATATATATCATTTCCTGGATATGAGGACTTAGACACCAACCCCTCTATTCTTAACTGTGGTAACCACCTGAAGTAGTCACATAGAGGTAAATATTTTTTTTATTATTATTTTCTGTATGGGAAGATCAAAGGTAGGGAACATTTAGACTGAGCGGTGGGGTATGGTGCAAATCCCTGCACTAATACTAACTTCCAGATGGTCTGATATAATGCAGTCTGGCACTACGTGGAGATACCAGGTTAGTCCTTTCAACAAAATACTGCATGTGTACGGAATTAAATATTGTATGTAAGCTGAAAAACTCTACCTTCCAGTAGGTTTAGCTGGTTCAGAGCTATGGAAGCAATAAAAGAAGGCTACTCAGACAGCAAACAGCAGCTTTAAAGCATAAACACATTTTGCTTGGGCCTCACCAAAGCTGTGGATATCTGATATTTCCCGCCTTTCTGGTGGAGTTCCCATACTCCTTATCAGCTCCCAGTCTCTCGAGAGGCAAATCCATTGCACCACTGCCATCCCCACCCGTGGAAGCAACGTATAGCAGCCTGGGTGGCCTGGCAGAGGAGAGCACATTGCTTTCTGCTGAGCAGGCCAGCAGAGCTCAGTGAAACAACTTGGTGGACATGCAGAAAAGAAACCCAGGAGCTCATTTACAGGTCTACATGAGAAAGAGCAGCACTAACACATCCTTGCATAACAACTGGGAGCTTCAGATGGAAGCTCCCAAGCCAAATCTTCAGCTGCTGTAAACCAGGATAGTTTTTGACATTGACAGAGCTCTGCTAATTGACATCAGCTGAGGATCTGGCCCGCCTCTTCTTTTCTTTTCTTTGCAGTTTTGCTGGAGTCTGTAACTTGAGCTTTTCCCATTAATGAACCCATTTCCTGCAACAGCACAGCATCGGAGGAGGAGTCCTGTTTGGGCATTTCTAGGCAGCGAGGTCTTCTTTGAGTCCTGTGGAGAGCTGCAGGTGTTTGGCTTTGGATGAAAGGAGGAACTAACAATGCTGGTTTATTCCTGACATTAGTCCTGATATTTTGCTGAAGTATTCCAGTGATGTCAGAGCCAAACCTTAGGAAAAAAAATATGTATGTAGTACACAGGGTTGGGACCAGTGGATGGATTAAAAAGACATGATTATTTTGATTAACTTGATTTAGAGCACCAGTGGTGCTGAATCATGTTCAGCCAAAGAAATATCACAGAGACAAAATTTACTTCTCTATACTCAGAAAAGAGGGAGAGGTGGAAGGCTGGAGGAGAGAAAGGAAAGAAAAATTACTCTGAATCAAAAGACGAAAATATTCACCAGTTAATGATGCTTTTTCTTAGAAGATGATCACAAAACACAGAGATGTGTAATCCATTAAGAGTGTAGACTTCTGGACAAAATAATCTGAATTTAGTTAACCCACCAGCCTGCTTCTTACTGAGTGGGCTCTGGCTGAGGAGGAGATAGGCTTTTGCTTGATTCCCTCGGATTAGGTGAATGTACCACAGGCTTTCTGGGTGGTATCTAATAACCTTTGCTAGTAGATTTTCACCCTGGTTCTCTATTGATGCTTTCTTCATTCAGCTCTTCCCATATTCCTCAAAGGTTGGAAATGTTGAAAAAAAAAAAGAAAAAAACTTTTTTACAAGACACAGCTGAATGGAGAGAGCTTTTGAAAGTGTGGCTTGAGCCACAGCAATGTAAAGCATCTTTGAAGAAAGAGTGAGTTTCTCAAAGTATTAGCACAGAGCAATGAAAGGATGCAGATCTTGCCTTATCCCTTGTTCCTCTCCTTTGAAACAGGGAGGACAACACCAAACTACATCACAGAACCATTAAAAAATGGCATTCACACATAAAAACTGAGGGTCTGACTGGAAGGTAACATGGAAATACCAAGCAAAGGCTTAGCTGTCACAGCATGAGCACCCTCAGACTGTCACCCTTCCTCCAGAAGCTGCTGCGTTGGGGCTGTGCCTCATCTTGGATATGGGAGGTCTACGATCAAACTTCTATATGTCCTTGGTCAGGCTTAAAGTCATCAGGTCTTTGGTTGTTCTGGCATGTGCCTGCATATCTCTGTTATTTTGTAACAAATGCTCAGGGAGTTCACATTTGTCTTAATGCACAGTAAGAAAATATATGAAAGCTCAAAAACCAGTAGCATATGTATGGTACTTGAAAGAAAAATTGTTTCCCGATCATGCTATTTACACTTAGTCTCTGCTTTCATTTAGACACAGAATCACACAAAACGTTCAGGCCAGGTCTTGATGACACAAAGCTGGAAGAAAAGTTGTGCCTATGGTTCTGTTTCTGCTGAGTTTTTTGTGCACTGAGCAGAGCTCAGTCTGTATCAGGTTATTTTTACACCAGAAAGCTGAGCTACTGTAATATCACTGATGGAGCATAAACACACCTAGCTTTGATAAAAAGATGAGTATAACTACCTACTTTATTAAACACGTATTTGTTTGTTTTAATGGAAAAAATGGGCTATGCAGTCAGGATAAATATACACATTCTTTTTTCGATTCTTTCAATTAAAGAAATGTTGGGGCTGGGTTTTTACACAAATGAAAGAGGAGGTTTTACACCTACTCTGGAAATAAATTTTTATCTCTTTGGTTAAAGTTTTAGTTAAAGATGATTTCCCCATCAAAAATATTTTCTTCTGGTCAAAGAGATTGTTTGTATTCAAACAAACAGTGACCCTTAAACACAACAAGCCCTGAACAGAAGAGTTTGGTGAGGAAATGTGGGCCAATACATACATCTATATGTCCCAAGACCTGGTTTCTACAATGAAACCAGTCCTTGGCACTCTCATATCTCCAGAGTGAGAGGACACCCAGCAAAGCCCCCCCACTGCTACATCCCAGCTCTGGTAGGGGTGATGAATTAAGGGGGAAAGTGGAAAGGATAGATCAACAGGGAGTGAAGGCTGCGATTGCATGCAAAGAAACTCTAGGAAAATCTCACACTTGAAGCTCATCCTAGTCCCAGGCATCTGGCTGTGGGATCTTCATCAAATTCATCCTTACATTCTGCCCTGTATTTCCACCTGTTTTGGGGACCAAGAGGGGCCAGCCTCACCCCACCTTGGAATGAACACAGAAAAACATCCAGATCCTCCTGTTTTCAAGAGCCATTTGAGATCCAGTGTTATTCCTCACCTGAGATACAGTAATGTTCCAAATGACTGGACACATTACTGGACTAAATTAGCCTGTAGAATACACAGAGGCTGAGGAGCAACACGTATGGGCACAAACCTTGCAAGCTGGTCCCAAAACCACACTTGAACATGAGGCTCTTTGGAGATGAAGCATAGCTTGCAGTTCCTATTAGGTACCATGGGAAAGAGGTCTTCTACATTAAGGTTTTTCCCAGAAAGGCTACAACTATTCCAAAAGTCCTGTGCATTACCCAGGCATTAAACCACCCACAAACTGAGCCCCAGAGGGTACGGAATTAACTGCTCGTTTCCCAGAACCCTCAGGCAGTTTGTCACAGGCTAATAAAAAGAATAACTGATCATGGGGGAAAGTCATAATTAGACTTACAAAATGTACCCTAGACTTTGTGTTTTGTTTCAAATATCAGTACCACCAAAGAAGGAATATTTTGTGTTTCTACAATTTCCTGAATAAAATTGAGAGGAAATCATAAAATGCAAAAAAACACCCACAAATGAAAAGTCCTTATCTTGACGTGAAAATATTATTCAGAATCTCTGTGGATTGTTTTGCTAATTTCCAAAATGGATGATCAAATACAGAGTGATCCTTCTTTGGCTGCCAATATTTTTAATAGGCATCTTAGTCAATGTTAGTACAGCTGTCCTTTCAAATCAACTCTTCTGATGACTCACACTTGGATTCAGAGATTTCCCGAGGTTTTATCTGCTCTCCTAATGCTCTTGGTGGACCCGTCCTTGAATCCTGTCACATGAGAGAGCAGAAGGTGTCTCCTCATCCAAAACACAACCAACTGGGCAACAAAAAGGACACACACAATTAAAAGACGTAGGAAAAGAATTAAAAAAAAAAAAAGGGGGGTGGGTAGAAAAAAAAAAAAAAACAGCAGGGTCATTTCATGCTCCTGCAGATCGGCATTTATATATAAAGCTCTTGGAACACCATTTCTGCAACCACCCTCCAGCCTTACTCATGGCGAGTTCACATCACCTGTTTCCCCTTTGAGTCGACATTTCCAAGGACTTTGGCTTTCTGACATGCAGTTGGAAAATTAAAAGGCAAGAAAGTCTTCACATTCTGAAGAAAACACGGCTGCTTGCAAAGCCCTGGGGAAATGTCAACAGCCAACGGAAACGAAGAAGAGGAAGCCATGAGACACTATCCCTACTGTAGAAAACAACCAACAAATTAATATTCATTTGAGGAATTTTATTTTACCCTGATTAAACTTTTACCATGTCAATTCAACTGAAGATTGGAGGGGATTCAATAATGGGGTTCTGGAGGGGGGAAAAACATTCTCCTATAAATGCTCATTCTTCAGGTGGAAAAGTGTTTTGTGGCCCAAAGTCAACGTGTAACATGAGATATGTTTTGTGTAGATAACTGCAGTTCTGTTACTGCCCGGATTGGTCTTGGTCCTCCTGAAAATAAATAAATTAATAAATAAATGGAGAAGTCTCTGGGCTGAATAGTTTAATTTTGAAGCCTCCAGTAGCTTGAAATATCTCCAAACCTATTAAACCCTGAAACCAAAATAAACATTTTGTCCTCCCTTCATGGAAGCATAAAGAATGTCTTAAGTCAACTCATCCACTTGCCTGCCAATACCAAATTGCTCTCAAGAACATATTCTCCAGGGCTTTGTCAAATCAGTTTTAGCATTCCTCAAGCAATGGGGGGTTCTACCATGTTCCTGGAAAGTCTATTCCACAATCTGTTCCCATATCCTTTCTAAAAAGCACCATAAAGTGCCTGTTACCTGCAAGCACCATAGCTGGAGAGAACTTGAATTTTCCATTCTGTGGTAAACCCCTTGTTTTCAAATAACTTTCCAGTCTGAATCCAAAGGAAATCAAAATATTTTCAAAATTTCCTACTAAAGACAACTTTGAGAAAAAAGGACAATTTCTGACAAAAATGCTCATCTCAATAAAGATAAATTTTCAGGCTGAGTTCAAGTTTTATTTTTTGTATACAACTAATATGCTACAGCATCTAAAATTAAAAATGGAAATGAAGATGCAGTATGAAATTCAAAAACAAAACTTTTTTTTTTCTTTTTAATTAAAGTTCATTAGAATTAACATTTGCAAACCATTTCAGTTCTATCAAATTGGCTTCATCCAACAGGAAAACATTCCTTCAGAAAATTTCCCACTGGCTCTCAGACAGGTCTATGCAATATCAAGGTCAAAAGGAGTACTTTTTGTTTCTGCTGTCCAAGAATTTGAACTGCTCGTTTATGTTTTTCTCAGAAGTTGCATTTCACAAAAGATGATTATAATGCAGTTGAAGGATTCCTTTTAAATTGAACGAGTTTCATTATTTCATTTGGTGTATTTAGGAGCAGTTCAGGCCAAATTCAAATGGTCCTTAGGTAGAGATGATTCTTTTTCTTTTCTCATAACTTCAATTCTTGTACCCTTGGATTTTCCAGACATGTTTATTTACTTAAGTACCTAAATTTTCCTTACGTTTAACAAAGTTTCAATACATAACTCAAGCTATTCTTGAACTTAAAATTAGGTCTAGGCTTGATGTGACTTGACAAATACAGGAGGAGTCTTTCCCAAGGAACACTGTCAGAACTGGAGTCAGGTCCTGGATACCATCCTTCTGCTCTCAAAATCATGTGGGCATATCCCTAATTATACACATAACCCCTCTCTGTCAAACCCCAATCATCCAGGCTCCGTTTTGCTCCCGACCTAAAGCCTTACTGCATACTTCTTTCCACCAAAGCCCCCCAGCGTTGATTAATAATTGTTTGCAGAGGGAAGCTGTTTGCACTATCAGCTGTTTATTATTGATTAAGAAGCGCTCTGCAAGGAAAGACTGGGTGGCTCCAGCTCTGGGTAGTGCCAATGAAAATAAAGCTAATATTAGTGGTCCTCAGCTTCTTTGCTGGGGCTAAGAAAAAGGCAGTATTGTGGGTGAGACTGCTCAGCAAGATGTCGATCTCTGCTGGTTACCTAACAACAATAATAAGCATTGGGTAAATAGGTGGGATACTTGCACAGGGAACCAACAAGGGAATTAAAAATGAGTAAAAGAAGAAGGGTGGGGGGGGGAAGGAAAGCGTTAGACTTTCCAGCTTTTTGAGAGAACAAGGTTTTATCCTCAGTAGGGGGAAAAACAGATTTACTAAACACAGTGACCTCACTTGTTTGCACAGCATTCGGTAACGTGTATTTTATTACCTATGCTACCTCCATGCTAGCTTGCAAAGCCTTTCCAGCAGCCTTGTGAAGGATGCAGAGCATATGGAAAAGAAATAAACCAGCCTGAGGAAGGAATGGCATGGCTGGGTGAAACAAAAAATACAGCACAGAAACTCACTGGTTGGGTGTGAATAAAACTGGGTGGGTGAGGACCTTGGGAGAAAACATTTGTCTCCTCTGCCAAAATGTCAGCTCCCCAGCGAGGATTATCATACCAGCAACAGGAGGTGCAAGCTGTGGTGAGCTCAGATCTCCTCCATGCAATACATGCGCCATGGACACACTTAGCATTGACAGATGGAGAAGGTGCATTAATAGGAAGGGGCCCGGACCAAGCTGCAGGGTGAGAAGGTCTTATTGGAGAGGTTCCTCTGGGGGCTCAGCTTCTGCCTGCAGCACAGCTCCTGCTCTGGGAGCAACTACTCTGGACCCAGCCAGTACTGAGTACGGGTGAGGCCAATCAGCCCTGCTTGGTGTGAGCACAAAAATGGGGGTTAGGCCATTGCACGGTGCTGAAAATGTCACACAAAGGCCTGACTGCCAGCTCACATGAAGTAACGCTTGTTATTTTTGGTGAAGGACGTACCACTTTATATGCAAACAGAGGAGAAAGTCACAAAGCACAGTTTAGTTGAAATCAAAATTGGGCTTTTTTATGACTGCAAAATTTGGACCCTTGACTGTGGCCTTGAGATATGGTCATAACACGTGAAACAGGAAAACTGTGATCTGCAGCCCAGAGACAACTCCCAGGAAGCCCCAAAACCATCTCTTAGAGCCCAGCTCTGCCTCAGAGGTCTCTTTTTCCAGCTTTTTGTACTGAGAGTATCTGCGAGCTGGAAGGAAGCAAATGAGTCTCTGAACTGAACATTAAAGTTCAACAGCATTAAAAAATACAACAAAAGGAAAGCAAATCCTGCTGGAATAAAAATAACAATAAAAAAAAGAAAGAAAGAAAGAAAGAAAGAAACAGGGAGGGGAAACATTTACTATAAGGCGAAGGTAAGAGAACTCAGGGTCAGTCCAGTTTAAAAACATAAAAACAAGCCAACAAGTCACTTTGTTTTATCCCATGTGTTACAAGAGCAGAAACTCCTCCTGCTCTTGGAGCAAAGATCACACGGGAACCAGTTCAGACAAGAAATCACCTATGCTGTTATCCCGTATTGGGCCCAAAGTAAACACAGGAGAAGCAAATTTGTAGCAGGTGGGCTGTTGGACCTTGTGTGGAAGACACAAATGGCATTTGAGGTCACCCCTGTCTGGAAACAGGCCACCAAATGACCTGTGCATCACTTCTTCATCAGCTGGTGAACCCACCACAGCTCCACCTAGACAGAATTGGAGGTTTGGCTGGGCAGAACGTGGATAAGAGTGGTTCTTTGAATGACCTCCAGTACCTGACTGCCTCAGCCATGCTTCCTTCATTTCCAGATCCTGACCTTGTGTAATTTATTTCCTGACCTTTGCTCTGTATCGCGACCACACCTCTTCTTTGCCTTCCCCTTTACTTTCTCCTTCCCTTATTTCTACAGGTTTAGTTTAACAAGACACCCACCTTCTTGCCCTGACCCTTAGTTTGGTTTCAGCCTTGGCTTCTCCAGCTCCTGGCCATGAAGGACCTTGACTGCAGCACCACATTCCCAACTGCAAATACTGGTCCAGCCTGTGGGGCGGCTTGCTTTTATCCATCCAGCAAACCCCTAAAGGCACATGCAAGCAATGGACATGTGCTCTGACCTGCTGCAGGTGAATTAGGTCCTTTTTGGGCTGTCAGTAGTCATGTTACAACAGTGCTGAGTCATCTGATGAGCCTTGTTCAAGAGCAGTAGATAGTAGCACAGGTACAGCACTATGTTCACCTGGTAGAATGGCTTTGAGCTCTCAGCCTGTCACCATTTGACCTTCCCAGCGTGTTACTGGGGCAGGCAGAAGTGAGCTGACTTCATCTGTGGAGACCTGGCAGGCCTCCTGCAACAGATATCCACTGCTGATAATGCACGTTAATTTAAGTCTCATTAAGGTTCCTCAACACCAAAAGCACAAAGCAGCGGTGCCTTAACATCTGCCACTGTGGTGGTGGAAGAAAGGAGAGGCACAGCAGGGGACTTTAAGTGGCTCCTATAAGCTGTTAAGTGGGAGAAGCCGTCTCAGTGCCTACTGTGCTTACGAGCCTCTTGAAGATGGGAGAAGTGCGTCAGCAGGGCATTTCCACGCACCTCAGCTCAGGGCTGAAATAACAGAAGTGGTCAGCAGTGCTGCTGGCGTTACCCAAGCAGCTACCCAGGAAAGTGGGTAAGAGCTTCACAGGGACAACCTGAACCCAAACTTGCTCCCAGCAAGCCTGAGTGGGCAGTCCTGAGTTGGGAGGTGGCCACTGGCAGAAGCATGGAACCAACTTAGTAGTTGTGCATGAAATACAAATGCCAACAACAGCGTTGCATTAAATGTTCCTCCCAGTCAACAGTCAGCCATTGCAAGGTCTGGTGACAGGTCAGATTTACATCCTTTTTATTTTTATTTTTTGAAAACGAAATGACACATGATCCTCCCTCCCTTGATTTTCAGGAGGGAATTTCTCAGTGGAAGAGACATGAGATTCCTGGGCCGTGAGCTGGGTAAAATAACACACAAATAACCAAACCAAAAATCCTCTTTTCAGTTAGCCACAAGGATTGTGCAATCGTCCCGGGGTGTCGTCAGCTGGCCTGGTCCAAGGAGCTCTCTCCCAGCTCCACCTGGTGGCAAAAAGGGCATTTGGGCTTCTTGCTGTGGGCACCCGGCCAGGCTTTAAGGCACAGGGGGTTCAGTTTGTGCTGCTGCCATTTTGCATTCGTGCCCCTCCATTCCTTATAGCATTGGCTTGCCTCCTCCTGCAAGGTGGGCACAGCCCGTCTCTCTGTAGGGAAGAAAACTCGGTCTCCTGCACGTGTGCATGGTGCTTGTGGTGTGCTGGGGGCATCCCAGCTGGCGGGAAGGCTCTTAATATCAAAGCAAAGGGTGCCTTGGGCTGGAAGCCAGGTAGAGCCCACAGCTGTCTGCAGTATTTGGCCTGGGGCTAAGGCACTTCTGATGGACAAAGATCATGGAGGACAGTTAAGAGGCTTCTCTGAGGGTGGTTAGAGCAGAGAAACCTTGCTTGACATTTAGGAGGTCCAAGGCTGAACACAATTGCCCAGACATAGGCATCCCATGTCCTTTGAGGTGACCTGTACTATCTCACCTGGTCTGCTTTCCTTTTGACACAAAGGAATAGAAGTTGCACTGCTACCTCATGCTGGTGAAGATACCTCAGCTCTCTCAGTGTATTTGACATGACCAAAACAACAAGGGATTGTAGAAAAACAAGACACTGATACAGACATCCCCAGATAGCATGATATTAGTTCAGGACCTTTCAAAGCCTTTAGCCTTTCAACGAGTCAGATGCCAATCTTGATCAAGACAGCTCGAGGATTTGGCCACCTTCTGGTCCAAAATACAGCTCATGGAGGCCTTACCACAAATTTCTCCAGCTACAGTAAGAACAGCAATTGCAGCATCGCTGGTTTGTTTTTTAGCTATGTTACCTTCCAAGAGATGGAAAGAAAAAGAGAACAAGAAAGAGAAAGAGGGAGAAAGAAAGAGAGGGGAAAAGAGAGAAAAGAAAGAGATCGATCAGTAACTCCAGACCAAATGCACAGCATCCCTCTCCTGGATGCAGGAATTAATTTTAGCTCTTCTTCAAATGCTGGAAACTCGATATTTAAAAAAATACAACAAAGTATATTTCTTGAGAAAACAGGGAGAAAAAAAAATGAAGTCTTCATTTTTTTTTACCTAAATATTAAACATCTGATATCTAAACATCAAAAATAGTCAAGTGGCGAAAAGTTCTGATACTGGCTGATTGCTAATTAAGATGCGACAGACCCAGGCAGGTTATACTTTGACTTTTAACATGAAGGTGATTACAGATACTATTACTGTGATAAATTCTTGCTGAAAACATTCAGAAAGGCTCCTTGTTTCCTTCAGGGATCTTTCCCCAGCTTACGAGTACCAGGCCTGGCTTATACATGCCAGGAGCTGAGGTCACTGCTATGTGAAACATCAGGGTGTGAGATGTGAAGTCTTTGCAGGAAATTATAGAAGCTATAGAGGGCTAATGCTGGGTTTGTGAGCATTCTGAAGAAGCTGTATAGAGAAAATACAGCACAAGGAAGGGAAAAAAAAAAAAAAAAAAAGAGGGTGTGGAGTGGGGGGGTGAGGAGGGAAAGCCATGCTGCTGACCCTTCCAAAACAGACTGCATCCTACTGGAATCCCACTTACTCTGCCCAAGTATATATTAAGCTAAAGCCGAATGGAGAGCAGCAAAGCAGATGTCCTCATCTAACCCCCGCCCAGCAGGATCTCCAGGGCAGCTCGCTGTGGCTCTGTGTCCTCCACCCACTTGAGCAGATCCCTTTGGGAAGGGAGAGGTGCCGATGTGAGCAGCAGAGGTCCTGAGGACACAACAGGAACGCTGAGTTTCGTTCTCTTGTGAGGCAGAGGACAGTGCTGATGGCATTTCCAGCCAAAAGAGGCAGTGCAAGAGCCACTTTGTCTCCCTTCATGCTGGAATTAGTCCATATGCTTAGAAATGACCAAGGTGAAGTCAGTAATTGCTCATTAATTCCAAAGCATTTTTGACACTAGTCAGAATCACTCTTATAACTCCAGCTGAATTAAAATTCAGGTGAGTGACAGGCTTGACAGAGTGTTTAGTGGGGAGTATTTAGCAAAAAGCTTTCATGTGTTGCTTACTCAGATTTTATGCTTTTCACAAGGGCAGTATTTTTTCTTCATAGTGATTAGGAATAGCTGTATATCACAGCATATGTTTTCTTCCATTAGTGATACCTACAGAAAATGTATCAGGCAGATGCTTTTAAATAGTGAACTAGCAGCCCTGTGAAAAGCAAGAATGTCCCCAAATGCCTATTTAGGAAGAGAGGGACAGAAAAAAAAATGATGACACTTGTTAACCCAATTAAATATCTGATTAAAAAGAAACAATTCCCCAAATATCTTCAGTTCTAAACTCTTAAACAGTTAAATTGTAAGGTCTATCAAACAGCTGCTTGCTTTGCATTTTGAGTGAGTATAACCTGATATGATGGGATCTGGATTTGGCCAAGTATCAACAATAAAGGACGTCAAAGTAAGACTGGAATGTGGATACATCTGTAAATAACGTTCCCTTTCTGACAGTGCTCTATCACATCCCATATGTCAGGTAATATCAGGTGAGAGCTAGACATAAAACTGAGGTGGTGTGAGTAATGTTAACCTTGGTTGGGTCTTGGAAGCAGGAGCCAGGAGATAGAATCAGGAGACTTCAGTATTATAATGATGATCTTCTCTGAGGACCCTCTTACCTGCAGGTGGGTTGAATATTCCCGTAAATACTTACTTTGATAAGAAAATGTTGGTTTCAGCTAAGTTACCTTTTTCACAAAATGTGCACTGATTTCAATGAACAACATTGCTATTTTCGTCCAATATCTTCCCTGCTATCCCTTCCCTTGTACTTCCACTCACTGAAAACACTCTTTTTTTCCCATGCTAGCTTTGCCTCATCCCTGAAAGCGTTGGATGGAGCTTTGGGCAACCTGGTCTGGTGGGAGGTGTCCCTGCCCATGGCAGTGGGGGTGGAATTAGATGATCTTTAAGGTCTCTTCCAACCTAAACCACTCTATGATTCTATGATGATTCTATGATTCTATGAGAATTATATCTCAAATGCCTCCTGTCACTGCTCTGAGATGCAGACCAAGCTTGCCAGCCAATTCACCTCCCACATTGCCCCCAGGGAGGTACATGCTGTGCATCAGGGGAGTTTGGAGTGACCAGGAGGCCAATATATAAGGGAGACCTCACTGCGTGGAACCTATCTGATTTAGACAAAACAGCCATTTGCTCTGTTTCTTTTCACATATGCAGTTTTTCCACAATTTCCACTTTACTCAGAGGCACCACTAACTATCCTTGAGGGAACCAATAGCATAAGAGACCCAATGGAGTTCAAAGGCTTGTTTGACTGAATATTTCCACCACCACTAATATGGCAACCCATGAAGGAAAGGCAATTTAGGACAAACATCTTCATGCCAAGTCCAGCATGCGTGCTCTCAATATGCCGTGTGTGGCCTCCACGCATACTTTGCTGACCTGGAAATTGGGAATCAAATGATTCAATTGTCCATAAGGTAATTTCTCTTGATGGTAGCTGACTAATAACGTTACAGTCACAGCTGTAGTGATGTAGATGAGCCAGCCCAGCAGAGAGAAGGAATCGTGAAAGACTCAATTGAGCATGATGTGGGAAGACCATAACCAGCAGGGCTTTGAGATGGGCTGCCCAGAGCATCCAAAAAAGAAAATTAAAAAATAAAAAATAAAAAAATTAAGGATGGCTTCTTCATTTTGCAAATGTCAGCTGATAGAAGTAACTTTCTAAAAGACCAGACTTAACGTTAATATCCAATGCAACCCAGAAATAAAGCTAAGTTATAAATAAATCACCTCCTTGCTGTGTCATTGTACAGCTGCTCTGTGCTTCTGAGCTGGATACGTGTCCCAGTGGTCTGTCACAAGGAATAAAGAAAGAAACACTAACAGGCATAACTGAGATCATTCACACCTGGGGAAGGGAAAATGTTTTTGTTGAGGATTCCTTGCTTCAGGGGGTGACAGACAGAAGAACAAATGAGAGGTAGCTCAGGGAAGATATGATAGCAGACCAGCCTTGAGGCTTGGGCTATTTTGTTGGTCTGTAAGATCAACCAAGACACTAAATCAGGTAAAGACCACCCAATAGTAACTCAAAAGTCCTCCTTATGCTTCTTTTTTTTTTTTTTTTTTTTAATTTTTATTTGTCAAATACTTCAATTTAAGTGCTACCTTGTTGGAAGTAACTAAACCTATTTTTTCCATCTTTAATCCTTACAAAAATAGTGAAATCTCAGACACGCGTAGCCTTCTGTCCTTCTGAGTGAATCAAGTAGGGTTAGCTGACAGATTTTCCCAGCAGATGTTGGAGGATTCCCCAGGGCTGAAGCTCCCTCATATTTACACCTCAGTGCCCAACCACCTTTGTTTTCTTCTTATTCCCCCAACCCTCCCAGCAGGCTGCCTAGTTATCCTGCGGCATTGCTCACGTAGAGCTTGGTCCTGTTTTAATGAGCATAATCCCTTGAGGGATACTTCCATGCAAGTGAGGGAGAGAAATGAGTGATAATTTATGATGAATGCCCTTGCAATTAGCACCTTGGAAATGAAGCTGCTTGGGGAAGATGAGAAGGATATAAATGAAAGCATTGCTGGGACAGGCTTTTTAAGGCAGGAGCTGTGTGCACTTAGCAAACTGGGGCTTCTATCAGAGACTTTGTACTGGTAGTTCATCATCAAAAGAGATGGAGAATGAATTCAATACAAGTTCTGGACTAGAACTTCAGTATTCCCTACCTCACCTAAATGCCAGTTATGTGGAAGTGGGATTTCAGACTGATCAAAGCTCCTCAGGATTTTTCTGTTTGGAAGGTTTTGTGTCAGTGCCGGGGCTTGGCATTCTTATAGTCACTGCTGCCAGCCATGAAATTGGAGAATATGTGAATATAAATATATGCGTACAAGCACAGGTGCATGGACACACACAAAATCACACATACGAGGCATTAATATTGTGAAAATACTAGGAATTCTCCAGCCTGCTTTTAGGTCAGTTAAAAGCACATTCCCAAGCAATTTATGGGCATGGATCAAGTGTTAGTATAGACCAAGGGCCATTCCCGAAAGGCATTTTGAATAGAACCACTTTGTTCTGGAAGGTCAGAGCATTTAATAGGCTAGATGTGGTGTGCTTTATGCCAGGAGGCATCAGCATCAGAGCTATGTTTAATTAACTACTGGAGATGTAGCCAGAATTCCCTATACTGACAACATAACTTCTGGAAGTAGCAGCATAAATGACCTGGGAGAGGATGTAGAAAATGAAATGGCTCCTTTGCTTTTCTGAGCAGCTGGCAGCATCTTCAGCCACTATCTCTATATCCCAGGTCCTGAAGGAAATGTTCCATTTTGCATTTGACAGCTATACCCTTTATTAGCCTGGCTACAGCACACCAGTACTGTAGCCAGCAGCACATGAGGGAGTCATATGTTTAGCATCATCTCCAGCCAGCTTTGATTCCCCCTGCAAGACTGGCAATTGGCAGAAGTGGAGGAGGCAGCCTCGAGCATAAGCCTGGAGAGCCAGGCTTGAAGAAAATCCATAGTGAAACACATGAACCATGCTGTCGTCACATGCCTCCTTCCCATTGCAGAAAAGCAGAATATAAACACCGAAGTGTGGCATGTATATTAGTCCTGGCCACTGGTGGTAACTCCACATCTCAAAGTTGATGGCCCTTACCACTCGTTCTGGCTGAGCTCTCAAAACAACCAAGACATAAGTTTGGGTATGTCACAGCTACTCTCTAGGCCTCTTTCACCTTTCAAACCCTGTGCCTGTACTTCTACTTGGACAAAAAGAGGGTAGACATAACATCTCTGTCTTAAATAACTCAGGTGGGACATCTGTGATTCGAAAGCACCTGTGGGCTTTGAGCTGTGTTAATGGTGATGATGAATCAATAACTACAACCTGACTCTGCCAACTCTTCTCTCAGTGATTAGATTTTTTGTTTTTATTGTCCTTGTAACAGTCAGATTTTCATCTTGCTTGCTTGCTTCATGGGACGCTCTGTATAGAATGTGTCCCCCCATTATTATAATTCTCTTTTCCTCCAGCCCAGGCTGCCCCCAGCCCCATCCAGCCTGGCCTTGGGCACTGCCAGGGATGGGGCACCCACAGCTCCTGGGGGCAGCCTGGGCCTGGGCCTCACCGCCCTCTGAGTGAAGGATTTCTTCCTCATAACTAATCTAAATCTACCCTCTTTTAGCTTAAAGCCATTCGCCCTTGTTCTATCCCTACACCCCTGACCAAGAGTCCCTCCCCAGCTCTCTTGCAGCCCCCTTTAGGCCCTGGCAGGCCGCTGTCAGGTCTCCCTGGAGCCTTCTCCTCTCCAGGCTGAACAACCCCAACTCCCTCAGCCTGGTTCCATAGCAGAGATGCTCCAAGCCCCTAGATCACCTTCATGCCTCTTCTCTGGACTCACTCCAACAGGTCCCTGTCCTTCATGTGCTGGGGGCCAGAGCTGAGCGCAGGCTCCAGGTGGGGTCTGATGAGAGCAGAGCAGAGAAGGGACAACCCCCTCCCTCCCCTGCTGCCCACACTGCTTTTGGTACAGCCCAGGACACGGTTGGCTTTTTGGGCTGCAAGCACACATTGCTGGCTCATGCTCAGTTTTTCGTCCACCAATACCCCCAAGTCCTTCTTGGCAGGGTTACTTTCAGTTCAGCAGGGCTGCTCTCAGTACTTGTAAAAGGTTCAGGCAAGTCTTTATTTCTTTCTAGGCTAAAGACGTTTTTGTTGTTTGATGGATTTAATTTGTTCTCATGCTTCCCTGCTGCTCAGCACATCCACAGATGCAGGCTGAAACCACTTTCTTGTGAAGACCTAGCATTGGCCTTAAGGAAAGCAGTGGGAGAGAAGGCGAAAGAAAACCCATTTTATTTTTTTGGAGGCGTAGACTCTCATTTGATACTTTTTTTTTTTTTTTTTTAATCCCATATTCTTACAATATGCATTCTAGCTTCACCCACTTCCTCTGTGGGAACAGCTGTCAAAACGCTGTTACATCCTAGGCTACTGCGGCTTTACGACTCACATTAGCAGCTCTTTAAGGGTCTGGCGGAGGCTGGCTGTGAGGTTTCAAGCCTGCGATTTCTCATTACCCAACTGGCAGGAAGTGTAATGCAAGGTCAGATGGGAAGTTGAAGAAGCCAGGGAGGTATGTTGCAGGGTTTGATGGGATGTAGACCAAACGTAGCTCCCTGGATCCCCCATGTCCAACCCTATCACCTCCAGTCCTCCACTCTTCTTGCTTAAAAACCGCCTGGGCTAAATATCAAACAAAATATCAGCCAGGTTCCTCAGGGCCTCGTGCTGATCATTCTCATCATGACAAGAGTCATGCTTGCCTGTTGGGTTTGGTCTACTGCCAACTGAGGAACACCCACTGTGCAAGTTTTGTAAGACCAACAGAAAGTGAGTCCTGGAAACTCCTCCTCCTTTCATTTCTGTCTGTGACCAAATGATTTGATTCATGCAAGTATATCGGGAGTAAGTCCATCCTTCCATCCCTTACTTCATGTAGACTAACTATCCTTTGCCTACCTCAACTCTTTCTTCATGGACATGGCCCCTGCTCAATGCTGTCATCATACAATTCCTCCAGGTGGTCTCCCTGGAACTAACAGCTCTGTGTACAACTCACCTGCACCACATTAGCTCAGGTGATCCGTGGAGGTTGCTCAGAAGGATGGGCTTTTGGATGTTTGTAAAGGCACTCCTCTGGATGGGGTTGTATGTGGCTAAGTGTGAGTTTTGACACGTCAGCTCTCCATCAGTGAGTGGAGATGGTGAAGCTCAAAGCAAGGTGTTTAATGGTTTATAAGAAAAGAGGAATTTTGGTCCCAACTCCAGTAGCTTCATTAACTGGCTATCCACTGACTATAAAAGGCACAGGAGGTGACCAGCCCCTGTGTATCCAGTTGCAGTGTAAATACCTGCATTTAAGCAGATGAATCTTCTGTTCACCCTCAGACATCAGGTTTAAAGTAGAAAACATTGTTCAGTGTATGCAGTCCCTTCATCAGATCATTGTATAAAATGGTGAGCACCCTAGGATGCTGATGCATGCAAAACCACCAGGACTTCACATTTTGATGCCCTGCAAGGGTGACATAACAATTCCTAAAGGACTTGTTTATTACAGATGTTGATGCACTGGAAGCTTTCAACTGAAACTTTTTTAAAAAGCAAAGCAAATCAAAACAAGAAGTGGAAGGCTCATTGGTTGCGCAGAGATCTGACTAATTTAATGCACTTTTCCTTAGGTAGATGCTATAGATAATAAGCTGTGAGAAAGAGTGCAGTAGTGTGCATAATGCACAAACATGAGCAAAATACTGGATGAAAGTATCAGCATCTCCGAGGACAGGCAATGCTGAGTGTCAAAAGCACTAAGGAGCCATTTCTTAAAGGTTTGGTTAAAGGCCTGGATGTGATTGCTGCACCGAAGTGGAAAATGAGATAACAAGGGTGCTGGTGCCTGATATCCTGCCTCAAAAAAACAGCAGCCCAGTAAGCTAAATAGCTTCTTAACAGCCTACCACCTACTCTCCCAATAATATTTTCTCAGCCACAAGTTCAGTCTGTTCCAGGGCTTGGTTTTGGTTTAGATTGGTTTGATTTGTTTTTGTCTGGTTGATTTTTTTAAACATCGTGATGAGTTAGACTTCAGGTTGCTACTGGTTGGTTTCTCATCTTTCTCCTCATCCTCACAAAAAAGCAACATCTGTGAACCTCTGCACAGCTGTAGCACAAGAAGGCATCATTTCATTGCATGCATATACATACAGGCATGGGGTTGTTTCTGAGAGGCTTTGCAAAGCCAAATCGCCCACGTTCATGTCAGTAGGTTGTGAGAGGAACAGCAACAGTCTCTGGATATTTAAAGCTCAACTGAAATGAATTTTAGAGAACTGTTGTCATTCAGACAGATTATATTTGGCAGTGTCCTCATTCTGAGCTCCAGTCAGAGGAACTGAAGTCACATCGTGACAGCGACATTCTGCCAAGGTACCGTGGCTTCTCCAGCTCAATACGATGACAAGGCAATCCCATGAAAAGCTGACAGAGCTCATCAGCCCCCTTGCAATTAACACTGTATTGGCCAAGACACTGGGACAGCAACTGGCCCCAGCCAGAGCAGCCTGTAGCAGTCCTGAACCTGATCATCGTTTGTGAGGTGTTTCATGCAGAGTAGAAGATCTGAGGGGGGAAGAGAAGGAAGCATGGAGTTTTGTCCTAGCTGTGGGTCACTCCAACATCATTCAAAATTGGGATAGAGGCACTTTTTTAACCAATGATGATATTACAAGGACAATTATGTTTTGACTTGTGAGGCAGTAGGTTGGCTGTGATTGGAGGCCAAGCTCAAGGAGCTACAATGGATAGACCTTAGAGGTCACTTGGGTTAAGTGTCCCCAAGGCTAGGCTTGCTAAGGATTTCTTTCCTGAGAGAAAAAAGAACGCTTGCTTCTACGACGGTCATGAGCACCCCTTCTCCTGAAATCCTGAGGGCTTTCAAAGAGGGGCAGCCTGGAATGAGCCCAAATAAACAAGGATATGGGACCTCAGACTGGAATCTAGGGCAGCATGCCTCCTTGATAGCCTTTCCAGCCTTTTAAGGCTTGCATTAGCCACAGGTACAGGCTGGCTGCAGGACCAGTGATGAGGAGTAATGCTGAGGGAGGGGCAGGGGCTCCCACAACCACTGAAATTAGACCTTTTTCAACAGATGTGAAGAAAGAGGAGCACGCTTCAAGTATAATTTAAAATACATTTATTGTTTCATTTGTTCTGGCTTTTTTGTTATACAAAGATGTTAAATAACTTAAATACATTCTCAACAGTCACTCAGAATCAGATTTATACCTACAAGCTGTACATATGAGGTAGAGAAAAATAACTTAGGCTCCCATAAGACATTGGAAAAAAAAAAAGAAAAACACTAATCCTTCATGTTAGTATTCCCACCTCCCTTTAAAAGGAAATGCCATCCCAAGTGTGCAAAACAAATCCTAGACTTTACATTCAGGTCTCAAAGGTCACTGTTAGAGACCACAGTGGGGTGGGTGGAACAAGGGAAAATTCCCATGCTAGTTTGGTGATTGTGCTTTGGGATGGGTTCATGCCTAAGGGGATCTTGGCAGGGTTTCCACAATGACCTTGCTTAGGCCTCAATTCATCTCCGCCTCTCTCACCTGTGCTTTATCTCCTTTTGCTGTCATTTGGGAGAAACTGGCACCTCCACATTGACCAATACGCCTGTAGAGTTGCTTATACCAACAGACAAAAGCCTGGACAACCAAGCTTTTAATGTTTTCCTTAGCTAAGGGGTGATGACTCCAGGCCCACTGCAAATGCCCCACAATGCCAAACATGTCAGCACCTCTGACTTTCCTGAGCAACTCCCCAGCGAAAGCAGAACTGGGTGAAGGAGGGGGATCTGCTGTCCCTTTGGGTCACCTTGTCAAATATTGCTGAGCAGGGTTTTCCCATTTCTGAAAACATTCAGCAACAACTGAGAAAAATGTGTTGTTCAGACGTGTCCTCTGCTACCCTGCTGAATTTTCGTGTGTCTGAATCATTTATGGTCTTACACTCTTCTCGTACCCTGCCCCTGAAGAAATGTAGTTACAGGAAGCCTACCATAATGCCAGATCTAAAATATGCTTGAGATATCCATTTTCTTTTCCTCTCCTTCCACAAATACTAGAGATTTTTTTATTTATTTTTTCTCCTTTCCATTTGGACATATTCTGTTTCCTGGAACCTCTAAAATAGTTTCTAAAATAATTTGGCCAAATCCAGTCTTATCAGTGGCAACTGGATTGAAAAGATATTCATTGATAATCATGACCCTAAGCTTGACTGCTTTAGCAATAACTAGATTTCTACACGGCTGATCCTGTGCTACACTAAGCCTCCTTTGAGTTACATGGACAGTAATGGTCATAAAACACACTGGTCATTTTGCACGAAAATATTGCTCTTCAAAAGTCATCATCTAGTTAGCATCCTTAAAAAAGACAACCAGGACAAGCTGGCCATGGAAGCCAGACTCACCCCACCAGATGTGCATGCAGAGCCAAAAAGACCGGGAATGCAGAGCTTTGCTGCACCTGTTTTAGCAAGCACAGTATAGACCTAATTTTACTGCAGCAGCAACTGAGGAATTTTTCACAGGCACTATAATCCACCAGAAAATTACCTTAAGCAGCATCTACACCATGAAAGTACCCTTGAGAAATCTGCCCCTTCATCTGGATTCTCATCCAACCCTACCATGGGCCAGACCAACTTAATTTCTTCTCATATATTGGCTAAAGTAGGGCAGCTGAAAAGTCACTAACAAAAAAATTCAAGACCTGGGCTGAAGGAAGGCAGATGCATATGAGCTGGCCAACCATGAAAAATTGACAGAAATTGTTTCTCCCCTGCCCAGATCTCCACAGCAGTTCTCTTGAAAACAGTTGGTTCATAGCTCATCATAGCTTCCAAAGGTGAACAACAGCCTTCCTGAACTGCAGCAGACCAAGTTCCAGTTCCCCAGTGTTACAATACCCCATTCAAAATGATAAAAATTGTTTCAGTTAGATCAAGCCTGGAATTTGGTCCTCTTTGTTTAACCTTCCCATGCACTCAGGTATTTTTTTTTTCCATCTAACTTTTAAGAGTCTTTTTCCCAGGCCAACTGAGATAAATGGCAAATATCTAGTTATTGTGAATAGATTTAGGTTTTCCTCCAGTCAAAGCTATTCCAGGACCAGTAAACACAACTAAAAAGTGTGAGCTTGAAGCCTGTCACTCTCCACAAGTCATTTTTTGTGTCAGGAATAAAAATAAATTTTGGAGGGGAAAAAAAAAAAAGCCTACATTTCACTAACTGGAGTCATTTGCGAGCTGGAAGACAATGAGAACGTAATGTTTAGGACTTGTTTTGCACGTCTCCACATCCGGTATATATGAGTCAGTCACACAGAATAGAAGCTTGTTAAAAAACAGATGACGGGTGCAACAATTATTTGTGTGGGGTTTTATTTCTTTTAATAGAAAATTCTAATATAAAACAGCAAACATTTTCAGTTTGCCTTGTTTACAAAAATATTTTTTTTTATATTTCTGACATAACTAAATGCACTATTCAATAAAAATATTCTTCCATCAGCTAACTTCTCTTTTAAAAAATTAATAAAAAAGTTATATAAATAATGGTTGCACCCCCCCACCCCAAAACTGATCATGCAAGTCTTGCTGGATCAGCTTAGGAGAACCAACACTTTGACATTTTGGGGGGACAGGGGCTAAAAGGGAATCAGAAACCAGAGACTTCCCCTACACCAATCCATCCTTCTCCAGTTATATCTGCCACAAAAAACACTTTCTCAGGGTGTGAGTGTGTGTGGGGGGGAAGTTGTTTCACACTTGGTTTTTGTTTGGTTGTTGTTTTATTTTTTTAATGAAATGGCACCATGAAAGATTTAGAGCCTAAATGAACTCTTGTCATTTTACAAAAATGGGCAATTTCAGTCAATTGCACTGGAGATCCAATGGTGTGGCAGTAGAATTAGCCTCTCTGGAAAAATCCAATTTCAAACAGCTGGAAGCAAAAGGGTTTTACAGGACACAGCTCAGTGTCTGGCAGAGGACTTCAACTTTCTTATCCAGGGTTTTCTGAAGGTGCATGTGGAGCAGCACAAGCAGAAGCTCCTGTACAGCTCCACAGATCAATTAAATTCCAAAACACAACCTTCATAAACAGAAAACCCAGACCAAGCACTCAAAAGGGTTTTGAGAGGGTTTAACAACATTTCTACCAGCTGCTACTTGCATCACGCTACTCAAGCTCCATTGTTTTTTTCCAAAATGAGGCTTTTTTTCCCCATTCTTAATTCAAAGATAAGGCAAACATTGGAAAATGCTGGACCTAAACATCTCCCCGTGCCCCCCAAAAATCACACACAACAAGGTGGAGGGAGAAGAGAAATAACCCACATATGTTTTACCACCCTAGGTCAAAAGGCCAAGAAGACAAGTTCTCCTGATTTCAGAGTGTTAGTATATTTTATACACTGCCTATACATTTAACACATGTGCCTCGCTACTATTTAGTTATATATTTTTTTTAACCACAGGAGAATAAACCTTGCTATTTACAATATATAACAGGCAAGTAATATATCCACATTAACATAAATACAATTTGTTTTTGTTTTTTTTTTTTTTTTTTTTTTTTTTAAATACTTACAGAAAGCATCCAGGCTTCAGTGCGTGAGTTATAATACACAGAAGAGCTCTTTCACTCAGTAGTTCATTCACTCTTTGCCTCTTTCTTCTAGTCTAGCCTTAACAGTCTGCCTCATTGCCCACCCCTCTCTCTCTGCAAACACACCAAGCTATCCTATCCCATCCGACACAGGCATTTTCTCTGCAACGATCTCCATGCCAGCACTGCCCTCTCTTCTGCATCTAGGGACTCATTCTCCTCTCACACCAGTGCAATGTGGAGTTACTCCAGCAAGGTCAACAGAGACAGAGACACCAGTGAAAAGAAGGAAAATGAGGCCCATGGTTTAAATATAACAATAATAATAATTAATAATAATAATAATAATAATGCACATAAATTGCAGCCCATTCTTTAATTAAGAACACACATTTAAAAAAAGAATGAGGCCAGAAATAGTAATTCAGACCCAAAAATCCTCATGTTTTGAGCGCATTTGGATCCCGCCTTACTTTGGAGGGGAAGAGCTATTCTAGCACACACACACAAATGTAACAGTGAGCTTGCACATGTGTGTGAAAGAAAGAGAGAGGGAGAAAGAATTTAACATAATACCACATTGAAACCATAAGAAGGTCCTTCTGAAGGGCTTTACAATAAATAAATGTTTGTTCAATATTTATATATATATATTTACGTGTCTGCGTGTGTGTATATATATACACACATGCACACACTGAATAATAGTTTTCTAGTCAGTTTATTTTTTAAACCATTAGATAAACTGCTTGTGGGTGACTTTCAAAGCAGTGCATCTCCCAGAAGCCGCGAGACCTTCCTGCAAACCCTCTGCGTCGGATGCTCCACTGTGCTTCTGCCTTGGTGGAAAGGGACAAATACTGTGTGTGGATTACTCCTTCTACAGCACTATCCCAACCTCCAGAATTGTACAGCAAATAAACAAACATCAAAAAAAAGAGCCAGTATGCTTTACTTTCCAGGACCATAGCACTACTAAAAGTAACTTCGTAAAAGTCCATCCCCAGTACTCTACCTCCAGATTTGATGCCAACAAGCCAGGCTGGGCTGCAATTATTTGTTACCAAGAAAAAAATATATATTTTCTCCTCCCAGTAGATGCACATAAACAGCTTAAATGTTAGTGGCTACTATTTGGGGAAAGAAAAAAATAAAGTTAAAAAAAGTAAAAATAATGGTCCATTTTGGAAAACTGCTCTCCTCTTTTTGCTTGGCCAACATCTACTACTACTTGAAGAACTCCAGCCAGCTTTCCTCCATTGAGAACCAGATCAATGGTTTATAGAAAATTGGTGGAAATTGCTACTACTGGACAATCAAAAACTGCTATCAAAAATAAAATACAATGCCCTCCACTCTCCAGTGTTTCCTTAGAAAGCTTCGTTGAGGCATTCACTGGCTGCTTCCAGTCCCAGAAGCACTTTTATATGATTAAAGGGTATTGCCGCATCAAGTCCTGGATTGTAAGTATCCTCTTCAAAGGGAAAAGAAATGCTGAAGATCGTCATCTATTTCACAGCGTCAGAGATATATCTACCACTGCAGTTGATTTTTGGCTTCTCTGGCCACTTGACGGTTTGTCTCTCTGTCAGTTAGCTGTTCCGAATCCAATAGTTGGTTAGAATTTAGCAGTTGTATTTTTAAAATACAGTTCTCAATCTAGTGGTTAAAAAAATCTTAAGGTCATTGGGTTCACTACATACAGCTTGTGTCATGTACCACTGCCATGGTTTAGGGTAAATGGAATGATGACCTAGTAAAGAAAAGTTGAATCCTCCAAAGGTCCGATCCAGTCCAAAACGGCTGCTAAACAATGCAAGACATCACTGCCTTCCAAGATGCACTGGAATTTCTCTTGTCCTCCTCAAAAATACATCCAAATTCAGCTGACATAAAACAAAAAAGTTCCAGTTCAGATTTCTGAAGCAGTTTCCACAGGGTGAAATCAATCAACAAGAGGTGGGAAGAGGACAGAAAAATGTCATGCACAAAAGTGAAAATAAAACAAATGTATCTAGTGGTTTGTTTGTTTGTTTTTAAATAAAATTTAAGACAGTAATAGTGCTAAAGGAACTGCTTTGAAGAAATTGTATGAAAAAATAACACAACTGAAAGGGACAGGCACGTCTGGTTTTCTACTGTCTTCCCAACCTCTTTCTTGGACACATTGCCATCCGCAACATGGTGGACCCGACATTTTTGGAGCTGTATTTGGTGATCAAAGCATGTGGATACGGAGCTGTCATTAAAAAGCTTACCCTCCAAGTGAGTCTCTTTGTGAGAGCCTTGTTTGCTGGATGTGCAGAAATTCCACTAGAGGAACAATCAGGGCTGTTCCTGCTTACCCCACACCTCTCTCCAGTTTCAGAAGGGAAAAAATGAACACTTCCCGTACCACTGCGTTCAAAGCAGAAAGATCTTTCTATCTTATCTGTTCAGCTCTCTAAGCTGTTGGGTAAGCTTCAGGAATAAAGTAATATAGGTTATTTATTCCAGAGAATACATTAGCCCATAAGTTCATGGAGGATTGGTGAAATGATCAAGATGTTCCAAGGATAAATGATCTGTCAAACTGCGTGGACGACTAAGCTGAAGGTCAACTGGTGTCTAACCCCAGTGTGACAGGCACTTATTTCCACATGGTTGGACCTCATTAAAATTCAGTCTACAGGAAAACAAAACAAAACAAAAACAAAACAGCAACACAGCTGGGTCACCTGTACCCTACAAAGTGCTTATGTCTCGACATAGCTTTCAGATCCCAGAAGGTCAATCAAACCCTGTTTGTCTCCATATGTAGTTCTCATAGATCACGATCGCCCGTCACTGAGGGTTGCCATCAGGCAGGAGACGCGTCAGTCTTTGCAGGTGTAAACCTCTTCTCTCTGGGTGCACTGCTTGCATTCGACATAGCAGCACCAACGGACCTGGCACTGGCACGGGCGGGTGACCACCCGGCTCTGCGTGTTGTGCCCTCGCCCACAGCAGATGCTGTCGCAGTTCTTGTCTTTGTAACATTTCCTTCCCGAAGTCCCAGGCGAGTATCTGCTCATCAGACAGAAGCTCGGGGAATCGTCAATGTAGACAAGATCCGTAGTCCTTGGGATTTGATCACTGTGACCAGGGATGGATTTCTTGGGTGGGGAAATGTCTCCTTCACCCGTGGCCTCGTTGGTAGTGCTGCCCACTTTGAGCGACGTCTCATACTTCTGCTTCAGCTGCTTCCCTATTTCATGGAATGGAGAGAGCTGCCTCCAGCACGTTCGGACAGTGCAGGATCCAGATACACCATGGCACTTACAGGTTGTCTCCACTCCAGCTTTGATGACCTGCGGACACACACAGCCCCAGAAGAAAATCAGTTGTGGGGAAACAAATCAAGGCACAGAGGAAAAAAATAAATAAATAAATAAATAAAATAACATTTGCTAGAAGAACATTCCTGAATCACTGAGCTGATGACAACTCAAATACTATCTTTTGGAAGAAGACAAAAAATGCACACTACAGGAAAGACTTGTTTTAGAAGAGTCTCAGCTTCCGGAAATGACACTTACCTGTCAGAATGTTGCTTTACTTGGATAGTTAATGGTACTAGTGAAAGTGCAAAGACTGTCCAGTACTTGCACTCATCTTACATAGAGATCAATACATATTTTAACACTTATTTATACATTTCAATAAGAACATGGAGATAAGATGCAACAAAAGTGAGTTGGTTTAGCATAGCTAATGGGGAGATGCTGCTGCAGCCCACACAGACAGGTGGTGGCATGTGCTCCGGAACATGAGCATGAACAGCAGGAACCTTCTTCCCAACACTCAGGTTGCCACCTTAAACCCATGTAGCTAGCTTCAAATTAGCAGCACAGGCTCAGTGGAAATGCAGTTAAAGCTGTGCTGTTTCCAACAGTAACAGCTAGGCATAGCATCCCCCCAGTTCACTTTGCAACTGAGGAAAAGCCTTTACGTAGCTGAAAAGTATATAAGCCCTCGAGAACAAGATCTTGAATTGCCTCTACCAAAACCAGCAGCTCCAGAAGCACACAGGTAGCTTCCACCTATATATCCTGTTATCCTATATATCCACCTAATAGATCCTATTCTGCAGTGTGGCAGCACGTTGTAAAGGAGATGACAATTTTTTTCCTGCTAGCATTGAAGAAGCCTGCACATATCTTAGAAAGAGTGCCATTGCTTACTGACCAAACACGCACTTAACAATGTACGTTTTCTTACAGAGTAAAAGCCAAGGCTGTGTCAGTCTCCTCTGTGCCTTCTCTTTCCCCAAAAATTTAAGATGTGAAGGAATGGAAAACAGACACCTGGGTGAAAGGTTCAGCAAGTCCAGGTAGCCAGACCCAGTACAGCACCTCTTGACTACAAATACCAAGGGCAAGGTTTGATTCACATCCTTTCTTAATCTAGTTTTATATTTTATTATGTCAATGTTCAAATACTTGCAGTGGGTGCTGTTGCTAGAAATAAGGCTCATCTCACAGATCCCTAAAGGAGGAAAGTAATTTCTTCAAGATATCAGAAAGTACCTGTGTGTGACATTCCCAAAGCATAAGCAAGTCAGCCTCCATATGGGAAGACGCCTAGATCTTGCATGGGGATAACTCACAAGGGCAAGAGCACCACAAAGCATAAGTACAGAAGGAAGAGCAGAGCCACTGGAACCACAGTGCTCACACAGGAGATGGAGAGGATGGAAATACAAGGTTATTTTCAACAGAAAAAGCAACATGGGAAGTAAAAGCAGTATCAGGAAGGGAAGAGATGAAAGCACAGAGAGGTATTCATCAGTTATTCATCTCAGAGGGAGACAAAAGTGGTACCAGCTCCCTAGGTGCTGTAAGGAACCCCAAGCCCATAAGCTGAATGCTGCTAACAAAGGACTCCATCCTTTTCAAGAGAGGTAGCAATAAAGATGCTCTTTGGCACAAAAGCATATCCATCTTCCTTTAAATGGCATCTGAATGTTCTCCCCCACCTTCTCCAGAGGGATTTACTACTGGGACTCCTCCGTGGGCAACATGAGAGCAGACACGTTGTTTGGTCGGTCACAGATAACCTGCATTTTGCCCACAGATTATAAACAGATATTTATAGCTCTAGTTCTCCCTCCCCCTAAAATAGTTTACATTTTGACTTTAAATGGGTGAGGTATAACCACCCCTTAAAATAGCAAGTTAGAACAGAGCGTGTTTTATAGAGCTGCCTCCTGACAAGGTACTGCTGAGAAGTGCCCTTCCTTTGCGCATCTACGGTACCTAAAAAAGAAAAAAAAATCTCCCCCTTCTGCCCATTATGGCATCTGCCTACATTATGGCCTCATGACAGCAGAGGACTGGCTCCAATCCATTTCCTGACCATCCGGTTCTTAATTATTTGGCTACATGAGTCCTGCTGAGCACCATGTACAAATGTGCAATAGGTCATGGACTCAGAATTGGGGTCTGGCCCAATCCTGATATTACAGAGACATTTTTAGAAAGACACTATGCATAATACGGCCTTCAGCAAAGCCTGGCCAATGGTCACACTTCATTCCTGTGACAGCCAAGACCTTTTCAAATGCAATCCAATAATACACAGTAGCATTCAAACAAGTGACGGGTTACAGAGAGAGATGTGTTACTGCTTATAGTACTCAGCTGGGCCGGCTTGGTTAGGGGCTGTCACGCTTTGCGTGCCAAAGTGTCTAGCCAACTCTGCAAGAAATCCCACAATGTTAGACAAGAGCGTACAGAACACATTTCAACACCGAGAAAAAAAAAAAGAAAAAAAAAAACACAACTCGCCCATGCTCTCCCTCGTATAAAGTCACATTTCACTGGTTGTCTAGAAGTGAGAACTGAGCTCATGTGAAACAAAGCTCCCATACCTGATTTCACGCCCAGACCATCAGCAAACTGGGCAAAATTGCTGAGATACTTGCAGAAGGGCTACACACTGCAGTCATTCATCCATTCAGGCTTTTCTCAACCCTTCCACCTCCCCCAACACCCACTTGCATCTGCTCCACCTGGAAAAGGAGACGACCACCATTGTGCAGGATGGGAAAGCAAGCAACCAGCAGAAGTTGTCTCGGCTGGTACGCACACTCCTGTGCACAGCCTTGGCTGGATTTAGAGCTGGTTGAACAAAGCACAGTCATGAAATGCAGAAAGGAAACTTCAGCGGGGGGTTGTTCTTGTCAGGAGCCACCTCTCCAGAGCCCAGGGGGAGGGCTGATGCTGCAGGTACAGTGTATCCAAAGCACCCACACGGGGCTGGTACATGCGGCACAATACGTGTTGGAAATCCACATCCTGATGGATTGGCAGCTAGCAGATGGCGGGAGACCTTCAAGTAGGAACAGACACGTAGGTTTAGGCACCTGAAGCACACCATCCAGCCAGGGCTGACCTCACCGAGGCAGACATATGACTTTAAATGCCTACATTCAAGAAACACCTCTAAACTCCCATCTGACCGGCTGAAGCCAAGGCAGGCAGGGGATCCTGCAGCACTGCAGACACCTGCACAAGCTCGGCTGAACAGCTCGCCAGTTTCTCCCGACTGTTCTGGCCACATCTCCACTTGCTAACAGGAGCTTAGGGACTCCGCTCGCATGGAGATGCCTAAATTTATATAGGTGAACCTGTGAGCACAATCCCACCCTCTGGGTGCAATTCAGGTGTCTAAAAATTAGCATCTAAAGTTACTTTAGGCCCTGTAAAACTGAAACATTGCACTTTGCCACCAGATGCCTCTCCAGAAGCATAAAGGTCTCTCATACATGCTGTGTCCTAACTGCCAGGGCATCCCAAATTGTACAGGTGCCCTAAGACAACAATTCCCATTCTCTTTACCTGGACTTAAATAGTGAAGAACAAAGCCCCTAATGAATCCCAATCTGCTGTTGTGGTTTTGTTATTGTTGCTTTTCATTTTGTTTTTCCTGACCCACTTCTAGCTCCTTGTTGACCAGTGGCTGGAAGATCTTAGGTGTCATGCACTGGTGAACAAAAGCACAAAAAGTTTCCATTCTTAAGAATGGACCAGTTCATGAAATCCAGCACGTGGATTTTCATATGGCCACTGTGCAAGTGCAGTGCATCCCAACCGCCCCATAAACCTCCTTGAAGGGCAGGGAAGGGCTCAAGAATGTTATGAGGCAGCGATGGTGAAAATCCTAGAAAAATTTCTTCCCCAGACAGCCTCCCCTGCCGCTGTCAGTCACGATGCAGCTACTCAAGGCAACGTGTGATGGAGCACTGCTGCCTACGGGCCCCCTCACTACCCACCAGCCAACATGAATCTTGGCAAAGCCTCTGTTTCCTGTCTCATTCCTCAGCTTCCACAAAGACTTTCCTCCTCTTGTTGAATGGTCCTGTCAGAGACATTTAAATCCATCTCATCCTTACAGAATACTCAGGCTTATTCCAATGAAATGCCAGCACATTGCTTGGAGAAGCCTTTTCTGGCCAAGCCCTGGGATAAATGGGAAGATGCCTACATCACGCTTTTAGACCTGGAGGGACTTCCAGGCCAGAATAACTTAGCTTTTGCTAACAAAAAAGTCTAGGATGCATGAGGCAGAACAAAACTTTAACACCAGCTATTTCAAGAGCCACTGGTAGCTCCTCTGTCCTGTTTGAGACACATCACACAGCTCAGAGCCTGATCTGGCTCCATCCTACATAGACTTGAGCCTCTCTTGCACGCTCACACCATCACTTAATAACCATATTTCATGCACACCATGCTAAGTGGCCACGTGTGCCTCTATCTTGCCACATGCTTGTATTAACTTAAATCTAAATTGTAAAATACTTCATGCTCCCTCGTGTCTTAAACACTACAACTACCACACGTCAGCAGTGACAGTAACTCAGAGGAGCACCAACATAGCAGTGCATTTGAATCCTCAGTGCGCTACATGCTGTACAAAACCATGAAGGAGAAGTTGAACAAAGACAACCACTGGGTCAGGGGTAGCATCACACATTGAAATTATGTCCTCCCACTCTCCTCTGAATAACCACCTGCTCTGGCAGTCTCACAAATAGGACAGCAGTTTGGGAGGAAAATAAAGCTCTGTAAGCAAATTAGTTCGTTTGACTTAGGAACAAAACCCCCCATTGATCTTGTCGTGAGAATAGCAAATACTGACAAAAGCACAATGAGGAAAACAATTATGATACAGCAAGACTGAACCATCTTTATTGGTGCTTGCTGCTCTGAGGAAATTAGATAGCACTGCAGGACCACCCGCCCAAATGGCTTTATAAGAGCCATAGGGAAAAGGGATCACAGCAGAGCATTGCTATGCAACATGTAATCCTTCCTCACAACAATGGTTTGCTACGAAGCTCAGACTAAGTGCCCCTGTAATGATCAGTCTCAGACATGCTGCAACACACAATTTCTCAGTGTTTTAGCTGAAATGCTGAGGACAGATTCCCATTCATTCCCAGCTGGGTCACGGGGCTCCGGCGGTGGTTTTCAGACAACTCTCGTCTGGGCAGCAGCAGTCCGAAGCGGGGACGCAGCCGTGGGAATTCCTCGGTTTGAGCTCCGCTGTCGTCATGGCTGGTCTGCAGCTCCAAGGCTTCAAACCATTCGCCATGGTTCGGGGGAGAGGAGGGAGCAGATGAACCTTAGTGCATCCAGGAAAAGCCTGCCCTTGCCTAGCCTGGCTTCAGACAGGGCTTTGAGATGCTTCCATCCTCGGCATACAGATCCTCCTTCAACTTAAGTAGGCTTAGATATTGTCTCAGCTCAAATATTAATATTTGGTTTGGACGACAGCCATTTCTTCACAGTGCCCAAACCACTCAAAGACTTCTGCGTTAACACTGGTCATCGCCAGTGTCTGAAGTATAAGAGCTTCACAGATTGCTACAAATTTTCTTTTCCTTTGTTTTCTTCTCTTCCTTTCTCTATCTTGTTCTAAAAAGCTCTTCTACTGAGCCTATCTCAAACTGTTTTTTCAGAAGTTTTCCCTTGCCACTAACCTTCTGTGCAACTCTTATTTTAGCAAACTACGATTTAAAATACAAACACTTAAGAAACATAGAATATCATAACCCTACTTTAAGTTGAGAACATTAAAGTAATTTTCTCACCTTCTGTATTCCTAGTATGCTTCACATGCTGAGAAAGTTCTGCAAAAACAACTAACTGAGACTACTTATGGGACAGAGCAAACACTTTTCTCCGTAGTGTTGATTTCCAGGCCTTAGAAAGACTTTGGCTGAGCCAATCTTAGCCTGAAGGAAGGAGGGGAAAATCCAGACAGCATGCCTGTGCATTCCTACCTGTCATAACCTGGAGCAATTAATACTAGTGCTGGCCCTGCAAACTGATCTGTACGTACAAAGTCAGGAGCTGGTCTCAGAGAGGCTATTTGCTAGGTTTGATTTGTACCTCAATTAAAGCATGATGCTAGATTTCACACTGCAAATGCACCTCTGAAGAAACCACATAAAGGATGCATTTTGCATCTTTTTTTTTTTAACGCACCAACTGAATCAGTAAGTTCATATGGATTTGCCTCATCAAAATGAGCAATTATTAGACAGTTTTTCAGAGTGTTGAAAAAACAGAGATTCATACTAAAGGTGCCTGTTCAACAAACTCTGGAGGTTGACTGGTGTCATGTTTTCTAGTGGGAACCATATGAGATGGGATTGGCAGTGCTTGCAAACACCGGCTCTGCAACAGGAGACCAGGGTGCAAGTCTCTGCTTTGCTACGCTGGTGTGTGACCTTTAGCAAGTCACTTAATCTTTCAGGGTCTCAATTTCCCCTCTGTAAAATGGAGATACAGCAAAGAAGAGGGTGGTGTGCTCTGATAACACGTTACATGATACCTTGTGAAGTTCCTCAGACAGATGATAGCTGGGCAAACATCTACTTGATAAGGAGAACCCATCTCCAGAGCAGACGGCATGCTCAGCCCTTGAGATCCCTGCCAGGACTGCCTAAGGGGCAAAGCCATTCCTTGCATGGACTTCCAAAACAAGCAAGCCAGCAGCAGGAAAAGTCCACGCACTTCCCATAGACCTCTGCAGAGCATCCCAAACAGTCTCGGGGATGCAGGCATACCATGTCTTGGGGTAGGTCTGGACTTGAACCCTGCAGCAACAAGGTGACAAGGATCCTTCCAAACTGTGTGGATAATCTGTGCAGACCAAAACACGTGGGATGATGATGTGTGAAAATAATTAAGGAATGGTTCCCTCATGAAGGGAACCAATTTCAAAGGGGAATACTGCCTGATGAGAAATTTTTAGGGGGGAATTTTCTTGTTCTCCTTTTCTGTCTTCCCATAGTTTTGCACTGTTGGATCTCAAGCAGCCTGTGGCTAAACCCCTGACTTCAGGGTCCTGAAGGCAAAGGCTTGCTTGTGTCCCTCCTTCTGGAAGCATAAAGGAAAAAGGGAATGAGAACATGACTTTTTTTTTCTTTTTTCCTTGGGTAATAGCAGCCCCCTTTAATAGTGCCCCTTGGATCTGCAAGACATGCTTGACCAGACATACCTCTGGAAGAGGTCAGCACTCCTGGGATTAAGAAACTTAGCAACGCTCCAGAGAGAGAGTTGGAAAGTCATGTTTAATGATACTTTACTGAGAAACCAGGCAAATTTAATTAAAACATCACTTACTCAAGCCCAGTGGAACTAATTGAGTGCTCTAATATTCCGACTTTTCATTAATGGGTTACAAAAGAGGGCTGCACTTGTGTGTACAAGGGGGAGAAAAGGGGGAGGATATAAAGAAGAAGAGAGCCTTAGCAAGGCTGCCTGTACTTCATTTAATATAACCAAGAAACTTCATTGCTGGCAACAGAGCTTTAATACAGTTGACTTCTCTCACCACCACCACCCCCCATCCCCTTGACGCATAGACAGCTCCCCCCAGCACACACCCTCTCCACCCAAGACCTCTCTGAAAGAATAGCTGAATGAGCAAGAGCAGATTTGGCAAAGGAAGGGAAATTGCTTTTTTAATAAGTGGTCTATTCAGAGCTCCTACTTTTCAATAAAGAGAAGGCTGGAGAAGTTCTGGTCTAATTACCTCATCCTCACGCTAGACAAGCTCACCCTTTCATTAGCGATTGAGGTCATATCATATAACTTTGTGAGCCATCACGGGCACAACATGCTCTGTGATTATTTCATTGGTGGCAGCAAAATTATAGTCGGCCCATCAAGGTTGTAAAAAGCAGAAGTAAAATAATAATTAAATGAGAACTTCTACCAAGAGACACTAAAACTAGGTGGGATAGGATAATGTCACCCTCCCAGAAATACGCGGATTGTTTGCTAGCGTGACACCATGGAGAAACTGCCGTGCCGACCAGGAGGGAAGAGTTTGTTGCCAATTCAGTCAATTAAGCACAGGTCCTATTTTTTCTGGGTCTCAAGGGACTATTTATACATTTAGCCATGGTTGGGAGTAATTAGACGGGAAGGATTATATGTTGCTAAGAATCAGTGAGAGACCACCAAGCTTGTGCTATATCTTTGATAGATATTCCTCCACTCCCCAGCAAACACACACACATCCATGCATAGGCTGTACCTACACCAACGTGGGCAGGCGCAGCAGCAAGCTCCTGCAGCAAAGCAAAGTACTGGAAAAGAAAGTCTCCTTGTCCACTCCCAGCACAGTCCAAAATAGTGTGTAGCACAGCTAAGGTTTCAGTTCATACCTGTATGGCTTCACTAATAGACATAAAATCTGCGGCTTGGTTAGAGGAAAAACAACGGGTGCTGAGCAGGAATTCGGGAGAGGTGGCCTCACTCTCCTGCTCCATCCTCAGCATGCTGCATAACCTCGGGAAAGGCACCCAGTTTGTATCTCAGCTCCTGCTCAAAATCACCAAAATCATCCTTTTGTAGCTCATGGGGATATTTAATGCACCAAGGTCTGTGAGAGTAACTTAGTCATTTAACAAACTGTTTCAAAATTGTTCTGTTCCAAAATGGCACAAATCAAGGCTATCTGCACTCGTTCTATATGACTTTTCATTCACATCAAATACATGATTTATTATCAAAATAAATAAACTAGGTTAATTCAAAGCAGTATTAGATCTTCACAGCCACCAGGTTAGCATCTCCTGCTATGCAATGGTTGGTAAGTCTGTACGACAGCAGTTAGCTGATGGGCAGCTAACCGGAGAAAGAAAAGTAAAGGATGCATGTCAAGTTTCATAGAATCATTTCATATTTCACCCACTGCCTTTGTCAAGGAAGATATCAGTAACTCAGTGAGGGAGCCTGGTACTGAGTGCTGGACCACTCTCATCCCCCACCAATGTTACACCAGCAGCATAAGTGAAAAACAGGGCTGGCAGGAAGCAAGCGGATTAAACCTGATAGTACTATAGACCCAAGCGTAAGCAGTGCCAGAGACAATCTAACCACCCCACCAAGAAGGCTCAGGCTTCAAATCAGTTTCAACATTTTGAAGCCTGAAGCAAGTGTTGCAGGTTTTGACCTTGCAGTTACAAAGCCAGCCTCACCTCCGACTCAAACATCTCCGACCATCAACTTAATGACATGATATTGTGCCAATACATTAGATCCACAAATCCTGACTACATAGATATATGTTCCCCTGATCATTAACCACCATCCTCATAAAAGCTTCCTTCTTAACATGCAATTCTCTTGTTCTCTGCCGTGCTTTGCGGTGCCGCTGTGAATCTGGTGGGCTGCTTAGCTTGCCTTTCAACCACACTAAGGTACAATTATTCCAGGAGCATAAACAGAGAAATCATTTCAACCACTGCCACAAACAGGCAAGGCAAAGCTGTCAGACAGCAATACCAACTCAACAGGCACAGCGTGGGTGGACTAAAATAGGAACACCGGATCACTGACCTGCAGCAAAGGTCTCTGACTTGGATTGCCATGAGGGCTCTCGGTGTCTGGACAACCGTCACAACTGTTACTCAGCTGTTTAGCTGCAGATATTACACTAGCGCTCAGAAACCACTGCCAATGACCAGGGCCTGACCGTGCCAAGTAAAGTGGAGGCAGAGGATGCAAGAGAGTCCCTGATATCTCCCATTGCCCCAGGGCCTAACTCACAGTAGGATCAGGACAAGAAAGCGCAGACAGAATGGAGAGATTCGCTCCCTCCAGCTTATCCTTGGAGTTCATTTAGCTCAAAGCCGCACAGACAGTGGAGAGCAGAGCTGACAAATAAGGCCACCTAACCAAAATCCAAGACTGGGTCTCAGCCATATGGGACTGGCTCTCAGCCATATGGGCATCCTGCCTGCAGCTACTGGGATGGAAAGCACTGGGAGTTAGGTCAAATCTCTTGGGCAAGTGTTTTAGCCCCACCAGTGCTGGAGGGGAGATGTATATGGGGATTTACAAGAACATGTCAGTGGTACCTAAAGCCACAGCCATCTGGGTTCTGAGAAGACTGCATTATGTAACTCTGGAAAAGGAGTACAGCAGGGACATCTCACAGCTCTCTACAGCATGAAATAACAGCCTTCATGGACCACCTTCCCCATTTTCTGTTCCATTTGTTACACAGCCAACTCCAAAGAGCTATAGGACAGGCCCTCGGGAACGATCAACCACAAGGATTAAAACAGATTTCATCACTCTGCAGAGCCTGTTTCACACGCCAGAGAGCTGCAACAGGAGTTCAGAGGCACTGAGCCTTTTAATCCAGAGGCAGAAAAGCTGTCAGCCAAAGCCAGACACCAGCTAAATCCAGGATATTTCTAATCCTGATCTCAGTGCTGTCGAGGAGCATCTGGTGGTGGGGAGAGGGGGAAACTTTTTTGCTGGCCAGCACTCACTGGTGGCATTCTCTGATGCCCCAGCTCTGTCACGAGGAATGACATTTTATGCATACACACAGGAACAACTGAGCTGGGATGGTGATTCCTAGAATGCACAACTGGCTCGGCAGCATTTGCCTGGGAAACTGGAGACCCAGGTCCCCATCCCTGCCCCAACCCTCCATCCAATCACAAGGACAATAACGAGGCTTGAAGGCTATTTATAGCCTTACAGTATGTCCCCCTTCGAGGCTGGCGCAATGAAACACTGATCCTAGGCACCTGTGCTGGCCAGTCTGGGGGATTTTAGTGTTTGAGCAGCTCTAGGCTAGGTACATCCAAGCAGTTGATGGGAGAAGGTGGAAAGTCCTTTCCTTTCTCATCTCTTGCTGGGATGAGCCAGCAGTTGCAGATAATTTGTTCTTTACATCGCTCCTGGTGGAGGCCCCAGGCAGGAGCACAAAGCCTCATGGGGAGGAGTATGAAGTAAGGAGTGGGAAACCCTCCAAGTCCTCCAGGATAAGGGGGGGAGAAGAAAAAATGAAAAAAAAAAAAGAGCAAAAGCCAGGGGTCTTTCACACAGCTCGTGTTTTCTGGAGAGTCCTTTTTCTTTCCCTCTGCTCTCTATCCAATGGCTTTGTACAATTCTTGAAGCACAGTGACCAAAACAGGGTCCCTAGTAAGTCCCTAATAAGACTTCACCACTTCAGGGAAAAAAAAAAAAAAAAAAAAAAAGGATGACTCCACATATTTTGCATCCCGTTTCCAAGCAGAACAGCACCTTATTTCCTTATTTCCCTCACAATCCCTACCACCACCAAGAAGTCCCCCAACCCCACCTCTCTGCAGGCCTCGCACCCACCCATGGCTCACCTTCATGCCCACGAGGTTGTTGTGGAAGTCCACCCTGGCTCGCAGGTCCTTGTTGGGCTTCCTCCCCAGGAACTCCTTGACAAACTTGTTGCTGTATTTCAGGTTGTCGCCGCAGCCACCCCACTGCCAGGCCTCGCGGTTCTCCAGATCGGGGGCCTCATCACAGGTGCAGCGCTCCATCCGGCCCGCGCTGCATGCCTTAGCCATGGCGTGCGTCAGCCCCGCCGAGGAAATGGCGTACAGGAAGGCCGTCTCCTTAAAGCCTGAGGGAGAGAGGAGGCAGCTTGAATTGCACCCAGAGCGAGGGTTAAAAGAAGTAAAAACTGAGGTAGAAAAAGCATAATGGGAAGGTCTGAGCGACATCGGAACATGTCAAGCTCTACAGACATTGTTGGTGGTGGAGAGGATGTGGTGGAGAACAGGGAATGATGGATTGAGGTGGCACAAACCAAGATTGAAACAAAACCAAATCGAATAAACAGCTTTGTGGCTGTCACTCTTCAGTCTGTACCTAAGAACAGGAGGTGAGCAAGATCTGGTCAGGCTGTGGAGGTACCATCATTACTGTACAGCAGTGCTCCTACCAAGGGGCCACCAAATAATAGGAGCCCAGCACTAACTTCCAGTCAGGTGATTGGGGTAGAAACCTTGAGGGTTTCCTTCTCCCTCACAAAAGTCACCAGGACCTAATCAAGTCCAACAAAATTGTTAACAAAAGGCACCTGAGGACTGGAAGCACTTCATAGCCAGCCTGTCACTCAAGGCAGTACCCCAAATACCTGAAGAAGTTGTTTACAGCTCAAACCATTCGTGTACAACCTTTTTTTTCTCTTGTTATTATTATTTTAAACACCTCTATGCTCACCTGCAGGGTTGCAACAGCATCCGCCTCCCCCATACAGGTAAACTGAGGCCCAGAGAGATTAATGAATTCAATACAAATGAAAAAGACAAAAATAAAAAGCAAACATGCCAGTATTTATAGCTCCCCATTCTCCAGCTATGGAAGCAGTAAACGACTGCATATTTGAGATGCAATTCCAGAACAGCTTTGGATGTGACTCAAGAAATCCCCCACTCAAAAATAACACAAGTGGATGGTGACAGTAGTGGATATATCTGTAAACTGGTGTGTCAACCAAGGACATGCAGAGACACTGCCAGATCATTTTTGGAACTGGTCCTTGGGAGGTTCACGGTAGTCCAAGCGGGCTCATGGGGCACTAGGCTGGCCCGTCCCCAGAGCCTGCCTTCCCATAGCACTGCCAGGTGCACAGTCCAGAAAGTCAGCAGAAAAAAGGTGAAAATCCAGTCCAGGAGACAGAGGCTTGGTCCTCCCACTGGGGCTGTCTCAAACCAAACTGTTAAGAATTGTCATACCATTCCTGCTCACCTGAAGAAGAGCAGATTTATTTAATTCATAACAACAAAAACTCATGGATATGTTGACCACTAAACACCACCTTAGCAGTTCTCATCTTTTGTAGGCTGATTCAACTTTTTTCTAGGCTACGCTGTAAGGATGCTAAAGAGAGTCTCAAAGCCTCCATGCTCCCAGGTTGTAGAACTGGCCTTTTGCCACTGCAACTACTTGTGCTATGACATGGGGAGGTACCAGAGTGCTAACAAAGTCCTCGACGGAACAGGGCATGCACACTCTCTCCCCTGAGAGCCTGAGGCACTGCAATTAGCAACAGCCAGCCAGGGCTTGGCATAGTTTAGCGGCCACCACAAATCCACAATCTGCAGGAAGGTCTCTTGGTTCGAAGCACTGAAATTGTGAAATCACCGAGGGACGTCGGTGCCCTGCCACCACCCTGCATACCAGGTTTCACATGAAGCCAGGAGGAACGGCTCATTCACCAGGCTTTCCCCTGTCAATCTCTGCATCAGCTTCAGCTCTCCTCTTCCCATTCTCCATCACTGAAAGCCCCACAGATTCCCAGCGCCCATCAGCACAGGTATCATCTCACCCGCAGGCAGCTTCCAAGCTAGTCCATGTGACATTTGGCTCTGGCCAGATTTAAAGCCATCTCCGCCATGCACTATTTGATTGCACCGAGATATTTTGTAACAAGATAATGAGCTTTAAATCAATGCAGGCATTCTAACCCCCAGTGCATCGACAGCCTGCCATCCATGGCTATCCCATTTCAGCCATTTCCAAAATTGTTTGTGAGTATCCGAAGAGGATAACAAGTCCCTTAAACAATCCCCTGTTATTTTAAGAAACAGGCCACATCAGCCCAAACTGCAAACCAGCAGCCAAGCTGTTCGGATGACCAAGTGGAATAATGGAGGGGGAAACTTTAAGCGATTTTTTCCCCCCCTTTATTTTCTTCTCTTTAAAAAGTTGCAATGGTCCTGCCCTGGAGGAGAGAAAACAAGCCCACACTGATCTATCTGAATAGCTGTGTCTTAGTGGGCTGCACACGCACCCCTTTGCCCTGGGGTATCACTCACTGCAATGCTGAACCAGGAACCAGCAGCTCTCGGAAGAGGAGGAGAAAGATTTACAGGACAGTGTGCTATGCCGCGGGAACAACGGCTGAAGGATTTACAGCATCGGTGGAAGGCTGAGATGTTGCAGGGACATAAAACATGGAAGAATGAGACAGCAGACAGAGCCCTGCAACCCTCAGCACTACCATTCATTACACAGGGTCCTGACAAGGGGGGTGGGATGGTTCTCTGCTGGTGTTTTCCAGCGGCAAACCTTCAGGCTGCTTTGAAATACCCCCTCCCCTTGCCGAGGGCTGTCCACGGGGGCAGGCACGTCTGAAGGAACAAGCTGTGGCCTCCAGGTGTCAGCATGAGAAAGTGCTTGGGTTTCCCTAGGCGCCACTAATCCAGGGACTCCTCTGGCATGCAGAGATATTTTTAAACGTCTTGCAGCTCTGGCTGGACCTCTTGGGTTTCATAAGGACTTTCCTTGTTTCCACCGCCATCAGTGACAGTGCATGAGTTAAGCCCCAGCGCTTCTGAATTTATTGCCATTTATTAGCAAGACAGGGGGGCACTGCAGACCTCTGCCCTTATCTTTGAGCATGTCACACCCTGGGTTTCTAGGTCCAGCTCCATCACTGAGCCTGGGACTTTCTGAGAGTCGCTGAAGCCCCTGAGTCCCAGGAAAGCCACCTGCGAAATGGGCCTGCTGCATCATTAGCTTCAGGACAGAAATAAGAACTGGATTTTACTGGGAGGCTGCAGGAAAACTGGACTATACGAGGCTGTGCAAAGGAAGGAGATAGAAAATACCACCTTCTCCTCCTCAGCTTCTGGTCACCTCCACCTGCACTGCGGGGACAGGCTGTGGGAACTGCCCCCATGCATGTCCAGGGAACTTTTCCCCAGGCAGAGCAGCAGCAGAGCACAGGAGCATTTGGAGTTTTTGACGTACATAATGATTGGGTTCCCCCTGACTACACCACCAAACCAGCACAGAACGGTCCATTTTGTCTCCATTCCCTAACCAAGCTTTTTTCCCCAATTTCTTTCTTGAAAGATTAATATAATAAATAGAAAAAAAATGAACTTATTAAAAGAAGAGGACACAGCTTTGGGAACTTTAACCCCTTCCTCTCCAGCAAGGGCTCGACTTCCAGCAGGAGCGAGGAGCAAGCAGAGCAGCCGGCTGCAGGTACCTGCACCGACATCTCCAGCCCCCATGCAGAGGAGCTGTGCCAGCGGTAGGAAGCAGACAGGGGTTGCTTTGCCACTGCAAGAACACAAATTGCAGCCACACGGCTCATGCTTTGCCTCCTGCGTGCTTTCATAGATGACCTGAGATTAGCTTTACCCTGGTCTTTACCTTCTTTGAACTCTTGTTGAGCCTCTGGGGAGGTGACCACCCACCAGCAGCAGAGGATGCACCCAAGGGAGACCACCCTGCGAAATGCCAGATGCAGGAGGTGCCAGCAGCCCTGATGAGTCCCCTGTCCCGCTCACCTCTCTTTAGCAAGCTGGCCCGGTATCTGCCTTCAAGGGTGCAGTTCCACCGCTCGAAGCGGAACTGGTACTGGCACTCAAGCGCGCTCATGCTGATGGCCTCCATCAGGGTCTCGGCCACGCCGGGGTCCCGCCGGCACATCCTGCGCTGCTTCTTCTCCAGCTTCAGGCGATCACAGACTTTGTAGTGGGCTTTGACGGCAGCTTCCTCCATTTCTGAGGTCAGAGGGAGGATGGTCAGGGGTTCGTTCCCCGTCAGCCTGCAGAGGGACAGAGGGGCACAGCGGTGAGGAGACAAATAGAGCCTGCAGCAGACATGGGAGCTGTGATGGGAACAGGCTCAGTGTGGCTGAGCACCCATCTGGGTTCACCAGCACTGGGGCGAGAAGTGTTTTTTGCAGCAAGGCTCTCTGCTGTGTGTGCACAGGGCGGGAGCAGGAGAAGAAGGGTAAGAAGCAATATTTGGATTAATTTTCTCTACCAGCTCTCACAGAGCTCGCTTGGATGTAAGACCTTGGCAATTGCCACCTCCCTGCCAAACTCAGAACTGCCACAGGACAGTTCATTTAAAACCGAAATAGGGAAAAAATGACAAGGTACATAAGCACAGAAACTCAGGAAACCAGCAAGACAAGAACACTGCAGCCACTCTCCTGTGCCCTCCACAAATCATTTTCGGGTATCAGGCAGAGCCAGAACCAGCTTGGGAATTGGAAGAGGGTGACTTGTCCCACCAGACCCCAAGGGACACGCCAAGAAAGCATGTACAGCCACTCTGCCCTCAGCAGAAGAGATCCGTACGTAAAACCCAGCAAGCCACAGCCCGAGGCTCGCGAGCAGGATATGCTTTCAGAGGCAATGCTGCCAAAAGCTTTTAATGAGGAATGACTAAAAAACGACCTGAAGAAATATATGTCCCGCTGCCTTCTCCCCTCCCCTGCCTCCTCCGAGCACAAGGTCCTTGACTCCAATGTGAAACAAAAGCAGCCAGCGGACTGTTCCCGGTGTCAAGTGACGAGCTGCTGGAAAAGGACCAGGCTGGCATCGGCCCCATGGAGCAGAGAGGCTGCAGGAACATCTGCTGGGCTCATGAGCGGTTTGTTGGCCAGGCTGCCCGCACCCCACTCTCCTGGCTCTGCCCTCTTCCGGCCAGGTGCCAGTCCACGCAGTCAATGGGAATCACTATGTAGGGTTTCGAAGGTCCCGAAGACACATTTACCCAGCCAAAAAGGAAGAATTGCTGAAAGCCGGAATTGAGAACACGCTGGAACATCACAGCCCTGCACAGGCAGACACAAGCAGGGGTTGCGCAGCCTCCACCGCTCCAGGGTCACCAAGGTAAGTGGGGCAGTGGGCACAGAAGTGGAGCACAAGCTCACCCACTTCACCAAACACAGAGCAAGCCTGGAAACCCTTAAAAACCCCCTCAAAAATCCCAGGAACAGTGCTCTGTTGTCCTTTTTTTAAAATGAGGATTTTGGTGCAATCAATGGGACGCATCTTGCCAGGAGTGCAGTCCCTCAGGGCCCACAGCTAGGGTGCTTGAATTCCCAAACCCCCGTGCACAACATGCACACAATCATGACATGAGCCACAGCCAAGCAACGTCGAGGACAGATGACAATTGTTACTAATTGTTTAATGAGGTGATTTAACATCTGAGGTCAAAAGAACAGAGCAAAAAAAAAATACAAAAAAAGTAAAATTTGTGGGTTTAGTTGTGTTTTTGTTTTTAATAAGCACATGGTCAGGGAAATGTTCTCCTTCAGTTACTTTTAAAAGTACATGGATTTCAAAGAAAAAAAGCTGCAGTGGTAAAAAATGAAGAGTCAAAATGATTTGTGGGAAAAATGGAAAACTAGCGTGACCGATGTAAGTTTCCCAGAATAGTTTTTTTCAAGAAAAACTTTTGCTCCTAAAACAAATAAATACATCCAAGCAGCAAGCTCCATCTGAAACACAGGCAAATATTAACCCTCGGGCTCGACTGCTGCCCAAGGAAACAGCACGTCACCCGGCCCCCGTGGCTTGTTTATGAGAAAGGTGGCTTGGTCCAAGCTTCGTAGTAGCAGAGACCTGTAACAAAATCTCGAGGACTTTCATTCCTGGACCTCGTCAATACTTTTTCTTGGAGGGTTCATTCCTGCAGGCACCATAACTAGTGCAAGGGATACCCTCAGCTGGCAAAGGAGAGGGAGGAAGTGTAGGAGCACTTCCCACAGCTCCCCCTCGCCCAGTTTACCTTTCCAGCTGAGCTGGTACCAGTCAGCTGCATGCTCTGGAAAACATAAGCTCTGAATATCACGTAGCAGGTCAGTTACTGCAGGGAGCAGCCGTACAGGAATTGATCCCACAGCCACGATTTCTGCAGAGCAATCAGTGCTTTGGAGCCCCTTCCTCACCCTCCCCTTGGAGGCTTGGCTTCCAGATATTTTGGTGTGTGGTTTCTCATAGAGCAGTCTGGTAAAACTTGCTGAGAGCACAGCCCAACTGCACGCAGTTCTAAGGGGATCCCATTAAGAATCTCCTGAATAAAAACAAAGTAAAGAGCCTGGGACAAGGAGAAGATAGAAAATCAGATTCATGTATGTGCTGCACAGACCCAGAGGACAGGCTTCCAGCACCTGCTTACGATGAGCTGATGGAAGGTCCCGGGAAACAATAGGAAATTGAGGCATTAAATGGACTAATTATCGATGTCCATTTTCAAAGGCTCAGGAAGAAGCTCACCAGCTCTGATAACTGGGACACACAGACACCACAGCAAGGTGCACATGGTGGGCCAGAGGGCAAACTCCCACTTCACCCCTGACGAACATCACGAAAATAATTCCTCCAGCACGATGATCTGGAAGAAAGGCAGAAGAACACTTTTTTCCACCCCTTCAGCCTGTTTCCTGACTTATCTCCATGCTGAGGAGCACATTCTCCCCAAGTCCTTGCCCAGTACAGAAAAGGGGACATAACATACAACCAGGTGACGAACCAGCCGTGCAACATGTAGCTCAATGGGGACCTGTCCGCCCCTGCCTGACTTACTGCTCAGGCTAACTGCACTGGCTTTCAAGCTGCTGTGAATCAGAGAGAAGCAAGTGAATTTGGAAAGCATCTCCAGGACAACACGAGGAGGAGAAAATTTAGGGGAGAGTGGAAAGGGACTTCTTCCAAACATCAGGCAAGGAAGCTCCTCCAGGTGAAGACCTCCATGAGTGAAACCAGCAGCATAAACACACACGAACATATTTTCTCCTCCCGACGCTGGATTCGTGCCCGTTTTCACAGGGGGACCCATGCAGCAGCCTCAGCTCCAGCAGTGTGAGGTGACACTCCTCAGAGCGTGGCATCAATCATAAACACGCACAGGCAGAGCCAGTGCCCCCACCTGAAATGCTGCCTTGGAGCTGCCACTGCATGGAACCTTTGTAATCCCATAAAGCCCTTTTATGCAACCTAGGCTGAGTGAGGTCCCATAAGGCAACGGTGTCAGAGTGGGATGCTTTCTCAGCTCCTCACAAAGACCAAGTGTTTCTTCCATGAAAATCTTTCACGATAGCCAGCCTCCCTTTTCCCCTATTTTTAATACGTATATTTATGTTCACCCAATCCATAATTATGATTAAAGTGCCAGCCAGCACTCTGTGCTATTGTATTATTTTGAATTGAGGGGGCTGAACATCAGGCAAAGGTGTTTGTCCTCTAGAAAACAGGACAGAGACCAAATAGCTCATTTCACCCAACCCAGGAAGCTCTAACTGTGAAATTTAACTGAGGGCAATCTGAGGGCTAAAAAGCCAAAGGAATCAACCTGTGCTTCAGATCTCATCCGGATCTTTCTCAGTGCACCTCACCTGACTTCTGCTCTGAGCAGCATGCTTGCACTGTTCAGCCCTCAGGAAGGACCTGGTTGCTCAGTGCCACATTGCCTATCTCAGAGGAAGTTTGCAACATCATGTGCATTGTTTGCCTTCCAGATCTCCTTCCAGTTCAATCCCTTGCTGGTTTGAGGCCAGAAGGTTTATTATCACTGGCTGTGAGCAGCAAGAACTGTTAGGTTTGCACAACCACTGCTGGTGGCATTCAGCTGCCTTGGTTGTGCACTGCACAATCCCACTTTGCACATCCCACACCGATAAGTGCCTGTAGCAACATGGACTCATTGCCCTGCCAGAGAGGTAATTTCAGGTGGATCCCATTTTCAGCTCATTTTGGAAGTCAAGGGTTTTCATTGCCTCATCAGCTCATTCTTTCCTAAGCATACCTGTATTTAACTGGGGATTTTCCTGATGGGAATTTGAGGGGGACAAGACAGAAGGATGACATCTGCACAGACCTGTGAGTGTATTCTCATTTTTGACATGCTCTAGAGTTTCCTCTGCAAGTGCCAGAGACATGAGCCAAGGTGAACTGCTTTCCTGAGAGAAAACACCTCTGCTATATGCACCCCCAAAGGCCAGCCTGCTGAAATACTGCATTCCTATCCCAGAGCTTCCTCCTCTGCTGGGAGATTTATCTTTGGTACACCTGTACGAGGACTCAGGTAATTGTATTTTCACTTTTTACTTGAATGCTTTTCTTGTGGTATCGCCACTCTTCCAATCCTTGTTCTTCTCTTTCCACTGCTTCTTTCATTTCTTCTAATAATAATAAAAATAGGTTCTGACAAGTTGACAAACAGCACACACTAGCCGTTGTCACTGCAATACCTAAACTAATGACTCCAAAACTCAAGGAGCCAGATCGAGTTATGCTGGACCACCAGGCATATAATTGGTTCTTGCATCCAACAACCTACAGTTGTCCTCTCTCTCCCCCACTGCCACACTACGAAGAGGCTTTCCTAAGATGATCTACCATGCTCCCTCCCCATCCCAAAAAGGGTAATTGCTGTTTGAAATATAACAGGTCAAAAGTCCAAGAAAACTAGGAATAGATATTTGGTAAAACAGTTGATTCTTCCATGGCCAACCATCTCATTCTGGACTGTGTGTGGTGTGTTGTGGATTTTTTTTTTTTTAAGCATTCACATGTACAGATGCCACCATTGTGCCCACACTGTAACTCAACATCCTTCGGACAGAACTGTCAAAAAGGCACCCACCAAACTCAGCTCTGCTCTTGCCAGAGCTTGCAAAACACAGGTGAGCCCCAAATCATTTCAAGTCAGAGAAGTCTTTTCCCCTGTGATACTAAAACATTAGTTCCCCAGTTTTCTTTCTGTTCCTTAAAGTCAGAACTAAGCATTTTTGCTCCAATACACAGTGCTCACCCCAGCATTCAGGTATTAGCATCTATTGCCGCCTTATCAAGATCACAAAACCCAACACCACACAAACTGGTTTAAAAATCCACTGCAGTCCTCCAAGCTACAAAACCAAATATTTCCTACTTTGGCTAATGAAAACATGCCAAAAAAATAAATAAAAATCCTATGTCCCATGGAACCCCTTCAAAAAAATAATGCAAGGTATTCTTCAAACCTCAGCAAGGATTTTTCAGCTTCTACAATATCCTGAAATCTTAGCATGAAGTAAGTGCCTCCATGAAGATAACCCTTGAAGGTATTTGGTTCCTTCTTCTTTCCATCATCCACAGAGCACTGCCCTTTGTGCACATCCTTCAAGGTCAATCCTAACTACCTCGCTGTTTTGTGCGCACCCGTTTTTACTCTCCATGCCGTTCTCCACAAACAATAGTGCCTTGCCGTTGGAGACATTAAACAAAACAAAAAAACATTTGGAAACCTAAGTTACAAATGCTGTGATTCTCAAGACATGTATGTCCTAACTGCTAATTTGATCCTTATCTCCTCCTCAGTAGCATGGTACACAACCCCAGAGCTTTTCTCTAGATGGAAACCCCTCAGACATGGGTGTCCTCTTTAGCCAGTAGCGCACACAACTCGGTTGCAGCTTTTGGTTGCAAAGAAGCAAGCAGCAGCCCCCACCAGATAGACAACTACAACATGACATGCTTCCAGCAGCACATGGCAGGAGCAGATGGAAAGCAGCCATACCCTACGCTCATGATCCTTGCAAGTAAAGGATGGGAAATGTCTTCAATGCCCTGGTTCTGCTTCTCAATGTGTGAATCAGGAGTATAAAGAGGAGACAAACTACAGCCTGGGGGAATTTCCAGACCAATAGACCCCACTTACCAGGGAAGGAAGCATCAGTCTCCATCAGACTTAAGAAGTATGCTCAGATTTTCTTTTTAAGGAGATAAAAATGTGTAGATTCTTGTAGGCTTTGGTCATTTAACCTGTCTTGAATCACTCCTCTGCCTGGACAGACCTGCACAGAGGTTCCCTCCAGGCTCTCATCGTCCTGGCTAAGGGGATGGAGGAGATTTTGCTGCAAATCTCTAGCTTTTCCTGTCCCACACAGCCCTCCTGAATGCTTCTCACACTCACACGTGCAAGGTTGGAGCAACGCTTCTAGCATTCACCGCTCTTTGATCCCAAGTCAGTAAGCTCTTTTCAGACCCAGGCATTACCACAGAAATCATTTACATCCAAGTTTCCTGCCTTAGCTGAAGTTCACCCAGGAGTCAGAGGACTTCTCCCAGGCTGCTGAATGCAGTGGTCCAAGCAAGAGAAATCCACCCCACAAGCCAGCCATCCTACCCGAGAAGAGAGGTGGCCCCACCAGCCCAACAGAGAAGTTCTCACAGCAGATCAGAAGGGATTTTTCTGTGAATGGGGCAAGACAGGGAGGGTTGCCTCCCACATACAGAACACTTGCTGTGTGTATAAATAAGCTTCCATATAAACTCATGCCAAAGCATGCCCTTAACTTCTGCACAAATTACCAAAAAAAATCAGCACACAGCATATAAAGGTTTAGCTACTAAAGGCAAAATAGTACAAAGAAAGCAGGGAATACGTGACTTTGTTCAGATATGGAGACGTGGGGAGCTGGGGATGTTCTTGGGAAGGCACATTCCTGTGTACAACCTATGGAACCAAGGTGCCATGAGCAACAGCTATTTTTGCCCTGTGGCAACCAGAAACACCACAAGCAAATACTTCGGCTGCAGCATTTCCCACCCATGTAGGGCAGGAGAGCAGAGCAGGTTATGAATGACAGCACTCCCTGAAGGAAGTGTGCCTTCCCTTCTCCCTCCCCCCTCCTTCCCCAGCGAGGAGGACATGAGCAATCAGAGGAACCCGACAGCAGATGAAGGAACCAAGCTCTGGTCTTTCAGCCCATGGCTTGTGCCTGAACCACAAGGCTAAGCTACCGCTCCCTTCTTCCTCCCTCTCCTTACAACAAACCGTATTCAGCAAGTTTCCTGTCCACGGGAGCAAGGGGCGTCTTATTTTAGGCAAGTGGCAGAGCCAAAATTTACCAGCAAGGAGATGACACAGGGTGAGGGCAGATGTAGGGCCAGCTCTGTGAGCCTTTGAAATATGCCCTTGTAATTTATATGGCTCATGCCAGAAGGGGCTGAACAGCTCCCAGATGACCTTTGGAAGTGTCACTAAACTATACACCTTCAGGTGGTGTTGTTACAACCCGGTGGCCATCAGCTGGGAGCTCCCAGGTCCCTCGACCCCAAGAACTGCCTGTGCCTGCAAGTGGGCAGAGCTGGAGGAGGGAGGTGGGGGGAGAAGAGGGGGGAGAATTGTTTCCTCTCCCCTTCATCCTCTCAAGAATGAAGCAGCAATCAGCCAGATTTATGGGGGATTTTTAACCCAACTTAAAACCAGCCGGTGAACTGCGGTGCCAGTGGAATGCATGGGCCAGGCAGCAGCAGGGGCTTTCGCTCCCAATTTAAGACAGCTTTAAACTTCACCCTCCTCAGCTTCTGCCACGAATCAGCCCCCCACCGGTGCCCCCCTCCCCAGCTGGACAGCTCCTGGCCCCCCGCCTGCCTGCTGTTCTGGCCACTGCTTGATTTTTATTTTATTTTTTTTTTGGCTTTATAAAAAAAGTTACTTGGCACGTGTCCTACTAGACCGTAGGCAACCCGTAGCTGGGGGTTTTGGTGCAGGGAAGAGGGAAGAGGGGAGCAGTGCGATGGGAGAAGATGAAGGAATGAGCCTGGAGAAGAGAATGAAAGGTTTATTTTAACCCTTTTAGTACCACATGGGGTGGAAGGAGGAAAGAGGTTTTCAGAATATTTTCTGTGATAGGACGAAATGCTGAGAGATGACTGTACACACGTTTATGCCCTGTAGTAACACCAAGCTTCCCCTCCTAGCAGGAACATAATCACCTTGCGGTGGCTTTTTTTGACTTGTTTTTTGTTTTTAGGAAGGAGGGGCATTTTTGTTGTTGTTGTTTACACTGACAGACACCCCCCACATCCCAGGGCCTCAGATCCCTGCTGCAGTAAAAAAGAAAAAAGCACAGCAACTCTGCTCCCTCCCTGACAGGGGGATTACAGCAGCTCACTTTAATCCAGAAATGGGCCTAACAGCTCCCCATAACATAAAAACAAGGAACATTTCTAGATCATCTTTACAGAAATCTACATAAGCATCCCTCCCCTTGCTTTTGAATCATTTCTGGTGGGGCTGAGGACCAGAATACCACATATCTAACAGATCACCCAAGGGAACACAGCATTTGCACAATTCTCTTGCAACAAAGGGTTAAGCCACATCAAACTGTTACGTCTACTCCTACAATGAAGACCAAATTCCCAAAAGGCAGAAAGTCATCTGTGATATAAACCTACAGCAACAACTTTGCTTTCCTGTTCTAAGCAAAGGAAATCCAAGTTCATGGTCTTTCTTGGTACATGCCCTTGTCTGGGAAGAGTTGCCCTTAAGCAAAGGATATTTAGAATTTGAAACGTAAACAGTGAGGACTAAAAATAAACCCCGTAGATGTCTGCTAATTGTGCTTTTTGCACTGGTGTTCTGTTATGTTCACAAAGAAGGCAATGGAAAGCATCCCACGTGGGGTAAGGGCACTCCTTCACAAGGTGCCCAAAGCAATTTCTGTCCATCCTTCTGGCTCTCTACCACTCAGGCTTCTTCATGAAGCCCACCGAAGCCCTGCAGACCTGCCCAGGGCTGGGCAGTTTTGCTCAGGGTAATGCAGGGATCAGACCTTCAGTTTTACCCTGTATGGCAGAATTACGTCTCCTTGAAAGCTCCTTGGGGATCTAAAAAAGATGTCTGGCCATGGTCCTGGGCACCCTGCTCTGGGTGGCCCTGCTGGAGCAGGGGTTGGACCTGATGGACCCAGAGATCCTGCCAACCTCACCCACTGTGATTCTGCTATGTTCTCGGCACTTGAGCCAGTAACCTGCTCGAGATGCACTGCAGGACCTTGCCTTGGGTGCAGCATTTAACCCACCTGCACTCTGGAAGGAAGTATGAACCATCCCAGCAACCCCAAGCACACACCACCAACACCGTGCAGATGGATTCACACGATCAGAGCACCCCCCTCTTTCCTCGGAGCGGTTCCTGCTGCCGTGTTCGCTTTGTCCACCCCAGCTCTGCAACCCCAGCACCCTACCACGTCCCCAGCAAGCCTCCCACCCACGGCAGCCCCCAGCACGCCGGGACGTGGGCATGCCTCACACGGCTCCAGCGCCAGCACGGCCAGCCATGTGTCAGTGTCAGTCTCTCCCACCCACCCCTGCCAGGGAACGCATCTGACTTTGTAATGAATCGCCCATTTGTCTCCCTAACACCTCGGCCAGCCCTTTGTTAAGCCTTATCTCCCAAATTTAACAGCTCCACAGCACGCATCACACTGCAGGACTCGGCTTCTTCCTTTCCTCCCCTCCTCAGTCTGTCTGTCGTATAAATCGTGCTGTCCGTCCCAAACACTGCCTGGTCTGTTCTCAGCAGATGCCACAGTTATGGAGCTGCCCTTGCCCAGACCACAGAGATTGGCAGCAAGGGAAGAAACTCCTCGTAGCCAGCACAGCCGCTTCCCTCACTGCCTGTAGATAGCCCTATGTGCACGCACGTTCCAGCAGCGCGGCAGTGACAACAAAAAATAAAGGTTACAGACAACACAAACCCCAAAAACTGGGGGGCTGAAAGGCTGAAATTAACCCTCTGGGGAAGTCACAGTGAATGCAGGGCTCCTCAGGACAGAAAAACAACTGGAGAAGGAGTTTTCTCCTCCCTCCCCACCCCCAGACATAACACTCAGAACCTGAAGGTCCCAGCCACAGAGACTGGCTCAACATTTTCCTAATCAGCTCACGGACTAATGACAACTTCTAGCAACAAGTGTGCAGGTTCAGGCTGGACGGGGCGGGGGGGGGGGTCACCTCCCCCTCCCCTCAAAACATTTCACCCAGCCCCTATTTGATATCACATGGAGGTCAGCTCGTGGAGTATTTAGATGGTTGGGCGGTTTGACACATCATCTGATCTATTTCAGGAGCAGTTTACAGCTCTGCAATTCCTCCCCTGCACAGCAGCGATAGCTTTTCCACTCTAATGTCACATTATCCTCGTGGAAGATTTAAAAACTAAACAGGTGAAAAAACAAACTTTCTGGGCACTGGAGAGAGCAGGATGCATGCAACATGTTATGCTGATGGGATGGTACAGGTTTATCCTCGTTCTGAGCCCAGAGATTGTGAGAATCAACTGTGAGCAGAGGCTGGTTCCTTACAAAACTAGACAGGAAGACCTTGAAAGGTTCTCACATTAATGCCTTTCTGTGACAAGAGGTGTCTCATGCATGCCTTTCTGAAGAAGCTTTGCAGTTCTGGGGTTTTACAAGCTCCAAATGAAACTCCAAGGGTCAGGCCTCCAGCCAAACGAACTAGCTCTGGCCAAGGTTTCAGACTCACCAGATAAAGATAAGTTAACAGGGAAGGAGGCAGCATTCTTGTGAGGTATCCCACACTGCAGGACAAGTTCCCTTGAAGCCAGCCAACACCATAATCCTTGTTGTTTTCTACTCCAGATGCAAGGGCCTTCCCTCACCGCCATCCATTGAACAACACCGCTCTCCCTCTTCTCGATCTCCCCTGAACCCCAAAACACCACCATCCAATCCACAATTTATCCCAATGAGAGCAAGGAGGAAAGAACCAACAATGTGAACACCAGCTATCAACTTCCCAACGTCCATTCCCCACCACTAAAAAAGACCCAGGCCCAACACTATAGAAACAGCACAGCCCTTCCTCAAAAGAGTGAATCCATGCACAGCTTTGTGGAAGATGCAGACACTGCAACAGTGGCCAATCACACATGATGAATAAATTGATATAGATAGCCAAGACATCTTTAACAGACCTGTGCTGCTGGCAGGATCCTCACTTACCTTTTGAAGGTGACTGGACTACAGAATATCAGCACAAACCTCAGCCAGACCTACCTCAGCCAACACTTCAGGTAAATAACCTCAGGATGCTTTGTGACTGCAGCAAGCAAATCTTTTTATTACACTATATAGAATTTATACAAACAGAAGTCAAATTAACCAGAGTACAAAAACCCAGGGAGGCCCAAAGTTTTATTCTGAGTGCTGCTTAGCAGAAGGAAAGAAATTGTCCATCAGAGCAATGTGGTTGTGCTCAAGAATTAAAAAAAATCCTTTATCCACTGTATTAAAAAAGTATGTGGGGCACACTCCCTGAACCAGTATTAAGGAAAGCACTTCCTTCCTGTATCGATCATCCATCCATCCAAGTTGCATTGAAAAGGCAGGGAGGAGGACAACAAGCCAAGTGTTATACATAGCAAATTCTGATTAGATTATGAAACTTTAAGAAGATCTTAACAAGTGGACAGTGTGCATTTTACATAATTAGCTTGTTAATTATAAATGCCTTACATAGTGCCAATGGCAGATTTTCACCACCTAAAATAGCCCAAAGCTGTTGGATTCAGGAACTGCTGCCATCCCAATTTAGATCAACCCAAATACAGAAACCACGAGGTGGTTTCGTTACACCAAGATTAAGAATTGAATCGGCTCTTGTGTTCCTGGATGTTGGAAGGGGTAGAAGATTACAGAGAGCAAAGACATTATGTCACACTGCGCCTTGCCACCTAATCCTCACCAAACACGAAAGCTGTTCTTCACAGCATTTTGACAGATTTCAAGGTAATTTAGCGGGGGGAATAAAGCCTCACTTTAAGACTGGACATAAAGTCACAGCACTGTGGGATGCCACAGCTGCATCCATATTCATTTAGCTCGTGTTGCAGAGAACTGTTCCCCAGCCCCATGACATGTATGCTTCATGAAGCTGGGACTGTTCCATCTCACTCCCAAGAAGAAGCTCAGAGCAGGCCTTCAGGTATAATCACTGCCTGCAAAAGATGACCTCAGGAACAGCAAACCAGGAGAGGAAGTAACTTGATTTGCAGGTTGAACATGCTTGACAGAGAAGTCCCAGCAAATGCAGAGCTACAGTACCCCACTCCTTCCCATTGCCCTGCAGACATCTGAACGGAGAAACATTTTCAATACTGAAGGAAGATGTGCAACAAAAGCAGCTAGAAAACATATAAAGGAGAAAAAAAAAAACAGTTCTCCTAGGAAGGGGATCCACACACTGGGATTTATCCTAGCATGCGAACCTCATTCAAGATACCTTCAACCAATTGGTGCCAGTTCGCACTTCTAAACTACCTACCAACAGCTAGCCAAACAGTACAGCAGGAAGGCTGCCCTAAAATCATTGGTTACCCAAAAATGCCTTGGAGGTACACTATGAGATACATTGGTGCACAGCACCGTGATCTTTGATCCTCTGTTTTCACCTACTGAATAGCATTAAGTCATATAAAACAATGTCACAGAACACCGAGTATTCCATTTCAATGTCGGTATGGCAGTTTCCAGAGTTCAAAGGGGAAGATGATGGTTACATATCTGATGCAGCACACTGCCCCACAGTGCTTATGGTAAAAGGAAAGTACAGCCCATTTCCCTTTGTCTTAATATTTTTACTCCTTAAATCCCCCAGATTACTTTGGGTCCACTCTCTTCAACCAACCTACAGAGCAGGATTTTCTATTTCCCACAAAAAGTTTATCAAGTTCCATCTGAACAAATGGCAAGAGATTTCAGTTGACTTTGAGAAACTGTAGTGAGGTCAGCAGCTTTGAGAGATGCTCCATAAATCTACACATCAGGGAAACATCCAGCAGGGAAGAACAAAATCCAACCAGTGCACTTTCTGAAGTCACCTCTACTAAAATGACCTAGGTTGATAGTCCATCTTACAGGATAAATTTTTTAAGGTCTGAAAACACACAATTCATCTCCCGGCCCAGAACTGGATGATTGGTTTTGCCCACATTCACAAAGACATTTAGCTAACATCCCATTTAAAGTGACTATGATTTATAATCCTAAACTTCTCTTGAATTCAGTATGTTTTTGAGTCCATCTGTGAAACAGATGGTGATTTGAAAGCTTTATATTTAAATTATTCCTTGTGAACTGTTTTGAGAACTAGAAGTGGTCATGGAGAAAATTTTTTATACAAGTCACTTGCAATTCATCCATTCAAGGGCCAGGAAACATCAACATAACTATGTGCACACCTTAGGAAATCAGTTTTTATCTCAAACGGCCATGCGACAACATTCTACAAAGGAGCACTGTGTTAGATAGATGTTCTCTTCCAGACTCCCATCTTGTCTTCGTTCCCTCCAGAAAGAGTGATTCCCTCCAGAAAGGAGGCAGGGAAGCACCAACTGTGACAAGTAACATGCTGGGAAGTTAAAACCCACTGAAGCAAGGAACTATACAAGGCGAATTCAGTCAATCAGTTTTTATAGCCTTTCACAAGTCGTTAGCACACCTTATTTTCCTGAGTACTGAGTTTTTGTGTTTCCCTAATGACAGCAACTAATCATGGAATAAGCTATAATAAAATTTTAAGTAATCAGAAGTAATGAAATAAAAGCTGACTTTAAGAATCTGACAGGATGCTTATGTGGACTCTCAATAGCATTGTCTGAGCTCTGTCTCAGCATCTTTAAAACACCCACAAGGAACCAAATGCATTTTTAATTGAGTACAGAATCTGGAAAACATGTTCTAAATAAGCCATGGTTAATGAGAAAAGAAATATTTAATAATTGCCAATTCACTGCAGAACAAAACTAGCATGCAATCCAGAAACAAAATTCTGTTGCAGTCTACACGCACAAAGGAGATGACTGAGTTTACTCATGCAGCTTACTTCTGAAGTTTCTCAAACGTAACTGTGGAGCTTTACATTAGCAATAATTCTGTATTTAAAAAGCATCTCCAGATGCTTTATGCACTCACAATAATTCACACTGTTTCTGGATTCATTTGCAGATGCATTCCAATAGTTATGTTCGGTTTTCCCATGTGTTTATCAGAAACTTGTGTTCAGCACTACAAGGGACAAGCAAATTCCAGGGACTCCAACCTATACCCATACAGTATATACACCAGGGAGATTTGTGGCATATACATACAATCAAATGAAGCTACACCTGTGACCTGTGACAATGCTTTAGTGCAGGTGGAATTTGTCTGATTTGAAAATGCTACAAACAGCCAAAGACAAATTATAAGACAGATCAGGCATACTCCCTAAGCAAAATCATTTCTCTCTAAGTCTGCATGAACAACCTCTACCTTCCTTTTCACTTTAGCCCTTCATGTCCTAATGCGATTGTAGGAACGAACACTGAGAACCCCCTCCGTGGACTATTCCATCAACAGATATTCATTAGAGCCACTCTCAACCAGAGCAGCTCCAGCCCAAAACAGAGTTCCCATCTGTCTTCAAAATGCACTTGGGCTCACTTTACAATTCCCACATGCCACCTCGTTCAGTGGGCCTGGAGACTGAGGCATTGTCCCCAGGGTGATGCAGGACATTACTACACAGAATCTAGAATTAGAGCCAATGAGCTGAAAAAAAGTCAGGCTGGTAGAATCTAACTTAATTTCTAAGCGTTGCAAAGACACGCAGCTACACAGTCAAATCTCAAAAACTAAAGAGTGATCCTGAAGCACAAGCAAATTCTGTTGTTTGTTCATGAAAAGATAAAATTTCCCTATGAAGAAGTCTCCCCAGCATGCTCAGCATGTTTTCTTAAAGTACAGGGAAAGCAGGCTGTCCACTCAACACCAGGTAACATGTAGAGGACGAAAGTCAGGACAAAAGAAGTCCAAAGCCAGCTGAACCACCAGCAATACTTTGCACTTCAGTTTAGCGTGAGCTATGTTTGCCCTCAAAACCTGTGGCAAAGCATATTTGAAAGGAGGGCTATGAATGCAAGCTGATACTTAGGAGATTCCAGGATATTTAAGCTTAAAAAAGATGCATGCACCAAGATAAGGCATGTCTTTGGTCTTCTCTACAAACGTGAAGATTTCTCAGAAAATTTAAGCAAATCGCTGGAAAACAGCACTGCTATTTAATCCCAAGCTGAAAGCCCATAGCACTGCAATGAAACTTGGCTACATCCTTCTCCCAGAGTGTACGTCCTGCCCTGGTAGACAGTATCAGATTCCCCTTCCCTTTTCTTCGTCTGCACTTGAGACTTTCCAGTTGGCCCGTTATCAAGAAAACCATCCCACCCCCAACCTTCGTCCCTCATCTCCGCAAGAGCACACAACTTGTGCCAAGTGTTCCCCTGCTCTCCCCGAGGTTACAGAGATATCCAGAGTTCCCATGCCTGCTCCCCAACCCCAAGGGACACAAACCCACAAGTCTCACACCTCCCTTTCCTTGCAGCCCCGCGAGGGTGGGTTACACTTGCAGATCTGCAGAATGAACCACAGGAACAAGAGTGGCAGGATCCCGCTTGCTTTGCCAGCTTTCTCTCCACCACGAGCCCCAGAGTGACGTTTGTTTTCTGAGTGGCGGAGAAAGGAATCCCTCTAGTTTACCCCTCTCCAGCCTCAAAATAGTAGTGGTTGAAAGTGCCCCAACAGCATATTGCTTGTGCAGCTGGAGCAACAAGAAATACTGAAACTAAAATCAGGGACAGACATTTTATTTTATAGCAAAGGAATCACCAGAAGACAGTCACTTTTTTTTTTTGCGCTACAGGCTGACCAATAGGTTTCAAAGCAGAAAGGAGAAGGAGTAACCCGTCCTAGCACAAAACTATTGCTACCACATCAAAAACTATTTATGTAAGCTTATACCAATTCACTTCATCCCTCCTCTGAGTGTTTAAGTAGACATTAGTTTTGTATGCTCATGACTTCCAACCCAGCTTTTCGCTGCACATCCACATGGATAATCTTGACACTTCAATAACAAACTCTGATCTAATCTGGAGCTAGCAAGAAGCAAAGTCAACTTTATCAATGCAAACAGCAGCTTTAGGGAGGAAAGTTAGGCCCAAATAACGCAGAGATGAGAGGAAACCTTTCGACCTGAGATCAGCAACCTAATTTCTTTGTGAATCAAAAGCATTCTTCACATTGGAATTTTCCTCCAAGTTAAAAGAGGGCTTGCAACTAATTAAAAAAGCCCTCCAAGTTTCCAAAGTATTTCAAGTGATAAAACCAAAGTTACAGCCTGAAAATAAATCATAGCAGTAATATGCACACACTTGAGGAAAAAAAAGATATAAACCAACACTGGAAAAATCTTACACTTAGTGCAGCCAAAATGCCAGTTGATACATGTCACATTTGGGTGCTCCAGGCAACGCTATCACAATGGCTAATAGAGGCAGGCAGAGCTCCAAGATGAATGTCCAAAGCCTAAGAGGACACACAGATGCTCCCTGTAGCCTTAGAGAATGGTGATGGCATCTCAGGCCTTTTGCTGAAGCTCTCACACAAGTTCAGCATCCTGAGCAGCAGAGCAAGTAGAAGCAAGGCTGCAACCTTTCAGACGTGGTTACTGGCTAATCCCTCTTGAAGGAAGGCCTCAGACAACATTTAGATTGAGGTATCCATGAGATTAAGATGTTTATCCATCTTGTATTTTGCACATTTGTGATTTCAGTGTCTCCTGGCTGCAAGAACTCAGGGGGACCACAGGCCAAGAAAGAAAGAGAACGACTCAGGCAAAGGGGGAAGGAGAGCAACTCTAACAAGTGCTTTGTGTGTTTGCTAGAAACCTGTCACCAGTCTGCAAATAAGAGAGTAAAACAAAATTAGGGGAGATTTTTCCCCAGATGGAAATACCTTTTGCGGCTGAGTTGACAGATCTATTGGGCATAACGAGAACTAAGCATAACGTGAGGGTTGCTCCCTGCTAAAACTTTCCAGGTGTTTATATCTGGCTTCAGCCAGAAGTGCCATGAACCCCCTGAGATCACCCCAGCCTATCAAAAGCTCAATGCTATCTCAGCACAAACTCTAAGGAGGAGGTCAAATAGCTACTGCTGTGGCTGGAGATACTGTGCTAGCAACTGCACACAGAGACAAAGGTCTCCCCTTCTCCCACTCCAAGCTGGAAGGGAATTTGGCACCAGAATGCCCATGGGGAGACACTCAAATCCCTGGAGGATAATGCTGACAGGATGCTTTATGAAACCGCAAAAAGGAGAAAAGAAAATACAGCAAGAGGGAGGGTGAAGACAGCAGTACAAGAGGGATCCTTACACACAGAGATGTGGGAAGTGGTGGGAGGATATCGGTTTATGGCAAGAAGACAAGTAAAACCCCTCTAACACCATTTGCCAACTTCATCTTAAAATAATTATCATTTGCAGAGTGCATATAACAGCCTGCAAACTCCAGGCATAGGAAGCTCATACAAGGCATCACAGGTGAGATGCTGCTTTGCTCCACCACAGCCAAAACCACCCCAACCTACAACTGCACTCAAAGTCACTCATCGGAGCAGGACACCGCACAGCAGGAGGTGCATGAGGGCAAGGAACGAGTTAGCCAGCACCTCTGTTAAGTTTTGGGCTAAACACCTAATGTCACCAAATTACAGTTCTGGGGAGGTGGTCACAGGACAAAGAAGGTCCCCATCCGTTTTAGGTTCCTACACATCTGGTTACATCAGATAGGATCAATGGAGGGGGAGAATTTCAGGACATCATTAGACTTACCCCAGACAAGGCTTTACAGCCTCCCCAGATTAGTCTTTGTTGGTTTCACACTGAAGGCCCCAGAGCTTGCAAGGCAGGTTTAATTTTAGAGCACGCTCATCAGATTTGCTTACGTAATTTTCTGATTTGGAAGGCTTTTTATTTTCCTTAGTGAGAAAAGCTGTCCAAATTTATCAAGCTAAGCAGGGGGCTGCTGGCCCATAAGAATCTTAAAATATATTGGCTGCAGTTTTCCTTGTAAAATTTGCATATCATAATTAGGGCAATTTGGAATTAGAACAGCTTTAAAAAGTGAGATGGGAAAGAAACCATTAGAAAGGACAAATCCTTACAAAATTATACCAGCATCTAAATGCAACAGCCCTCAGGGCATCCAGAGACTACTGAAAACAGGGCAGCAAGAGATCAGGAGGTGTTTCAGTCCAAATCCATTAAGTAGGACGTACAAAAATCCCACAACAAGTGACAGCAATATTCAGGGATTTTTAGAGAGAACCATCTTTCTGCTAAGCATACATTTATAAGTACTCAAGAAGATGCTGCCCTCATCATCTAACTGGACTAGAGCTTAGTCAGCTTAGTCTACAAATAATTGTCTTTCCGGTATCCTATAAACCAGTCCCTGTAGCCAGCGCCAGAACCCGCCAGAACCTGGCAGCAGTCTGGATGCTACATTAGATTTGGATCTGTCGTTCAGCTCCTTCATCCACTCCTTCACCTCCTCCTCACTTGATCACAGCAAGAACTCAATTTCTGAGGCTCGTACTTAACAACATGAAACCACAAAAAGCCACAAAACCCTCTTACCAACAACTCACTTGAGCACTGCTCCTAGTTCTGACACCACTTAGCTCATTTCTAAAGTTGGGCATTTTCTACAGCAGTTACCTTCCAAACCTTTGGACAAGTTGCAGTATAAAGAAATGGTCCATTCCCACAGCCTGCAACCAAATCATGGAAACCCCGCAGACCCCACAAATATGACAGAGAAGTATCCCTCAGACTACAGACTGATAGTAGGGAGACTTCAGTTCAGGCCTTGCCAGATTTTTTCTGCCTACTGAAAACCCATTTTAAGGGCCAGTTCCAGCAGCTCCTTTGACATTTGCCCAGTGGTGGTAGCAATACGCAATGGAGGTTGCATCTCAAGCAGAATCACTTAACTTGGGGCCAAAATGCCACTCACAAATCTCCGAGGGTCTCACATTTATGTTTCCAGCACTCCTCAACACAAGAGCAGCCCTGGAGCTCCCCACCACCAGCTTGGCAGGCCCCAAGGGGAGGAAAGCCACGATATGGGGCTGTTCTTTGATGTGATCAGCTCCCACTTCACAAAAGCAGCTCATTAACCTCCCTCATTTAGATGGTGGTTACAAACTCAATTAAAGGCCAGCTGCCTTCAGCCACTGCAGTCCGAGGCCTTTTGGCTGCAGACTCTGCATAAGGGTGATGCCCCTGAGATAGAGGCCCGAGACTAATTAGCCAGTGAAGATCTTCATCTCTAACTTACTGCAAAGAGAGACACCAGTGCCTCAGGGGATCCGGCCTCTTGTCTAATGTGATACCGTTTCTCCCAGCACCTGCAACCCTATTTGTTGCCTTCTGCTGAAAAGCCTACTTAAAAGCATGGCTTCATCAGAGAAGCCTTCAAAGAGCTACCTCAGAAAGATCCCCCCGGCCTGGCCTGACATCCCTAGGAGAGGAGGTTTTGCACATGGCACAGCGTGGCAGGATGTATTGATGTGCCTCTTCATGCATCATAAGGCTGGAAGGCTGTGTCATCCCGAAGTAAAAATTAGCATCTCCATTCAGCAAGGCCTTGGCCTTTTCTCAGGAGCCAAAGTTAAAAAATTTGCTGCTCACACAAAAGGCGACGGCTGCCCAGTAGTAATTCTTTTCAGTACTGCCCACAGCAATAGCCTCCAGAAAAATCTCAAGATGCTAAATGAGGTTAATGGCCTCAAAAAAAAACATCAACACTTTGTGGTGCTGACTTCATTGGAGCTGGTCACTAAAACCCAGCAAGACAGAGGACCAGATTTACTTTACTGCTACAGGAAACTTACCCAGAGAAATCAAGTTTAACATTTGATTATATCAGTAAATATCCACGTTGTCATCATTTGTACCCATCTCATGACCATGCATGAAGGAGGCAGAGGACTGAGGAGCCCCACAGCAATGGTGTTCAACAACACACATGCTGCTACAAGGGAGGGAAGGAGCAGTTCCTCAACAGCATGAAAATAATCAGCTTATGGTTCAGCCAGAGAAACTGCCATCAATTAGAGAAAAGCCTGAATTGCTGGGAGGTGAAGCACCAATGAAAGTGGCTGGTTTCACTGCGGAGCACCTTTCATTGAGCATTTGAAAGGTTGGTGTGGAAAAGTGTCTGCCAGGGATCATTCAGATGCTTCCACATAGGGGCCTTTCCAGACCCATTTTACAATCAAGCCATGGTGGCCTGCTGCATCCTTCCACCTCCGCTCTCCCAAATAAAACTCAACAGGCCCAGAACACCTCCAACTGCCTGGTTAGAAGGGAAGTTGGCAGCTTCATGCATGCTTCTCCAAGGCTGTAAGTGAGACGCAGGCCTTGCAGAGCTGCATAGCAGGTCCTTTGAGGGATTTTGGAACAGGTTCGCTGCCGCTGCCTCGCAAGACAGAGCAGGCTCACAGCAGGGCAGCAGCATCCATGCCCCACTTGTATGCACTCATCTCCTGTGCAGTGTGCAGGGCACACCAGGGGGACTCTTCAGGAGAGCATGAACAAAAAAACAAGCTAAAGAAACCCCCAGGTTTGTTCCCCACCCTACCCCCAACCCCCTCCCCCTTCCCCCCCCCGCCAAAAAAAAAGCCCACATAGCTGCCCAGCTGCTCCTATGACCACCCAAACTGCTCACCTATTTCTTAAATGATGGTGAACTAAGTAGAGGAGTTGAAATATCACAAACAGGGGAGAGACATTACTCAGGGTGATTAGCAAAATAAACTTTCACCCTGGCAGGCTGAAGAAGCAAGACCAGGAGCAGTGCTGATGCTCGGTGCAGTCATGGGGTTTCATCCTTCCTTCTCCCTTCCCTGTGAAGGGTGGCAAAGCTGTGCCACATAACCATTCCACCCCAGCCTGCTGGGACCCACTCAGCAGTGGATAAATTTGGGTGCAGAGCAGCAAAACCACGGTCCCAAGTGAAGCCTGAGGGGGGTCAGGTTGGTATTAAATGGGGTCATGGACTAGACGGATGGAAAGCTTCAGCTGCAGGGGGGACTGCAGCATCCCTCTCCCTTAAGAAAACAGAGCCAAGACATTTAGTGTCAGAATACAGGAAAAAATTATGACATTTTTCCCCCCTGTTCAGGAATCTTCTCCCCACTTGCTACTAGTAGGATTCCCCTCTTCTTCCCAGCACACGTCACCTGATGTGTAAAACCCACGAGAAATTCCCTGTCCTGCCCAGCTCTCTCCAAAGCAAGAATTATCTTGCTTAGTGCATCACAGGCATAAAGACAGTTTTTCAGCCAAGCTTCAGGGAAACAGAGGCCAAGCTCTTTTACAACCACAGCTCATCTTCAGCTGGAAATGTGCTATTAGTGAAATATTGTCGTTTTATCCAGGGGGTTAAGGACAGCAGAGAAAAACTAGTGTGTGACTCACTGTCCTGACTTTAAGTGAAAAAGCAAAGAGTTCAGTTAAAAGAAAAAAAAGAAAAATCTGGAAAAGAAAATGCAGAGTAAGAAATACAGAGGAAAAGGACAGCAAACACCTCTAAAACACTCTGGCCAGGCACTTTTGAGCACTGAATCATCAGATGCAGCTCTGCACAGGAGCTGGTTCACACATTAGCCTGGTAACGTGTTTGCAGCTTTATATCTGAGAGGCTGCTTATATTAGCCATCTGTAAGGAGACACTCCAGCAATGCTAACAGGAATGAATTGAGCACAGGAATGCAAAGTGGGTTGGTTAAACCACATCAATTTGAAGGACTGCCTTCACACAGGGCTCTAAAGTGCTCTTAATTCAGTTTAGCCCAATTTGCACTGAAATCAAGTATGTTAAAGTGAATTAAGGCTCTTTAATCCCCAAGGAGAGTGTTTCCACCAGGGCTAGTTAAGAGTAATTGAACTAATCCACTTTAAAAGTCAGCTCAGATTAGTTGTGCTAAGTGGCTGTGCAGATGAGGCCCGGGAGCACAGGGACTGTCTCTAGCATGCAAGGATCACATCAATCTGCCTCCGGGGCTGCTTTGGGAGGACAGCTAGAGCAGGGATATTTTGCTTTGCAAAGCTGGGAGTGGTCCAAGACACTCAAATAAGACTACTGTAATAGAAATGTCTACTTGTGCTTGACAGGTGCCATCTGGTTGCAAGCGAAGGCATTTTCCACATGTATTTTCTCTACGTGCCATATACACTGGCTATGGCCAAGGGGTTGCTGTTTTTATGGGCAGCTAAGGGACCGGGGTCACTGCTCCAAAAAGCATTGGCACCATCTCTCATTCAGACCATACTTGAACGCCACCAAGACATTCACTTGTCTGCCCTCTCCCTGCCTCAGAGATGCTTTAGGGAAGGACTGAAGGGCCCCATCTCCACCCTGCATTAATCTATTAATTTCTAATTTGGTACTATCACATCCACCCCACTCCTGTGTTCCCAGGTGCTAAACACTTCCCATCAGTTCCCACCCCAGATTTTCAACTGGTTGGAGCAAAACCAGTCCGGCCCCACACAGGTCCCACAGAACTAGGAAAGGGGACACTAAGAAAGGGCAACAAATCAAGGAGAGGACTGACATCCTCAGCTCACCCCAGTTCCTACAGGAGGTCCCCCCCAGACCAAGCTGGCAGCAGCACAGAGCAGGCTCTGCACAGGTTTTGCCTTTCTAGGAAAGCCCTGTTTGATCCCAGCCCGTTCTTCCCCAGCTAAGAATAATCCCCCCAGCTGCTGTTTGATTTCCACATTACCATGGACGCAGAGTGTTTTTATCTGGTACATATACAGGGGGAGAGGGAGCAAGCCTGCGTGTGTTCGTTCTAGTTAATGTTTCCTGTGTGGTTCAGGCTGTTATGCCTCCAGGTATGTTTATTTCACTACTTTAGCAAACCAGCAGACTTTTTAATGGAACTGTTGATATTTTTCCTGGCTGCTCCTCCTGGAGAGACGAGGCAGTGTACAAATGGAGTTCATTCCTAGCCCCAGCCTGAAGCTACTCGTCTCCTCCTGGGACTGCAGGGAATTGAAGGTTTCCATTGCACTGGTCAGATTTCTTCCTTGTCCAGCCTTCAAGCTTTAGATACATAAACAGAGGCGCTCAGGCAGCTGACAGTAGTGAGAGCAATACATGGCCAGTGCTTTATGCAACAGCAGCAGCTGCACTGAAAATCCAGCCGTGCTTTCCCAGCAGGGCTCTGGAGGAGGATAGTGGTGCAACACTGCACCCCTAAAGTAAAGCCTCAACTACAGGGCTAGCTTCACCAGCAGACCTTGCCAGGTGAAGCCAGGGATTCCTGCTGACTGGGCATTTTAGAGATCAAGCAATCAGCACATCCACCCCCAACATTTGTCCTGGCACCCTCTTTATTGCTGCAAGAGTAGCAGTAACTCCTGTTCCACCAGAAGGCTCCTGAGAAAATCCCAGCCACCCAACAGATGTGAACTGAGTCCCTGACTCTGCTCACAGCCTGCTCCCCCAGTAACAGCTCTGTTTTACAAACTGAGGCACCCTGAGGCTTATGCCCAAACCCACGCAGATAGCTGTGGCAGTCCCTCTGCTCCCCACCTCTGCCCCTGTGCTGCTGAGCTGTCCAACAGCAGGCAAAGCATAGCATCATGGAGAGCAGCTCACCAGCCTCGTATGGCACCCACCACAGGAGCCATCAGCCCCTGCAAGCAGGCGGGGTCAGCACCCAGCTCCCCACCACGAGGTGCTCCCCTGCCTACAGCCTGGTCTGCAAGGTAGAGAGCCCAGCCCCTGCCAGCTGGGCAGGGACATGGTAAAACAATGCCAGTGTCACTGCATGAGGCCATCAAGCCTGTGGCAGTCTCAAATTCAGATGGGTCAGAGAAGGCCAAGCCTTTAAGCTCCCCTCTCCCAGCACCAGCTCAGGCTTTCCATAAACCTTGCAGCAGCCCAAGGGAGTGCTGCAGGGGATGTGGTGCTGAACAAAGATGCCCTTCTCTTCCCCAGTACATCTGGGAGGCAGCCTCTGGGACAGCACAGAGGGAACCCAACCCATCACAAGCTCCCCAGAGCCAAAATGCAATTAATTTGAAGGCATCCCCAGTACCTCAAGTGAGATTTGTTTCTGCACAACTGCCGATCCCTCTGCAAGCTCAGGAAACAAATGCAAGGTTATATATGGTCCCACTCCCCTCCAGATGCCAGCTCTTTGGAGCAATGTCAGTCCTGCATCTTGCAGACACATCTGTCTATAAACACATTGCAACAGCTACAGAAGCCAGCATGGAGGTTTTGGCTTCAAATGGGAAAAACAGGAGGAACAGGCATGTAACACTGACAGCAGGGACTGCTCAAAGCCTCGTTTCGTCCAGTTTTCTCTCTCCTGAGAGCAGCTCTTTAGTCTTCTCTTCAAACTCATGCTAAGCCTCTGGATTTTCCAGAGTCAACATGGGACAAGCCAGAAGATAGAAATAGTCACCAGGGATGCAACACAGTGGACTAATGAGCCAAAGGAAGTGTTGGATCTTTGGTTAGACCCTGTAATTCAGCTCAAGTGGCTGTTTCACCTCTGGCCTGTCAGATCAGCTTGCTAACCACAGACTGGGAAATAGCTCCCTGCTAGCTCCCAGCAGGAGATTTATCTTTGGCAGGGGCTGAAAACATCCCTGCCCCCCCCCTCCCACTTTTGATTACAGAGAGGCCCAGAGATGCAGAAAGAGCTGTGCTATTAGTTTGCCAGGTATTTCAGGATCTCACCTTACACTGGAAGAGGATTAGGGCTAGGAAAGAATTTTGTCAAGATTAAGCAAAAACAAGCCAGTTCTGTTAAATAAAGTATCAGTTGTGGTGAACTGTCCCCAGAGGGGTTTGGGCTCCAGGGTAGGGTTTCTGGTCAGAGGAGATGGGCAGCCCCCAGGAGCTGTGGCACTGTAGGGCTCACAGCAGCCTGCAAGCTGAGCTGAGCTGGACAAGCCCAGCTGAAGCCAACTGCTGTGGGAGAGGTCCCCAAAACCAACACCAATGGAGCTAGTGCAAAAGGTTGGATCCTCATCCTAAATGCCATAACACGACAAGCTCCCCAGCACTAAAAGGAACTGTCCTGGAAGAGACTCAGGTCCATAAGAGGCAGGACTGGTGCTTCCCCCTGTCCTTCAATTTCAGTGTCTCCTGATTCCATTGAAAGCAGGATTTGACCTGAAAGTCACCAGGGAAAGGATGCAGCAGACCTCCTGCAGGTATTGGGGAGTTTCAGTGGGAGGGCTGGGCAGAGCACTGATCCCCAAAAACACACCCTGCCAGAAGTATTAGCACAGATCCAAAGCGATGCGCTCATGTTGGTGACCAGGCTAAAATACAGCCCCTCTAAGCTCAGCCCAAGGCACAGCCCAGGAGCACTATTTGAGCATCCAGAAGATTGAACACTTGGCAGCTTCAGAGTTCAGACCAAAGTGTTTGCCAGCAGTAATCCATGAAGACAGAGCTGGAAAGCTCCACAAGAAATCCTCTGCAACAGGTCCACCTGCACAGCAGAACCAGCTCCACCTACAGTCTTCACCTGCAAACTCTAGCAAGTGTTGCTGTGCCCCCTGGTTTTGTTTTATTGCAACAAGATCAAGACAAAAAAAAAATCAACCTGTAGAGAGAAAACATTACAGTGATGATATCTAAAGGTCTGAGCTCACCATAGCATTGACAGCCAGTCAATGCACTCAGCTCAGCAGGGGTTCACAGAGCAAGATCTACACTGGGAATTAGCTGCAGGCAGATCTGCACCGTCCCTGTCCAGTAACAAGGTAGGGAGCCTACAAAGGTTGCATCAAACAATGTCATGAGAGCAACCTGCCAGGCCACGGATGTCAGAGCCTGGAAGTGGGCACTCTAACACAAGCCCTTGGTGATCCCACAGCTGAGCCCACAAAGAGGTCAGCAGCACCAGCTCATACCCACATCCAGGGCTGGGGAAGCTGGCACCTACAGCTGAGTGGTGGCAGCAGGGAACAGAAATAGAGCACTTGGAGGTGGAATATAAAGGGTAATAACTTCCTCTGACTGGAGGTTAGAATAGGTTTTACTGAAGCTGTGGAAGAGCCCACCTCTATCAGTGCCCACCTGGCAGTGCAGATGCTTTTGGAGAGGAGTTGTGGCCAGCTCCTTTTGGACATGTTGAAGGGCTTAAGATACAAAATAAAAGTGTCAAGCCACAAGCTCTGTACACCAAAATATTTCACCTCAACCTGTCCCACCTAACTATGTTACACATGAATACACCACCCAGAGGTCACTCAGGACACACCCTTGTACCTCAAGCTTAATTTTGTTGGACATTAAGGATGAAAGAAAACTGGAAGTAGACCAAGAGGAAACAGAAGCTCATTCTTTTACTCCTAAACTGACCTCCTCCACAAGGATTTGGTCTTGAATCCAGAGGCTGCTAGACCCTAGCTTGCTTTGGGAGGCTGCTCTACAATTTGGTCCCACAGGGGTTTCCCAACAGCAGACCAAGGCCTTGGCTAAATTTCTGCCCATGCCTCCCAGTATTTCCATAGCCAGGGGACAGCCAGTCAACATGTTTTTAAGCTCAGCTGTGCCTCTGTGCATCTCAGTACTTCATTATTCACCTCCAGACAAAGTCACTTGTTGCTCCAGAGCACAAGCAGCTACCTCCTACCACGCACATTAAATGGCCAGTTGTGCTCCTTCAGTCTCTGTAGCACTCTGAACAGTTTTTCCAAGAAAGGAAACTTTTGCTGCTGTTGTGAAACACGTCCACCTAGTGCAAGGCAAATGCAGAAGTTAGAGCAAGCTAGTTTTTTCCCCAAGCTCTATAAGCGTCTGGCTATCCAATTAATGCTGTTTTAATGAGCTAGGCCAAATGAATCTGCTCATAAAATCCCTGCCAACTCCCATACTTCATGACATCCCATCAACATGAACTGCACGCTCCATGTTACCTTCCAAGCCAGCACAGACTCAGCATTAATGTCAGATACTGTTGAGTTTGCATGTTCTGCAGCGGGTGTATAGGAGCGCTGTTCTGCTCCATGTTCTTTCCAAAGGAAGAGTTCAAGTTTTTTTAACCTGCCATTTCCCCTTCCCCCAAAAGAAGCCCTTCAGCAACTGAACCAGCAAAATATTCCCCCCACCTTGCAGAAGGAGGATTTCAGGTCACAAGCAGACTGGAGGACCACAGGGCACATACGGGAGCTGTTTGATCCACTGGAAATAGAAAAATCTATTCTGATATTTTTCCCCCCGTAGCTGTTGCAAAGAACTCTATCAGCTAAAGCAAATCCCATACCTGCTGTGTTTATCCATGTAGTCACAAAATACTCCCTGTTCCACTTAGCACACTGCAAACACACATTACAATAAAATGTAAAGCTTACTGAGCTGATAAACTTCATAAGTGTATTTTATGACCGTATCTCGAGAGATAAGGCTCATTAGCACTTACAGCCATGATCTGAGGGAACCTTAAAAAGCACAGTCAAACGGGGGGGGGGGGGAAACAGGATTTTTGACATCTAGTTCCAAAAGGGTTAACCCTTTACATCCAGCATCATAACTTCTAACTCCTACTCCCAGCTCTGGGTCCAGTCTTTCAGGAACACGTGCCCTGCCTGGTGTGCTGCTCCAGGACCTGCAGCAGTCTCATGCAACCACATCCTGCAGGAGGGACAGTGTTCCCCCGGTCCTGGTGGCTGAGGGCTGCTCAGACTGAGAAACCAGCTGCATTAACACGCCACAAGCCACTAGAGAGCTTTTCTGTCTGCACGGAGTGAGGCTGCTTCCTTATGGAGGGAAGCCAGGGGCTCCGTGTGGTTGCAGTCCAGAGAGCCAGGTATGCTAAACTTTTGGGATCGCTTCAACACCACACCCCCTCAGGAAAACACTGGGAACCTGGCAGGTTCCTACCTGGAGGGTCAGGGAGCTTGGGATGAGGTTTAACATATGCTTTAGTATATAAAGTGCCATCCCACCCAGGAGTACTGTCTGCAGGACACAGCTGTAGCTGCGTGGTTAGGCAAAAATCAGAGTTTTCATATACAGCAGAGCAAAACAGTTTTAATGCTTTAAGCCGCCTCTGCTTAAATACCAAAATTTGGGATGGACTTGTCCATCAGTACCACAGACCAAGTGGCCAGAGATTCAGCCACATGCTAAAGATGTCACTGCTCCATGTAACTGGAGCTGAGGATCTATGTGGAGCTTCTGGCAGTAGAAGTCTTTACACCTGCAGTAACCTGACCCAAGAGTCAGTGTTCAAGATGCTTCCCCCTCATAGGAATATTCTAACAGGAAAGCTCAACCACCTCAAAAAAAACTGCAAATCTTCCTTCCAACCAAATCCCTCTCTTGAATTAAGAGGCATGAACAGGGACATAAGTGGAAGACAGCACAGATGGATGTCCTCAACTCTTCTGAGCTTCCTAGGCCCCGCCATCCCCATGCAGCTCTGCAGCAGAAGCCACCTTGTGCACTGGAAACACAGGGGATGCCCTCTAGTTCTGTACTGCCTCTCAGACTGCTCCACGAGTAGAGACGGTTTAGTTGAGCATCTTCTGGCTTGGCTCTCCCACTAGAAAATCTCAAGGAATCATTAAATATCAGCATTTCACCAAAGGAAGACACGAGGAATGAAAACACTGTCAGCATCCACTTAAACGAGAGGAAGGGAGCATCCCTGGGGCAGGAACATCTCCAAGAAGCAACTACACCACCAGCAGAGAGCATTAAGCAGACAAAAAGAAAGCAAACTGACAAAACCCAGTCCAGCTGGAAAGATTCAGACCAAGGAGCATCACATTGGATTCTCCATGCAGCCTCCTAGACCTTCCTCTCAACCCTCCCCCCTTAAAATCCCACAGCCTAATTCAATTACCCACCACTGAATAAGCCTTAAGGCAATTCTCATTACCCTTCGATAAAGCACAAGGCCTTTAATAATTAAACACTCATGGGCTTTTTGTGTTGGGGTTGTGGGGCTGGACTCCCTTTTATTGTTGTTAGCAGCTTCCAAGAAAGCAAGTTAATCATTGACCAAGCCTTTCACCAGGAGACCAGAGTCCTATAGATCTCTGGTCTCCGGTTCTGCACCACTAGTCACATTAAAGGAAGTCACTGGCTGCCTCCTGCTTTGCCAAGTATTCACTTAATGGTCTCCTAACGAGCCACCCTCTCCCCCAGGAGTCATCTGTAGTGTTGGTGTCCATCCCAAAAAGGGGACAGTATTTGGACATAGGGTATGCACAGCACTCCCCATTAACCAGCTTGGTTTAGCTGCTGACCTTGCAGCTAAGGGAAACTGAGGCACAAGGCAACTGTCCTCATGTCTCAAGCAACATGGTCAACCCAGGGCATGAGTCCAAGGCGTAAACCTGTCTGAATGAAGCTCTGCTCCAGCACCACGCTACAGATGGATAGAACCGCCAGGCACCCCCCAGCCTGACGATGCAGGTCTGGGGGACCTCATATGCACTCTCAGAGCTACTTCTCCAATATTCCCAGGTTTGTCATCATCCTTAGGGCACTTCATCAATTCCACCTTCAAGTACCTACAAAGCAAGTGCTTCATCTGGACAGGGGGCTCCCCTTTGCAAAGGAACAGGGGTTAAATGCTGCTTTCAGCTGGCACAGAGAGGCTAAGTGAAGGAGAGCAGCCCATCAAGGCAGGCAGAGCCTCTATGTGACAACTCACCCAGCTGAAAAGGAGCAGGGAAAGCAGCCAGGCCCACCCTTTCTATTCCAAGCAAACCCAGAAATCCAGCACCTTAAACCCCAGCCTCACCATCTGGGGGAAAGGCAGAGAAGCTCCTGGCGGCAGTGCGGGATGGCAGAGCCGCCTCCCGGCGCTCCAGCTGCGCTCAACTGTGCGCTGCATTCCTCCCTCACCACCCGAGCCCAGGTTTTGTTTTTGGGTTGTGCCGAGAACCAGCTGCTCCATCTCACACACACGCCGGGGACGGCCAGCGTGTCTGGAAAGCAAACCCGGGGCGGCCTGGCTGCGGCGAGTTCACAGGCAGCGGGTGGGAGCCACCAGGCGGGTGCATGGCCCCACACCACCATCAAGTGACAGGTACAGAGAGCCTGGATGTGCAGCAGCTGGGTGAGCACCTAGCACATCCACAGGCTGCAGTAGCTGGTCAGCAAAGGGCCAGCACCCATGGGGTTTGCTTTTATTGGAGGGGACATTCAAGCACTTGTAGCAACCCCATCCAGAAGCTCTTGTTAACTCAGACCCTCCCGAGAAGCCCACCCCATGTGGGTGGTCACCAGCACCCAGACATCCATTCTAGTCCAGTGTTCACAGCAATTTTCTTCATTGTTTTGCCAAAAATCCCCCAGAATACACGGCACATCAAGTGTCCACCCCAGCAGCGCCCAAAGTGTAGCTCAGGCATCTATCCTGCACCTGCCATGGGCAGCAAAACCATTCTGCACTTCCTGCACCAAGAACCCCACCATGCAATTCAGCACCCGCTCTCAGTAGCAGCGTGTTGGTAAATTAGGGCAAGCTATGCTCCCCTCCCTCCCTCTCCCCCACGCAAGCATTTCAGGGTTCCTGTTGCCTGCGTGCAGGGTACGGATCAGTTTCATTTACGAAGAACATTGCAATCTGTCAATATAAACACTATGTGAGCATGAGCCACTTGTAACATTACTACTGTCTTGACAAGTGTTTGCAGAGGGGGCAGAGCTGCTCAGCTCCTTCTGCAGAGGGAGGAGAGCAGAGCAAACGCCGAGCTGCAGAGAGCAACGCTTCCCTCAGCAAAAAGTTAGGGGTGTATCAAAACGGAGTCAGGCCGTAAATCAGAACGCCCAGAAAGAAACAGAGGGGTTTTGATTTATGGCCCTGACACGATGCGATCTCAGAGCCGGCGGCTCAGGAAAACAGCAAGCTCCTGCGGGCCAGTTCTCCATCCTAGGGCACCACAGGGCTGGAGTTAATCAGCCTGCCTGTCACCCCAGCACAGCTGATCTTGTCATCTGCCACCTCCAAAGCCCGGTACTGCAGGGCCCAACGCAGCTCCCAGATGCTGCTGTGGCATTTCCACCACCCCCAATTTTGTGGGCGGAAAGGGAGGTGCCCACACCCAAGGCTGCAAGGCACAAGAGAAGCAGGAAGGGGAGGCAAGTGAAATGCAATGCCTTCTCAGGGATCCCAGCAGCCTGGGGCTGCTCCAAGCAATCCCCCATCAGCCAGCACTAATACAGTGAAAATTAGTTTTAAGACAGCCCAGCTGCAGAGGAGAGGGCTGAACTTACAAGCAGGCTGGCTTGGGGCACAGCCTGGGCATCTCACCAGGCTTGTCACAGGGCAATGCGTCCCCTTCTGGGGTCACATCTCCCACACATATCCCTATCCTAACATGCACCCTCACCAGCAGGCATCCCAATGGGTAACGTTGAGCCTGCCACAAGCCACCAGCTCCTGGGCAGTGTCACAAGCACGCTGTCCCCTCCATAACACCAGCAAGTCCCATCAGACAGGGCTCAGGAGATGCTCCATCACCACATCCCCAAGGCCAGCCTCCTTCAGCTACTTTCTGTGACTAGGACCAACAAGTCCCTTCTGATCCTATAGGTCTATAAGGGACTCAGCCCTGCTCACTGGGGAAAGCACCAGTATCCCTTCAGCCCCTGCCTTTGGTGGGTCAGGTCAAGCTGGCAGCTTCTCCCCTCCTGCACCAGGGAGGAGGTCAGCAACACCCAGCGAGCAGCTCTGAGGCTGCCAGCATAACCCCAAGCAAGGGACAAGCCCGTCCCTCCCTGTCACCTTCAGCCCATGTCCTAACTAGGCAGCCTGGGGATGGAGAAGGCAGCAGCCTCCAGCTGTGGCCTCCCCAGCCCAGCATCACCCCCGCCCCACGGGGCAGGCGCAGACATAACTACATGCTGACACAATCTCGTTATCATGTAACCGTGCCCCATTTCTGTCTCCCCCCCCCCCCCCCCCCCCCCCGCACTAATTCCCTGGCAGGCCACACATTTGGAGACACCAAATTCTTTCCCTGAAATAAGACATTGGGGCTGGGGGGGAAGGGATCACCCACAGCTGTCCCTATCCCCCAGCAGCCTGCAGAAGGGGGCAGCGAAGCTGCAGCACGACATCTGCTTTATGCAGCAGCTCTGCTCCAGCAGGGATGTCAGCACCTGGAGCAGAGGCTCTAGCAGGCCACCAAAGGGTGTCACGGTGACTCTGATGGCCCCTTGGAGCAGGAAGGAGCATCCCTTCCCCTGCCTAGACAAGGTGTCGCATTAGCTGAGCCCACCTTGGCATTTCAGCTCAGTCCCAAAGCAAGGGGTGATGAATCCCATTTTTTTGGGATGAAAGATTCACAACCAAATAACACCTAGGGCAGATCCTCCAGGCACACATCTACCTTTCTATAAGCAGGGTAGCAAGAAGGACTAATGCCAGACATCACAGGGCACTTGAAGCATCAGGAGCTGTGCAGGAACACACAGGTTTTTCCTGGTGAGACTTCCAGGAAGAGCAGGCTCCTTTATCAGGGGTAAGGAAGCCAGCAGCAAGCAGGGCTCACCTCTCCCACACCCTCGTGGGATCACACATCAGTGGGATCAGTGGGGACCAAGGACCTCTGTACTGACTATTCCCCCTATCCCCAGCAGCCCAGCAAGTGCAGGCTCCGATGCGGGCCCCTAGGAAGAACAAAGAGGAGATTAGCAACAGATGCTGCTAAGGGGTGAGCAGGATGCTTTGCATAAGCAAGCTTCTCCCCGTACCACAGCAGCCTCGGAGCGCTGGAGAGCGCATCTGAGTGGGCGCACATCTGGCAGCATCTCCTCTCCCTTCTTCTCGCCAGGAAGGGAGCCTCAAATCAGAAACAGCAGCTGTCCTGGTGCACAGGGAATAACCCTGGGGACGGTCGGGACACCAAACCATCAGCACGCTGCCCTCGGCTCAACACCTTCACCCTGAATTTAAGTCTACACCAGCCCCATGAGGCCAGGAGCAAAATCCCATAAGCCAGCGAGCAGGAGGAGTTACCTGCTGCACCGCAGATACCAGCGCCGCACGGATTAACAGCAAGGTTACAGCCAAGCTCCTTACAAGCCCCAACAGTCCCCCAGGCACACTACAACTGCTCGGTGCCGGTGGTCTTCAGCAGATACACGAGCTCCCTGGCTCAGTGCAGACCTCACCGTGCGCTGAAGCGGGAGAAAAGGAATATTTTTCCCCCAAACCTGCACACACAGGACAGGCGGTTTCCTCACTAAAGCAGCCCCAGCAGCAGGAAGTTAAACAGCTCTCGAGTTGGAAAGAGAAGATGTAAGTAGCACTGCTCGGAGAACTTTGCCAGACCACAAGCAATGGACAAGCCTTGACACCAGGATTTGTTTTACTGGAAAGAGGGGGGGGAAAACCTCAACTCTGCTCCAGCTTCCTCGGGGCCAGTCCAGTGGCTCCTACCAGCGGCCACAGCACACCATCCCAAACCGAAGCGAGAACCACCGCTCCTCCAGCTGAGCCAGGTGCTCACACCCTGGCCCCGACCTCATTATTTGGGTAGAGTCTTCCCAACAAGAAAACACAACCCCCCCCCCAAAAAAAAATCAAGGCGGGGACAATAGGAGAAGAAAAATCAGCGGACCCTCCGTGCAGGAGAGGGTTTTGTAAAGGGGCTACGATTATGGGGTGGGTTGAAGGGGGCCGGGGGGAGTTCGTGGGGCTCAGCCCCCGGCCGGGACAGGGGGCTCGGATCCACCTGCGGGGTGCGGAGCGGGCGCGGGCCGGTGCCGCCCCCTGCCGACCGCTGCGCAGCGCTCAGGTGAGCGCCGGGGGCACCAGGATGCGGGGCAGCCCCGGGAGGGGACGGGGGGACCCTCGGCTTTTTGGGGTGCAAGCCCTGCTCAGGCTGAGGACAGCGGGATGCACCTCCTGCTATGGGAAATAACCCCGCTGGGGGGATGCTGACAGCACCTGTGCGCAAAGTAGGGGGAAAGAGAGGATTTGGGGTGCCCCGTGCTGGCAGCACCCCTAGAAAAAATCCCGGTACCCTCCGTGCAGGGCACGGCCACCCGTCCGATCGGGGCAGGGCGGACCCAAACCCTTCCCTGCGAGCCGGTGGTGGGATAGGGGGGTCCGGCCCCGGGACAGCACGGAGCGGGTGCCGGCTGTCAGCAGGGGATGCCCAGCACCTTCCAGCGAGAGAAGACAGCAGGCATGCACAGCATCCCCTCCTCGGGGCGAGCAAGGTGCAGAACCTCATTTTTCAAAAAAAAAAAAAAACTTTAAAAAAAAAAAGGAAAAAAGCGGAGGAGCCGGCACCTACCCGAAGTAGGCGGCGGAGGGCCGCGGGGCGCAGGCGAGCAGCCCTAGGAGCGCGCAAGAGGAGAGCCATCCCAGCAGGACGTGTCCATCCAGCATCTTGCAGCGGCGCCGGCGCTGCTCATCTCGTTCCCCCGCCGCGCCCGCTGCGCCCCGGCCGCCCCGCGCCGCCTCTTATAGCGCCCGGCCGGCGAGGGGAGGGGCCGTGGGGTGTGGGGAGGGGCTAAGGGGAGGGGAGGGGCCGAGGGGAGGGGAAGGGGAGGGGTGGGCACGCCCTGAGGTCCGTCCTCCCCCTCCTCCGGGAGGCGGGCGGAGAGGGGAAGGACGGGGAGGGACGGGACGGGATGGGACGGGATGGGACGGGGACGGGGACGGGGACAGGGACAGGGACAGGGTTGGGGGAGGACAGGACAGGGACGGGGGAGGACAGGACAGGGACAGGGATGCGATGGGATAGGGACAGGGAGAGGGACAGGGGTGGGATAGGGACAGGAATGGGGACAGGACAGGGACAGGATGGGGACGGGGACGGGACGGGGATGGAGATGGGGACAGAGACGGGATGGGGACAGGACAGGGACAGGACAGAGACAGGGACAGGGATGCGATGGGATAGGGACGGGGACAGGGATGGGATGGGCACAGCGATGGGGACCGGACAGGGACAGGGACAAGGACAGGGATGGGATGGGCACAGGGGCAGGGACAGGGACAGAAATGGGATAGGGATGGGGACAGGATTGGGGACAGGGACAGGACAGGGACAGGGACAGGACGGGGACGGGACAGGGACAGGACAGGGACGGGACAAGGATAAGGACAGGACAGGAATGGGGATGGGGATGGGGACGGGGACAGGGGCGGGATGGGGATGGGGACATGGACAGGGATGGGATGATACAGGATGGGGACAGGGAAAGGGATGGGGATGGGGTCGGAATGGGGACAGGGATGGGACGGGGATATGGACAGGACAGGGATGGGGACGGGACAGGGACAGGGATGGGACCGGGACGGGATGGGAACAGGATGGGAACAAGTTGGGGATGGGACGGGGACGGGGATGGAATGGGAATGAGGACAGGGATGGGGGTGGGAACAGGGACCAGGACAGGACAGGGACAGTGACAGGGATGGGATGGAGACAGGACGGGGACAGGAATGGGGACAGGGCAGGGATGGGGACATGGATGAGACAGGGCTGGTGACAGGAAAGGGACAGGGAGGAGACGGGCACAGAATGGGGATGGGGACGGGACAGGGATGTGACAGGGACATGGACAAGGACGGGTGTCCCAGAGCTGGGACACAGGCAGGCAGGCAAGAGCTGGCTGTGCAAGAATTGGATGTACGGGGGCTGGACAGGTGTGCAAGGGCTGGACATCTGTGCGAGGGTTAGGTGTGTGATGTGGCAGGACAGGTGTGTGAGAGCTGGGTGTGCAAAAACTGCTTGTGCAAGGGCTGGGCAGTTGTGCAAGGTCTGGGGGTGTGAGGTCTGGGTGTGCAAGGGCTGAGTGTGAAAGGGCTGGACATGCCAGGGCCAGGCCATGTGCAATGGCTTGGTGTTTGTGCCAGGGCTGGTCAGCTGTGCCAGCACCCATCATGCAAGGTTTGGACGTGCCACAGCCAGACAGGAGTGCACTGGTGTGCAAGCACAGAATATGCCACGGTCAGAGAGCAGCAGTGACACAAAGGCTAGACGTGCAAGGGCTGACCAGCTGTGCAAGGGCTCAGTAGTCATGCAAAGGCCAAAAGGTTGTGCAAGGGCTAAGCGTGCAAGGCTGGCCAGCCATGCAAAGGCCAGATGCTCTTGCAAGCTCTGACCATTTGTGCAAGGGCTAAGCAGGCTTGTGCATGCAAGGCTATAAATACAAGGGCTAAGCAAACCTGCAAGGGTTGTCCACGCACCAGGGCTAACTGGGGCATGCCAAGAGAGAGGAGCTGTGCGAGGGCTGGCCAGCCATGCACAGACCAGGCATGCAGGGGCCAATCTCTCCACACAAGCACTGGGTGTGCAAAGGCTGGGCAAGGCACGCTAGGACAGTGCTGATCCCTCATGCAAGAACTAAGTTATGCACGGCCTATTCAGCCCTTTAAAGGCAAGAGGGACAGGGGCTGATCCACCGTGCAAGGTGGCATGCAACAGAGGGGAGCGCAGAGCCCCCGGTGCGCGGGCACAAGGACGAGGACGTGGCTGGGAAGCAGTTAATGCCCTAAATGTCAGCCTTTGGATCCGCGCTTGGTGGCAGCGTTGCTCTCCACGTCACTCTCACCGTCACGCTCAAAGCAACTTCTGCACCTGCCACGGACCGAGAACAAAAAGGTTTTCCTCCCGAGCGTGCGTGCGTGTGTGTCATGCTGTGGGAACGGCCTCACGTCCCACGGGGACGGACACGGGAGGGGATGGTACTTGGCACCCTCATCTGCCAGCCACCATCCCCAGAGGTTTAAACCTCTCAGCTCTGCTGAGCTATGCCCAAAGGGTGTGGGGTGAGGCAGCGGGACCCTCAGATAACCCTCGGAACAGGCCCTGGAACAGCATCAGGAATTTATTCTCTCTGCTTTTCATGCACTGTGCCATGTCCAGCCTTCCCAACACTGAGCGAACTATTTGGGTTTTGTTTATTTTCAGAATAAAATCATGGGAGGGAGAAAAGGAAAGGGGGGGAGGCTATTTTAATTTCCAGGATCCCATAAAACATCTCAGCCATTCCGTACCTCAACCTTTGCAAAGCAGCCCTGTGATATCACAGCCTGGTTTGCACCCTGCCAAGCTTTACACATCCATGCACGGGGTGGTCCCAAGGACACTCAGCATCAATGGGTGCAAAACATGGGGGTTCAGGGGGTCAACTCCAATGCAACACATTAATTCATCACCTGTGTGACCCCCAGGGCCCAGCAGTATCTCAGTCCCCTTATCTTGATGGTCGGGACAAAGCAGCACAGCTCCATCCCAGCTTCTTCACAGGGTGCTGGAAGATGACTGGCTCCTGGGCTCTGCGGGCAGCCGGCAGCAACGTTGCATTAAAGCCCCATCTAGAGGCCTTTCACCGAGGAGACTTTGGGAGGCAGGGACCAGCTCTGGGGTCACGTTGGGTGTCCTCATGCTCCCACCTGAGCTCCTCCAGCTTAAATAAAAGCAAAACCAGGCTGTGGATGGAGGGGAGGACAAGCAGGGGTAAATACATCTCAGCAGGAGGCTTTGCCTGCGTGTTTCCCTGCTGGAAAAGTGCAAGAATCATCCTTCATGCACGTACCCAAGAAGCTGGTGTGCTCAGCAAGGGGAGAGTGGAAAGAAGCCAGGCTTGCTCCAAGCAGCCCCATGGCAGAGGTGTGAGACCGGTTCCTGGGAAGGCAGCGCAGCCCTGGCCCTTACTCATTTCCTCTGCCTGCAGCAGGGTGCCAGGGCTGGGAAGATGTGCCGGGGTGTGCGTGACTCTTTCCAAAGTGAGACAGCACCGAAAATAGTCGGTGCTTCTGCTTTCGGCCAGGGGGAAGGGGAAGCCTAAACAGATGCTGACTTCGCCGCTGATGCTGCTTGTGGTGCTGGGAGACCGTGCACCGGTCCTGGGTGTAGCATCCTCCCCGGGCAGCCTTGAGGCTTTTCAGGTCCTTCAGCAGTTCCTGGGGTGACACAGAAGCTGGGTGTTTCTGCTCAGCGAGGTGGCCTTGGCCGGTGTCTCCAGAGCTACCGACAGCAGAGGGCAGTGGCACATCGGCACAGGCATGGAAGCACTCGGCACTTTGAGCAGGCGTTTTATTTCCAGGGTGAAGTGAAGCAGCCGAGTTTTGTGCTTTTAGTGACAAGGTCACATCAGAAAACAGTGCTGCTGCCAGCACTGCAACGTCTTTAGGATCGAAGCAAGACAGGGCACAACGTGAATGCGGGTCGAGGAGGTTGGGGAACTTGGGGAGCAGCAGCAAACCTGGGGTCCCACAAAGGGCCCCAGCATCCTGCACCCACTGCCCACCTGCCTCCCAGCCCCAGGGGTGACTCTGACCCCTGACAGCCACCGGGACATCCTCAGGCAGCAAATCCAGCTGTGGCCGCCCCGCCAAGCTTTTTGGGCACGTGAGGGCACAGGGGATCTGGACGGCTGGCTTTAAGTTTTCCTGCTCCGTGACTCAGCTCTCAAGTGGCTCCCGGGGCTCAGCCTGTGCCCAGTGCTCCAGAGGCTTCCGTGTCCCAGAGGAGACCTCGCCACCATCCTTGCTAGGATTTTAGAAGGAAGCTTGACTCTTTTTTATTTTTTTGCCCTTGGGGCTTCCCTTCTCTCCCTATGCTTCTGTTCCACATCATTTTCCCCACAGAGCCATCTGCCCTCCAAGCTCACACAGGTCTCGCTGCACGACCCAAACCTCGCCAGCTCAGTGGGGCGGCTGAGTCACAGGAGTGCAAGAGGGAAGGAAAATACCTATGAAGTCATCTGGCTCATCCCTCGCTGCCAGTTCTGCATGGGTTCCCCACCAGATCCTTGGCACTCGCTCCCCAGACGGGAGTAACTCCAGAAAGGCAGCGAGAGGTGGGGACCTTGGTGAGAAGCCTTCAGCTGCATTTCCTCCCAGACGAATCACCTCCGAGATGAGCCATTCACATTTCCTTTCCTCAGTTTCCTTAATTAGAAGTGGGCCTGGCATTTATCTGCCCTCCGGATATGGTCTGAAATAACAGACAAGATCCAGGAGCTCTGCCTGCTCACGGGTCGTTGGTTATTCCACCATCTCAGGGACCACACCGTACAAGTTCCTCCAGCCGCCACCGCCTTCGTTTCCAGTTACTCTTTTTTCGCCGTCACAGGGACTTCCAGGGTGTTCCCTCCCTCCAAGTGACCACACATGGACTCAGAGCCAGCTCCATGCTTCTTTTCCAGCAGGCAGCCAGAGTCACCCTGGGGACAGCTCTGAACTTCAGCACCATGGTTGTGTTGTGTCGTATAGTGTTGTGTTGTGTTTGTTGTGTTGTGTTGAGTTGTGTTGTATTGGACCTGCTGTTGCCCAGCCCTCCAAGACCAATGTTTCTGGGGGGAAAGATGTGCCCAAAATGTGCCCATTGCTTCCAGCCGGGCTGCTGGGAACCAGCCTGAGAACATCCCCCTTTTCCCAGGCCTCTGGGGAGGGCGAATCACCGCAAGCAAGGAGCAGCCTGGCTCTGATTGCCCCCATCCCGTGTGTCCCCACCTCTCCAAATGAAGAAAAGGCCCTGAAACCTGCAGCAGCCTGTTACTCTGGGGCTATTCGAGGCAAAAAGGAGAGCCTGTCATGCTGTGATGGTCTGTGTGTAGTTATCCACCACCTTTCCCCTTCCATCAAGGACAAAGATGCAGGGACACGAGGGTGCTGGGTGCCCACCCCAATTACAGAAGGTCGAGGACCACCAGACTGAGCCGTAGCCCATAGGACTATGCCTACCAAGTTTTTGCTTGCTTCTCTGTGATTCTACCCCAGAATGAGCTGATCTGATGAAAATAATCAGAACCAGGCCAGGGCACAGAGCTGCCATAGGCCAGACCCCTGGCAGGGCCCCTCACACCAAATCCCCACAAGCAATGGGTTTCTCTAACACCCCTGCCATCAGAGGTCCCTTTTCTTAACTAATTACAGGACCCACATTAAAATACTTTGAAAGAGACTTACCCAACAGGTCCCAATAGGCATCTGTTACACAGCAGCAGCTAAATCTTATTAAGCATTAGCAAGCACCTTACTCCTGGCCCGTGGTAACAGGCTCACGCAGATCCTTTCTCAGCATTGCCAGCTCTTGGTATAATCAGGCAATCTCATAAAATATGTTTACAAGGGGCCTCAGGAGGTCACCTGGTCCAGCCCCCACTCCCCAGCAGGAGCAGCTCCCTTATTTATTTTCTTTTTTCTTTTTTTTTTTAAAAAAAAAAAAAAAAGTATCAGCTGGGCTTCAAGGTCTCCATGGGGGTAAAGAATGATGCTTTGTCAGGGCTCTTTATCCATTGATGAGATTAACTCATGCAAGCAACAGGGACTTTCAGTGATATGGAGAGCATAGGATGAGTTGGTGGGTCTCCCCTAAATCTTTTTGATGGACTTGAGTCACAGGAAAGCACCCATAGGGGTCCCCCAAACCTTGGGGCTTGCTGATATTATATGGATGTGTGTGAAACCAAATGTTTTCAAATGTTTTACTTTTGATTTTTTCTTCATCATTGAAAAAATAAATAAATAAAGGAACCATAAATTATCTCACCCTCTTGGAAAGCCCAGCAAATGTTTTTTCTGAAGGTCCAAGCATTCCTCTCTGGCAGCAAAGGACATCTCTGTTTGCTGATCTTCCCAAGAGCTGGCAAAATTACTTTAAAATGACCTAAAAATGGGATTTTTTTCCTCTTGCTTCCACGTGTATCATTCCTGAGTTGTGCTTGCACTTGCAAAGGTTTTTCTGCTAAAGTACCATCAAAATAGCCCCTTCAAGTAGACCTCTATGGGTTGTCCTTAGCATTGACACCTCTCTTCTCATGATTTCATGGAGAATCAGGGACTTTATAGCATGGACCAAAGTGACTTTTTTAATGCAACTAGTCCCAGTACAAAATAAGGTCATTAGTGTCTTTATGACAATCAGGCATGTTAGGAATGAATGTGTTTTTGTTAGGCAGAGCTGCAGGAGGTGTTTTTTAGGTCTGAAGGAATAGTGCCAAGCAAGCTTGGACTCTTTTCACAATCTGCCTGAGCCTGTGCTGTAAAATGCAGTGATTGACCAGCCAGTATTCAAGGGTGTTTACTGATAGTTTGCTTCCTCGGGAAAATCAGCAGCCAGATAGAAGAGAGAGACCTGGATCTGTGCACTGTGAGGCCCCTGGGTGAGCTCAGAAGCCCTTTTTAGCCTGCTGATAATGCCACAAGTGTGGTGCCAGCCCCTGGCTGTGTTGCTGGGGGCTGCTGCAGGTGGTTGGGAAGCAACCAGAGATGGGGAAATCGGGAAACTGAGGTTGTACATATGTGGGGGAGGCTTTAGGGGAGCTGAAAGTACAGTCAGGGTTACTGCACGGACAGATGTCAGGACACGGCCTGCAGATCCATAGGAGACCTCATTAGCTCTGTTCCCATAAAACCTCTTGTTTACCTCATCCTTAGGGTGACAGGTGCCCTGGGGTAACCTATTCCTCTATCTTTAAGGTCACACACCTTGCCTCTGTATCTTAGGGACGGATGGCAATGACCAGGGATATGCCCAAGTCAAGGGTCTTTGACCTTGAACATATATTAACTGTGCAAGGGCCCAGGGAGGGAAAAAGGGAGATATGATAATGTGGGAAAAGGGGGAAAGAGGCAGACAGAGAGAGGGAGAGCAGGGAGAAGAGGCTGATTTCTGCAGCCCAGCAGGACCCTGTTTGTGTGCCCTGGCAGTGCTCACTGCTGTCCCCTCAGAGGGAAGTGCAGAGAAATGTGCAAGCCCTCTCAAGAAGAAATCCCATCAAATCCATGGAAATAAATTTTCAGTTGAAGTTTTTTAATGGATTGTGATTTTCTAGCCACCCCAGTCTCCAGATGTGGCCATGCACAAGTTTTTTGAAGTTCCTCTGACAAACTGCTGCTCTCATTTAAAAATAAAAACCATCACCATCCTTTTATTGACTCCTAGTTTCTTGCCACCATCTCATTTCGTACTTCTCCTTGCTGGTAGCGGACAAGTCATTGCATCTGCTTTTCCTGGAGTGCCTTTCTGCACTGCAGCATGAGGCCAGATGAGGCTGAAATGGGCTGGTGTGTGTTGAATGTCAGCGAGTGGTCAGGGGAAGGAAGGAAGGAAGGAAGGAAGGAAGGAAGGAAGGAAGGAAGGAAGGAAGGAAGGAAGGAAGGAAGGAAGGAAGGAAGGAAGGAAGGAAGGAAGGAAGGAAGGAAGGAAGGAAGGAAGGAAGGAAGGAAGGAAGGAAGGAAGGAAGGAAGGAAGGAAGGAAGGAAGGAAGGAAGGAAGGAAGGAAGGAAAAAGTGTGGGTGCATGGGGTGGAGAAGCTCATCTTGGATCCAGTTCCTTCCACTGTTTCACTGTAAAAGGCTACAGGATGCTAGGTCAATTCTGGACACGTCAAAGAACAAGACATCATAACAGAGGATGAGGAGCAGATTTGGATAGTGTCTTTTATTTGGATAGTGAATTTTCTGGAAATGGACATTTGGAAGTGACAGACGATACAAATTCGTGTTGAAATGGTTTGGGCTGGAGAAAAGTTGGGAGAAAATTTCTGGAAAAAAATAAAAATAAAAAAAAAAATTCCTTGCCATGGTCTCAAGGCAGGTCCAAAATGCTAACAGATTTCCTTAAACATTTCCAAATATGACCTTTTTTTTTTTTAATAACACACTGTCTTTAAAAAAATAAAAAATAAAAAATCCCTGCGTGCAAAGCAAAGGCAGCAAAGGGAGGAACACAATGCCCTCAGAAAGAAACAAAATCAGTAACTGAGCTCAAATGCACAGTTACAAACTGAGCCAAAAGGACATTTGCTGTTCTCCAATTTCACTTTTTTTTTTTCTGGAAAAACTCGGTGAGAAAAAAATAAATAAAAATACCTTTGGTCTTTCCAATCTACCTGTACTTGTTTCTATCCCCACTTTCCAGCCCCCCATTTGGGGCTCGGCCTCCCTTTGGCTCTCACTCAGAACCATCGCTCTTCACCCCATGCTAGGGCTGCTTGAGGTTTGCAGAGAGGAGCCAAAAATGTGATCCAAAACCTGTCACTGCCAGTGCCTGGATGGCAGACGTGTCCCCAGAGACCTCTCCTGCTCCTCCGTCCTGCGAGCAGGCACACTTATTTAAAGAAAAGGAAAACCTGCTGCTCCTCAGTCCCACTACATCCCGTTTGTGATACTGAAGCAGGACTAAGAAGCCACAGGTTGTCCTTCAAGCAGCTCTGGCCATTTTGTCTCAAACTGTTGGCAGTTGTGGAGGCTCCGAACGGGGGAATATTTCTAGGATATATACCAGGGAGCCATTTCCCAAGTCCTGCCACGCCACTGTCTGTTCACTCCAGGCAGGTTAGCTAGCAAACCCATCCTACTGAATGCTGAAGCAGAAGGGATCCAGCCAAGAGATCTGGCAAACGATCAGCTGCAAAACAGCCAGAAACAAACTGAGGGAAAATATTTTTGTAGTCACAATATCAAGCCCACCCATTGACCGTGCATCAGGTATTTTCCAGCACCACTTAAACTCTCTCTTTGCTTTTATTTTTAGACTCAGGGTGATTTTGGACATGTTATTTCAGTTTTTGGACATTTCTTACAAATAAGAGGGTTTTATTTCACAGTGTTTAGTTTTCTTTTAAAGTCTAGTGAAGCAGGTTTATGATTTATGGCTGCAACTGCAATGTCATTGTCCTGAAGGTTGCCCTCTCTCTGGTCTTTGGCCAGAGAGTCTAGGAGTTGGGTGTTTTTACCTGTGTTAAGGTGTGAGTAGGCTGCCAGATTTTGGCTCATGAACTCCCAGATGGCAGAATTTTCCCATGAGAGAGTCTCCACTCCCATAAGCAAAGTGAGCAGTTTGGAAAAATAAATAAATAAATAAAAACTCAAGCTCGGAAGTCAGCATCACAGTCATTGGGTTGGTCAGCAGTGATGCTCCTGGATGGATATTGGGCAAAACACAGAACCCATCAATGGGACCCAGATCCATATGTCTTCTGCAGCAGCAGCTGAAGGACACCAGGACACACTGGGGCATCTCAAACAATACCAGATGACCATGTCTGGACCCTTGAATCCCACCCCATTGGCTGCACTGAGTGTCTCCATTGGCTGCACTGAGTGTCTCCATTGGCTGTAAAGGGAGCTTGTACACCCAGGTTGCTAGTAAAGACTTCAATTTTTTTAGGGTTAGGACTGCCTGAGCAGAGAGTACAGGATCATGCATGCTATGCTACCTGTCAGCTGCTAGTGCTGCTCTCTGCCTGCTTGTTCAATGTTTAATTCCTCCCTGCACAGCCAGGGTGATGAAATAATCATTTTGCAATGTGCCAGCTGCTGCTCAGGCTCTTGCAAACCTTATCCCAGCCCACCACTGAAATCCTTTACCACTTCTTTCCATCTAAGAGGCAGAATAAAAATGCAGATCTCAATAGGGAACTCACTTCTGGGGAAAATCTGAATATCACTGCTGAGGTAGCTGGTGCAGCTGGGGTGGTCTCCAAACACAGCCGTTGCAATGACTCAGGGCTGAACTGAGTGATGCCTTCATACTTAGGCATTCGGATACCACTGATGGTGGGACACCATCGTGATGAACAAAGATGATAATAGCATGTAATGCTTCTTACAATGTAAGCCCTTACTGAGCAGTGTCATCTCACTATTTCCTTCTGTTCTCTTCCCTCTCTGCAGCCTATTGCCTTCTCCGTTCACAAGGATAAGCTGTCATCTGAGTGCAGTCTATAGGGCAGAATCCTCATCCTGGAGGTACCAACTGGGTCTCTCCAGATCTATTCCCAAATCCAGCAGTCAGTATATGTCTGGTTAATCTGACTTCCACCCAATCCTTAAATGAGGTTCATGAGTTGCATGTAGATGTTTGCAGTGTAGATGACTCCATCTGAGTTAAACACCCACGGCAGGCTTCCACTATAGCTATTGGAGATCTACACAATACGTGTGGCAGGACCTAGATAGTAATTCTTCTCCCTTTAAGCATCTAAGGCCTCATTCTAGTCAGTACAATCTATATGTGGAAATCAGTTGTCTTAATACAAGCATCTTTAGCCACTTGAGGGAACCTAGGATATCCAAGGCACCAGCATGTAGCTGGCAGATATGACTCAGGCCCTCCTGGATCAGCAGTTGTAGGCCACGCAAGACTGACTGAGACAACATCTCCAGAGACACAGCCCTGAAATCTAGGGTTGGAGAGCCAAAATACACTGAGTCTCTTACTGAGCAACCCAGGCAGAGTATTGGCAAGTAGACCCAGGAGCACATGAGAAAGCAAAATAACCCACGCCCTGCCTGACACTGGCATATTGAGCATGCTGGGGATTTAAAATATCTTGTAAAATGTTCCTTTAGCATCCAAAGATGCAATATTGTGTGCATGCAGAACATCTGCTGCCTGAGCTGAGCTGAAGGTGTGCTTAAATCTAACTCTCCATATCTTCAAAAAGTATATGTGCATCAGTTTGAAACAGCTGGGCAAGGTTTCCTATCTAAAAGGAGGGTGGTTGCTGGAAATGGAGGTTTTGTTTTATTTATAAAGCTATTTGGGGGAAAAGAGAAGTAGAATTGAAGCTCAATATGTTGAAGTGTTTCTCCTTATTTGTTTCAAATATACATTTTATTTTGAAGTTTCAATTCAAATGCTGGACTTCCACGTTTTGTCTCTTTCTTCCCTGTCTTAAAACAGAACTTTTGTCTTCTGTTTTCCTCTTTATTATACTAAAAACCTTTGGAAATCCAGCTCTCAGACACCTTTGAGGATCCCAGACTTAGTTCTGCATTTGGGGAACTTCCTCTTTCACTATTCCCAGGATTCCTGGGATATGCCAAGGAGTATCCCATATAACACACAGCTTGCAGAACACCCATCCAGTCTATATCCATGTACTAGCCTAAAGAAAAAAAGGTATCTTTGTATGACAGTATCAGGTGTTTTGTCTCATCATGACTTTGATGACATCCTGATCGAACAGATTCTCCCATCATATTATTACAACACAAATTTTCCTTCTCATTAGAAATTAGAGAAGTGGAAAATTCAATTCCCTGAATTTTCAGTAGCATGCACCAAGAAGAAAGACAGGTAATTATTACTGGATAAATGAGCACTCATTGAGCAAAATTACAGAAGGGATGGCTGGACTGGAGATGCATCTAAAAACACGGCAATGACGGCACACAATGCAGGGATTAATTAGTAATGATAAGCTAGAAAGGAATGATTAATTCTGCCCCATGCAAGAACCGATTGTGTTTCACCTGTGATGAACCTGATGAGTAAACCTTGTGCTACAACGCTGCTGACCTCGGGCACAGCATTTCTGCATCCCCAGCAAAGCAACAGAAGTGAAGGTGCAAAACGAACAGCAGCTACTAAGCCTCCAGGGGCTGGATACAGAGCGTGGATTGGGGCAGGATTAATTTCCAAGGTCAACACAGTGCCCATGAAAGCGTGGGGAACACCAGGCTGCGGCACGTGATTTGTTGCGTGGGAGCACAAAATGAGCCATTTCATGGCAATATCCTCATGGCTCTGTCAGCAGTGGTGCTGGCGGGATGGGCAAGTCGGGGTGCTTTCTGTATGGGACCCATTGTTTGGCAAATCAGAGGGCCTTCCTATGCGGTTAATGGGTCAGCAAACTCTGTTGCTTTAATGGTTAATCATCTACTCACATTGTTCAACGAGTAAACCCACGCAGATAGTGCTCCTTGCCTCCAGCGCATGCGACAGGCCGACTTCCCAGCTGTGAGCAGGGAAAGTATTCGACACTGGGATAATGGGAGAGAGGAGAAATGTGGAGCCGTGGGGCTCTGATTCCAGCTTAGTGGAAACATCTGGAGCAGTAGCACATAAATACATAGATGTGTCTGTACAAAACCATGTGTGTACATTCAGTAATATGTGTATGAACAGACACTGATCCATGTGAAATTAATGTGCCAGCCCCACACCATTTTACGACTATCAGATACCACATAAATGGCTGCAAATTGACACGCAGAACTCAGTCCAACCTCTCTTAAGCACCAACTCCGGTCGAGGGCCATCACCATTTAGGATTTCAGAGTCTCAGTTGTATCTCTCCTGGTTGTTTAAAATCATACAACTCCTGGATCCCAAATTCACAAATCCTACCTCTAGGCCCTGCGTTGTCTGTATAGACCCAGCAAAGATGCTTTGGACCTCAGATTCAGGTTACCAAGCTGTCTCTGATTTCCTGGTGTCATTTTGGAAGCGTCTCTTCTTTGGACATCTCTAAAACAGTGACTACACAGCTACTTCGAGTCCTGGGAGCACCTGGAGGCATCCAGATGAGAATTCACAGGTTGCCAAGGTCAAGACAGGAGTCACTGGGTTCAGTTTTCTGATTTACTGTATTCAGGCAATCAAAGTGCATAATTATGTCTTGACCTAAAAGTCTCTGTCTTTATGTGGTTGAAGGCAATGGTGATTTCACTCCAAGCTCCCCTAATTTGACAGTAGCCTAAGCTGAGCATCTTAGCCCCACTTTCTCCAGAAGATCACTTCCAGAGCACGACCTGTGTCTGTCCAGAGTGTCTCTAGGAGGCGATGGGAGGAATCACCAACCACCAGCACACCGGGGAGATGTCTTTTACAACTGCCAACAACACGTTCCCATCTCCCTCGATAGGATGTGGTGACTTGCCTGTCTGGTAAGTCACACAGCCTGGCAACCTGAGGCTGGGGGAAATGGCTCTTACCCTAGATGAAAAAGACACCTCTCAGACAATAACACCTTACAGGCCAGACAAAGGGCTCCCCACAGCAGTCTCAAAATGCCTGTGACTCAATACAGTCAATACTCTTCAAGGCCACTTAGGAACAACAGCTTTGACTTCATGTCATCATCCAGGGTGGTAAGAGGAAATAGGAGAGCAGTCTACAAACACTTGCAGTGTTTGTTCCTTCCCGGGGCACACTTTTCACTTGGGAAGTACTTCAAGCCTTCCAGGTCACGGATGGGTAACCTTTGAAGTAAAGATCCCCTTCCCATCCTGAGAGGCAGACCGACACCTCAGCCTCATCAGCTTTTTTTGTCGCCAAGCAGTGAACATTTTGATGAATGATGGGGAGAGGTCATGGCCACGAGGATAAAGAGGAGAATCAGCAGTAGAAGTTAGTTCCTGTCTCCAGAGACAAAATGTGCTTAACTCACATCCTAAAAATGGGAGGAATGAGGCAGGCTATAGTTTCTCTGCAAGGAAGCAGGTTGAGATAACACTTACAGTCTGAGCTGGCATGGATCCTTATGCCCTGGTTTCAGACATGAGTTCCTCCCCTTGTCCTTGTGCCAGAGGTTTCAGCACTTCCAGAGGAGCCTGTGGGATGGAGCCCTGCTTCTCCCAGGTGAGCCCACTGCCTTGGCCAAAATAACTAACTCCACTGTGGGTAAAGCACAACAAGGACACTGACCTCCCTCTTGCATGAAGCAGAGCCCTCTCACCCTGTAGTCCCAGATTTGGCCTGTTAGCACATACGAAAGCTCAGGACCCTCTACTCATCCCAAGGAATCCTCGCGTGCTTCCTAGCAAAAACAAGCCTTGACCTGTCTCAGGCTTTCCATTGTTTCATGTGGATCCTCTAGAGAGGAGAAAGCAACCAAGAGGAAAAAAGAGATCAAAAAAAGGACCAGTGAAGGGCAATAGACTTGTTGGTACAGGGGAGGCCAAAGGCAGATGGGGTCAGAGTATCCACATGCACTGCTGGGAAAATGAGGGAATAAACTGCTTGCTCATCTGGAGGGGAACAAACTCTGAATGCAGTGACACAGGCTGGAGTTAAACATTAGTGTGACCCATCTGCAGGCTGACCAGCACAGACCGGGCTCAAGTGTGAAGGGGTCACTCATAAAACAGCAGCTTGGGCCTCCCACCCAAGGGACCTGAGGACATCCAGGAAAATATTCTGGTGCCCAGGGAGCTAAAACTCCACCTTTTACCAAAGTGAATAAATCAGTTCAACAAACAATATTTTAACCAAGGGAGAAAAGGCAACCCCAGCAATTCTTAAAATCCAACACAAATCCAAATCCCACCTCATTTGCTGTAAAAAAAAGTCTGCAATGTATAGAAAAAATATTCAATGGAGTCATGCCTCAGTCATTTTTAACAGCATACCTGCCTTCAGATCTTTCTGCTGCTTCTTGCAGCTAGTCAGCAGCTCCCCTGTCTCACTCTTTCAAAGCTTGTTCTCTTCTTTGCACTTTTAGAAAAGGGCAGGAACTGAAATTCCTGGATAGGCCAGGGAAGATAGAGGCTGGTATTCCTTCCGAAAGTACCCACCACAGAGCACTGCAACGCAATGCAAATAACCAGGTCTCTCCTCACCCACATTTCTCCTTCTTACAGATGCAAGGTGTTTGTCACTGTAACTGTCTGCTAAAAACAAACAAACAAACAAACAAAATAGGAAAAACAAAACCATAGTTCAAACTTCCATTTCTTTACAGTGTGATTTCTCTTTACAATGTTAATGTCATTGCTGTAAAAAAAAAAAAAAAAAAAAAAGCTTGTGGGTAAAGCTACCTGGATGTTGGTTTTCGGTGATTCCCCTTCTGAACGTCAGCCACTTTCCCATAGCAAACCATTTTACTTTACACCTTCTTCCTAAGTGCTCCACGTGAGCTCTGGATCTGCATGGCCAGAGGCAAGGCTGGCTACAGCCCAGCACAGCTCATTCGTAGCTGACTGCTGGTCACAGAGCTTGTAGCCAACAAAATGATGCTGATGGTGGAGACCTGCCTCCAGCCCCCGGTTACCAGATATTCACCAGCTTGGCTGGTCTTCTGACATTTGCCACTGCTGGTTAAGGCCCTGCTGACAATAGGATGCTTTTGGATTAACCTCTACCTTGCAGGAGCAGTAGAGGCTGGATTTGGTTATTCACAAAAGAGCCTGAATTTTGCTATGTGCATCTCGAGGCACAGTTCAGTTGCCTAATCATAAATACGTGCTGCCACCTAAGATGTCCTGCATCATATCCCACCAGCCTCCAGCTGCCACTCCATCTGAATGCAGGCATCCGAACATCCCTGCGTCCTCAAGATGTCCCGAATGCCCTGGGGGTCCTCAGATAGCAGCAGATTCCCACATCAAGACAATTGAATCAAGCTTTGAGGTCTCCATCTGAGTGGATATCTGAGCTCCCATTATAACCAGCGGAGATCTGGTCACTGGGGACTGTGGAGTGCTTTAGCCATCCACGTGCTGGTGTCTCTGGGTCTCTTGCTCCTGCCAGGGATTGATGTCAGCTCAGGGACTCAGATACCATGGCATTTGCCACCGTCATGAAGGACACGGGCAATCACCAGCTGATCTGGGCAAACACGCAGCGACTGCTTATCTTCTGCTCACGTGCCGGACCCGATGGAGCCGAGTGGAATTGCCTGAATGCAAGGAAATATCACTTAAATTCACTGGATTCATCGCCGCCTTTTTTGGGGATGCTTTTTTCCACAAGTGGCACGTAACTTGCACATCACTGCCTAACGTCCTCACCTTTGACCTGGTGTGAGAAGCAAATTTTGACCTTGGAAGGAGCCACAAAACAGCCTCCTTGTGGTTCTGCATTTGCATCCTTCCTGCCAGGGATGTTATGGGAGCCCTGATCACTAATTTCCAGTTTACTTTATCTCCAGTTTACTTTTCCTGTCCATCTTTCGTAGACCAGTGCTGGATTTCCAAGGATGAGCTAGTAGGAAAATGTTCAGCGGTGTGCCCTGCAGGCACTGAACACTCAGTCCTGTTTCTGTGTGTTGCTCAGAAATAGTCACACCACAGCACGCGACCATGTGTACGAGTCACAGGTCAGGTGCTTTGCCCAGAAACATTTGCCCAAGCTTTTCATTTTTGTGTAAAAATAGTGCACGTAAATGAGAAAGGGATCAGATTATATATGTGTATATATACCAGTATGCAATTGATGGGGACTTTTAACTTCCAGACAACTTGGAGGGAAAATGTAGTTTCCCCGGGTCTGATCAGCTTGGGGCAGCCACCCTGTTCGGAGGGTGGATGCCATGCAGGTATCAGGCTGTGTTTTGCGCCACTCTGCCTGCCTTTAGATGAAGACTACCCACTCCAGCTCATTCTACTTAGTGGCAGAGATTTTGCCACAGGGTTCTTGAGATGGCTTCAGGATTTGGGGTAAACACCATCAGCATCCAGCCATCCTGGTCCATGAATTCAGAAGGGGACATGGCGTTTATGACTGTGGGATTACATATGTAATGTGGTGGCCTCTCTCTGGGGTGCAGGGCTCACCCCAAGTTCCTCCTGCAGCCTGCTCCCCGTTACCTGCCTGCCATCCCCTCCCCTGCCCTGCTGACAAACCTCAAAGCAGAGCAAGAGGGAAGCAATCTGCTTGTCCCCCTTGCCCTGCACAGCTGGTGGCACTGAAGAGGCAGAGCCTGCCTGTCCCGTGCCAGGATGGAGAGCTGTCAGCACACATGGGACATTTCAGCACCTGCGAGTGTGTGTGTGTGAGCATGCAAAGCGCTCCTGGCCTGTAAATCATTGTCAACGTTCACACATATTAGGCCATAGTTCAGGGACTAACCAATGAAGCATCCACTCCCAAACATGCCATTGCACCCCTGATTTACCAGCAGTCCCAGCACAGTGCTCCCGGGGTGGTTCCTCATGCTCAGAGGGGTGTTGGGCTGCGGGGAATAAAACCATTGGGTTGAAATGCAGCCTTGTCACGTCGGGGTGCCTTGCACATGGACGATGCTGATTTCCCGGTGGCCAAAGTGACAGACCACACCTACAGCATCAACCAGGAGTGAGACCAAGTCAGTTGTCGGCACCCACTTCAGCATTTGGCCACTCCGTGACCACACTTTCAGGCTTGTGATTTGTGTGGATGAGCCATGGCAAGGCTCAGAACACCGCAGTCCATCGGCCGTGTGCCAAGAGTCTCCTCCGGGTTATCTGCTGAGAGATTTCGTGGTTCCTAAGCACAATGTTGATGGTTAATGTCAGCTGGAGCCAGGCAAACAGCAATGTGGATGGAAAACACAAAGATCACCATGATCAGCTTGCATAAGCCTCTCTTAATCCCCTTCTTAACCTTTTTATCAGCCCAGGTATTCTTTTCTCCAACCCTACATTCTTTCTGCATCTCACCTCCACGACAAACAAGTGCCTCCCAGCCATCTCCCCACATCTCTCCTCACCCCTCACTCGACCAGACACCTCCTGAGACCTTTCCCAATCCAAATTATTCTGACATCCCACAATTCATAGGGAGCTTGGCCTGGTTTGAATGGGGCTATGGTAGGGTTTCCACCACGACGGTGGCAGAAAGGGGCTGGAATGAGTGTCCTGCTAAGTCTTTGCTACCCCATGTTCAGGGAGAGGGTGCAGCAGTGGCTTCCTGCCAAAAGAAAAAAAAAAAAAAAAAGAAAAAAAAAAGTATCTGTGTGCCTTTCGTTCCCTTCACCATGGCATTTTAAAAAGTCAAAGGCATGTGCAGCCTCCAAATGCGTGTTTCTGCCGGCCCTTGCTGCTGGGCAGGTAAAAGCAATTCTCTTGTGTTTTACCCACCTGCCTCAAATCCTCAGAGGTATGTGTGAGTTCGCCAAGGTTTGCTGGCACTTTTCGCACAGGCTGGACCTAGTCCATCCTTCTTCAGGTCCTGTCTTGAAGCAAAGCCATCCTGAAATGTGTAAGGGCTCGTGCAATTGCAAGTTACAGCAAATCTGGGACTGGCAGGTCCAGCTGTTACAAGGAATGAAGGTTTAGCTGCTGAGGGCAGCCTTCGTGCTGAAAGGATCTAGTCCTGTAGTCCTGGACAACAGGAGCCTAAAGCCTGGGAAGAGGCTTCAGGATGAACTAATTGGCCTTGAGAGAGGATGCAGAACATGGAAGAGAAGAACTAGGATACAACAGCATTAATTGCAGTGAAAAAAATGGGTATTTTCACCCTGAGAAACCCAAGACTTAAATATCCAGAGAGTGAGAATAGGTTTCTCCTTATTTTTGGCAGCCAGGAAGACTTTTATTTCCAGATGGTGGAAGGGGCCCATTGAAACTTCACCTTTCCCTGCTCTGGAGAAACAAATGCACTGTAGTCCTCTAGGAAGGGAGGATCCCTCAGCTGAGCATTTAACTAAGTCTGTGGTGTGCATAAGTTCACAGAGACGTTGATGGGATGTCTGATCTGCATCTGGCACATATATGAATGATGCATTCCCAAATGGTGTAAATCTTTTCTCCTCTTGGTTATATGTGTCTGGATGTTTTAGGGCAGGATTGGTGTCTGTGCAGGTCTGAGCAAAGTCACATTGAAAATATTATTAGTGAGAGTTAAACTGCATGGACTAAGCGATTCAAAATCATTTTAGAGTCCTGCACTTGATGAATGGAAGCCTGGTGTTAGCTCTCAAGCGACACCACCCCGTTGCTCTGTAGCCAATGGAGATGTCCTGGACCATATTGTCCTGATGAACTTTCCTTTCTGATGGACACCAGAGCCATACACCCCTGTCTTGTGATGATTTCTGACCAAGAGTGATGTTGTTAGCGGACACAAGGCTGGAAACAGAAGCACCTCCCCAACTGTGACTGGCTGTAGCCTTGCAAAATTATAGGACAAGTGGTCACCTATGCTGAATTATGGCTGGGTGACTTAGACATGCCCCAGATTAAAAGTGAGGCTGACAGGGATATTCTTTGATGTCTTTTTTTCATAGGACATAAGCAATAATTCAAAAGTTCAGACAATGAAATCCACCCAGCAAATGGTAGCTAGCAGGCCGAAGCAAGTCAGAGCACCACTCTTTTCAACTTGGCCACTTCATGTCTAAGGGCAGTTAATCAGCAGGAAAAATCTGCTGTGGGTGTCTTTATTTCAGCTTTCTGCGTGTTGAGGTCTTAGTGCCCATGGGAGTGAAAATGACTGCTGAAACTGGAACAAAAGAGGAGTTCCTGCCTTCCTCTCCAACGAGTGTTTCTCTATTTCCCCCAGAGGTGGGAGAACTGGGATCTTCCACCATTCTGACAGATCCACTGCTGCTCTTGGATGCTGCTCTGGGAGTCCTGTGATTCACCGATGCAGAGAGGAAGAGCAGCTGATGACCTCTTCCAAGTGCCTTGAGTCACCCAAGTATTAATAGCTTAATTTTCTCGGGGCACAGACCAGAGCTGTAGTATCTCTGAAGGTGAAGAGTTCAGGGAAACGAATGGGTCACCCTTGGCACTGGGGGGTGTGGAAAGTGCTGGGGAAAGCTCAGTGCTGTTCACTCCTGGGGACACAGGAAAGCCTCAGCCTGAGGAACCAGTGCTGCCCTCAGGTAGCTCCAGACTATACTGGGAGGAGATCCAAGAGGCTTTTACAACGGAAAAGAAGTGCAGCAACAGATTTGCTCCTGCCTGTCTTCTGGTCTTTTGCAAAGGTATGAAGGAGACTCTAAGCACAGACCTTCCCCCATGACTGCATTTCATAACCACACTCATGCGAAGCCTTCATGCCAGGTACTCAGGAACCACATCTGTGAGTACTGGGCGAACCTTCTCTGGTGAACATGAAGGTGGTAGGTGGGAAAATGGCCCCATCTATTGGCCACAGAATAGATCCCAAGCACAGAGATGGTCAAACCAAACTGAAATGCTCAGCTATCACTGGATAACAGTCCTTAGTCTCCTGCTTTTCTCATGCTCACCCCAGCGTAATTGTCCTTTGTCTAGATTTTGGGACTATCTGCAAAGAATGGATCTGGGATGCAAGGCATTTCTTATGTTGGAGACGTGGATCTCCAGAACCTGGGCTCCAGCTAGGTGGGGACAAAGCTACATTTACGTTTCTAACAAGCAGCAACCCACAAGGTCCCTGGGAACACCCTGAAGAGGGGCTTTACCCCAAGCTGAGGAGCACAAGCTGCTGGTATGGGGGCGATGCACCTGTTCCCACACCGTGCTCCATGGAGAACCAGTGCCATCTTCTGGCAAACCACTGCCATCTTCTGGCAGATGAGACCTTTCCCAGCCCAGCTCCAGCAGGCAGGCAGCACACAGCCTGGTCATTGCCTGATGGTCAATGCAGAACACTGGTTTTTAACGCGCATTTGTGTAGAATAAAAGCTTATCCCTGCCCAGAAGAGCTGGAAATTCAGCCCTTTTCCTCATCTGTGCAGTATTATATGATTATACCATGAGATGCTAGCTCAGTTTTTGGCTTCTCAGAGACAATGCAATGGAGGCAGATTAACACAGACTCACTTCAGCTTTCACCATGAACGAGCCAGGATGTGGTAGCACTTTTGGTTCCATTTTGCTAACCCAGTGTCCCACAGGGTTTTGAGAATGAGACAGAAATTTGGTTCTGGGAAGTGGCTTGGGACCATCCTAAAGGAACACATCTCACGAGATGCTGAGGATGAACAGCTGGGAAAGAGCCCCTTCAAATCACAGTCCTTCCTAGCCGTGGGTCCTGCTTACACTGCAGAAGGCAGAGCTATCAATTAATTTAATGACTTTAACGGTCTACTAATTGAAACCATTGGATGCAACCTATGTTACTAACTCGTAGCTCAAGGACAACTGTAGGAGCTGAACAGGCAATAGGTGCCCACATCCACTAAAACACCCTCTCTATGGATAAGACACCTCCAGCTGAGCGCAGATATTGACTGCATAAGCATCCAGACATTTCTGAGCATTGGTAGAGAGCGAGTCCGTGCTGCTGCTGAAGTGCAGGGCATGATTCAGTCACCCAGTGGCAGACAACTACAACCAGTGGGACAAATCTCAGCTCAGAAACGCACATTGCTTCCTACAGAGGGTCTTGCAGGGGCCATTCAGATGTGCTCATATATTTTGTCACACTAGAATCTGAAGAGTTGAATCTCAGCCCAGTTTTTCCTGAGGATCTGGGCTACTAACCCCACAGACTCTACCCTTAAGGATGCTTTGGTGAAGCTCCTGTTCCCTTCCTACCTGCCCAAGAAAAGGCAAACCAATGGACAGTGAAACACTTGCTCCAGATGATACTCTAAAGTACCTAGGATTAGGGTCTTTGAGGCACAATGGTGTCCTCCGTTCCCACATCCCTTGAGATGGACCCTAAAGAAGCCAGATTTCCAGACGCTGTGAGCTCCGTCACGGTCACTAGATGGCAGTGACTGTTAACATTTGGCAAATCTTGAGCTCTGAGGGGCATCTGAGGGTGAGAAGAAATCACAGCAACTTGGAGAAACCCTTCTCAGCGAGGACATTTCGGTGGGGTGCGGAGACGGACGATGACTGGCAACCCAGCGGGAAAACCTACTCAGCGAGGCAGTGAAGCTCCTTCAGAGGCTAAGAGCAAATTTTGGTCAGTGTCCCAACTGCTGGTGCTGCCCAAAAACCACGCTGGGAATCCCTCGGTCCTTGCCTTACAAGGATTGAGCAGAGTATTTCGATGGTGACCCTTCTTTCCCTCCATAAATCCTGCATTATAGGCATATTCTGGACATGGTTATGGATAACAATTTGGGAATCATTGGCAAAAAGTTTGCAGTGCTGATCCAGGCACTCTTTAAAATGCACCTACATTTCTGAAGCCTGTAAGGGGATTTTTTCACCATTGGAAGTCAGCACTACAAGATACTGAGGCAAGATGACAGCCAATAATTTATTCCAATACCAAAATGGATTACACATTTCTGCTCGTTACAAAAGCATAGGAGGTGTAACAGCAAATGCAATGCAGTGCAATGCAATACAATGAAATTAAAATAAAATAAATTGAATTGAAATGAAATGAAATGAAATGAAATGAAATGAAATGAAATGAAATGTAATAATAAAATAAAATAAAATAAAATAAAATAAAATAAAATTAAAATAAAATAAAATAAAATAAAATAAAATAAAATAAAATAAATAATGAAATAAATAATAAATAAAACCAGCATTGTGACAAGGAGAAAAGTGTTCCCATTCCAGGGCAGAAAGCAACTCATTACTTCTGCATGTGAGTGATCTCCCACAAGATCATTCCCAAGGAGAACACTTAATTGGGCACAGTTTGTAGTTAGCTATTAAATGAAGTAGGCAACTAATCTGATCAATTATGGTTGGCCCAATGGTTGCATTTTCACCACTTATATTTATCTCCTGAGGTAGAAAAGCCTTGGGTGAAATAAGGAAACCTTTGAGAATCTGGGCCTCAGGACACGGAGGAACCTATCTCTCGTTGGTTAACCACTGCTCTGACATCTCTGAAGAGCTGGCTCTGAGATGTTGAAGCCACATCTGAACGTGACATTTTGCCTTTCTGTCTGAATACAGAGCATGGGTGGAGATGCATGTTCCTTCCCAGCTTAGTACTCAGCCTGGTGGTCTTCACAGGTTTTTTCCAGCTCTACAAGGGGTGGCTTTCTTCAATGACTTCAGGTGGACATCACCGTGCCCCTGATGGAGCAAGGGGCCAGGAGGACAGAAAATGTTGTCCATAGTGTTGTCTAAAGGGCCCTGACAGACGGAGAGAAGGTGGGGGAAGAAGGGGTCTGCTCCCCAAGTGATGGCACTGCCCTCTGCTCTTCCAGGGGACCGACCACATGAGCACCATGAGCCCATGGAGGTGGTCAGTGCCATGCAGAAAACACTGGGGAATGAAAAGTGCATCTTCAAAATATTTTTTTTTTGTATGGTTAAGGAAAATATATTTCATTCTCCATTTGTTCTTGAGAAACATGAAACAATCCAAGTTTTAAAAAGTCATCAGAATCCAAATAACTATTACAAAAACACACGTTAGGTGTCCCACAGAGTAAGGCTGTCATTGTGTCTGGAACTTTAGGGGCCTACTCTAATAATAAGAAAAATTGCTTCTCAAGATGTGTCTCACTGTGATTGTCAAGACAGTAGCATATTTTCTTCTCCAAATCTGACCAAGGAATACAATTCTTAAAAACAAACACAAATGGGATTGATTGATTTGGCTTTGTCAATTTTTTAGCTGATTAAAATATTGACATTGCAGATGGACATAGGACAACAGGAACTCGTCTACAATGGGAATTTTTAATTTTGGACATAATATCCACTAATATTCTACAATTATCCTATGTATTCAATGAATGTACATGTACTGGTGAGTGTAGGGGAATGAAAGAGAAATTTATTTGCAAACTCATCTCCATTTAAACTGTGTCTGTGATCAAGTGCCATCACTTTGGGAACCACAAAGAAACCTCACAGTTGCAAGAAACTATATCCAATAGAAGCCACAGCTAAAAATCCTTGAGAAGGCTCTAGCAAGGCCCAAAACAGAGACTCTGAGCTGTGCTAGGGATGTTAATACAACATTTCTTCAAAACTTAATCTGGAATTATTTGACTTATCAGAGTATAAAACTGCTTTTTCATTTCTGCTCAGAAATGATTTTTTTTTTTTTAATTTTATTTTAATCCTGCTAAATACCTGTGCTGTCTTGTGGCAGTGAGTTCCTCAGTTTAATCACTAGCAATGTATCTGCATTTAAATGCATGTAAATGCATCTGCATTTACTGGTTTTAATTTTGTTGCTTTTAGTTCCATTGGGTTGGTATCATGAGTCAGAACAAATTATAGCTTCTTGACTGATTCCTATCCTGTTCATTATGTTGTACATCTCTTACTCACCACTTCTTGGCAATGAAACCCTGATATTTTTAATCTGCACCTCTTTTTCTCTCTCTTTCATTCTTTTTTTTTAATTTTGACAGGGGGTAACTAGAACATGAGTGCTTCAAATATCACTTTTGCTTCCTTCCTAGATATATTCTGATTCTCTTTCTCTGTTTTTCTACTGTTTCTTTATTTTTTATTTATTTATTTATATTTTTTAAATCTTTCCTGCATAAACATCTCTCCTTCTAGGACAGCTTTCTTCAGAGCGGTGACAGTCCATGGAGATGACCTGTGTGGTGGCCATGAGTCTAGGTTCTTAAAAGGCAGCATCACCTGCTACTTGCTTTGGGTGCTGTTCACCAGCCTGCAAGCTAATTTCCTCTCTTTCTTAATGTCCATCAAACCCCATTTAGACTAAACTGTCAGTAGATTTTTAATACTTTCTTGCCACATCCATAACCTATATTTAAATAAAAAATTTTGACTTAGACGGTTCCTCCTCCTTCTTCTTCTCCTTTAACAGCAAATAGTGTTTTCTCTCCTGCCCAGATGTTTTTACCTTTCCTCTTTCGTGTTCTTCCTGTCTCTTCATTTTCCATCTCCCTCAGTGGAGTTCAGCATTTTCTTTCTGATTTTACTAGATTTTTCTTCCAGGCTGAGCTGCTACATAGTTTCTCCATGAGCAAAGCTCCTCCTGGATCCTGAGAAATCTATCCCATATTTCATGGTCCATGATGTCGTAGTAACCGCCAGTCTAAAGGGAGTGACAGGCCACTACTTTACATCCAGGATGATGCAGAAAGCCTGAAAATGCTTTTTTTTATCCCTTGTCGGCTGATGTGGTGTTGCATCTGTTCAAGGATGCCACCACTGAATAACTGCAGGAACTAAGCCATGTTGGCCCCCTCCGTCATGCTGTTCATGATGGACAGCAGCATTAAGGTTATCAATCAAACTCTAAAAGGATGAGTTTAAAGTAGGTTCAAATGAAGAGCTGTGGTGTCTGATGGTGCAAAGCTCATGAGAGCATATTTCGTCCAACTATCCAAGGCAATGACACATTTCCAAGCCCACACAAGTCCAAGAGACCTCTACTTTCCTGCAACCCCTGTACTGGTAAAGGAGGAAGGTGTTAACCTTTTGCCACCTAACTCTCACTTAAGAAGCTGCCTATGCCCATTCTTCAGCTGTAACCTTACACTGTGAAATGCCCTCGGTGGCTTTAAACAAGGCCAGTGGGTCCTTTGCTTCAGGGCATTTTCCAGCTGCTTAGCTTCATTGTGTCAACCATCCTAAAACTCACTGTCCCTTGTATCCGAGGGAGCTCCAGAGTTTGTCATGTTTCAAGACAGTGCAGAAAATGTCAGCATTTTGGACCAGTGGTATGGCTGAAAGCCAGTTTGGACACTGCTTGTCCTCTCCCACCAGCGGCTCCCTCCCCACCTTTCCTTAACTGGCCACACTGAGCTGGCCAGCGGGGTCTTGTTCCAGTTGCCTCCCACCCCCACCTCTGCATAAAAACATCACTTAGAACTGCAAAGAAATGATAGGAGCTGTAATCAAATAGAATTTTCTTCAAAAATAAAAATACTTCCAAAATTTTGTTTTCTTTATGACCAGTCCTGCCTACCTCTTCTAAATATAGTTGTGACTTTCTCCATCTCTTGCACTACTCCAAGTATCTACATCTCTAAATTAAGTTAGCAAATATCTCAGACCTTAGTGGGGATTTTTTTTATTATTTTCTTCTCAATAGACTGGCTTCTGGAGCCATGTCATTTTGTGCAAACATACACTAAGTTTCTTGATGTGCAAAGTATTTCATAAACCATCTTTCCCACTTTTTATGAAAGTTCAGAAACTAGAAAAAAAAATCATGACTCCAAATGCCTTTGATTCCTTCAAACCTTACGGGGTTTGGGAGGAGGAAACAGAGGCAGAAAGAGCTGACTCCTGATGTCTGAAGTGCCAATGGTTTATTGCTCGATGTCTTCTGAATTTGCAGGCTCAGACTTGTGCGGCTTTAGCTCTGAGGAGTCCACTAAGGGAGAGAAAAGGTGAGGAGAGGATGAGGAAGGATCTCAAGAGAGGACGTGGCAGTCATGAACCATCTGCAGGACCTTTCTAGGTGGTAGCTGAAGATCTCAGGCCTCTCTGGTGCTTCTCCAGGCAGGTTCTGATGCAATGCAATATTGCCACCATGTCCCAGAGCTAGGAGCAGAACATTTTCTTTTCTGGGAACTGTAGTGTTGGGAAATTATAGGCCAAATGCTTCCAGGAAAGCCGTGACTTCTAAACCAAACCAAATCTCCCCAAAACTATACAGACCTCACCTACCACAGGGACACGACCACAAAGTACCTCTCCCTCCCGTCCACTGGTCCCTGGGAAGTCCCACATGAAGCCAATAAGTCAGGGCTCTGAGGAACCAGTGGGAGCTCCACAGCTCCCTAAAAAGAGAAATGACGTGTAGTGGAACCAGAGCAGGTTCCAGATTTTAGCACATGCTTATAGGTAAGGGCATTCGTCCAGATACTGGACCAGCTCATCCCTGGTGTGACTCCAGAAGGGCAATGGCACATGGGTGACCCAGCACCCTGTGGAGACCTAGCTACTTTTTCTACCTGATGTGGCTGCAGAGAAAGAATATAAACCCTTTTTCTTGGAGGAAAAAAAAAATTGCACAGCTGCCAATGGGGCCAAGCCCTGCAGTTTTTACACCCTTCTTACTCCATAGAGCCAATGGGATTTCTGGGTAGGATTGAAGCCAAGGAGGGCTGTTAGGAGGCAAAGTTCTCCAAGCTCTGCGATTTCGCTGCCATTCCCATGAAAAAAACAACTCCAGCAGGGCCCGTCTCTGCTCTCTTGTTGAATCCAGCCAAATACAACCCACATTAAGGGAGTTGCTCTACATTCATATTGAAAAGCTGGTGCTTGCCAACCTTACGTGCCTTCAACTCCTTGTTTTAAACTCCTGAGCACTGGCCTGGGGAAAGGATTGTGTTGAGGAATATGTTCATACAGTGCCTGGCACTGGGGGGTTCTGGCTCATGACTGGGGTTTGTAAGTGCTCCTGCAAGACTTGCAAAGGGCTGCAATGCATTTGAAGTCTGGTTTCCTTGGGAAACTTGGTTTAACTGATTATGTTGTATGTCTCTATCCACTCATTTCCTCCCCTCCAACTCCTGAACCCCTCGGCCAATCCCAGTCAAATTTGGCAGAAAGATAAAAGTTTCAGGGAGATTAAGTTGTATGAAAATAAGTGTACAGGTAGGGAAGAAAGACCTTATTACTGTGTTTCCCCTCCTTTCCCCCTGGGAGAAACGGGCTGCAATGAGAGCTCAACCTTTATTAGCCACCTGAGAGCCCACATAGGAAGTGGGAAGGCTCAGCAGACAGCAAGCATCACTAGGACCATTTCCCACTGAACTACTGGTTGCTTAAGCCACTTCACGTCATGTCCAGGGCTTGGAAACAACCTTTCAGAGTGGTGTGAAGAATGGGAGGATACAGGCTTGATCCTCATCCTGCAAACAAGAAGCTGAGAGAAAAACAGAGCGATGCAGTCCCTGCTTTTACTCCTGTACATTGCCCTGCAAAAATCCCCACCTGTGTTGCTGCTGGGGTCCATACAGCCCCCAGCACACCACCACCCCAGCCACGACCACAGCCCTTCCTCACCTAAAACATCCCACGGGCTTTGCAGACCCATGCACCGATCTCCAGTCATCACTAATGCTTATGCCAGAACAAAATGGGAGCAAGCATCTCACCACAGCTCCAACTCCTGGCACTTTACCCTATATTGATAGGTAGCCATGGACTCTGGGCAAGAAACCATCTGCAGGTGTCACTCCTGCACATGGAGTAAACGCACCAGGAGACAGTCCGGGACAGGTGGCCACCCAGCAACTACATTAAGACATCATAACTTTGACTAATTTGTAAACAGGCTGAAAGAACATCCACCCTCCCTCGAAGGGGAAGAAGTGTCTCTTTAAGCCCTGGGGATATGACCTCTTGTCCTCTCTGTTTATAAGAGAGAGGAAAAAAAGAAAGGAGGGAGAAAGAGAGAGAAAGTCAGACTTGTTGCCGTGTTAAAACCTCCCCCCCACCATCAGCTTTTGTGATGAAAATGGTAGGAGACACTCTCCAGCGCCTGGTTTGCTCTCTTTGTCATTCAGACTTTGCAAGGGAGAGCTCCTTTCTGTTTATTTATCAACTTGCATCCCTTGTCAACACTTCACTTGGCTGAGGTTTTAGCACCTTGGTGGGGTTTTAGGGGGTTTTGGTGCTTTTTATTTTTGCCTTTTTTTTTTTTAACTTGCTCAGCCAAATCAGCCTGTTATTTTTATTTTTTTTTCCTTCCCTGGGCTCAGGCAGATCTTTTCTCCCTGTCAATTTGCAAGAATGTTTTTTCTTGTGGCATCCATGTGTCTTACTGCAACAATCCCAGGCAATTTCTCTATCTACCTGTTGCCAATGAAACTGATTTTTGGCATTCCTGAGAAAGATTGTTGCTTATTTCATTATTTCCCACCACATGATGAAGCTCTGGCCCCACTCCTCAGCCCCATATCCTCCCCTCCCACACTCTGCAGAGGTCTGGTAACCAGTGCAATGCAGCTAATCATTTTCATGACAACTTTGCATTCATGACGTTTCATATCAAGCTGATTTAAAATAAACTCAATTCCAAACAAGCAGATAATCTAACAACCTTGATGTTCTTCACTTATAAAACGCGTTGAAAAAAGGATTTGGAGACCTCAACAAGGTCTCTATGCAATACTGGGCAGTAACATGAGTGCCAGTCCAGCAGATGCTCCTACGATTTCACATTGTATTCTAGGTTCCCAGTTACTGCTTTTAATGTATCTTAATTAGCTTTGCTCTGGGCCCGAAGAGGAGACACTCCAGTTTGGGTAGTTTTTCAGTCCGTTGCTTCTCAGCAGCATAGAGTAATGCCTGTTTACAATGTGTATTGATTTGGGAGCAAAAGACTTCATCTGGATGGATAACATCATTGGGTTTCAAAGAGTGGTGTTAGGAGTGAATTCAAAAAGGGAAGAAACTCTGTTTTCAATTTTAGTTTCTTTTTTTTATTTTCACCTGTGGCGGGAGTGAGGAGTGTGTCTTAGCCCTGTGAAAAGAGGTTGTTTGAATGGTTTGTAGGGGTGCTATTAGAAAATTACAACTTCAATGTTTTGATGCTTTCGTAACTAACTGTTTCTTTTATTGATCTTTCTGTTTCACAAACACTTAGTTTTCATTGGTTTTGGAGGGAAACTTCCCCAAAAGCCCTGCTCTGCTCCTATGGCTTCCCTCTGAGAGATCTATTACTGCATTTGTAGTAACGCTTATTGCAGTACTGATTGTTAACTGTGAGAACCACTTTGCTTGACTTTAGCTTTCTACGTTTGGGCACGTATCTGAAGGTAGCTGTCTAGGCTGTCTCTGTAGTTAACGAATGGTGGCTGCAGGAAACAAGGACACCCAAAGGACATTTGATTTTACCCTTGAAAGACACTTCACTTCCACAGGCACAAGCTCCCTTTGGGTAAGTTCTATTAACAAGTTGTGGTCCCCTTCTTAGATGCTGAGACTTGGGGAGATGGATGCCTCCAGAAAGGGAAGCAGGACCACTCCACTCCACCCCAAGACCCCAAAATGTTCTGTCACTGAATGTGGTTTATTACTATTACTCTCTTGGAACGATTTCGTTGTGTTCAGTTATTAGCGTCTAAGCCTGCATCGCCCTATGAATGGTTATTTGTACACATAATAGCAGGTTCGGGCCCTCAGAGATTATCAGCTTCCACTGTTGATTATTAGTCTTTTATCTGAATCCGGCCTAGAGAAATTCCACATAAGTAAACACACGTTACACGCTCAGGGCTCGGGTTATGTATACATTTATTGAATTCAATTCCTTAAGGGCAAACTTTCACTGACCAGATTCTTCAGTCACTGTTTGTGATTCTTTCCTCTATGAATCTGAAGTTTGCAATGTGACGGAAATGCAGGACTGCTCCTTAGGTACTCGAGGAGTTAAGGTTGCCTTCAAGTGGGCAGCTTGCTTTCAAAACAAATTGCTTTTCTCCAAACCGCATCCCGTAAGGAAGATCCCAACCCATCCTTCACAGCACTCATTTCTCAGAGGACAATCTCCACCGAGAGCCTTTGCTGGTGGAGGCTGTCTGCAGGAGTCTTCCTCTCTGTCATGGATGGACCTGGCAAGCAGAGCTCTGACTGCTCTTGTGCAACCCAGAGGGGCTGTGAGAGGCTCTGGAGGAGATGGTTAAAGGTGACAAACTTGGCAGGTTTAGGAGGAAGTGGCAACAAAATGAAATGATTATCTGAAATGAGACAAGGCACTAATTTCTTGGCTGCTACTGCTGTCTGATAAATCAAATATCGACAGAGACCTGAATACATGGTTTGTTCCCTTCTGTTGCCGTCTATCAGGGGAGATCTGGGCGCAGCCCATGCTATTTCTAACAGCTACCATCACTCTCACAAGACATTTTCCCTGCTGCACTACCTACTTTTCAGTGGGGCAGAAGGCCAGGGCTGGGGGTGTTGGCATCCCCACCCAGCCGATGCCACCAAGTTGGAGGTGACAAGAAATAACAGCTTGGTGGCACTGTCCCAGAGCCCCAATCCCTCCTGAGAACTGAAGGGAAGAGGCTGGAGAAGGGAAAAACCCCACAGCTCATCCTCCTGCCTTCCAAAGCAAGACCTTCGTGCCTTCTGCCCACCAGGCCCATCACAAAGACAGCCCACCAAGGGCATGGGGACAGGCCCCTCACCACTTCGGGCTCTTCAGACACTTCTGAGGTGGGGAAAGGAGACCCACAGAGCCCCGTGCAGCAGCTGCATTTTTGCGCCCTCTTGTTTTCTCAGCAGGTTTGTTCTCCTGCAGTACCACTAGGTGGGCCAAAGCCACGCCGGTGAGAAGCCTACATCTCCTGCAGGGAGGCCCTGCAGGTGGCTGCCTGATCCCAGACAGCCAGGGGACAGCCATTTGAGGGACAGGAGATGCAGGAAGGGAGTAGGGGAAGGTGTCAGGGAGCCTCGAGTTCCACCCTGAGCCTCCCCCTCACTCAGCCCTAGCAGGAGAGCTCTCCTGTCCTAAAGCGACCACCTCAGGGACACAAACCCCCTTGGGAGGTGACATGTGCCAGTGGAATTGTTTGAAAAAAATGACCTCACAGAATGGTGGCAAAGGTAAGAGCAGAGCCCCCATCACCAACCCGAGGCCTGGCCTTGCCACCTACTGCCTTTCTGAAGGAGCTCCTTGATGCTCTTCAGAGTCTGGCACAGAAGAAACAGAGTCAGCATGAGTGCCAGCAGGTACACCTGGAGGCACACAGGACATGAGAGAGGAAACCTCTTCCAAATAACATTTTTCTTCACCCAAGGTAAGGTGACAGAAGCTCCTTATATAAAAGTCCAAAGGGAAGGAGCATCAGCCAGGACAGATCTGCTGCACTCTGCAGAAGGTCTGGCACGGTGCATTGCAGCTTTTTGGGTGCTCTGCTTCCATTAAGCAGAAAACCATGCCCTATACCTAATCCTTCCCATCATCTCAGGGACATACCAGTTCTGCACCTTATGCTTTCAACCATCCTGCACGTCTCTCATGAGCACTGTGATTAGAAGACAGCATCATCAACACCTTTGTATAGAAATGCTTTGATGGAAAACCAGGAACACCCAACCTCCCAGTCTGCCATTGGCACAGAATAACCTGTCCAGATGGCAGCCATAGCCAAAGATGTTTTAGGCATTGCCAGATGTATGCTCTCCACCTGTAGATGGGGACAACTTGCAGCCTCCAGAGCTGAGAATCCCACCCTGAATGTGCTCCTGGTCTGTTCACTGCTATCAGTGCCTCTTCAGAGCCCAGAGAAGAGGCAATAGCCTGTGGCATCTCACTTAACTTCAACCACCTGGAGATTAGGCACAAAGTTGAAACTAGATACCAAAGAGAGAGCAATGTATTTCCAGAAGTAATTCACCACACCTACCATTGACTACCATTATCGGTGGGCTGAGGTCTCTGTTGCTCCATTGACCATGAAGCACCCAAGGTTATCTAAGCAGGATTCAGAAAGCTACAGTCAGGTGAGGTGGAACCCATGCTGTTAGTATATTTGGCACAATTCTAGATATCCTCTCCCTCTCTAACATTAGACCAACCTTCACTTCTGGGCAGCAGCCACCTTGAAGTTTCTACAGTAAATCCAGCTGGTCATAGAGAGATCTGTCTCGAAATGGGGTCATGAATCCAGCAGCAAAATGCATTCTTTCACTAGTTCTGCCACTGAATCACACTGTAAGCCAGCTCTTATCCATCTTCTGCCTCCTTCTTCAAATCTGATGAGATCAATATTAACTAACCTACCTTGTCCCTATTTGCATTGCTGTGACTCCTGGTCAAAATGTACAGATGACACAGATGATGGAAGAACTCAGCATTTAAGGACCTTAAAGACATAGAGGGAAAGTGACATAGGGAAGCGAATGATTTATCACAAGTCAGCAGGCCCATGAAAAAGCTGGGCCTCCAGGAACACAGCATCCAGGCTTCCAGGATCCCAACACTTATATGATATTTCCTGTTCATCAATGGAGGGAGAAGGTTTAGTCTTTACAGCATGTTTTGATAGTTGTGTCTGGGAAGAGAAAGGGAAGGAAGCAGTCCTATGGGTGGGTTCCCAATCTCTATCACAGAGGGCAGCATGAATTTGAAAAAAAAACAACAACTATTAGGGACCCTCACCAGGGCTGGTTTTAGGCTGGGGGACAAAGCTGCCTGGTGGCGATTTACTGGTTCTTCTATTACAGCAAGGTTCTGCATCATGGGACTCTTGTTGTGGAAGAAAAAACAGGCCACAGCTTTCTAAAGCTGCTTCAGTGGTTATAGCCAACCATGGGGACCGCTTTGTCCAGAGAGGGTTGTTTGGGGCAGCCAGTGATTTAACCGAAAATGGGACAGCCTGCTATCTCCCCGCAAGAACTATCCACAGAGGCAGTTTGCAAAAGCAGATTATGAATCAGATTTTACAAGTGGAAATTCAAAAATCAAAGAGGGAAGGGCAAGAATGCACTTCTGTCCTCCACCAAAAATAAGCAAAGCCTCCCTCCTTAAGAGAAGCCTTCCTTGGCTCTGTGTTTGCTCCCAGTGAAGATAACCTCTCCCATTTGCAGCCCTAACAAATCTTCTCCATGTAGGGAAGAGGGAAGAAGGGGATGAATAGCAAGACAAGTAACACACAGGGCATTTAAGACATTTGAGGACTGTGCTGCAACATTCTGCCCGCCTTCCCGTCTGCCTGGATCCCTCCAAACCTCCTCTCCTTACCGCTGATTTCTTTACATAGATGTCTTTGGGGTGGAAGCACCGTGGACATGCCTTTTTTTGAACACAGAAGAGCACAGCTGTTCCCACTTGTGACTAACTGCAGAGCGAAGCAGTCATGTTTCTAAATGCAGCTCTATTTTCACACTCAAGTGGGCCCTGAAGATGCCAGCTGGGCTATCCCCGTGAGTAAGCAAGGCCAGAGCAGCTTGCCATGGCTTCATAAGGCACTCCAACCCCTGACTTTGGGGACAGCTTCATGTCCTCCCGTCCCCTTTTCCCCATGCCAGCTCTTCAACTGAAGATACCCATCCCCTTTTGCAGCAGGCTTATGGGCTAGAGGATTCAGTGCCACAGCTGCAAGCATGGTCAAGGTTTTATCCTCCCATTTCATGGTCAGGGTGATGGATCTTCACTTCCCTGGGAAGTCAGGAAGCAAAACTGGTGATAGTTTTGCTGGTGTAAGGCTGGGCACCGTGGCAGGTCTGTGCAAGGCAGGTCTCAGCTCCACCAGGACTAAGACTTGGTGTCTACCACTAAGGATCCACAACCCTCCACTCAAAACTTCTCCACAGGCACCAATGAGCAATGCCAAGAGTAAAGAAGACAAGGCGATGCTGCGGTCACCCAACTGATGGCCTGATCCTGCCCATCGTGACACATGTGTCTGAAGGCTGGTCCAAATGTTTGGGAGAGGTGTGAAAAGGCTGGAGCCCAGCAGACCAACATGGGTGAGCTTAGCCAGGGTCTGACAAAAGGCCCTGAAACCAACTGCTGGGAGAAAACGTTGCTGATTTGAGCAACCAAATGTGAGCAGTCCCACATGCTTACAGCCCGTGGCAGCCTTACTCCTGACTCTAACAGCCTGCAAAATATTCCCCTTAAAGGGTACTGGTTCAAAGGTAGCGTTGATCATAGATAACCAATATATAGTAGTGTCCCAAGCCCTGGGAACAGCTACCATACTCCCGACTGCCTTTTAATCAGTTAAATGAAAGCCGTTGGCATCAGAGCAAGTAGCAGTGCTGCCAGCCGAAGGAATCGATACGCTCCTGCCTGCCTGCGTGTGCGCCTACGACAAAGTGGATTATCTCCATCCTCCCCAGCCAGCAGCTGCTGCCTAAGAGGAAAAGGGAGAGTGGCTGAATTTGTACCTCCAGGTGAAGTTGCCTGGTGCTTCCTGGTGGGAGGGGCAGCAGCTCTGGGGGATGTTTAAAGCTCTCCCCAGGAACAAAAGGAGGGGAGATTAGCTGGACCCCCCCAGGAGGGCCGGGTGTCCTGCCCCTGCCTCCCGCCCCCTCCCCGCTTTGCGCCTCGCCGGGACCCCCGCGCCTGGGCTGGTGTCTCAGGGTCTGCATGTGCGTGTGCGTGTGTGTGTGTGTGTGTGTGTGTGTGTGTTCCCGTCTGCAGTGTGAGCAATTTCACTTGAAAAGACAGAGAAATCCCCTCCTTTGAAAGTCTCAGCGTTTGGTTCTTTCCAGTAATGCTATAATTGGATGGGATTTTCTCTAATACAGAGGGAAAGTCCTTAAGATGATTTTTCACACACCACCACCACCACCCTCCTCCTTTCTTCCTCATCCTACCTTATGCAATGAAACTCCATTCTCCCTCTCCAGCCTCTCTGGCTGCTCTGGGGAGGGGAGCTGCTGATGGAGGGGGGCGATTTCATGCCCTCGGTACAACTGCGGCATCAACACCACGGGGATCTGCCGGGAGAGGCAGGGAGAGCATCAATTCCTCCTCTGGAAGCAGCGAGGAGCTGCTCAGGTCGACTGGAGCTCGGCTACATGGGGCGATTAGATCTCAGAGCACTTGCCAGCGCTCACATTTGCAATCACTTGTCATCCAACCCTAAAGAAAATAATCAGGGCCCGACCCCTGCCAAATTCCCAATGATTTAAATATCCCCGAATGAACTGCATTTCCAGTATAATTTCACTAGAATGAATATATCTCTCCATCTAGCTAAACACAAACATATCTTTATATATATGCATATAAAGCTCTGTGTGTGTAAATAGGAATATTCCCTACTAAGGGAAAATATATATGCAGTTCTTAATGAGAAAGAAAACGCATTTTGATTTGAGCAAATGCAGGGTTACAAGCCTTCCTCCAACAAAGTCATTAAAAACCGTACCTCTCTTTGTTCCGTGTGAGCCACAGAAATTTTCTGATTCACAGATAAAATGAAATAAAGTCAAATAAATAAATAAAATTGCACCCAGTTCTCTCTGCTTAATAATAATAATTAAAAAAAAAAAAAAAAGCAAACACCCAACAGGCAGCAGCCACAACAACCAAAGAAAAAAAAAATCACGTGAAACAGAATCGTTGTTGTTATTCTGGGGAGAAAATATCTCCAGGCTCGTCCAGCGCCTCCATCCCCTCGGTTTCTCTTCTCCAGCCCCCTTTCAAACGACCCAGGGTAAGGGGAAAGCCTGTCAGCTGGGTGACACTTGCTCACGGACACAGCAAGCTTCAAACAATATGTTCCAGAGGAGCAGCAAATCTACCCGTGCACCCAGGCTCGAGGAGCTACATCTTTATAATAATACTAATTATGGTCGCTTTTCTTATTTCCACCCCGCTGAAAACCTGCCGATTTTGGAACCATGCGATCCACCCCGACTCACCCCCCACCACCGCCACTGAAAGGAGAGAAATTGTTGCAATATGTAGAGAGAGAAATTAAAAAAGAGATCAATTACTAGTGCCCCGTGGGGTGGATCTGGTGGATGAAGTCGTTTGCAGCAGCGCGTTTGCAAGGTCCGGGCTGGGACTCCCGCAAATGGAGATGATCTGGATGAGCCTTGGTGAGATTTGCATGGAAGAAGTTGATTTCTTAGCAGATATCTTCACTGGAGCCCTTGGATCTCTGGCTGGTTGGACTGGTGGAGACGGGGGCTGCGTGGCTGCAGGGGATGCGTGGCGGTGTGCGTGTGTGCATGTCTGGGTGTAAGCCCTCTTTTTCTTTTTAATGAAAAAAGGAGGAAAAAAAGAAAAAAGGAGCCAACCAAAAGTTTCTAGAAAGTTACTTCAAATGCATCCCGACCATCACTGTGAGGAAAAGGGGATTTGAGAAGACGGCTGAATGGCAAGAAGGAGCAGATTGAGAAAATAATAATTTAAAGAAAAAAAAAAACTTCACACTTTTTTTTTTTTTTTTTTTTTTGCATTTTAGTAGCTTCGACCCAGGGAGTGAAATCCGGGCAGGTTGTTATAGCTACCCAAATCCACAGGGGTCCCCCCTGTCTATTTAAACCCCCTAAATCTTCCTTCCCCTTTTTAAAACTACATTTTATCCCTTGGCTTGTGGGCCAACGTGCCCCCTAATGAGTATTAAAACACTATCTCCTTGCAATTAGCTCATTCCTGACTTCGCGCTCCTGATTGACAGAACAAGCCAAAGCATCAGAATTCTCCCTTTGGCAATAAGTGCTGATTGGGTCCTTTTTAAGAGAGCTACTTCAAACTTTTTTTTTTTTTTTTTTTTTTTTTTTTAATATTTGCCTTCAGTGTCTTGGCTGAGAGAAGAGTTTTTTACCTCTCTGAGATTTTTTTTTTTTCCTTGAGAGTAGTAGAGGAAGCAAGAGAGGATTTACCTGGTCGGGTTGAGTTCACTTCATTTGACTTTTTTTTTTTAAATTATTGTTATTATTATTATTAAAATAATCATCCTGCCTCAGAAGAAAGGAAGGTTTTGGCAACTCTGGTTAAAAAAAAAAAAAAAAGAAAGACAACTTTTCATCAATGGCCTCTTTTGGATATTTCCTGTTTCTTTGTGGGTTGAGTCAGGCTCTGTCAAGTTACCCAATCTGGTGGTAAGTTTTATTCTTTTTTTTTTTCCTCTCATTTTCATTTATTTTTCCCCTCCTCTGTTTTCTCTGCAACCCCTGCGCTTAAGATGACTTGAAATTCTCCTTTCGTTGCCACTCAGCTAAAGAGGTGGGATTGTTCCAGCGCCAGCAAGTTCTTAGAACCTGCATTTCACCTCTTTTATTTATGCATTCACTTTGTTTATTTTGACTGGGTTATACCTGATCTCTCCTTCTCCTACTGTAAAAGAGAGAGAGCGAGCGAGAGCGATCGGAAAGTTATTATTTTTTTTAAAGTGCTTTGATCCTCTCCTGTGAAGAACAAAAGGCACTGCCTGAATTAAAGAGATAATGATACAAGTTGACATGAGCATTTCAAGGTGATTTCGAGCTAGTCAGGTGGAAGGAAGGAGGGGGAAAAAGGATGAAAACATTTTTTTTTTTTTTTAATTTTTTTTTCCCCTTCGCTTTGAGGAATATTTAGGGAAGGAGAGTGTGCGAGGGAAGAAAGAGCAGGGAGGTGAGGCGAGGCAGAGCAACCTGGGCTGGCTGTGCAGGGGCAGAGCAGGGGCCGGGGGAGATGCGCCCGGGGATGCGCGGACCCCTGCGCGCCCCCAAGCTCCGCGCATTTGGGGCCGGGCCGCCGCTGCTTCTCCGCGCTCTCCCCCTACGCCTTTAAGAGGCTTTTCGCTCTCCCCCACAACAAGCAAATGGTGCTGGGCAAAGGCATGTAACTGCACGATCTGCTCTAATTACCCCGCGGAGGTAATTGGGCTGAGGGAAGCCCTAGGAAGGCTCCAGCTCCGCGCTTCTCCGGCTGGTGCGGAGCGGTGCAGGAGGAACGGGGGCACCCCAGGGCTGCGGGGACACCCGAGAGCTGTAGGGACACCCCAGGACCGCGGGGACACCCCACCGCGGGGACCGCTGGGGACACTCCAAGGCTGCGGGGACACCCCAAGGCTTCGGAGCGGAGGCTCCCCAAATCTCGGAGAAGGAGTCGCTTGCTGCGGGGGTGCCGGGGCGGTGCTGTGAATAATCACCCCAACCACCCCCCTAAAAAAAAAAAAAATGCTAAAAATATGTATTATCGTTGGAAAAGTGCACGGCCCCCGGCCGGGAAGGGGGAGCGGGGTGCAGGTGGCAACAGCAGGGTGGCGGAGGAGCTGGGGGCCCGCTCCGCGCTGCCCGGCGGTGCAGAGGTGAGGGTGTTGAAGGCAGCCTCTCCAACTATGTCAGGTATGTCTGAAAGCAGGGAATTCGTTGGGATGGGAGAAAGGCAATAAAATGCAAATGCGCGCTTGGGAAGACAGGCAGCAAGAGCACCTGGACGGGAGTCATTAAAAAGCAATCTTTTATTCCCAGCCACGATCTAACTTATAATTAGAAACTCCGCTTGCATTCCTGATTGGAGAAGGAAGCGCATTCCTCCAATACCAACATAAATATTCCCTTGTCACCCACCGAGGGGAGAGGAGGGCAGGGCGGCTCCGCGCCCCCGACCCACAGAGGTGCCCGGCGCTGGGGAGGGCAGCTCAGCTTCCAGCCGGGGCTGCAGGTGTCCCAGGGATGTCGGGGGGAAATGCTTTTTTGGATTTTATTTTCCTCTTTTTCCCCCTTTCCCTCTTTCCCTTGGTGCCAACCAGCGGTTTTAGACGTTTATTTTGCAAAGAGAGCGAGCCCCCTTAGGCCATGGAAATGCAAAGGAGGTTTTGATTGGGGTGGGGGAGCCGGAGGAGAAGCCGGGTGCTGTTACGTGTGCTGCCTAAATCCCCCCCCCTTCCCCGTACACATCCCTTTCCCTCTTTATTTATCCCTAAGCAAGATATAAACCCAGAGGCACCCCCTGGCCGGAGCCCTGGACACCCGGAGGCCACAAGGGCAGCACGGGGGTCCCTCGGAGACCACAACCACGGCAGTGCAGCTTCTTTTTTCCTGGCCAGATCACGCTCTGCAAGGACAGCTTGCTCCCGAACTAGACAATTTAGCAAATCAATCACACTTCTTTATTTTATTTTAATTTTATTTTGTTCTTTTTTTTTTTTTTTTTTTTTTCAGACTGCAGGGAGGGAGGCAGGGCCAGAAATTTTTTAGTCGGATAGTGCAAGCAACAAACATCTCATCCCAAACCTCCCTGTTTAAAGCCTCCTGAACGTCTGCTCATAGTTGCTTGACTGCTTGGAGCAACAAATCTGTAATTTACCATACACAAATTGTGCCCCCCCATGAATAATAGTTTCTAATTAAAACGTAAACTCCCCCTAATGCACACAGAGCTATAGATACCTACTCTGCTTTCAGCTTTGAGACAATCTGAGCAAAAGCAGGGACTAAGAAACGATACTTTCCTGCAGGGCTTGGTTAATTATTCTCCCAAAGGAAAGAAATTAGGGGAAACACCAAGTGCGTATTTGTCAGGGTGAGCAAGTGGGCATGTATCTGTTACTGTAATTGCCTCCACACAGAGCGCCTGGCTTGGCTGTGCTCTTTGAGTTGCTGTTCCCACCATGGCATAGGGGCACCTGTTTAAAATCGAGCTGTGCAGTGCTGGGTGGGCTCTGCACAGCCCCAGATGCATGGTAAGTTAAAAAAAAAAAAAATAAAAATAAAAATAAAAATAAATAAAAAATAGAATAACGGTAAAGAAAACATGGAGAAAAAAATAATGAAAGATCCCCCGGAGCTCTTGTGCTCTGTCCTCATCCTTTCAGCAGCAATGGGGGGAAAAGTGAAGGGAGAGTCTTGGAGACAAAAATCTCCAAATAAAGAATTTACAGAAAGGGATGAAATAGGCTTTGAAAATAATTATTTAAACTAATAAGAGAAGAGGGTGCTGGTTCCTATTGGGACCGATGTGGCAAGTCCGCAGGGACAAGTTGGTGTGATTTATTGCGGCACAGTAACCCCACGGGACCTTCCCCAGTACAGCGCAGCATTGCACCCTGCAACCTAAAGCAGGCACTGGTAGCAGCAGCAGGCTCTTCTGCATCCAGTGGGCCAGATTAGCAGCAAATATATATTATATATATATTTTTTTTTCCAAATGTTAGTGCTGTTCATTTGTTTTCTTTTTTTTGTTTATTTTTTAAATAAAAGAGAGACCAGAGTGAGTGAATGAAGGAAAATTAGGAAAACCAAAAGCAGAATTCATGAGCAGAGGGGATTAGATGTCTCCTGTCCTGTTGGGGTATGGGGCACAAGCAGTGTCATGCTGGCAGCATGAACAGAATTACAACTTTTCCCAGCTAACTTGCACTGCCTTGGCTGGTTGTCCTCGTTGCACACGCAGTGGAAAAACATTTTATTTTATTTTTTAATCAGTGGCATGATGCCGGACTTGGTCTGAGGATAGTCAGGGAGTGTAGAAGTGGTTCAGGAGGGAGAAGGGTTTGATTTAGGAAGAAAAACCAGCACTAAAAGATGAGCTGCGGTGCTGGGGATCTGTCCCCACACAGCCTGGGAGGTGGTGCCTGTGGGAGGAGGTGGCTGAGCAGAATCAGAAATATGGGCAGACCTCACCACCACGGCAGGAACCTGCCAGCTGGCTTCTCAGATCTTGTTCTTCCTGGGGTGCGAGGCAGCTTGGTGCATACTGAGTGGTTACAGCACGTGCCTGGGGAAGGGCTGGAGGGGGACACCTTGGCGGAGGAGATGGTCACTGTTGGGGGCTTTGTGTGGCAACACCCTTTTGGTCAGTGATGTGTATCCCTTCCTCTGTCCCACTGGTCCCCAAGGAGCCTTGTGTGATGTTTCCCAGCTGGGGGTAGCCAAGGAAAGTGTAGCAGCACGTGAGATCCAGTCCTGAGAGCCAGCTGCAAGGTCTTGATCTTGGGCTGATGCCTGGCTACTCTGCACTGGAGCAAGGCTGCACGGAAGCAGGTGAAATCCCTTCCCTTGTCCCTAAGGGACCCAGCTGGGCATGAGGGGCCACCCTCACCCCTCATGGCTTGTCTGCTTCACCCCAATGGGTTGTGCAATGTGGAGAAGGACAGGATGTGGTGGAAACGGGCAGAAGACATAGCTGCTCCTGTGTGACTTGATGTAGAAGTAGTCGCTGTGGTTTATGCTGCTCTTGCACCCATACCTGAAGGTTTGGTAGGATGCAGATGATGCGGTGTGGTCTGGTCAAGGTGCACTGCAGGTGCTCCATGTCAGAAGTGGCACAAGGAAAGGAAAAAGTAACATGAGGGCTTGAAGAGTGAGAGCTGGTGGAGCTCCCGTCCAATCTGCTGCTCTCTGTAAGACCTGTGTCACATCCTAAGTGGGGAGGGATGAGATTGGCCCCATTACAAACTGGGTAACGAGATGAGCAATAACTGCTGGTGGCAGAGTAAAAGCAGTGTCACTGAAGATGCCAGGCCAGCATCAGGAAAGGGCTGTGAAGAGTGTGTGTTAGAAATATTTTCCTGTCTATGACCTTGTTTTGCACTGATTTTAGGTTCTTACTGTTTGTTCTCCGAGACTAGTAACAGAAGCACTATTGGTTGAATCATCCATGTGGGATGAGTTTGGCCAAAGTTGTTGATGTTCTGCAGTAGCCACTTTACAGCCCACAAACGCTGGAAAAAGTGATCTACTGGATCTATCCATCCCAATTTCTTGTGATTCAGGAAATGTAAGTGCATGGGAGCAGGGTGGGATGACAGCCTTGCTAATAGAAAGACAAGTGACCCAGAGGCATTACTCCAGCAGTATGCAGGTTCAACAGCTGAATGTGTCCCTGTCAGAGTTTGATGGCATCACTGCAATAAAAGCCATGTGCAGATGAAGTCCTGGCCTGTGCCATGGTTCAGGTGTCTCATGGCATCTGTGCACCTTGGGGTGGGGGGAACAGCCCCTGATTTGCACTGGGGTAGATGAAAGCCAAGCGGGGTTCTGGAGCCCATGAGAAACCCGATTCTCCTTTCGTTGCAAATTCTAGAGAACCAAGCTGAGTCTTGGCAGGCTCTGCACTTGAGAAACCAAAGCTTAGGTTTGGCAGCGAGTGTGTAGGTTAAGTGAGAGGTGATCCTTCCTCGTTAGCCAGGAGGAAGGCAGAGCCATGGAAGGTCACCCAAGGGACAGTGTGAGCCATGCACGTTGACATCAGAGCTCCTAAAGCAATCTCTAGAGCTCAAAAACACGAATTACATGTACCTGTTCCTCCCCTGCTTGACTAACCTGAGCTGGGGATTTTGACATTTCTGAGGCAATAGCATTCATCTTAATTTCCTCTGCTACTGTTTGCAGTATGATGTTAAGCAGCTGTCATGCTCCTCTGCAGAGGTGGCTGCACTTCAGCTGTATGCGGTGCAATCCCTGTACATGCAGCCCTCTCCCACCCTTGCCCCAAGGCTTGGGAATTACCTTTATATATATAATATCTATGTTACAACACTATCTTACATGGCCTTGTTTTGCCAGGCAGTGTGTAATCGCAGAAGGATGCTTTAGCCTGCTCTCAAATACCAAGTCTCCCACCAGCTTGGATTTTCCTCAGCACAGCGTGGGCAATTGCACACAAGCTGCAATGGGGATAGAGGGCTGCTGGGTGAGGGGACCATGCTGCATCAGCATAAGCAGTAGGACCTCTTGTGGGGTCTATACTTGGCATGTATTGTGCAAAGTGTAAAGCAAATATCTTACCATCTCCATTTTTTCATGGTGGTACTGGAGAAGCAGACTCTAATGTTGTCTCTAGCACAGTCCAGGGATGGAGGAATTGTGCAATGAGACTGAGTGGCTGGACCGAGGTCATACAAGTCTCTGTCATGGCAAGAACAGTAAACTTTGCAAGAGTGTTTAACAAGAGTGTTACCCCTGTTTCAAATATGGGGATGGCTGAGATACTCCCAGAGAGCACAGAGTGTGCTAAATGAGAGCCCTTATCTACTCAGATTTTAGTCTAATTTTAGTAAACAATGTTGTTCTGATACACTCATTGATTTTTATTTAATTATTTAATTATTTGTTTTCATTGTAAGAGGATTTTATTAGTTGGCAACCTAAAACCCGGCAACTTGATATTCAGAGAATTGAACCAAAGCATTGGCTCAAACAAACAAGCCTTTTCTAACAAAGAATAAAGAAAAGTGAATTATTTTGCTACTCAGCTCTTTTCAGATAGCTCCAGAGGCAAAACATACCTTTGCATACCTTTGAACACCTCTAAGACATCTCACCTGAAAACCATGGAGCACTTACTAACATGGCTTAAGCACTGTTAAGTACCCAGAAAGGAGGACGATGATTTTTATTCCCATTTTACAGATGGATAAGCGGAGGTAGAAGACTTTAAAGGCCTTGTCCTGGGCCATACGATGAGCCCTGCAGTACGGCTGGTTGTAGCACCAAGACACTTGGTTTTCTGGTTCACCAAGAGAAGGCAGGTCTTTTCTTCTTCTTTCTAAAGACCTTTCTACACAGGTTCCATGTCCATGGGTGCTATTGCAGTGCACAGCACTAGGCAGGATAAAGAGGTGATTGCTTCAGGGAGGCAGACGTTAATGAAATAGGTGGGTCTTATTCTCCTCTCTGAGCTCCTGTGCTGCTTTGATGGAACTTTTCACCTGTGCACATGGCATTTCTTTTTCCATACTCAGCTGTAAAGCTAGGCCCGGGAAATATCCATTGCCCCTGCTTTATTTGAAAAAAAAAAATAAAAAAATTCATTTTAACTGCTCCCTCTAAAGGGTCATGCTGGAGGAACCTTGGCTTTTGCTTTGAATCTGTGGTGTCTCTTAGGAAAGAAAAACTATAGATTGCTGTTCTTACCCTGGAAGTACCAAGAGAAACAGAGCTGGTGTCTCCATCCCAAACCCATGGGATGCCCTTCCTCCTCACAACCCTCTTCCTACAGCTGGGATGAGCCAAGGGCTCAGTCTGTGCACCTCTTACTGCACCACCGGTGCTTTGCCGCTTATCAAAGCAGCAGAGGAAGGATGATGTTCTGTGCTAGACCTCTCCAAGAGCAGATGTTCTTGCTTTGCATTTGCAGGAGGGTGAGAAAAGCCCAACAAGACAACCATGTGTCAAAGCACACGCTTCCCCCTCATTCAGCACCGGCCCTCCTTGGGGAAAGGAGCCCATGCTTGCGTTCCTCGAGAGCATGATTCAAATAACCTAGCCACATTTCAAAGGGCTTTATTGGGCATAATGACAGCATTTAACAAGCATTGCACAAGTGTGTCACAGGGGGAATCCTCCGGGCTCTGAGTCACAAGCGCTCCGTTTGGACAGCTGGGTTTTATGCAGTGACTGTGCTGAGCACACAGTCCCATCCCCAGGGCCTTCTGTGAGCAGGGGTGGACCAGTCTTGCTTCCACCAAAATCCATGTCAAAATTTCCTTGCTGGAGCAGAACTGGGCTCATGTGCTTGCTCTGGTTCCCAAAAGAAACACTATAGACCCTGGAAGAGGAGAGGAGAAGCGTGCAGGAGGTCTGGAGACCTTCACTGCAAAGACAGAGAAGAGGTTTCTAGGCCCAGAATCGGCATCCGATGTCTTCGGGTGATGTGGAGCTTGGTGCTTTCTGCCCAGTCAGGTGGGGCTGCTGCCAAGGTGACAGTGCCAGGGAAAAAAAAAATGAAATATAGTGTATAGGAAGAAGAAATAAGAGAGGGAGGAGTATGGGCCTGAGCATGCATGTCTCATCCACGTGCTCACGTAAGACCTGATGGGGCACAGCCCCAAGGCTGCAGCAAGAGCTGTTCCCATCCCATCTCACTGAACTCAGCTCTACTTTGCTGACACGACCAAATGGGGGCCCAGGGTCCATAAGATTCAGTGGGGCTTCATCCTGAAGGGAGGTGAGCACCCAGGGAAGTCTGTAAGGAGCCCCCCATTGCATACCAGGGCTTTGCTGTGTTAGGCCCAGGGTGAGTCTTGCAGAAAAGCCACACTGTGTCCTGATGCTGTCTGTGCTAAATGTTTCTGTTTAGCCTGGGTCACTTATAATGATTTTCTTCCCTTCTGTCTCTTTAAAAGTGTCAAGGTTTTCTCTGAATCCTATTATAATCTTAGCACAACATGTAAAAATTCAGCAGATCACCAGCTCACTCCAAATTCTACCAGTGCTTGCAAAAAGCAAGGGGAGGGGAAAGAGAACCAATACATTAACTCCCTTGTTCTGAACTCTTAACATAGGGCACTGCTTTTAAAAATGGCCTTTAAACCAGGGGAGAGCGTTACGCATCACAAAGACGTTGTTTGTCTCTTCCTTGCTTGTCACCTGCATATTCGCAGTCCCCTTCCCACTTGGGTGCTGCTGATACCCAGAGAGCACTTTGCATTTGTAGAGCCTGGGCCATCAAAGGAGTTCAAGGTGCCTTTGGTCTCCCCATCAGTTTCTGTTCTGGTGTCAATATGAGTCAGTTATGCTTTTTATGGTATAGTGATAATTCTTAGCAGGGATGCTGTTACCTTTCCAACATGCTTTTTCCACTTCCTACATCATACTGATGTAAAATGCTTTACTCTCATTGCATCTTTCCACACCCTGAGGTACAGCATCATAGAATCACAGAATTATAGCATCACCAGCAAGGTCATGTCATAATGTGGGGCTGGGTCCCCTCTCACATCACAGGCCTCACATCACAGGCCCAGCCATTGGGGGTTGCCACTTCTTTTCATTGGGGAAGTCAGGTTTGCCTAGGGGGCTCATAGAGTGCCTCAGGCACTCCTTGAGCTTGCATCATGGGAGAACCCCACATTTCTGGCCTGACCTCGAGTCTATTACAAGTTACGTAAGCTCACTTTGTCCCCGTGCATCAATCCTGGTGTTCAGTTTAAGCGCATCTTGCAGGAAAGGCAACTAATTTCAAAATGAAGATACCTGGATTTCCATCAGGTGAGCATGCATAGGTAGACATCTACTGCCAGTTAAGATGCCTGATGGCAACCTGGCTGTCCTCACTGGCCTGGTGGGGATCATATAAGGTCCACTGATGACATGCTTCTTTTCGAGCATCAGATGGAAACTGGTCAAGAAACCCCTAAACAATCTCAGTGTCTCTTGATGCGCATCTGCAAAAAAATGTGTGAGGCCTCAGGGTGGAATTCATTTTACCCATTATATTTCTGTAGTTTAGATGTCTCCATCCAAGACAGGTGCTCTTGGGTCCATTTGTTGATGGGGAGAAATGGGCACTTTCTGATGGTTAAGCCCTCTGTGACTATGGAGGAGCTGAGGCAGTCAGCTCAGAGACATCTCCACCACTGGCATACAGGTTTTGTCAGATTATTCCCAAGACAGGGATTGCATTTTGAGAGTTTGCTCATTTACCTATTTCCTAGCTGTCACTACATGCCATCCATCTAAATGTGCTAAAATTCTCTAAACCACCCCTCTCCTCAGCAAATTCACACCATCTTCTATTTTGTCATGTCTCAGCATCATTGCTGAAAGCCTAAGCAGCTTGAGAGTTTTGCAGCTTTCTCTGTAACACATTTAACTCTTCCTCTAATCCAGCACACTCCAGAGCACAAATATATCTTCCTCATCCTCCTTATCCTCAGCTGCCAAACACAGTCTCCCACCATCCTCCAACCACATCCACAAGTCATTGATACAAGCTTGTAATAGAAAACCAACTCAAAACTTACAAAATAATACTCAAAATAGCTTTCTTGCTTCCCCATCATGACGGGTGACTTAGCAGAGGACATCGTCACTCCTAAAGATTCAAGAATTATATCTGCATTTCAAAGAGTTTCTCTGACTTTGTTTTACTTTCAGTTCCCTGAAATAAAATCCTTTCTCTTTTCCAGTATATGTCTCCAAATTCTGCTTTTCTAGTTTCATATTCCCTCTACATCCCTTTTGGAAGATGCAGGTTTTGATGGCAGAGGTTTGGCACACTCAGGCTTCCAAGGAATTTGCTGTTATTTGGCAGAATTCCCACTGTGGGACAGAGCATTGAGAAAAGGCAGAAACCAACTCTGCTGTAGCCAAACTTGTGAGACGAAGCCAAGCAGCACTGAGCAGAGCAGGGCTTTCTTCTGCTACCAGAAGAGTGCACCTTGTCTAATAGAGATATCTGCTAAGGGGTGGGAAGGCAGGAATGAAACTCCTTGAACAGTTGCCAAGCCTACTATTCAATTTGTCCCTCTGCCCCCAGAAGAACAACAATAGAGCCTGTTGCTAGACGGTGTTGTGTGGCATGACAGAAAGCATCTCGAAATCCTCACAGGCTTAAGGGAGCATTTCCATTTTTTTACAAGACTATAGTAACTGTGAAGAAGCGGGGCAGTTTAAGCTCTTGCTGGACAGGCAAGGTCTTCTCCAAAGCCTAGTGAAGAGTAGGGAAATACCACCGGGTGTCAGATGAGGTTTGGAGAATTTACTGGGAGACCCATGGCTCCTTTAGAGGCCTAAAATCTGGTTAATGTTGGTTTCTGGGGGATCCAGATCTGATTCCTATCCCTTCTGGAGGGAGAACCATCTTTCCACGTCAGCAGTCTCTAGCCAAGTCTTCTTTAGAGTTATTGGCTAGAAATAAGATGCAACTCATCTGAGGTATGTTAGACATTTTCTTTCAGATGGGATGAATCACTCCCCAGCTGTGCCAGTTTTCTCACCATTGCCTGCAATAGGATCCTGGATGACAAGGTCAGACAAACATATCTCATTTTGGATAGATGAATTCAGATCCTTTTTTTTTTTTTTTTTCCCTTTCAATACACTCCAAAAAGCTAGGAGCATCTAGGCAATTAATGATCCACCTTGCCCTGTAGATTATTAAGAGGATGCTTCCATTAGCAGAGCCTTTTGAAAATCCCAGTAGGCATTTCTTTACATCTTTAGAGACTAAAATATCTTTAAAAATCTGTCACCTGAAGTCCTGGTGTTGCGTTCCACATATGTACAAAAGAGCTGAGAAAAATTCCCATATGTTGGAAGGGCATTTGAAATAATTTCTTATGAAGAAATGAAAGAATTTCTTATTTTTCCAGCATGTTCTTCAGTGGGAAAAGCAGACCTGATGCATTTGTTGTGAATGACTTTACCTTACCAATCCAGACCAGGAGAGCTTCACTTGACCCTGCATACCATAGGGATGCTGCCTGTCCTTGTAGGTTGGTTTTGTAGTGGTGGTCAAGAGCCATTCTGGAGTCTCTGGAAACATTGCTTTCTGATGTGCAGATGCTAGGAATATGGTCTAAAGGTGTTTTGATGTGTGTGCTTTGTGCTGATATAGTCTTTTTTTTTCTCTCTTTTTGTTTCTCCTTTTTTTTCTCTCTCTTTTTTTTTTTTTCTTTTCTTCTCTAGTAGTAAGGGATCCTGCCTTCTGAGGGACTAGGAAGGCCAGTCCAGCCTAGCCCATTTACCATCTGGCTAGAACAAAGTGTATTGATATTTTTCAAGGCCTTGATACACTCTCATTTACAAACAGTGTAAATCTCTAGAGAGAGAAAGTGGCTGCCTGATTGCCAAGATCTGAATCTGTTTTGCTGCAACATGAGCATCACATGCCATAGAGAGAACAGAGGGTGAGCAACAGAGATTTAACTAATTATTAGGCACCTTAGGTTAGTTGAGATGCATCCTACCATGGGTTTGCAATAATAGACACAACTTGTACCATCATTAACTCATTCAAACAAGAAATCATCTCATCCATCCTCACGTGCCACAGGCTGGATTAAATGTACCTAAATCACAGTTGTAAAGAAGCAGTGGATGTAAGAGGTAGTTAGCACTGAGTCATTACTAACAATAATATCAACTGGATGAGGAAGGAGCTTGCTGGATCACAGTGTTTTTCTAACAAGACAGGTCATGGATATTAGCAGTTTGATTGCAAAACTTAGAAGTCACTAACAACAGGAGACCAAGGGCGCAGTGGGAATGAGTTTTTGCCTGAAAGAGTAATATGGTCCAGACAGATGGGGCAAACAACTGACTTGAAAGAGAATAGATAAGACACATTAGCAGAAGATTGGGAATCAGACAGGGAAATGCTAATTCAGTGGCTGCTGAAACCCTTGGTGCAACTTGCCCACAGGCATATGGGAAGTCTGTGATAGAAACGAGCAGTGAGTCCATCTGTCCTGCTGATGCAATGTATAGTCTCAGTCCCTGGTGAAGGAAATGTTCAAGCTCAGTCATAAAATAAGGCAGTGTTTTGTCAGCACAGTTTTCTAACAACTCCACTGAAATTACAAGTAAACTGCAATGTCTACCAGAAGACTCTCCAAACTGTGGTATGGAAACTAATTCAAGGGTTATATAGTCTGGCATATATTTACAGCCGCAAACACATCTCAGCTAACCTAGCTGTTGTGTCTGCCACCAACAGTGCTGCTAGTGGTAGTTCCTATTGCCTCTGACATTGGTACTCATCCGGAATAATTTGAGAAATTCTGACCTGCACTCTATTTCCAGGAACAGACTGAATGCAAGCTAGTACAGGCTTCTCTTTCAATCCTGGCATGGAAGAGCCCAGTTTTGCCATCTTTAGTACAAGAAGGTTAGGACAGCATGGAAGACCTTGAATATCTAATGAGTTGTAGGCTGTGATAAACCAGGGGAAAAATATGACCCTGGGGATAAAGCACGTCCTTAGGACATGAGATCTCTGGTCATATTCCTTCTCTGCACTACACAAGCTTAAACCAATAGCTTGGTGACCTGGATGGATGAGAATAAGCTGGAGGAGAAAAAAAAAAAAAAAAAAAGGCCATTTCCTATAGTCTCTAGCAGAGGCAGGCTGCACATATCCCATTTCAATGTACAGCATGGGGTCATTGAGCAAAGCCTGAGGTATGGGAAGAAGAGGAGCTGTGCTGGACTTGCCTTTGACTCACTGTTTCCAAAAACATTGGAGTGAGGATAACAGCCAGGACAGCTGGACACTCGTGAGTCAGTACAACAGAGACCATGAGCGAAGAGCTTAGGTTTGTTCACAGTACTGTAGAGATGTACACAATGCTTACACACTGCAGCCATCCTGAGCAGGATTCGTCATACTCCATCTCAGAGCTGGACATCTCATCTGAAGTAGTCATCTAGGTTCCCTCTCTAGTCAATGAATGAAAACTGACACTTCCTCACCATGACTCATCAGACCTATCTGTGATGCCAATCTTAGGATGCAATGACTCTCTGTAGCAGCCAGTCTCTATGTCGGTGATCAAGAGAACCAAGATGAATACCCGAGAGCCTGATTTTAAATGAATATGGTTAGGCCAAATGCCCAAGATCCATCATTCTCAATTCCTATGGACCACTGCTGTGGGCCCCCATGGACAAGGAGTTTGTGTTTGTGTTAAATTCTGTCCTTTTGGGGTTTCTGTGGTGTTAGCTTATGAGGCAAGAGCTGATTCAAAAAAGGCACTCTTGCAGAAGTATCATCGGTCAAAGACATAGGTCAGAGACATAGTCATTTGGACTGACATTTGGAACCGGTAAAGAATTGCCACCTGGAGGTACTGTGACAGATACTATCCTCAAGGCCAATCCCAATTCTGAAATGACTACAAGTCATCAGCTAATGTTGCCTTCTCCCGAGCCTGTGGATACCTGGTGATTAGGAACTGACTTTGATTTTCTTAACATATTTTCCTTTTAAATGCATTAGAGAGTGTCATATTTGTAAGAGCTTAAACACATGAACCCTCCATCTTGAGAACATGGAAAATTACTAAAGTTTTATTAGGAAAAAAAAAAAGAGAGAGAGAGATTACATGCACTTTTTAAGAGAGTTTGAGATTTCTATGGTTCTGCTGACCTTGCTAAGGAGATCTGTACAAATTTCTTCGCACACTTCTGCGGTCTAGAACTCAAATTCCCAGACTGTTTTTGTTACTGTGAATGCAGAAGAGTTTGGCTTATCTTAAATTTCCTTTATCTTAAAGATGTCAGAAAAGATACCTGGGATTTTCTTTGATCCCAAAAGGATATGGTGGCATCGATATAATGGAATAGTGATAGAAGTGTTGTGAACATCCCTGTAAACTGCCTACATTTCAGGTCTGTGTATAGGTTTTGCTATTAAAACTGTCTGTTTTTTAAGTTAGGCATGATCTTAGCCTTGGGCACTACTATGCTAAGTTAGACTTTATTATTAATATTACGAGAGAATAGACACCTCAGGTGTAATTTGTGTGCTTTTCAGTCAATGTTGGCCCCTTCCTCTGTGAAATTCAGGCCCTTCCAAAGTTTGTTTAAAATGCAGAATTGTAATCGTAATGGGAGAACTTGTGCAAGGGGACTGACATCCTTCAGGGCATGAACTTCATGGTGCTGGAAGGGCTGGCAGGCTGGGATCAGGGAGGGACTCATGGAAGGGCTCTCAGACACCTTGTTCCTCTGCTCCATCTCTTACAACTGGTTTCTACAGGAGTCAAGGGTTAAGCAGTCCTCCTGCCTGTCTGCTTGTCCCCCTAATGTCACTTGAACCCATCAGCCAAGTGAGCTTTGCTTGGCAGAGGTTCTAGGAGATACTGGATAAGTACGAGTCTCAGAGAAATGAGCAGCTAGCAGGAGGAGAGATGTGACTTGCAGAGGGAGAGGCTGCAATGTGTGTGCATGCTCATGTCTGTGAGTATGTATGCATACATGTGTGCATGCAATTTTCCCTGGACATCCAGACAGGCAGACAGAGAAGTCAATGCTCTTATGTTTTACTGCCCGCAGAATGATTCTTTGCTCTGTATTTTTTTTTTCATCCATCCATCTTCTCCTTTCCTTCTCATTTTGACCGTGCAGTTTTGGGGAGGAAGGAGAAAATGAAGTGGGTTATACCATCAGTTTCTCAATAGATGTCTTACACCATATGACTGAGGAAGAGATGAAGTGAAGGAACTTTCTCATAAGGTTCAAGGAGAGTGGAGGGTTCCACTTTTTGAAGTCCCATGCTTCCCAGCCACCTCTGGTCCCCCACAGCAGGACAGCATGTACCACTTGTCTCTTTCCAAGGAGGAACCTGACCACACAGGGTCAGAGGATACAGTAGTGAAATTCTAAAAGAGTTTGTGTGAAGTGAACAGCCAGATCGTGTGTTGTGAGCACAGGAGCAGGACAGCCACAGAGATTCACCCACCTCTCTGGTGGGAAGGTATTAGCGGTGACATCTCCCAGAAAGTCCAGTTAACAACTACTTGGAGGATTTTTATTTTTTTGGTCAGAACAGGTATACACAGGTATAATATATATTACATACATATGTATATATATAAAAATACATGCATATGTCCCTCTCCCTAGTCTTAGCTTCCAATCCAAAGACACGTTGAACTCAAGGGAAATCATGTCTTCTCTTTAACAGACTTTGGAGCAATCTTTTTGTCTTGTGTCTTAGGCTCTTAACTCATTTATGTCTTAATCCTGCAAATTGCATCATACTTTGATTCTGGGCCAGGGGGGTGCTGCTTAGCCTTGTATTTATCCTAAATATCTGAGCATTTTGGTTCATTTTCTATGCACAGGCACCAAGCTGGGTCACACAGGTTGAGATCAAGCCCGAGAGCAAGGAGAATCGTTCCTGTGTTGGGCTGATACATAGCACATTATTATACATGTTATCAGGGACATACATTAATAATGTATGTAAATTATAGGCATATCTCTCAGTCCCATCTCCTATCCCATTGCAGGAGAGAGAAGGATCCCAGTTAAGGCTTGTATATATCTGACAACATGTAGCAAAACTTGGCTAAGAGCTGGACGGGGTTTTGGGGCATGCAAAGGCAGCATTGCAAGAACTTTTGTGTGTAACCTAAAGGGCTTCAGCATTTTCAGAATCCTTCTATATAGTACCTGTCCTGGTCTGCACCCAGGTCTCATATACTATGGGTGTTAAGCTGAGAGCTCCTGCTCTGAGCTCCACAGGTCTCTGGCTGAGTCTCCATTGTTGGCCAAGACTCAATCAATGTGAATAATTGATTTGGTAGCTCTGTGGAACAGAATAATCTGTTGGCTAGAGCGTGCTACTGAGATTTAAGAAACTTGGGTTCAAAATCCTGCTTCAAATCAAGCAGAGGAAACTTACGAAGCTCATTTTCCCATACTGTAGATGAGTGCCCTAACCACTAAGCTGCTGACTATGAGTATAAAGGGGACATTGCGTCCTCTAACTTCACTTTGGGAATGGCACCTTAGGGGATGGGCACATGAACAAATTACCACGAGGTAAGTTAGGGTGTGATCTAATGAGATGCCAGTTTTTCTGTGGTAACTGCCCGTGTGAATGTTCTTACCCTGCAATAAGCGCAAGGTGGTTCATATATACCAGGGGGTAAGAACATTCGCATAGATGTTCACATAGCTTACAGCCTGCTTTGATTCCCAATAACTTGGTTCTGTGTCAATCTCAGCACCCTTGAGAATTCATCCTGGAAAATAAATAAATAAATAAATAAATCAAATTCTTCTGTTTTACCAAACCCCCAAATCTTCCATTTCGACATTTCCATTTGTAATTATTTTAATGTATTTTTGGTTTGCCAGAAATGATTTGCCGAGTTTGAATCCGTTGCACTCTTTTGGCAAAGAGTAGCTCCACCTGAGAGCCCTGCAGCCAGCTTTAACCAACACGGGCAGATAGTCTACTGACGCCTCACGAGCTCTGCCTGCCTCATAGTCAGAGACCTTCTGGGCACTGACATAATGTTAATATCCCCATTTCTCACAGCCAGCCCCTGAGCCCTGAAGAAGTTTGAACATGTGGAGATATGAAGCTAGGCTTATAAAACACTATTTAGCCCTGTGAAGAAAAGGTGTTGTGGTTGGGAGATGAGCAGAGCTTGCAGGTTGCCTTGAGGTCAGTGGGAGCTCAGCACTTTTTCATGCACTTCCCAAAGGTCTGGGAAATTGCCACAAAGGATAGCAGCAGCTCCAAAGAGAAGACCTTGATTTCAGTCACTGGCATACTGGTCTGGGAGACTTACAAGGTTACAGAGATATATAGCAGGGCTTGAGAGCAGGCTGAGTATAACCGTGCATGGGTACAACTGAGGGAACAAGAGAAAATACCCTTAAAATGTTCCATGAACTGGTCCCAAAATTCCAGTCAAAAAACACTTGCTTATAGGGTGGGACCTTGTCTCATGATGACCCCAAAGGCAGGCTGACTCAAGCTGTCTTGAGGCATCTCCTTTCAAGTTAAATTAGGAAGTTTCGATTCATCTTTGAGGTAGCATTCCACCAGCATGGGACACCCTTGTTTGAAAATAGGGCTTGCTGAGAAAGTATGAGGACACCTTCTGCTTCCAAGCACACAAAGAGTTGTATCCATACTCTCCATTGGGTGAACAGCACACTCCCCTAACAGACCTCTGTGGATGGAATTCACTTACTTAATTTTAGCTATGTAATGCTTAAATATCTGAGCAAATCATCTTACCTCCCTCTAGAAAGATGGGCATCTTCTGAGGGAGATTCATCCTTCCTGAGATAGGTATCTTTGGTGGATGTGATGAATCACTGTCTGGAGTTGCCTATCTTTCTCCATCCACTCTAGAAACAGCCTAAACACACAGCGTTTAGACAGCTAAAGTTGGGAGGTATGACTGAGTGCCTGAACGCCCGACAGATGTCATTGATGTGATGCCAGTTGGTGTCCAGAAGGTTTTTATGCCTTTTTTAAGAGTGGCTGATGAGAAGTCTTAAGTGCTTGTGTGGTCCTTGAACATCCTTGGTGATATTGACCAATATAGGAGGTAAAAGACCCAAATCCTCTCTGGTGCAAAGAGCAGAATTCTTCCAATTTAGGTGCATACAGAAACTTAACTAGGTACTGCTTTGTGAAGTTACTTTCAGGAAAGAGAAAGCCTGACATTAAAAAATGAAAACTGAATGGGAAGGCAGGTCTATTCTTGGAAAGAATTGAAAATGAACTCCTTTCCCAGGGAAAGTGAGCTTTATAATCTGTCCGAGGTAGAAGCAGAATCTGCCAGATTTTAGCTTTGTGGTAAACAAGAGGATGTTAATCAGTCCAAAAACTTAAGATTCAAGAGGACTTTTCAAGAGATTTTTTCAAGAGAATATTTACAGAGATATTGCTGATATTCAGGACTGACAACAATTATTTATTTATTTATTTATTTATTTAGAGAGAGAGAACTAAAACCTTTTATTTCTGGGTTTAAGGTGACTTCTGGCTATGGAAGATCAGAATGAGATTCATGCAAGGAAATAATATTCCACCAATGTCCTGTGCAGGGTACTTACATTTTCTTCTAGGGCAGCTGGATCTGGCCTCTCTCAGAAAGGTTACTGGCCTCAAGTATGGTAATTTCCATGTTTCTGTAGACCTGAAACATTGTTACCAGCCTGGTGTGCAAAGTGCTAATTCGTTTAGGGCTGTAGTGGGGACGGTATTATCTTTGTAGTGGAAATAGAAACATATAGAGCACAGAGGTGTAGAGTTAATTTCAACAAACTTCTGCCATTTCAAAATTAAACAACCAGTTTGTAGCTTTCGTGTAAGTTTACTTTGTAGGGACTAAATCGTCCAGAAGGCAAGTCAGCCCACCTGTCCAAGACACCTATCTTACGACAGAGCAACTTACCCTTCCAAGGCACTGATCTCTCTGTAATGATGACAGACAGGTCTTAGATGATATCATCAACTGGATTCCTAAATTTTAGATGGCTAAAGAGAGGTGAAATCAAATCTGTTCAAGGCAACCAGCTTTGGCATGAGCATTGGTTTCTGCCATGAGAATGTGTGAGAATTCAGCCCTGGTGAATGGAGAGGTTTTGGCAAATCTGTTGAAGTCCTGCAGCCTTGAGAACCTGTTTAAAGCTGAAATGGTGTGACCTGGCACAGCTGAATAGCCTAGAGGATGGGGACCACAGCTGACAAATATCACACCAATGCAATTACAGTGCAGAGATGAAACATGAGGTCATTGTGGCTAAGGAAGCTACGGAAGCTGCTTGCACAGTGTTATGTCTTGAGAAGTTTACTAGTACCTACATGTCTTTTCAAACTCTAATTGTGCCAACTCTACAGCAACCCTGACTCCAGGGAAGTTTTTAACCAAGCTATGAATCTCTGGAAGCTTCCTTCTTGTTTTGCTTCAAACCTCTACAGTGAGAAAGTCTGTGTCTCTCGACTGATTTCATAAGCATAAACCTTGGCTTTTCATTAGTTTTTTGTGGATATGCATTCGGTCGAGGCCACATGGAAACTGTGAGGTTTCCTCAGAACATCCTGAGCAAATGAGAGGTGTCATCGCAACTAACATGGCTTTGCAGAATATGGGCTTGATCTACACTGACCTTCACAGTCCTATGGCAATTTTTTTTATGATTCTCCCATTCATAGTGTGAAGCAAAAGAGTTAAGATTTAATTTCTAAGTAAATGCAAAGCCTCAACTTTGCAAAATTTAAACAAAATTGACCTAATTTTTCTCACCTTGAAACATTCACCTATTTTCCTCTAATTCCATGATGTCTGAACACCTTTCCCTTCACTTATTTCTTGGGCTTTGCACTGTATTTCACCTACCTTTTAAGAAACTTTCAGTTGTTTGTATAGTGCAGTCCACACGTATGCGTTGCTGCTTAGGAAGTCAGAGGGAAAGGTGAGAGCAGACAGCTCAGCTCTTTAGCATAACACAGGTCCAGCATTTCCAGAGTTTTCTTGCAAATACTGAGAGCTTGGTCCCAGAGGTGACTGGGGACCCCTGCAGTCCTGGATAAATAAGGTACATTTGCAAAAAACTCTGCGTGCAATGCATTCAGCAAAGCCAGAATTAAGCCTATTGGACTTGGCATTTTTGTATGCAGACATCTAAGTGTGTATGTTTCAGTCTGTGAACTGAGTCCCATCCTGAGAAACTTCAGCATTAGGTGACTGATTTTTCAACCCACTTGAGAATGGGTCTGGAATACAAGGCTCTGTGGGCTCTCATTAAGATGATGAGGAGGACTTCATATTTTTCACTACTCATCCAAACAAGTTGTATTGGATGGAAAGGCATTTACAGGAAAAGCTTTCAGTTGTGATATGAAGCTGTCAAGAAGGAGGGAGAACCCATTCTTTCCCTTGATGAATGTTATCAGTAGGGAATTAGTCACCATCACCATGCTTCAGGTCTGCTGGAGTTTATTCCAGGCCCCATAATCTGTCCTGGGCTTGGTGAGCTGAGCAGGTCTCTCCTTACGTTGAGATTGCCATTGAATGTGTCTGTCTTCTACCTTGGCTGCAGACAACTTAGATGAGATGGGGTAAAATGGTTAGTGTTTCTCTTGAAAGATGTTGTTTCTAACAGCAAACAGTAAAGAAGTGGCATTTCTGACTTGGAGCTAGCAGGACTATCACTGCAGCAATGACTAAGGACATTGGTGACCTTTACTTCCTATTCTCCTGGCTCAGAAGCAAGAGTACTATTAGGTTATTTATAACTAATTTGTAGGAAATTTGTGCATTTTATTGTTTTCTATTAGTTACAGATAGATGTTTTACTGTGGATGCTGGCTGCCTCTAATGAATGAGATTTCTAGCTATGTGACACAAGTATCTCTTGGTGTTTTAATCTGGACAGGCATTCAGGATTTGTTGGGGGTTTTTTTATTTATTTATTTTTATTTTTGACTTTTGCCATTGTTAGATACTTCCATTTGAGCAAAACAGAAGATTTTGAGGAACATTTTCTCATGCCCACCGTGTCGCAGTACTTCCCAGCTGAGAGGGGTATCAGTGTGACTGCTCCCTCTCCTTAATACAACTTTTAGTCAATTTTGTACTGCCCGAGGCTCTAGCAGAAATTAGAATCCAGGTCTAAAGGTTTGCCTGTGTGTGGAAGCTATAGCAAATTAAACTCATGATCAAGTTTCTGCGGTGTAACAAGTTACCACACATCAGCTGACCCTTGGTAACTGTCTGTGTGCTCACTGCTAGCCTGCAGCAAGTGAGGTAATTAGACTTTGCTTACCCACAATAAAAAAGGGTTAATTTAAATCACATTCGCTACCATTTGCTGTAGGCTAGGAATCCACATATGTAGGATTGCTGTGGGTCAACTAGCATGTTGTAATTTGAGCTTGACTAGCTTGACCATGAGATTGAGCCCTAAGCAGAGATCTGGATTTATCATGCAGCAATGTCTATGCACTGACTCCTTCAGGAGGCACTCTAGGACATCCTTGTTCAGACATCTGCAACAGACATCTCCTTCTGACTCCTTCACTGTCAATAGAGAGGAGAAATGGATGGTACGAAGAATTTTTCTCATCATAAAGATATTTTTAAAAAAGCCTACTGAGCTGTTCTCTAAAAGGGTGTATTTCTCTTTATTGCTGAAAAGGAAATCTGGATGACTTGAGGTAGACCTCTACATTGCTGAGGTCATCAGCTCAAAAAGTGAAGCCCACCTCCCAGTGTAATTTTTTTGCAGGCATTTAAGGGTCCAGTGGCATCCAAAGGGTCTCCACCTGCCCCTCCAAAAGGGCTCAGGTCTCCCAAAGGTCCTGCTTCATAACTGCCAGTCCCATAAGCATGTTTCAGAAACTGTGCTGTCTCAGATGAATTGAACCCTAAACCTGACTTGCCCCTTTTCAAAGGAGAATAAGTTACTTTTGAAACAATTTAATGTAGATTATTCAAATGTATGTCCTTTTGATCATCTATATTTCAGGTTTAGTGAGAAATGGGTAGTACTTAACATACTTAAAATCCAGGTTGCTATGCAATGACTTCTCATGTAGGTAAATCATTAGTGATTTCAATACCTGTTCTATAGACGTAGATGATGACTCAGAGAACAGGAGATTTCCTGCAGAATGCAATTCCTGTCTTCACTTGAGCCAAAATAATAGGAGAATTGGTCAAATTCCAAGGTAGCTGGGTAGCTGAGCCCTCAAGATATGAACAGAGAGGTTGAATGTCGTAGACATAATGAACCAACCAAACAAATTTTTAAATCAGTATCTTTTGATAGCTTGCATAACACTGCAGGTTTCCTTCTCCTAACACAGATAGCCCTTTTTGTAATCTCAGTTGAGTGATTCCTTATTTCTGGTACAATCCTCAGCACAGAAAAAAAAAAAAAAAAAAAAAAAAGATTAGCCCTATGCTTCATGTAGTGAATTTTCAAATTGAACTGTAATAATCTTCACTGAGAGTTTGATACTTGTCTGAATACAGGTATATCTAAAGCCATTTGAGCTTTCCCTGGGGTTCACACGCTGCTTCAGAAAGATACAGGCCTGCGATAGTTCCCATGTTATATCTGCAATCCTTGTATAGGTTTCTCACGTAGGGTCTATGCTGTGGAATTATTTAGGCAATTGAATTCATTCCTGACTTTCATATCCAGGTATTTTAACTTGGGTTTCTACAATATAGACATTAGTGCCTAATCTCATTGTCTGACTCCCACTACAGTCAGTGGAGATTGAATGTTCAATATAACTATGTACACAGAAGTCTGTAGTGCCATTTGGTATGCTCTGTGTCATCTGAGGTATCCACATGCTTCAGAAAGGCAGGCTGGAGCCAGGTGGATATGTAAAGTACCTCAAAAGGTACTCAACACACCTATGCTTAAGCAATAGAATTCCTCCCTGAGAATTCAAGCAAGCACATACAATTTCTCCCCCCCCCCCCCCCCCCCCCCAAAAAAAAAACAGAATGTCTGTTTCCCAACTGAAGGCAATATTATGTAAAACAATGTTATCTAAGTTATGTACAGCAATGAACATTTATCCTGGTAATGGTAATGATAGTCGAGAATTCTGCTAGCCTGGACATGGAGCCTTTGGCTATAGCAGGATGTCCTGGGAATTCACTGATCATGGAATCAGTGGGAAGAAATACAAGAGGGAAGAATTTACCATATTCCTGTGTTTTGGTTCAGTTCCTTTGGATCAGGTTCAGGCAAGTGGAAGTTCATACTACCAGTGTGTGCAGATGTGTGGTGACGAAGTAAGACTGCAGTTACCAGAAACTAGTAATCTAGAACTAGTCACCAATTTTAAATTCACTCTAAATTCTTTTGACTTTGAAGAGTCACCCAGTATTACTGGTTTAGACCTGTGTCTGATTACTGTTGAAGTATTTTAAAATCAGTTAGTCTTATCTAGAAGGATAAGCTATGGTGTTGCATGGGATAATCTTGAATTTACTGCCACAACAGCTGCACTAAAATTAAAGATAGGTGGGTTATCAGAGCATTTAACATCATTTATTATTAAAAAAAAAAAAAAAAAAGAGCATTATCTTCAGGTGACAATGCAGTATAGTTGCTGTGGTTCAACAAGTTACCAGCCATCAGTAGCACTGCAGCACCTCCTGGTACACGTGAGGTCAACTTATTCTAATTTCAAGTTGAAAGGAAGAGACTTAAGCTTTTAAGTCCCCCCTCCCGGTTGATGTAGGCTAAGAACACTTGCATGGACAGTTGCAGCAGCTCTGCTGGCAGGCAGGAACTTGTCAATTACTTGATCTCATTCACTGTGTGCCAATACCTTGCTTCTCGTCACCTTGGTGAGTAAACAGAGGGAGGTAGAGCCCCTACCTCTACATTTATGAAAAGTGTTGCCATGTCAACATGCACAACTTCACACAGACACGAGTGAATAGATCAGCTATGTACAGACATGCATCCTTCATCCCAAATGTGAAATGCAAGGTGACAGGAAAAAAGAATCCGCATGATCCAGTGCACTGAGCCCTTGAATTGAGTTGATATGGTGATATGGCTCCAGAGTGCACGCACCTGGACTGCTGTATTTCATCCCCTGCTCATGCCAGGAAGATCTTGACAGACTGGAGGGTGTTCAAAGAGCCAGAGGGCTGGAAGGACTGATGCTGATGAGCAAAGATTAGCAAGCACTACTCCAGGCCAAATAATGACATGATAATAGCTCTCAAACTTTTGTCAGGTGTATATAGTAAAGGAAAGTGACGAGGAATCGTTCCACAGGGTACCAGTGGACATAACTGGGTATAGGAAAGAAAGAAATATCAATTAAATATCAGGGAAAACAACTTGTCTGATTTCCTAGAATGTCAGAATGTAGAGTTTTTTTAAATGGTGGAAGTATCAAAATGTGATTTAGCCAGCATCGACCACGGCAAGACCATGGAGAAGTTGCACAGGAGATCTCCATTTTATGAAGAGGCTGGGTGGTTCCAGGGTAAATAAGCAATTTTTTTGTGCAATTTAGTGAGGGCTTATCTTCAGTTGGTGTAAATCAATATAGCTCCACTAACTAGTGGTGCTTTTCCAGATATCCTAAGACATAGAAGAGGCTGATAAAGAACTGGAATTCAGGATATGACTGTGTGGACTCCCTACACATTAATCTGTGTACTCAACCTGAGGACTTGGACATTCACTTATTTAGATATAAAATGATACAATTGCCAATCATTTATTTTGTGTACCAAATAACAACAAGCTATGTAAACTCATAATTTCCCACTGATTCCAGTAATGTGCTGTGAGCAGATTTGTATGCCTTCGTGGTGTTATTCATGCACCTGATAAGTAACTGTATTCCACAAATAGGATTTTTCTGATTTATGTTATAATAACTCAGATATGGTAGGTTGAATTGCCTCCTGGAAGTTCCTTTCCTTCCATCAAATCTAGCAAGAACTGGCTGATTAGTTGAGACTAGACATCCGCTCTTTGGATGGCAAACATTAAGTTAGGCAGAATGAACCTGAACAGCAGATGGGCATTTGGGAAGTTACAGAGTACATGAGAATAGGCTTTAATTTGTCAGAGATACTGAGGTCAATGCTTTACTTTGTATTTTCATAAGTGAATATGAAGTGAAGGAGGGATCTCCTGCTCCTTGTTAAAGTAGGACCTATATACTCTCCTCTTTTGGGTTTCACCCTCAGTATGAGATGGTCATTTTCTCAACTTCCCCATCTTATGGTGTGTGCAAGGGCTGCATCTAAAGCAGGTGTAAATAGACCCTCAGGATCAACACCATTTAAGCACTGTGTTGCTTCTTTCTTTAGCACCCTGATGAAAAGCTGGGCAACCAGCATACTCATGCAATCAGAGAGTTAGCTTTAAAGAAGAGGCTTCTCACAACTCACTTAAAATGGCCAAAGGAATGCATATATATGGGCAAAGAAGCACAATTCAAATATTGACAATGAGGTAGACAGATGAAGGGCATATGTAACTTGCAAACTTATCTTTAGGTTTCCCAAGTCTGTGCTGAAGTTCCAATATCCTGGAAGCTGTGGCGTTGCCATCAGTGCTTAGACCACTGTGTAAATGCACAGGTATGCATCTGGTAGAAGGAGGAAGGGTTTTCTCAGCACAGTTGTAATAGTGTAAGTGTCTTAAGAGACAGACTCGGTGCTAAATGTCTTTTATGAGACCTGATGTCCTCATTTTCTGAGAGTCCAGGAGTGCTGCTCCTGTTTGACACCACCTGAGGATCTGTCTTCCCTCAGTGCTGATAGAGATCACTGGATTTCAGCAGTGTTGTCATGTTACGTTATGTACTGCTCCAAAATGCCTTGGGATGAGATTTATACAGAAAGCTGCAGAGGACAGAGTCTGGATGAATTATGTCTGCAGTGAGTTCCTTCCAGCTGAGGCAAGCTTGGGAGCAGAATTTCACACTTCCCACCCCGCTGGCGGCCAAGTACAAGAACAGATCCTCCCCACCCCTTCTCCCAGCATTGGCTGGACTTCATGGCTCATGTGCAGATTGCATGGAGACCCTCATGGTCTTTAGGCAGTAACTCTATTAGATGAGTCAAAAATGGAGCCTCCACCCCGTTGGTCGAGCTGTGCTGAACTTGTCTCAGCTGGAAGGGACTGCATATTTTACCAGAGCTACTGAAATATGATTGATTCCAGGCTGAGGCGTGACATGCAGGTTCCTAGCTCATGTAAGCAGATTTGCCTAGTGAATTTGGATTGTCTCCCAGATGCCGAATTATCCAACACATATACATTTCTTCCGCACCTTTGCAATGTTTTATTCCAGGATCTGGGATGCACCAAGAGACAAGACCTCAGACACCCATCATTTGGGTCTGAAGTAATCCTTTTGCTCAGTACTGACCTATCAATCCAATCTAACTGACTTAATGCCTCCTCTCACAGCCCAAGGTAGAGATTGTGTTAGGCGTATGGAAGGAATTCTGCCATGCACCTGCATTCCCCAGATTCTTGGGCCATTAAACATCTCCGAGAAGCTCCAAGGTTATTATCAATTATTCTATCATCTAGATTAGTCCCTGCTCTGTCACCTTATCAGTAATAGAGCCATAAAGTGGGTCTTTGTGATTCTTATCTCCTCACTTTGATCAAATCCCTAAATCTTGATAGAGCACTAGGTTGATCTTGTCTGCACTGTGTAGGTACCCAAGAGAACTTGAATGGGCAGAACCCATGCAATGGGCAGAACCCATGCAATGAGACTCGGCATGCAAAAAAATAACCAGATCCTGCTTTATTTTGTCCAAAACCCTGGCAAAGCTCTGAAGCCAACTCTAGCCATGAAATATTGCTTTCACTAAAAGCAGATTGAAGTGATGCTCATACAAAGAAGGGAACATGCAAAATAACTTTGAATTTCAATTCTTTGGGAGCTGAGCTCCTGGCTCCCTTGGGTAAGATGAGAACAGCCTGCTCTGGACTTGTTTCTCCTGGGGCAGTGCATGAGACAGTTGGGGCCACCAGAATCCAGCCTTTCTCCCAAGGGACAGTCTGACCACATGATTCCTCAGCTGTTTTTTTTTTGTGAAAAAAAAAAAGGGGGGGAAAAAAAAAAAAGAGAAAAAAAAAAAAGAGAAAAAAAAAAAAAGAGACGAAACAGCAGAAAAGACAACCTCAAGATTGGCATTCCCCAGAATTAAGTTTCTTGACTTGACTGCCCCAGTAGGTTCCTTATATATGTGTGCTTTAAAATAAATCAAGTTACAGTTTAGACACTACTCATCAGTTGGACTACATGGATCAGGCTATGGATTAAACCTTCTATTAAATCTAATAGAAGTACATGATGTGCCTCCTTTAGTCTAGGACTGCTAAAGCAACCTCAAATATATTTGCCAGTTTAGTAACTGATAGGAAGAAACAATACCCTCAGTAAACAAATTCTGAATTAAATCTGTGAAGTGAATAATTACTGTTAGTAAAGCAGAGATGAACATAGATTTATTGGAAATTTCACTTAAGCCATTTTTTTTCATTATTTAAAAAAAAAAAAATGGAGATTTCTCATGTTTTTAAACTATGAAAGTCTTGATTTCAAACAATAGCAATTTCTTCTGGGTAGTGTCCAATGTTACAGCACCTAACAGGAAAACCTGGATCATGCATGGGGTTGCTTACTCATTTTTATTTCACTAAGTCTAATCCCCATGAAAACTTTTGTTCAGCCAAACACTTCACCACATGTTTAAGCACCTGAGACATCCTGTCTTTACGTACTTGCCTGTGTTTCACTGATCCATAGCCTGGCTGGGTTGTCTGGTAAATCAGGAATAAATTTAATTTACCTAGGAGTCAGAGAAGGAAATTTCCAGTTTCCCACCATTTGGCCTCTCTAGTTAAGTGGGTTGAATGCTTGAAAGTAAAAAATACACCAGTGGTCAGAGAAGGCTTTAATGGAGCAGCAGAAAACTATTTGGTGTTGCTCTGAAGATTGCAAGGAGAAAACTTTTTTGAGAAGATAGGGGGATTCTTATGCAGAAACAGAAATGAAGCCTCTCACACCCAACGTCATATTCATAGATACTACAATGAGTTCATCTGAGTGGGAAGTCAGGTTTGCATACTGTATCATCCATGCTGTTAAACAGCTGATTATAGGTAGAGACATGATAGGCATCATCCCAGACCTTCCAGAAGACAATAAATTCAGTGACGTTGCTATGTTTCTGTAGTTGACAAAAAATTTTGTGAGCCTCAGTTTACCACTGCAATATACCTCATTCATTAATAACCCATCGTGTAAGTGTTAATGGCCTTTGTCTTTAATTCCTTTAATACCTGGCTATTTTCATGAATGGGTATGGTAATATTATTCCCACTTTACAGATGGGAAATTGAGGGAAACCAAAATGCCTGATTTACCTCAAGTCCCGCAAAGAATATTTTGTGCACTGAGGTATTGAACCCACAGTACCCGAGTCCCCAGTCCATGCTATCTTCCCTCCTAATTAAAGTTAGTTACTGATATAATTGATCCGTGTGCACTCTGGAAAGATTACTATCTCAAATCTAATATCAGCTGCATTACGGACAGGTTCATAAATCATGTAATCTTTTGGTGTTGAAGATTCTCCATCTAAAACAAGAGGGTTACAAGGCTTCATTAGGTGGTGCTTGTGAAGTTCCTATCTGTGATTAATCCAGAGGTGGGAGCCTGAAATTATCACTCTTAAGGTAAAACAAAAAACTGGAGAAAATCTGCTGCAGTTCTGATTGGCAGTGTTTGATGATTAAAAACATGATTCATTCAAAAACAACCCACGCCTTTTAGTCTGTTCCCAGAGCTCTGGCGCCAACCAAATTCTGGGTACCGAAGACACAATTCTGTCCTGTCACAGCAAGCAGCATATAAATTGCAGCAGGGCGATTCTTCTGCTGCTGCTAGCACTGGGTGTCTTTCACAACGGTGACCCAAACTGAGTAGAGTATCACCTGCAGGGAGAGTCTGGGGTGCAAAAGGCAGGATGTCACAGGACAATGGAAAGAAGGGGCCACAACTGAGATGTTTCCAAACAGCGTTTTTAGTTTACGGCCTTGGCTGATAAGTGATTAGGTGCTCTAAACAAAAAGGTGGTGTTAAAAGGATCAGCAAGGAAAGTCAGTGTTGAGTGGAAGCAATTTGCTGGTGAGAATCAACATCCTTATTCCTGTAAGGCTGAAGAAGGCTAGTAATTCCAAGGCATAAAAATCCCTTTAAGGCTTGCCACATCCTGGTTTCAACCAATGCTGGGATGGGTTGAAAGCAGGAGGAGCAGCATTGTAAAGCCATGATCTTATCCACCTCTCACCCATCCAACTATTTATATGGTTGCAGATATATTACATCCCATTGTCTAAGGCAGATCTTGGTGCTCAGCCCTTTGAGGGCTTGTGGTGAATGTTCCTCTGATCAGAGAATTTTATAGCACTTGGTGATAGAGGACTTTATGGCCTGAAGCCATGGACCATCTTGGGTCTGATCGCGTCAACTTCTTTACCTAAAACAATAAGGAGGTTGAGTCACTACTTGGGTGGGAAGCCTTCAAGGAAAGAAAGTATGATGCTGTCTCTTCAGGACCATTATGACCATGATGTCTGAGTTACACCTGGTCACTCCTTCATCAGGTCTAGTAACTTGTGCTTGAGCTACAGCATTTAGGAATACGTTCTGGGAGGCATTTTCTAAAATTTCTGTAGTCTGCATTCAGACCACTATTCTTAGACCTCAGAAGAACTTGTAGAGGCATACTGTAGCAATTGAGAACAAGAAAGTAATGAATAACTCGAGTCAAAATGCTAGTTATCTCTAAGTTTCCAGAAAGAAGCTCAGGTAATATTCAAAGCATCTCCTGTATGTGACTAGCATCAATCTTTTGTCCACTTCCTTCATTGTCTGTAAAGGGAGGAACGACGTAGCAGCTTTGGACTGGAGATGGTATGAATCCACCCCTGCTCTCTCAAACTTCATAATTGCTTTCTCAAACTTAGATCCCATAGTAATGAAATTTGGTCCATGCAGGGCACTGCAGTAAATTATCTAAGTACAACCTGTGTGACTTGGGCATACATATCCCACATTTCAGTCCCGCTTGCATGATTGTTTAGGGTGTTTTGCTCTTCCTCCTTGAGAAAGGGGGTAAAGCCATGAAGAATCCACTACACCCATTAACAATCAGCCTTCATAAGGTACTAATCTTGCTGGCACAAACTTGCTCAAGTATCTCCAGCATGGGTTGCCAAATTCCTACTCTGGGTAGATGAATCTCATTACTGCTTTGTCTGATACATTAAAGAGACTTCTGGCATCAGAAATTATCCTTTTCAGCGTTCTCAGACTGCAAGAAAGACTTTTTAATCAGATCAATAAGTTCTTGTTCCCTTATAAAGTAAAATGAGGTAGTCCTGGGATTTCTCCAGCTTTTCAGGACCTGTCGGTATGGCAGTTTGGTAATGTCCTCACCAGTGCTGTATGCAGAGGTTGTACTCTCCTCCTCTGTCCCCACTCTCTGAGCCAGCTTGTTGTACTCAGCGTTCACAACAGGGGGGACAGTCACAGAAATCCCTGAATCCTCTTGGGGTCTCAGCACGGTTTATAGCACTTCTGCAAGCCTGACTTGGCATTTGAGGTACAACAGTGGCTTCATGTGGGCACATCCTAATCTCTCATTTTGTTCTGCTGCCCTCTCCATATATATAATCCCACTCTTTCTCCCCCAGGGCTTTAGCATCCTACAGATTTTTTCAGTGATGATGTTATGGAGGATTTTTTGGATCATTGGTAAGAGAGTTAAGTAGTACTGAGATGATCTCAGAGAGTTTGTGTTAGAAACAGCCCCACCTGATGATAATTGCCTAGCAGAATGATACTAGAGAGCTGTCAGCTGTGCATATATTTATTATGCACTATATTCAACCTACATATTACCATTTTGAGTTCTTTATTCACTCATATTCTTTATATTCTGACAAAAGTATTACATCAACAGAGTTACATTTATCACTTATGTTTAACAATCATATCTCAAAATTCCATGAAATTAACTTTCCATATAACTGTGGTTTCTACCATTATTTTTATTACAATTCTTTCATTCCCTGTGGATTCAATCTTTGATCATCCATTCCTTTTTGGACCAGATAACAGATTTACAGTTACCATTTTCTGTCTAACAATACTGTAGATTCCTAACTTGTTTGGCATTCTCTTGTATTCCATCATCACTTTGAGATTTATTACAAATGTTAGCAGTAGTTGTCCAGAAATATCCATTCTTTATCTCCTTGTTTATCCGTATATGGTTAATACGTTATTAGGGACTATAAGTGCATGTTTATGTATGAGTGTGAGTGTGTGAATATATTTGTATATTCCCTAATAACACATTAAACAATTACTTACTGGTCTTTCTCATGTTCTTAACACTGCTAGTTGTGGATTATTCACTGATGACTTCAGCTTCCCTTATCACTTATCTGCCTTACTTAGTCCTCATTTATATTTGCCATAGTCCCAATTTCCCACTCTTCTTACATTGTGCCTAAGTGTGTGTAAAAACGAAGCCAGTCTGAGATTCATGGGCCCTAAGCTATGAGCTGATGGACGGTTTTTAAAACTTCCCATGAGATTTCACCTCTACTGTCACTTTTTGGTAAGAGCAGAGGTGTTTACTTTGGGGAATTACCTTCTCTTTACCTAAACTTTTCATGCCACTCCACTTGGACAGACTTGTCTTTTACCTTTCCTGTCCTAAGCCATAGTTCAGTGCTCATGTCTCACAGTCAAGGTAGATGGATTAATTCCTTTTTCCTGTGTGCAGTAAGGATATGTGTGCACTTTTTACAATTTTCCACAAAAAATGCTTTGAAAAAATTTCAGACCCCCTCCCAGCCCCTCTCAGCCCATCTTTGTCATTTCACATCTCACCTTTCAAGATCTTTGCAATTATTTATTAATTGCAATACGTTAGCAGTTGCCAGTTCCAAGGAAGTCGAAAGGCTCATTGTCCTAAGCACCTTATGCACATACAGTGAGAGACAGTCCCTGCCCTGCAGCATTTCAAATCTAATCTAAAGAGACAGGAAAAAAGGTGGGTGAAGCGAAGAATTATTAGTATGCCACAATGTTAGCAACTCCTTACCCCAGATCCCTGGCAGCCTTCCAGCCCCCAAAAGGGACATGACTGCAAGTATCTCTTCCCAAGGTCACCAACGAGGCAAGAGCAATGTGGGCTTTGTGGTGGAATGCTTTCCACCCTGATTTTGCCACCAAGGAGGGATTTTGGGGGTTGGGGGGGGGGGGGGGGGGGAATTTGACATATTTGGAGCAGAGCTCTGTCAGTGCAAGGAAGAGGCAGCTCCACACAGCAATGGCAGCATCAGACCTGCCTGCAGCTGCTGGAGTTTCTCCCACTGCCACATCAAAATATCCATATTTCTGCAGCCGGGAAATTCAAGGGAGCTTTCCCCTTCTCCCTGCTGAGATTTGACATGTGTGGACACAGACAAAGAGCAGGGTTTGCTTAGGCAAGACACCAGTGCTGACTCCTGCTATTCTGCTAACTGCTAACTTCATTTTCTACTTACTGCTGCCTCTCATCCTACCTCATTCCTGGCCTCTTTTCTCTTTTTCATTCACCCCTTCATGTCCTGCCTGAATGCAGACAATAAGCTTTCTATGGCTGGAATCAGCTCCTTGACATTTCTCCATAAAGCTCTTAGCACAATGGGAGCCCTAATCTTAGACTCAAGTTCAAGGCATAATAGTCATAATTATCATTATAATAACAATGATGGAAAGATTGAGAGAAACCAAAAAAAAAAAAAAAATCTATTGCTACCAGCAAGGAGAGATTAGCCTGATCCTGGAAAGAGGTGTGCATCAGCAGCTTTATTCACCAGATAGTCTTCTTTCTCCCGTGTGGGATGTCATGGGAGGCTGGGAGCTCCAGTCCTGCTCCATGACTCTGTGATGGAACACGTACTAGGGGCTGTATGAACAATTAGGTGCAGTTACAAAGAGGTGCAGGAAGCCACTTTACCTAAATGCAGGTGCATGAAAGCAGGGGAACGGACTGCAGGCATCCGGCCAGGTTCATCTGCAGAGGGTGGCCTAGACTTCATGCAGAGAGAGGTCAGTCTTTGGCCACTTGCAGGGTACGTAGCACGGGGTTAACAGCCAACGTGGGCATGTAAGGCTTTCTCCCTCTCCCTTGTTTCTTCTGAGCACACCAGATAAATAGCTCGAGGTGAAGGCCTGCACATTCTTTATGAAGCAAAACGTGCTGTCGGTGTAAGGAGGCGAATCTGTGGCCCGGGGCACCATGTGCAATGTAATGTGTCTCGAGTCCCTTGCACGGGCTTGTTTGAAATATGTGTCAATAACACCAGAAGCAGCAGCAGCTTGCTGCTCAGAGAGCAAAAGGAGGTTGGCGTTGCAGGGAGCTGAGGGGAAAGCAGCATCGGGGTGGGGGGAGGTAGGTCCCCCATCCTGCCCTGCCAGCCACCTTAAACCCTGCAATCTTCCCCTCCCTCCCTGCCACCAAATCCTGCTCTAGTTGGTGAGATCACCCTCACCACCCAGCAGAAGCACTTCCAGGAGAGATCCAGCATGCTTGCTTGCAAACTGATTTTCAGCAGAAGGAATAAGTATCTCTTGCAAAGAGTGGGTGAAACCTCTAATTACTATTTTTAAGGAAGCAGACCAAACCCATATTAAAAATTACAGGAGTTGGGGAGACAGAGTGCTTTCCCTTTCTTGCCTCCTATTCTAGGCAAAGTACACATCTGATCCATTTCAGAGGAGTCACATTAGCACCTGCAGAACCCATGTATAGATAGACATATTCCTCTTCCACAAGCATCTACACCGCAGTCCATAATTGCCACCCCTGCCGCAAGCAGCTAGCTTCAGCAGCACTAGCAGCTCTTACCAGGGCAGGTGGTTAGCCACTGGAGCACATCGCCAGGGGACATGGTAGATTCCACATCTCTGGATATCTTTGAGTCAAGGCCGGGTACCCTACTAGAGGAGGTGACTCAGCTGAACAAAAGTTCCTGGGTTTGCTGGGGGTGAATCTGGTGCCTGAAAAGCGATGGCCAGTGGTATAGAAGAGAAGAGCAAATGTGTGGTCTAGCCTGGAAAGTAGATAAATTGGTGAGTCAGTAAGATGACTGGGCTGTTGAAGTGAAACTTGTGAGAAAGAGCCTGTTTGGTTTTTTTGTTTGTTTTTTTTTTTCTTTTTTTTTGATTGTTTGCTTTGTTATTTCTTTCTTTAAGAATTTCTGAAGAGATTCTAGACCTTTGGGATTGTCTCTCACCAGTTTCCCTCTACTGGTTCAGGAAGACTGTCTTGCATGGTAACCAGTGAAGGGAATGGTCCTGAACCTTCAAAATTCCAAGTCTCAGTGAGAGTCCTGTCTTGGACTGCAGTGGGAATCGCTGTCTTTGGATGCCTGTTCCTGTATTTATTACACTTCCCACAGAGGGGCCTCCTACCCCTCTGGAAACCCGCTTCCCCTCTCAGCAAGTCTCTGGATCACCTCCAGAACCAGGTCTTTGCTCAGCCCAAGGGTTTGGTTGTGGGTGAATACAAACCCCCTGTTTATGACTTGACCACATTACCCTGAATTCAAGGTGGCATTCACCTCAGTAAATACCCACAGTGTCAGTAATTCACGTCTAAGCTCCAACTCTTACAGCCAGCGGAGTCCAGCACATGACTTCAGCTTGAAACAAACATCCAAAGTAGGACAGATGACTCGTGTCCTAATTATGCCCTTTTCTCTATGTGCGGGAAACATAGGTTGGTAGTTCAGGCCTCTACTGTAGACTTCTCCATGGCACTGAGGTGAACCCCACGCAGCTTAGTGATCCACATCAAGGCACTCTGGTTTGCCATAGGCTCCTGGCAGTGCCCAAGGTAGCTACCATCCATGTCCTACAGAAGAACACCCCTGCCCTTTGGTGGCACCAGGCTGTGGTACCTGGGAGGCAGGTAGGATCCCCATGGGTAGCTGGAAGGGCATGAGATGTCCATGTGCAGTCATCCAAACTGACCCTCCCACATCTTGAAGTGTCTCCCCTGGTTTTGGACATTTAATCCACCTTGTTCTGAGCTTCTGATTTCCAAACATCATTAATATTAGAAGGAAAATATATATATATGTATATGTATATATATGTATATATATATGTAAGAAAGATCTCCTTGGGGACAGTCAATGTTTCTGGCAATGCTTGGGTGCACTAGAAGAGAGATTTTTAAATCATGCCTTCATGGACAGGGATGTGTCAATAGGTGTGTCTCTGCGTGGGTACAGAAAGGGAAGGGAACAGAAGGCAGAAACGTCTGATGGTGGCATCAAGGATGTTTATGTGCTTATGTTCATGGTTTTGCTCCCATTGCTGTGTTCATCCTTGCAGTCCAACAGTAAAGGAAGAGGCTGTTCCTTCCAAAAAAAAAATTTTCTCTTTGCCCTCCGAATTAGTTACAAATCGGCTAATGTCCTGTAGCTGAAGTGCGTAGAAACCCTTAAAACCCAGGCATCTTTGTGCTGTCAAATCTCCAGACATTCCTGTATAATGTAGTATAGCTGCTCCCTTCTTATTCCTGCTAAGCTCTGGCCCTCAGTGATAATGAGTTCCGTTAATTAATTGAGCATAGTACACAATACATCATAGCAAATAGTAAAACCCTGAGTTGTGCAGGGCCTTTTAAGGTAATAGTTGTAACATCTGTGTATCTCTTAATATGTTACTCTTGTAAAAATCTTTGAAAACTGAACTTTTTATTTTCCAAGCAACATGGACAGTTGGACATTTCTTTATTTCTTAACCAAAATGAGTTACTACAATTCTGAGTGATTTGTTCAACTAAATATTTCAGGCCAGTCAAAACACCTCCTTTAGATTTCTACTTTTCAATGTTCTAATGCATGCAGGATGACAGTAAATAATTATAAGGCTAGAAGCTGAAAATGCACTGTAGAAAATGCAAAGAATAAGCTACTTGTACTGCAACAAAACATTTAATGTTTTAAAAGTTAAACATAAAACCTTAAAGAAATAGATATTTTAACTTTACCTTTCCTAGGAAAAAAAATCAGGTGTAAGATTGTTCCAATGGGAAGGAAAAAAACCAACCATGGTGCAGGTTTAGTGTTCTGTGCATCACAGAAGAAAATTGCAAATGCACACAGAAAGCTTTAGGGGATTTAGACTTTTGAGGATTTGGGCACAATCTCATCCAGAGCTTCAACTTTCAATTCAGTGCTAACAGAAAAGAAATGGAAGGAAATATTCCTGCACACTTTCTGTCTCTGTCCCTTCTACAGAAGGCACCATCTGATTTTTAGGCTCTGCTCCATGAGCATGGGACTGCCAGAACGTGGAGGAATGAGCAGTCTTGTTCGTTGCTCCTGAAGCTCTTTGACAAGACAGAACTGCTTCTGTTGCATGGAGGAGAGCAACAAGCTCCTGCTTTATGGTCCCTGAGGCTCCTCAGACCTGGTCAATGTCCACAGGTTCAACACGAGATCTGTGGGTCGATTTGATTTTCCCCAGTGCAGCTTCCTTCCCACAGCTTCCCATTGTCACTGTTCAGATCTCCTGTGAAACCTAATTAATAGCATTGCATAATCCCCCAGCAACATCACTGCTTCGGTTCTGCAGGTAACGAGGAGAAATCCAAGCTGGAAGGAATCCATCTGCTAAGCTGAGTGACCCTGCAGCTTTATTATTATTATTACGAAGAGGAGGGCTCATCTCTGGTTTCTAAAGTAAACATAGGAGGTATCTTGGCAGGGGAACATGCAGCAGAGAGCTGGGATTGCTTTCCCAAATTCTTGGCTGCTTCCCTCACTGCATGTCAAAGCTGGTATCTTTGCCTAATAGTGATCGCCCCTCCGCGAGCTGATCACTATCTGGCAGCCTGTCTGTATTGCCCCAGCCACTTTCCGAAAGAAATCATTATGGCAGTGGTGCTGTGCAGAGGTCTGCAGATGTGCTCCTGGCCGATGCCTCCCTGTGAGAGTCCTTCTGCAGGAGGCTCCTGACCCCAAGCACTGAGGGGGAATTTTCCCTTTATCAGACAGGGAAAATGAGCCCACTGCTATGGTCATTGCTTGTCACCCAGCATTTGATTTCACCCTCCCAGTCAGAGATTTTGGGTTAGTTTCTCCCCTATCCACTTTCTCGCCTCTAAATCCTGCCCATCCTACACGCTTCCTCTCTCACCTGAGTTTCTTCCCCATTCATTCATCAGCCTGACCGCTGCCAGCCTTCTTTCAGCCAGGCACTGAGTCACAAGTCCTGCTGGGAATTGACTAGGATGGAGAACAGTTATGTTTTTCTGAGTAATATCATGGCACCGTGTCTGCCGAGTCACTTGGAGAAGCTCTTTGAACTGTGGCTCCTGGTGTGTGAACACCAAACACCAGCAAGTTTGGGAAGAAAGCTCAGCCCTCTGTGCCCAGATGTATTACAGAGAACCAGGCCAGGTCGGTTGCTTAGTCACTCAACAGATTGGAAGAGCTTTTCATTCAAATCACCCTTTTTTGACTGATAGATTTGGAGGCCCTTGGAGAGAGAGGCCTCCTTCTTAAGGGTCCAAGGAAGATGGCCAAGAAAAGCAAGCTATTTATGACTAGGTTCACATTGCATATACACAGGGCTTTCCATCTCAGAAAAGATTATAAAACTTTGGTTTAATGTTGGGCTGTTGGCATCAACATAGACAGTTTGGGTGCTTTGTTTACCAGACCAAGAAAATTAAGATGCCTTATGACTGAAATGTCCCTGCCTGTTCCATTCACATCTGAATAAATTTGGGAAAATGAAGGTGATCCAGTACACTCATTTCAGCAGACAAGTTTTATCCACAAGCAGTGGTAGAAGTCAGTTCTGCAAAGTGAACAAAATCCTTCTCTTCTTTCTCTGCATGAGGTTTTATTACTCTTGCTATTCTTTCTGTTGCCAGAGAAGATCTTTGAGAGAGAATTTTTCTCTCTCAAAGTATATACAAATGCCAGGACATACACTGGCATTTTTCCTGTACCTTTGAGCGACTCATCAGTCTGTGCCTCCCTAATTTTACTGAGATCTAGCTGAAACATGTCAAAGAGCCATGAGGATTTTTTCCAATGCAAAATAGTTTCTTTGCAAAAAAAAATAAATAATAATAAATAATCAGAGGCTATGTTTCATGGCTAGAAATTCTGGAGTCTTGCAAGAGTTGAGTTGAGCTCTAAACCAGGGTTGACCTTCCCTTAGATTGGGGTGCTTGTCATGGCCTTCATGGTGTAGATTCTCTGTTATCTAACAATGGATTGTCTTTTGCTGCAGCCTTTTGAATATAGAGTTAAGGAAAATTCAGGTCTCTGCTTTCTGGTGTTTTCCATTTTGTCCTAAAAAGACAAATACAGACCTGGAAAGCTGCAATGTATTTTTTTGAGGAAAGAAGTGTCCAGCTCTCATGGCCCTTTCCCATGTATGTTTGGACCAAGATCCAGATCAGTATTCTCCTTAGTCCTAATTCTATCCTGTGTACAGAAATGGCCCTCAAAGAGAGTGTAAAGTGCACTCACACCTATGTTGTGACCTTGGAACTGCTGATTTCTGTATTGATCAGTTGTTGAGCTTGTCATTATTAGAGGTATTGAATGAAATGAGTCTCGTGACATTTTAGACCAAAGGAGGAACAGATTCTGTGATGAGTCCATCATGAACAGATGATAAGGAAGAGAAAGGAAGCACAACAAAAATTTATTGTGAAGTAGTTGTATGGAATTTTGATGGTTAGTACAACAAGACTAGCATCTAGATCTTTTCCAACAGAAATCAAAATATTTCGTTTAGTTTTAAGTTTTTGAGTATTTTAAAAGAAACATAAGAGCTTTTTACACGAAGTACAACTGTATGCAAACAAAACCCTATAAAAATGTTTTTAGAGAAGATCAGGAAAATGTAACTTCCTGAGCGCTTAGCAAATGTGACAAACTACATAGATGTGCTCAGAAGATTTCAGGGTTGTATTTTAAGTACATATGTTTTTATTGGGAAATGGATTCATTAAAAGAAAAAAAAAGAAAAAAAAAAAAAAAAAAAAAGAAAAAAGAAAAAAAAAGCACCCGGTTCTAACTGGCAGTCTCAGCAGAGTAGGTAAACTAGTCCAGGAGAGCCAGTCTTCTGCTCTTCCTCAGAACTTGGACACAGTGACTAGAAGTGACTATAAGAAGTGTCGAAATTCCTGATGCAACTGGGGCTCTTCTGTGGGTCTAAAAAGGAAGCAGTCCCTGAAATTGCTCAATCAAAACCTCTAATTTAGTATCGATAATTAAAGAAAAAAAAAAAAAAAGCACACTCAAGTGTAACAGAAAGTCCCTTACTCTATGCCTTGGTGCAGTAAAAGTGCTTAAATGTGTGCTCAGTTTTAAATATATGCTTAAATCCCATTGATTACAGTGTTAACTTGAAGCACAGACTAAAGTGCTTTTCTAAATCAAGGCTTCCTGGCATTTTCCTTAGCAGTATTTTATGACCAGAACAAAAAGTAGCTGTAGGATTCATTAGAGGAAGAAGGGAAAAGAGAAAAAAAAAAAAAAAAGAGAGAGAGAGAGAGAAAGAGAGGGAGAGTGCAAAAGGAAGGAAAAACAAAGAGGAGGAAACTTTATGGCTCCGTAAACAGCTGTAAGCAATGTCTCTGGTCGGGTCAGACCGGTCTGAGTTGACAAGGCAGTGTCTCCAATTATATAGCATGCTGTAGCCTGTAAAAATGAAATCAATTTGTTATTTTTCTGGGAGAACATTATAGCGTGAGTTCACACATTTGGTGAGCCTGATGACTCAGTTAAACCCAAAGAAGGAACTCGCAGACGTGTGCGTGTGTGCGCGCGCACAACTGGGCGAGGGTATGTGCGTGTGTGTTCAGCGTGGCCAAATGCATATTCAAAAGGCATCCTTGGAGGAAAGGGTGAGAAATAAAAGTAACTCGGTGTATTAGAAAAGTGGATAGGACAGCAAAAATTGTGTTGTTCATATAGGGTTACCTAAACACCAGAATGACAGAGCTTTCCATCCACGGTTCTCATTTCAAAATTGGCTTCATCACTAAGGAGTTTCAGGATAAAATTCCCCCAAGCACTTAAGCACTTAAGCAATTTAGAAGTCCAAATCCAATCTTCACAAGCATCTGAGGTCTTTGAGCCCAGTCCTCCAAGGTATTTAGCACTGACATAGCCCAGAACAGACCTCAATTCAGGGGGATGAGCATTAATGAGAGGTTTGAAACCACAACATATAATTTATATTGTTGATCATTTAAAAAAGGTTCAAGTTAGGATGCTTTGGGGGAGGGGGGGAACTCGGAGGGATGACTAGCCACACTTCTAATTACTATTGAAATTCATAGTAGGAGTCTAAATTTCCTTAAATACTGTAGGCATTTTTCAAGTATTTGCCTAATATGTTGCCTTCTCTCTTCCCTCCATTACTCTAATTTAGCACACCTGACCCAGAAAATCTGGTCTTTTTTTCATGTAAAACTTTATCCCAGTGCCCAGGATATATCAGTGTTACGCTGGGTAGAAATAGGCAGGTTCTCTTTCAGGCCAGCCAGTCATTGCATCGCAAACAGACACGCATACATACTTTCCATTTGTCATGAAACCCTGATAGGGTTTAGGCTGGGAGAAGTCTAGAAGTAAGGCAGCAAAGGTGTTTACATGAAACTTTAAATTACTCTTCTTTCATTTGCAAGTAACTGTTGTTCCTCATCCCAGGTAAATTTATCCATCAGCAATATCATTAGATGAGTTCATTGTAACCACGAGATTTACAGCTCTCATAAACTGCAGTGTAGGTGGCAGATTAAAATGTTAAGGCTTATACATCTCTAATACCCTGCACTGCAATCCTGGCAAATCTTCTGAGATAAATGGAGCTGGATGGAGGTAGATCTCAACAGGGAGACCTCCAGGGAGGAGCCCCAAATGTGGGATGTGTTGTGGAACCAATATCAGGGTCCCCATGTCCTGGAGCCAGGCCTGAAAACATGGTTTGAGGGGCCATTATTCTTCTGGATGGGTTGTTTTTCAGATGACATGTACAACAGAGGAGTTAATTGCCTAGGGTAATTAAAGAGTTCCTGAGACTTTTTGCAAGGAACTGGGTTGTTAATACTCGTATTCTCTCCTGTTCTCTTCTATTCTCTAGATCCTAAGGGAAGACAAAGTCAAAGAAACATCTCTTGCACTCAGAGTGGAAGGTGCTGAGTGTTGTGGTGTGCCTTAGTTCCTGTGGGAATTTACTGTCCTGGCCAAACCTCAACTCAGATAATTACACACAGCTTTCTTAGTATCCACTTGAAGTTGCCATTGAGTCTGCTATTTTCCAGTTCCAGACCCAAACTGTTGCTGCACGTTATAAATAAGTTGTTGTGTTCCACATTAGAGATAGCTGCCATCTATCACTCAGCAAAGACTTGGTGTCCTCTTAACAGCCTTCCAGGCATTTCTGAGGTTCAGCAAAAATGGGTGAGATTCCTGGTCTCTAACTTTATCTTGCTAAAAACAAGGTGTCTAGTTTATGCTCATCACCCAAGCTTTTCCACAGCCAGTCCTGCCTCCTAGGCATCTCCAGTGATTCAGCCCACCTATCTGAGGTACCTATCTTAGGATGGGCTGAATTGCCCTCTGGAGGTGCTGATCTTGCTCTATGGACTCTAGGAGACAGCTAACTTGGCCGAGATGCCTAACTTTTAAATGGTCAAAGTCGGGTGAGATGAGTCCCACGCTTCAAGATCCTCTGATGAAAGGTGCAAGAGAAATACAATGCTGCATCATCATCACCATCATTATTATTAATGCAGGGTAAGGGTGAGGGAATTATTCATGGGAGAAAAGTTACCTCCATGCCTGCGTGTTTGCAGGATCAGACCCAGCTGTACAATTATGTACATACTTTCAGGGCTAGAACTGGAAAAAAAAAATAATAAAATAAATATAGCTCTTGTGCTCTATTTAAGGATGAAAGAAGAGGTATAGTAACAACAGAAGTGAAAAAAACAGTTAATCCAGTAGTTTTCAGTCTTTTTCTTTCCAGACTGGAAAAAAATAAAAAATAAGAATATGGAAGGATAGACACGTGCACAGTGAATTTTAGCTGTCTAACAGCTGGCTTAGGTTTCTTAGATCTTTCTGTGGACCTCTTAGGAATACTCTGTCAATATAAAGGTGCTCAGAGACCAGAAGGTGAAGACACCACTGAAATCAATGTTGCAGACATTCATAAATTTCTTTATTCATCTATGTCAAGGTGGTTTTCAAATTTGAAAATTTTAACCAAACATTTTAAAATAACGAAAATTAAATTTTTCATTATAATTCACATTTTTAATTGCTTGGGTCCAGAACTGTGTTCTTGCCTAGAAGAAAGTCCATCCAGGAGGGAAATCCATCCAGGATGGAAATTAGCTAACAGAATTATTTCTTTTCCCATTTAAAATGATGAGGTTTGGCATCCTCCCTTCCTTGCTTTCCTATAAAATTTCTCCAGGCTTCATTTTCATTTTCTTAGAAAACTAGAATATTGATGGCTTAGTGTGAAAATATCTTAATTTTTAAGCAGATCTCTTAATTTTTTCTGTTTGTATGTGCACATGACCTTTGAGCTGGTGACTCACATCTCCAGAAGTGTTTTGCGGGAATTGGTGTATGCATTAGGAGTGGAAAAAAAGACATAGTAGGCTCAGCTACACCTCCTACACCTGGTCCCTGTCTCTGGTTGAGATGCTCTGGTGTATCCAACCCAGCTTCCAGCCACGCATATTGGAGGGCACTAGAGCTCTTCTGTCATGCTTGCCAGCCCTCTGTGGCATCCTGGGTTTGTGAGATCTGAATCAAGGCTGACTTACAGATCCTACCCCATGACTCTCTTGAATATTTGTGTGCCATTGGCCTTTCATTGGCAGTATTTTTTGGAAACTTCACAGCCTCCTAGTATCTCAGTCCTCAAAAATGCTTGAAGGCATATTCAGATGCATTAAGTTCGAGTTTCTCAGCCTTAGCAACATGTGGGGGATTATGGTTAGGGCACCACTGTGGGCCTAATTCTGATGCTGTAGGATGGAGTAAGGGCTGTGCCCAATCACCACCTGCAAGCAGATTTTCTGTGAGCCCTTCTTGCTTAGTACCAAATGTGAGACAACGTGCTGGGTTTTCTTTATAGCTTAACAGGACCTATGAATACCTCTCCCACCACCTTCTTCATTTCAATCTTTTAGCCTCATGATGCTGAGTGCATTGCAAATATTCATTGTTTTAAATAGAAAGCTTTGTACAACCTTTCCCCTTCTTCCCGGTGTGGCTGAGATTCACCTCCAAATCATTAGATGTGGTGCCATGGGGTGTTAGCAAAAATGAGGGAGAAAGGAAAAGAGGCTGAGGTGAATCTCTGGAAATCTGAATGGATTATGAGAAAGGATTTGGAGGAGGCATGACCTCCTGCTGTTAGGAGAGCCCATACAAAGGGAGCAGGGTGGAAGAAAACCTATGGCATCTGCAAGTGAACATAAATCCCTGCTAGTATAAGGCGATGGACATTTTTTATATAATTTCTGCACCGGGACTGGCTGCCACCTGGGATCTGTGTAAGACAAAAGGAGCAGTGTCATTGCTGGTGCTCAGTTCTCAGTATTCAGGGGGAGTTAAGTGCTCTCTGGATCTTACGTTGGGTCACTGCACAGACATTACACTCTTGCTGTACAGCATTAATAAACACAGTTATTTTACCTATGACGGGAACCCCAGAAGGACCTCCACTAAGGAAGCTCTCAGCAGCACTTGGAGCCAGCAAAAGGCCTCTCCAAGGTGAATAGCAAAACAGAGCTCCTATAGAATTCAAGAATAACAGAATTCAGGAAGAGGCAAGTAAATGTACGTGCCTCTACATGCTGCAACTGATGTTTCAAGGACTTTTGACAGCCAATACTGAGAAGGTAGTGACCTTGAAAACTCGGTAAAGTGGTGCTGTACAGCAAGGTCATCCAGAACTGAAGCCTTCTCCTTTTTCCTGAAGAACCTATGAGAATATATTTCCTGCATATTTCTTCCTCATAAACTGGCTGGGGTGTCCATTCCAAGAGGGAGGGTACATGTAATTTATTAAGAAGGTGCCTGGGTACTTATCTACAACCGCTCTGCTGAAGGAGCAGATAGATTGAGATAAGGGAAATGAAGAGCTCTCTAGGTGTGTTGGCAAAGAAAAATGCTCACTGAAGGTTGAATTAAACACTTCAGGGCATGCAAAGCTTAAAGATAAGCGAAGAACTTTGGCTGTGGACATACAGAATAGTGTTTTCATGGCTCCTCCTGAGCTAATGGCAAGAGAAAGCAAATTGGTTTGAAAAAAAATGTCTCTGACCCTTTCCCTTGGGTCAAACTTAAGCAGGTCCTGTTCTGGGGATGAGCTTTTTTCTAAAACTGGGTGCTTCATGAATTCTTCAGTAATAAAAAAAAAACGGGTCAGTGTCAATGCATTCAGAAAGCGTTGGTGCTTAAGAAATTTGATGATAACTGGTTAGACCACAATATTCACCACTTGGCCCATTTCTTGACATGGCATTTTCAAAATAACCACCACGTGGAAAACAGTTCAGAAGCAAATCGCAGGAGAGTGGAAAATGCAAAAGACAGATTTGATCATTGGAAACAATGAGAAGAATCAACAATGAGAGCTACCAGAATGTTGAGTAACACTGAAATGAGATTCTGATCTTCATAGGCTTTCCCAGTCTTTTCTAAAAGTTTTAGTTGTGGGGTTTTTTTGTTGGTTTTTTTTTTTGTTTGTTTGTTTGTTTGACGGTTTTGGTGGTGGTGGTGGTGGATTTTTTGTTTGTTTCTTTGTTTGGGGTGGGTGGAGTGGAAAGTTCATAAGGTCCATATCTCATGATCAATAAAAATGACAGGAAGCTGAAAGAATGTAGCTCTCCTAACAAAGAACTGACCATAGAGAGGGAGAAAGTGTTTACATCTGGATGCTGGTAGCAAAGTAGAGACCAAAAGGGGGTGCTCCGATTGATGTTATCATACTCCAGAGTCCGCAAGTGAGCTAGGACGAGGACTATACTTAGCTGTGCAGAGACACTGCACATGGAGGGATGTTGAGATTCCACCCTGTATCTTCAGCTGGAAATGAAGTGACTACACACTCCTCCATGAAATGCCAAATTTACATTTCACTGTCTCAGTGCCTGATGACGCCTTGAGAACAAGACTCTTGCTAGAGATTGTCTTTTGCAGATTAAACTTTCCAGACTGTAACACAGATCAAAGCAAGGTGTGACTGTTTCCCTACTGTATTGAGAAGGGAGCAGTGTGAAAAGCAATTAAAAGTATTTCTACATGTTTTTATTTTTTTTAATCTTAGATGATCTTCCCAGCAACGGAAACGAATAGTTGAGGGCACCAACCTATAAACTCCTCTTCCTGTAACTGGTGTTTTCACTGTACCACTGCAGTAACTTCCCAAAAATGTAGAGAGAGGAATGAGTTTGGATGTTCACATAAATTTAAGTTTAGTTGGAAACCTAACGTTTCATCCAGGTCCTTTTGAAATAGCTGAAGAATGTCCTCCTGGCTTCACAACATGACATATGGAGCCAACAACAGGTTGATTCTATCTCAGTGGATATATTGTCTTTGTTAAGAACTGAATGAGGCACTTACAAAAGCTTTGGGAAGGTTATTGGTGACTTTGGTTGATGTGGGAACAAGCTTTATAGATATTTTAACCAAAGTTAACCTTAGGCACTGGAAGCAGCCATCCTAGACTCTCCATAGTAAGTGGAGGAATTACTCTCTCGAAGATGAATCAGAGCAACTAAGCTTATGCTCTTCTCTGGAGGCTGGAAGCTTCAGTGAAAACATCTGTTTCTCCCCAGTGTTTATAGAGATAAGGAGCATGTATCTTTTGAGTTTAAAGTGTCTAAATTTAGCTTCTGGATATACTTCATCTCACATGTGTTTGGGGACTGAATGGGGTTTGATTTGGAGATGTAGCACTCTAAAACTCCATATGCTCAACAAGGCTACAGAGGGAACACACCAACCAAATCCTATGAAGCCTGAAACAATGTTTTAGAAGGTGTCTTTAGTCCAGGAACTATGATCCAGTGTTTCGTATGTAGCTTAACAGTGAAATGAAAATGTACACAGCAAAGTCACAGTGAAAACATCTGACATGGGCTCCACTTCACTGGTGTTTTTTAGGCCACTAGTTGTTCCCTGAATTAATCAAAAGCTCAAGAAAATCTCCATCAAGCCACAAAGATAGGGAAAACTAGTTAGCTTGGTCCTTTCCTTGGTCTGCTCTTGAGCACTCCTGCAGGAACATGTCTTCGTCCTACAGCTTAGCTCTTTGCATGGACTTCAACACAGCTCTTAGCTTTCCTGGGCTGGACTTTTTCAAGGAACTTAGCCATCCCATATGTTAGCTATCATGAGTCATCTGGAGACTCTTACAGTGCAGACATATCCCACTCAGCCAGTCACCCAGGGTGTCTTGATAGTCTAGTCAACACAGTCAATGTGTTGGCAAGGCCATGATTCACCTCATCCTAAGCAGACATCTAAAATGGGGCAGATGAATTGTGCCCTAGAAGTGCCGGTTTCCCTCCACTAACTGATTACTAAAGCAGCCCGGGGTGTGTAGATCAGATGGAGATGTCCATGCTGAGACATAAGAAGGCAGGTGAGATGAACACAATTCCTAGTCCATGTAAGCTGCCTTCCTTACCCTTTTAACTTGCTGGAAAAAGACAGGCACTTCTGGATGGCAGTTCATACTTGTCTCATACTCCAGTCCTGGGGTAGGAAGAACTGTCAATGCTAGGTGAGATTAATCTTCTGCTAATAATGCAGCTGAGGTGGAAAGAGGCACCTAAATTTAGGAAATCGGTTGAAAATCCTTTACTTTCTCAGGCAACTCCTGCCTTGTCCATCTAAATTTAATTTACTCGGCAATGTCTTGGAGGCCTCCATCTTGGCCAGGCTGATTATCTTAGTGCCAGAGTCTTACCTAGGGAAATCTTGGATTGAGAAATGAATGTCATGACAGAGGGATATCTCACCTGCCTGGAAAGGACAAATTTCTGAAGCATAGTCTATTCACACTTGGCAAAGTTGCTGAGTTGAGCCTAAAATGCCTTGGTACCTGACAATCTAAATGTCCACTTCCTTTTCACCTCTATCTTCTCTTGACTGGGTACCCACCAGGATGGCATCTTACTGACTGCAAATACTCTTCTCCCGTATAAAGGACAGACAATGTCAAACAATTTTTATCCAAGTCTGGAAAAGCTATAATGTCAAACTAATTTTCTTGTGAACCCCCCAAAACGAAATATTTTTGTAATATTTTATTTTATTTATTTTATTTTATTTATTTTATTTAGAGCAACAGAGAGTGGAGACATATTCCCTGTCTGCCTGTTGATAATACAAACACACCAGGCTGTTCCCAAATGAAAACCACATAGCAAAAATGAATGTAAACAGAAATACACACTGCCCAGGCAGGTTTCTGTTTGTCATTAATTCCAAGCAGAAAAGTCAATCAAGAGATTTAATTAGAAGAAAAGGAAATTATACTGTAAAAATCCCTTCACTTTTAGTAATCAAGGTTATTATTAGAAGCACCAGTAAAAACACTTTAAAAATCTATCTAATTAGCTACATATCTGCTGATCTCTCTGCATAGCTGACTTGTTTGTCTCGAAGGCTTCAACCAACAAAATGGTTCATGGACACTCCTTTCAGCAGGCTTCCATTTGGCTCAGCACAGAAGCTGCACTCAAGCTGTTGTTGTGGTTGTTGTTTTCAATTTTCATTTTAATCTCCACATTTTAACCAAAACAATTCACAGACTGATGGTCAAAGTAGGATCTCCATATCCTTGTGTCAGTACAGCAAAGCTGGCATTGTTTTGTGAAAATACAACCCTGCTTTTGAAGTTTCCCGGATTAAAATTGGTGCGAGAGTAAAGTGAAAATCTGCTAAACTAATATCCAGAAAGACACTGGCAGTTATTTTAATAATTTATTTGTTAAACACTTCAAACTGATTAGAAAGCCCCACCATAAATCTTTGCAAAGCACATGCCCAAATGAAGCAGGTGTTACTGGAAATACTTTATTAAGGAGTACAAAATCTTTCCCAGACCATATTTTTAGGGAGGTTACCAATACGCCAGCCATGGCACCAAACTTGCACGCACACTTGTATGAATGTCTCTACTGACATGAGCCCCTTTTTTCACACGGGGGAATAACATTGATATTGGACCCTTATTAAGCCATGGGAGTGTTTTTTTCTCAGCTTACCTTCATTCCATTGGGTCTACATTTCCATTCCCATCTCTCTACAGCACAGGAAATTTAGCTCCTTATGAAAGTGTCATGGTGTAGTGAGTTTATGTAGCGCTCCCATGGCATTTAGCTCAGAGTCAGGTTTTTAAAGTTTTCGTGGTCCAATCTGCTCAAATTTTTACATTCAGTTTCAGTGCACACAAGCTACCTGATAAGGTTCAAACATACAGGGCACACTGATGAACTGTGTGATCATCAGTTTTTCGTGTTTCCCTTCCAAAGACCTGGAGCGTGGTATCTTCTACAGTTTGTGTTATTACCTTGTGTAGCTCTGAAAGTGCTTTTGACTCTCTAATCCCTGGGCTTCTGCAGCTGCCCAAATTTCCTGTAAAACCCACCTGCTGTTGTACATGTACATGTGGCTCTCAAAGAAAGAAAAATGGTTTGATCTGCTGGTTGCAAAAGAAACTAACTGTATGAGATGAGAATCTCTGGGAAGAAGCTCAATGATAACTTTGACAGGATGAAGGAATGGGAAGGAAGATAAGAAAGGTAGAGTTTCTTGCCCTGTTGGACCTATAGAGAACCTCAGCAGAGAGATTATGTTGTTTTGGAGAGAAGACAGTGGAAAGGACGTCTTCAGGAGAGGGGAATGCACAGAGGAACTGAAAATATTGGTTTTCTCTTCCCATTCTTGGATTCAGGTAAAAAGGTGAAAGCCAGTCTGACAGCATCTCTTTTTCCTTGTGCTTTTTCCAGGTCCTTGGCAATTGGTCACCAGTATTCCTCCCTGGGGACTCAGCCCATCCTCTGCGGGAGCATCCCAGGACTGGTCCCCAAGCAGCTACGCTTCTGTCGGAACTATGTGGAGATCATGCCCAGCGTAGCAGAAGGGGTGAAGATTGGGATCCAGGAGTGCCAGCACCAATTTCGAGGGAGGAGGTGGAACTGCACAACTGTCAATGACAGCCTAGCCATCTTTGGGCCCGTGCTAGATAAAGGTGAGCCCGGTGCTATGGGTTTTGTGACAGCAGTGTCCATGGTGGAGTAGCAGCAAAAATTTTGAGAAACCTGCTGCGAACTTGTTTACGTGTGATCAATTTCCATGTAAAACACATGCCCAAATGCCTGTCCTTTTCTGACCCCATGGCACTTCATGCCACTTTCTCATCTCTCCCAGTGATTGCAGAGGGGAAATGATGGGCTGCATGGCAGCGTCTGAATGCAGTCCCTTTGGGGATGGTTCCTAGGGGTGTGACTTATCAGACACCTTCAGTGTTGGTGCTGTAATGGGATACAATGAAGTTCAAAGGCCTGCAGAAATCTTACTGCTAATGGTTCTGCTTTCATTGGTTTTGAACATGGCAAATTAAGACAGTACAGTAATTCAGGCAGCTAATTCTGACCCAGCTCCCCCTGATATAAGCTCCAGCTGATGTAAGTGGGAACTATTAGAAATATTTTATCCTAACTTGCTGAATTGCTGGGTCAGGCTCTGTCTTTCCCTTGAGCACAAAGGGGTTTGTCCACGAGGCAGACTTGCTTTGCATTTGGGTCCTGCTGAGATGGTAAATCCAGTTGCCCTGTGCAGAGCTACAGAGGAATAGGAGAGCACCAGAAGAGGAATGGAAAACCTTCCCCCTTTTTTTTTTTTTTCCCATTTTCCTCTCTTCTCTTGGTTTAGCAAAAGGGAAACAGTTATATATTCCTGATAGTCTGGCAGTTGGAATTACTTTCTCTGGAATAACAGGCAGCACTATTTGATCTTGTATAAGGAGAGGAGGGAGCATCCGGGATATGTTTCAGGGAACCCTTCTGATCCAGTGTATGTAGCTCTTCATCTCAGGGTACGTCCTTCCAGGATTCGCTGTCAGGAAAGAGGGGATTTTACAGGCTTTCATTTGTTTTTCCCCTGCTGTGTGACTCAGAAGAGGCTCGGGCATTTCTTCCTGCGTGGATTTTTAAAAATACGCCAGAGAGCATGGCGGCAGCCAGCAGAGAACAAAGCCTTGATTTGTATCATGGCGGGGCCTCCACCAGCCAGAACAGGCATCTCACACGCACCCAGCAGAGGTGATTTCAGCCCTGGGTGGGTACCGTTACCCCGCTAGGAGCTGAGGCTCCGCGCTTATGCTGGTGTCACCATCAGGGTTTATCAGGGAGAGATCATCCCAAAACAATTACGCCTGTAAGAGCCGCAGTGTGCTGCACTTACAGCCATATCAAGGTGTCATATCACAATGTTTGGCATGTAATTAAAGTACCTATTGTGGGTGCATCACTCCCGGGTGACTATAGCGTTTGAATTAGGCCAGCACAGCAAAACATTTTTCCCATCGGCAACTTGCCCAAGGTAACTCGCCCAAGAGCGTCCACTGGGCGCAGGGAGTAAGTGAACCAGATAAATCAATGCCTTTGCTTTGTCACAAGGCTGGATCTCCTCAAGGACACGTGGATCTCCTCGCACTACAGAAGCTCTTGGATTAGATACTTGGTGTCTCCTGTAGCAATGACAGCAGGAGGAAAGAGATCTTCACCTCCTGGCTGACCAAAGGGGCCCCGATCCCACAAGCCTTATCTCACAACCATGTCAACATGAATGGTCTGTCCCTGCTTGAGACTGCAGGCTTTCAGTAGCCAGGCTCAAAGAGGGAGAGAAGGCTGGGACGATTTCATAACTGAAGAATGTTGTTCCTTGAGGGAGAATCAAACCACCCTTCAGTTTTGCTTCACCTACAGCAGGAGGGGGGAGAAAAAACAGCTCAGTCACATTCTTGTGCGGCAGATCCCCCAGGGTAGGAACATATTTGAGCTCCTACCCAGAAAGAGAGAAGGAGAAAAAAGAAAAAGAGAAAGAGAGAGAGAAAGAGAGAAAGAAAGAGAGAGAGAAAGAGAAAGAGAGAAAGAGAATGAAAGAGAGAGAAAGAGAAAGAAAGAAAGACAAAGAGAGAAAGAGAGAAAAGAGAGAGGGAAAGAGGGAAAGAGAGAAAGAGAGAAAGAGAGAAAGAGAGGAAGAGAGGAAGAGAGGAAGAGAGGAAGAAAAAGAAAGAGAAAGGGAGAAAGAAAGGGAGAGAGAGAAAGAGAGAGAGAGAAAGAGAGAGAGAGAAAGAAAAAAAAAGAAAGAGAGAGAGAGAAGGAGAGAAGGAGAGAAAGAGAGAAAGAGAGAAAGAAAGAGAGAGAGAGAGGAAGGAAGGAAGGAAGGAAGGAAGGAAGGAAGGAAGGAAGGAAGGAAGGAAAAGAAAGAAAGAAAAGAAAGAAAGAAAGAAAGAAAGAAAGAAAGAAAGAAAGAAAGAAAGAAAGAAAGAAAGAAAGAAAGAAAGAAAGAAAGAAAGAAAGAAAGAAAGAAAGAAAGAAAAAGAAAGAAAGAGAAAGAAAGAAAGAAAGAAAGAAAGAAAGAAAGAAAGAAAGAAAGAAAGAAAGAAAGAAAGAAAGAAAGAAAGAAAGAAAGAAAGAAAGAAAAGAAAAACTCTGTATTGTGCCCTGAATTTTAAGTCACCCAAGATCCAACTTCAGCCTCTCATCTCTGTCAATAGGGGCCCTGTCTTCCCTCAGCACACACCAGCGTAGTCACTAAAGCAATTCCCTTTTGCCTTGCACGACTATCTGGACTTCTTTGATTGAAAAGGATTGATTTTAATGCCTTCAGGAAATACTTCCTAGGCCCAAATCTCTCTGAGGCTGCCTCACTGTCTGGGCTGCCCGTGTTGCTTTGGCATCTCATTGCTAATTCAGGGCTAGGCTCGCGCTGTGATTCAGCCGTGCCAAGCTGTCACCAGACCAGGCCCCTTAAGAGCCATATTCTGATATCTCATCTGGAACCAGACTCTTTTTTCCTCACAAGCCTGTCTGTGGAAAGAAATCCCATCTGTATTAGTCACAACTATGTATACATATATGTATTATATAGGTAGTATATATATATCTTATAGTATACATATATAGTAGTATATATAGTGTATAAATATATGAGTCTTCCTTGTAACATGGAAAATGGAATGGAAAATCAAATGGAATGGAAAATGGAATACTATATATCTTATAGTGTATATATATAGTGTATATATATACATATATAATATATATATATACAGTAGTATACATAGTGTGTATATATATATATGGGCCTTCCTTGTAAAATGCTATGAAATAGGTGTCTCAGGTACCCTAAGTTGTTGGGAATTCAAAGACCAGCATGTCTTTATAGGAAGAGAAGTGAGCCTGATCTCCCTCCTACCTAAGCCGATCTGTCTGTCTACCAAACATATATAAGGGGCCACAGTTCACATTGCTTCTGGTCTCCCAGAAGTTCAAATCTCAGCTACTGTGGAGACAAAAGCACATGAAATTTTCTAACAGAATGAATTATACAGGAAAAAAAATACGTTCTTATTTATTTCTTTGGGGCTCATAATGTTTTTTCATCTGTATTGTGTGAAGTAGTGGAGCAGAGTGTGGCCACAGCCATGTGATATTAAGAGATCACATTAGCCACAGCTCATGCCCAGCTGCTTACCTGAGTGGCAGTTTGTAAGGCAGTTTCCATATCTTTCAGTTCCCTAAAGATCAAGGAAAGATTTTTAAGTTGTCTTTAAAAATATACAGGATAAGATTCTGGAGGATGTAGTCGAGGGACATGCCTTCACCAACAACAGAAAGTGAACTGCGCAACCCAGAAGGAGTTTTCCATCTCAAAATTAAGTGGCTATTAGGAGTTGTGTCATTTGCCACATTTTTAACATTTATGGACTAAAGACAAGTTGTGGTGCATTTTCTAGCCTCTCCGCACAGTGCGAGCTCTCTTTGAAACTCCTCTGGGCAGAAATATGAACCAATCTCAAGAGAGCTAACACAATAAAAGCTTATCATGGCCCTGTCTCTTTAAAGGACCTCGGCACATAATTAAGTCAAAATAAAAGTTTCCTCCCTCTCCTCCTCCTTTCAATAAAAGTAAATTACCTCAAACTATTTAAGCCCCCCAGTTCGTTTAAATTTAAAAAGGGAGCCCTTGTCTATCTATTTCTTTCACTCACTCCCACCTCCTTCTGCTAAAGACTGGCTGGGGCTCTAAACCTGCCAGTTGGGCTGAGAAATGGTTAATCGTCGTTGTGGAGGAGCAGCTTTTAATGAACTATTGAAGAATGATACATTGATGGAGTAATGGGAGTTTAAGTCGCTCTGTAATGAAACAGGTTCTCAGCGCGGACCCATTGTGGTGTAAATACGGCACGTCTCTCCCACTGTTTGGTCAGGGCTAAATAGCAGAGGCCAGAGGGGGGTCAGCTTATGGGGTCTCTGCTTTAGTTAATCAATCTGATTGGATTAGGGTCACTGCGATCCCTAATAATGTCAAAGGTTACGCCAAACTGGATTAAATGCTTTGTTGGGGAGGGCTCGGATTCTTTCAGCTTTCACCGACGGGGCTTGTTTATTAGAGTTTAACACTCATGCAACCTTTGGAAGCCACTCCGTCCCTTTTTTCGTACGTCGGGGCATTTGCCGGCATGCGATGGGGCTTGGATGAGCCAGGGCGTGTGGCTTTGTCAAGCGTCTGCGCCCGTCGGATGTGCCCTCTGAGGACATAAATCAAATTCCCTGCTGGACAAATGAGAGTCTAATAGGTGATGCGGAGGCTCGGGGACATAAATTAATTCTGGAAATAATTGTTGGCCATCACCCCTGCGAGAATGGAAATGACCAGAGCCACAAAAGCGGTGGAGTGCCCAGGTTCATGCCCTCCTGGCATAGCCCCCTTCCTGCCCAGCAAAGAGACAACCTTTTTGGTACAGCTCCTGCCTGAGCAGTTACCAGGATGGGTATGGCATGAAATACAGTGTATTTGAGACCACAGAATTGCTTTAGCTGGGTAGATATCTTGCCTTCCAGCACAAATCAAGGTGGGATGGGATGTCATCCAAGGCGACCATGAAGAATTGCTGTTACCTCCCCTCATGATGTCCCTGCAGAGGACACGGCCCTATAGATACAGCAGAGTGTCCTTCAGAAAACGATAGCAAATCATTTCCTTGAAGGACATCTGGCAAAGGAACGGGGCAGCAATAATAGCATGTGATTGATACAGATATGAAATTACTGGATCCCAAATGCCTCTACTCTCCTTCAATTTCCCTCCTTCCCTTAGTAACACGTTCATTGCATGTTTAAGGCCTGTCAGGACCGTCAGACTATCCAAATTTCTTTCAAGATGCAGACTGGAGTATTTCACCTCAAGACTTCTGGAACGAAACCAAAATCTGAATTTGACTGGGACATCTCTTCCCAAAAGATGTCTTGTCTTGACATAACACCAAGAGATAGAGGATCTAGCACTCCTTTTAGTAGTTTCCTCATTTCATGTGCATGCTACCCTGGCGTTGACAACCACTCACTATATTTTTCCTTGCTAGATTCAGGATAACTCTCCTAGAAGAGGGCATTCTCTTTGTGATTTACACTTCGTAAACAGGTCAGTCATCAATATCCTGCTAAGCTAAACATGTTGCTTGGGAGAACTTCTGACGTTGCTCTCCACCACAAGAAATTAAAAGGTTGAAACTGAGGCCTGCAGAAGAGCCGTGAGTCAGCAAAGTTGGGTGCGTTATGTCAGACAGTGAGACAGGTCAAGGGAGTTCCATCTGATGCTGGGGTCCTCTGGGCATGATTCATTCGACTCACTGTAGACATCTACAGTGAAATTATTCACACCCTGAAGTTTCTACATCTCTCCATCAATCCAGGGAGGGAATCCAGGGAATCCGGCTCTCTGGTGAGAAGACTCCTGCTCCCATGGACCACATGAGGGGCAGAACAGGCATTCGTCTAGCTCATTAGGGATGTGGGATTCAAGTCACATCTAGTATTTTATGGGATGCTGGCTGCTGTTACCTTTGAAGCTAGGCTTAATTTGGATTCTTGATCTTCTGGAGATAAGCCCCATGTCTCTTCTCTCTCAAGAATGCCAAGATGTAGCTATGTTTATGTGTTCACTCTTTTGTCCCTGTTACTCCCTGTGGAGGAGACAGCTCAACTTGTGCCATGTGAGTTCTTCCCCAAGGTTTAGCAGGAACAGAACAAGACTTCTAAATTCAGTTATAATACCTTGGAGACACAAGTCTCCATATTTTTTTTTCTCGTTGTGTCGTAACAATACCACTCCACGGGCTCTCAGAGCTGATCTCATCTACCAAAGTTAGATGTCGAAGTCTGAGCTAGTCACCCCAGGCTCCCTTTGTAGTCAGTGGAGAGCAGTTGGTATCTCCAGAAAGCTATTCATCTGACCTATCTTAGACACCTATCTCAGGATAACATGAATCATACCAAGATGTTTATTTCTCTCCATTGACTATAGAGGGAGCCTAGGGCTACAGGCTCAGACTTCCATGTGCACTTCTTAGAGGCCCACTTTTGGGGGCAAGTAGCTCCCACCCCTGCCTCTCTCCTGCTAGAAAGCAGTCCTGACATCCAGCCCGTGTTGGAGAGGCCATTTTAGTAATGTAAGAACATGGCACTGAAAAGGATCTCCTGGACCACTGAGTACAGGCAGTCCCTTGTTATTTCAGGCATAATCCCATCCCATAATGTCTTGCATGATTTAAAATTAAGATGTTTAGCAGACCTCATCATATTTTCCTGATGGCATTCTGGCATCTCAGTTGTCTCTGTGCCAAATACTTACCCCCCCCCCCCCCGCCTTCCCCTGCTCTAGATCAGACTTCTCCACTTCTGCAATAAAGTAAGGCATGAGCAGAAAGCCACAAGATACTGATCCATCCAGGAGGTTAGTTACATGTAGGAGGTACTCTCTGCTCTCTCATGAAACTCTTCCCAAGAGGATCTGATTTCCAACCACACCCCGTCTACCTCTCCGCTAATGGCAATTTGGGCAGCTGCCCTGGTATCAACAACGGAGATCTACAAACTCTACCCTGTAACTATGGGGAAGGAAACTGGAAGGATCAGGATTGAAAATGTGACTATGCAAGCTCCACTCAGCCATCAAGATGCATAAATACTGTAGGCCAGAGATTTGCCAGTGCTGCTGAGAAAAAGACTGGCAGCTCCTGGCTCAGGACAGAAGCATCAGTTGTGCTCAGTGTCAGTATAAATTGAGCATGGAGCTGGGGATTACTTCAGGAGACAAGACAGTAATAAGTGCCAGTATATCATAGCACTGCCTGATCCCATGTTTCAGCCCACAGGTATAGAACAGCTCATATCCATGGCTGCAGCATTTCTGAACTGACTTTTCTCACTTGCTCAATAGCAGCAGCAGCTCTGGAGAGGAATTGGGTTTTAGGGAGGTCTGTATGAGCGGTAGTCAACCCTCTGATTTGTAGCCCATGTCCATACTGGGAGATTAGCAGCTTCCACAGAGCCTTGGCAAGAATAAAGTTGCAATAAAAGCAAATGGAGATGCCAAGGGAACTTGCCAATGTGTTGGACTAACACAATGTGAAGGACTAATGAGGGCCTTTGGGAGCGGGATACCCATGACGTGGCCAAGGAGGTCCTTGTCTTACTGCTGGGGCTGCCGGTAGGGCCTGGTCAGCATCCGAAGGGATCACTTCAGCCTTTTGTGACTTGAGTGGTGTTCAAGGACAAGCACCGGGCAGCCATCTGGTACCACAGGATAGCACCCAGCAGACTACGGTTATCATCACGTCTGGCTGCATTTGTCTCTCCAACCCCAATGTGAATAGGTGAGCCAGCTGGAGACTGCCCTTGGTCTGTGTTCGGTGGGCTTAAGTGTAGTTAGGGTTTCTTAGCAAGAGGTCCTGACCTTATCACCTCTCCACCTGTGAAGTGATCCTGGGATAAAGATCTGGCTCTTGTGCCTCTGCAGCCCTATATAAACAGCTCCCTTCTGCAGCCAACAGACAGAGGCTGCAAACTTGGGAGAGCGCTGATGGTGAAACAGCAGCAACACCAGGAGCCAATCCTGTTTGCTCGCTGCGCTTCCTCCTACCTCCCACTCCACCAGCCTTCAGCTGTCAGCCCTGACATGGAGATTTTTTCTGGCGACTAAAACATTAGACGGGGGATCTGGGAGGGGAGCAGGAACAAGACAGCCTGTGGCTACAAAACCGGTGGCATCTCTCCCGGCGGCGGGAGGCACTGGAAACTTCTGCCTCAGGCGGCGTGCACAATGCGATGGGCTGGCAGCGAGCGGGCTGCGCAGTTATAGATTTATTTCCTCCCCCCTCCTTCCCCTTTCCCTGCTGGGTACATTGCATTCCCCAACTGGGCTCAGGCTGGTTGCAACAAGGAGCTCCCTCTGCCGCATCCCAGAGTGCCAAGTCCAAGCGTGGGAGCTAGTCCTAGACAAAAGGCAACAGTAGAGGGAGCTGATTAGCATCCCTTTGTCCTGCGAGAATCCCGACCCCAAATGGGCCCTCCGCGCGCAACGGGCGGCACAGACACGCACACGCATGGACGGGAGCCAGGAGGGAGAAGGGGGAGGCGGAGGCTCGGTCGTCTTCACCCGCAGAGGCCACCACGGCAGGCACAGGGGGAAGGGGATGTGGTGGGCTTCAACCCCGAGCACCGTGTCCCGACGGTGCCATGGGATGGGTCCTGAGCTAAGGTCCGCGAGGGTGCTTTCTCTGGCTGAGGAGCTAGCCATGTGTCTGCTGATATGTACCAAACAGCCAAAACAAGCAAAGTCTGCTGACAAAGAGGGAGCCAAGCCAGTGAATGTGGATTTTTTTTTTTTTCTTTAACCCTGGGAGATGTGTTATGAGCTGGCAGTGCTGAATGGATGCAGGGGTTTTAAGTCCAGAAGGGGCTGCAGGATCATCAGGTCAGATCCCTATAGAGCATTTCCTCCTGTTTCTATATGAGCAGATATGGATGGGCAGCAAGAGGAGAAAAACAACATGTAACACTGCCCTGCACACTCCTTTCTGTACGGCAGGGGAACAGATGCAATGCCTGCCTGTCAGGGCTTTCTCAGAGCACCGCAGTTGTGTCCATGGCCTGTCTTCCACTCACACACACTTCACAAACCTCCTTGGCACATCCAGTGCAAGGGGCTACAGAGCAGGAGAAAGCCCAGGCACTTCTCAGCAAGGGATAGGTTAGCATGGTCACTGCAAAGGCCTGCTAGATGCTCCTTGATAGATTAACTTCTGCGGTTCCCTGCTCCCTCAGCCTCATCTTTCAGGGAGGACATTCTTCAAAGGAAGGACTTGTCATCCAAGATGCATAGGATTAACAAAGAGGCAAGGGTCAGGCATCAGGGAGAGGGAATTGTTAAAAGGGACTGTTATGACTCCGTATTTTAGTTGTACCTGTGAATGATGTGCTCATAGGAGCAATTAGGGCCATATTGCACGGGCTGCTGTGCAGTTGATTTAAGACTGAGAAGTGAGGACAATGCAGGAATGAGAGGAGAGCAGGGGTGCTACAAAGAAGAGGCATTTTTTTGGACAAAGAGCATGCAATGGGTGAAGCTTAGGTACCTGAGGATTATGTAAAGTGGACCCAAAGGTATTAAGCAGGGAAGTGTCCAGTGTACTATCTCCGGCTCACCCTCAGCATGCTCCCATGGCTCACTGAGGTGCTTCTAGGGAGTGCTGCTCACTGCAGATCACTAAGAGAGCCAAAAAAAGAGGACTATAAATAGAACATAATATGGATATGCTTTAGGGAAAAGCTTGAAGGAAGCTGTCGTGGCCTTGTTTTGACTGAAGCTGGAGGCACGGAGGGCCTTAAGAAGTAGAAGGCAGCATGGTGAACATCAGGGAGGCTCTGGAGCTTCAGCTGTAGGTGGCCGTAGAACCTGAAGGCAAAACATAGCCAGAAATCCAGGGCCCAGCAAAATATCCTGGGCAATACAGAGCCATCCACAAGGCTTGAGGTGGAACTCAGCAATGAATACAGGTCACGAGTGCAGGAATGGAGAGTATCTTCTCCTTTTATTTCATATTGGGGAGACCCATAAAGGGTCACCTGGCCCCTTCTGGAGAAGAAAAAACAGTTTATAAAGCATAAGTGTTATTTGGCTGTCTGCTCCAGACTCACCCTGGGCCAATGACAGGGAACAAGGCAGAAAAGTTTTGGTTCTGTCTCTGGTTTTGGATTTGATACAGACAGTGAAGCAGGTCCTTGCTCCTCATCATCTCCATTTCCCACGGAGCACACCACAGAAATGACAGGACACTTCAAAGAGAGTGATACCAAAGTAGGTCATACGCAGGGCCCTGCAGCTCTTGCAACATAATTTGGGTAGTTTTATTGGGCTGCTTATAGCTGTTGCTCTCAGGTTTGATCGACGGGGCAGTAATGCTTCACGGAACGTTTCCTGGTAGGCTGCAGTTTGTTGACTAAGCATCTGGCACAATTTCCTTTCCATTATTTCCAGGTGCTAAATCACATTAAATGATAGCTAATAATTATGGTTTATCCTTTCCTAATCATGCTACTTTCCCAGGGAAGCTGTTGCCACAGGGATGTTGTGGGAGTATGAATGGGTGGGGAGGGCACAAGGAGATATTTCTGTTCACCCGGAGACATAAAAAAGTTGGAGACCCCTTAGGCTAGGCACTCAGAATCCAGCACAGGAGATATTATATCTTGTCACAGATGTATTTGTTTATTTACTGGGCCAGTTTTCCATCAGAAAAGTCAGCTACATAAAAATTAAGATGTTTTGCAAAACCCCAAAAATTTCAAGGCAAAAATGCACGGCTTTGACTTTCTTGTTTTGTTTTGTACATTTCAGAGAGTTTCATCTGAGTTCTTGAACAGAACTAATTTTACTTCTTTTTGGTTTGAACATGATCTTATGTCAAAATAGCAAGTCATTAAATTATCAAAGAAGCACATTGCTGTACATTTAATATTTTATAGAATATTGAAGTGTTTTGATATTATTGAAGCTGAATGATTTCATCTTGTCAAACAAAATTCCAACATTAACAAGATAAAATGCTTCAAGAGCCCATTTTTTTTCAGCCTTTTATCACATGGAAAAATTCAGACTGTTATATTTTCTGTCTGATTTTCAACACTCTCTCAAAATAAAAAAATAAATAAAACCACCACTAGAATTTCCCATAGTATGGAAATCTGATTTTTTGGCCCTCATTGCTAGCCTGAGGCATGACATACTCTTCAGATAACTCCTTCATTCTGACAAGCTGCCTAAATCCAAATTCACTGGGAGTGAATTAACAGCAGTGCTCTCCTAAGGACCCCCTAAATTCATAAAGCAGCCTTACAGCTCTGTAAAACTGGGGCTGTAATAGATAGGCCCCAAATCCATGGCTTATTCTCCCCTGTTATAAAACACAGAGTTCCACCAAGAAGATGCTCCAGCAGGAAATTGCACAGATTCTTCTTGGAGAAGTAACAAAAGGTGGCAAAGTATTTTAGTGCTGTTGATTCTTGGTAGAGAAAGATGTTTGTGTTCATGCAGCATTTTCAGTCTGCTTTCCTAACTGCGTTTCAGATATAGACTGTTCCACAGCTGGAACTGAGAGCCCTGAGAGGGGCAGGTGGGAGCTCTGTGGGGCACATCCAGTCTCTGATAGATGTTCAGTCACTGCCCCACACAGCGGCACTATGATGTGATTTGTAATAGCGGTAGCACTTATTACATCTGAAATGAAGAATATTTTCTATATTTAGCTCTTCTGAGCACAGTGTCTTCTCACTCAGAAGTTACTGCACACGTCACTTGTGCCTGAACACATCAAGTGTGTTCACTGAAAGCAAGACGCCTACAAATAACAGGGTTTGAAAAGTTCTGTGTGTGACTTTATTATTTATAACCTCGGTCCAACACATCCCTATATCATGCTATTGGTCCCTGTGGACCAGGAAAGAGTTGAGAGAATACAAATATCATATCACAAAATACTGTGTAGCTCCATTGAGCAAGCAAATGGCATCATGCCTTCTTGTGCTGGTTTTCAGGACGGCAAATGGACACTGGAGCTTTTGAACTGCTCAGCCAGGACCATGTTTCTTGTGCTTCTCCAAACAAAGGAGCTAATAATCAAACGTAAGAATTAAAAACTCTCCCCAAAACCCTGTCACTTCAACCCTACAACCATTAACCTTCAGAGAATTTTTGTCCCACCAGTCATTAATATTTTTGTTCATTTTTCATGTTAAGGCTACCGTGACTTCTCTAAAATCATTAAAACAACCTAACATAAGGCCAGTGTTTTCAGAAAGCACAGCGAAGGAAGAGTGAAAAGTGTTTGCTTTGTGCTTTTTTAAAGGGATCCCAACATATCTCTGTGCTTAACCTGACTTTCCCAGTAGATATTTTAGAAATGGATGATACTGTGTTCTAGCACACTCACCATTACAGCTCTGGCATGAGCCTCATACAACTGTTGTTGGCTGCAAAATAATAGTTAGGCAGTTGCCAGAGGAGGAAAGATGCAATTTAAAAATATATGTATCAGCATTACAGCTCCACTGGCAGAGAAGCTGTAATCATCAGTGTTGCAACTCAGTGAGATCACTGCATCAAGCACTCTGAATTATTACCTGCACATATTTGCCTATTTTATGAGGTTGATCACTACTGTGTTTGACCAAAAGCCGAAAGCATATCAGGCTTCTCTTGCTAGGGGTGGGTATTGTGCTGTTTGAGAGGCTGTGGGGCTGACTGCTGCTTTGTCATCCTCTCAAGAGGATTTTGCCCACTGCTGTTTTAGAGTTTTCTTTGAATCCCTCAGCCCTTCTAGAGTGAGGAAGGTGTTCTTCATTCAGACTGGGCAACTGAACCAGGTAACCTGGCTTAAAATGCCAGGAGAGCTAGGCTTGGTCCTGATTGGGATCAGACAGCTTGGGATGAATCCCAACACGTGATAGCGGATCTTCTTCACTCTGTGAGCCGCGTGTGACGTACATCAGGAAGTCTAGGGTAGTGCTGCGCCAGGGCTACCTCAGATGATGACGGTGGCTCCTCTGGAGCTGGCCTGGGCACGCAAGCCACATCCCAGGCTAACGGCAATACTGGGCTCTCTAGCCCCTACACAGCATAGCCCTGCTGCTAACCACACGTTGTAGCTGGGGCAAAAAACGTATGCAAAATCTTGGAGAGCCGCAAGTGATTCAGGAGCTGCTGGCCAGCCACTCCTGCCCTGCCAGCTTGAACTTTGGCTACTCAGCCAGACTAGTATCCAAAACTGCCTTGAACTTAAGTTACTCACCCAAACTGCCTTGGCTTAAATACTGTTTTAACCTACCTTAGCTAACTGAGACTAGCCAGCCTGGGTGAAGTATGTGCCTCCTGTGTGTACGGCTTAGTGGATGAGAGCTCTTTCTTTTCATACTTGATCTCTAAGAAGCTTTTCTTACTACAGGAATCTGCAAATGGTGGGTGGGCATTTTGCTTCTTAAGTTAAATGTATTTACTGAACAGGACTTGGAGCTTCAGAGACTGACATGTTGCACTTAGCATTAAAACGAGGGCAAATACAGGCTCTGAAACTTGAAGAATCCCTGTGAGCCCTCACCAAAATCTCTGCTCTCTAGAGGAGATCCCATCTCCAGGGAGGAGTGGAAACCTATTCTCAGCTCTGCTTTGCTCAGCTCTGTTCTCAGTCCCTGAGCTCTCTGCAGGCTTGCACCAACCCCTAAAATCAGCACCAAAGTTTATGGAGCTGCCCATAGTGCTTATACTTACCCAGGATACCAAATATACTGACTAGAAGAAAAGCATACCAAAATCCACACCATAATCAAGAAACACACCAGAAAAAGTGCACATGTTCAAGAAAGGCAAGAGGATGGGGAGAAACAGAAGTGATTTAAGGGCAGCAGATAACATTTATTTCCAGCACTGGCAGTGCTCCACTGCTGGATAGTATGGGACAGAGTATGCTGGGTGACCCAACGTCAGCATCTCCATCTGGCTGACTTCCTCCCACAGCAGGGCATCCAGCAGCCTCCACAACACTGGTGACCAGTGACAGACCCAGCATGGGAGCTGAATTTCTGAAGAGCACCGTTCAGCTGAGGAACAACCGTGTGGTCAGTCCTAAGCCAGGACCCAGACCTGATTTCCTTTAGGCCACTGACAGCTTTCCACCCTCCCCAGCTCACATCCATTGTGAACACATGCAAAGGCTCCATATCCCCTCGCCAGTTTCTTAATCCATTCCTTCCCGCCCCACTGCCAATACAATAATGCCCCACTGAGGAGACCCACCCACCAGGAAATCCCCCTTTAACACCCTGCAAAGGAGCAGCCAGATTTATCTCTGCTGGTCTTCTGGAAAAGTAAATGAGGACTCATCGGCTGTAATCCCCCCTTCAGATTTCAAGATGAGGCCTGTGTTCCTGTATTAGCATTTCTAACAGCTCCTACGTGTGTACTGCAAGGCACAGAGGTAAATCACGTACCGGCACATACTTCAGGTGCCCTGCTATCTCTCTCTGGAGACACAAATGGCTGAGCCTTTGCAACAAATTCATAAAAATGCCTGAACTAATTGAGTTAAATGGGCTTGGAGATCTCCCTGAGGAATGAATGTCATGATTCATCCGCAGCCTGCTGCTAGAGGGTTTGGGGACTGCTCCTTATGTGTGGTGACACACGGCATTGCCACAGGCCTCGTTTTCAGCGTGGCAGCAGTGACTTCCTCGGGGTGGGTAGGGAACCTGCATTCCAGCTGGAGGAAAAGAGATATTTCTGCATCTGGAATGACAGTGAGGCCTTTCAAGACTTCCACAAGTCCTGAGAAGCCTTGAAAAGGTCTCAAAAACCTGTGGGCAGATGTCATCCACTGAGCAGATGAAGGCTCAGGGTGAAGGTGACTGCTTGGGATGTCAGTGACTGAACATTTCTCGCTGTTTTTGAGGCTTTGCTGTTTCATGATGGAAGTCTTAGGTTTGTTAGAGAGCTCTGGGTGGTGTTTTTGTGGTTTTTGATGGACAGCACGAGGCTGGGAAGGGATAGAGAGGCCACAGACCACCACCGGCACTGGCTGGTGTAGCAGCCCCTTCTGAGCCACACAGCGTTTTGTGTCCCCGCTGTTATACCACTCTGTTATACCACGGTGATATACCACGCTGTTATACCACACACCCTGAGCACAGCACAGCACACCCAGCCTTCCTGTGAGGAGTTGTCCTGGGCAGGCTTTTTGAACTAAACCTCTATTACACAGTTACATGAAATTGCTGGAGACCGGATTTTCTGAACAAGGCTGTGAATCAGATCTGGATGATGCTAAACTGTAGACTGAGTGGTTTGATCTCAGCCTTTTCCCAAGACCCAAACCGAGTTGGTCCTCTTAGGATAAGCAAATCCTGATGCCTTTTGCTGTGCTATTTGGGCCAGTTTTTGCCTTCTTTTTTTTGCCTTGTCCCTGCCTACCTGGAAGCAGGAAATACTAATATACCTGCTAGACTCCTGAATTACGTTGTCCACTAAAGAGACTTGTTGGGCCACGCAATATGCAAGCCCAAGAGTTTTTACACCTCCCAGCTAACTCTGGAGACATATCCACTTGGAAGGATGCATTTTCAGGCCCATAGTCGTCGGAAACTTTGTTGTGCCAGCACAAATCCCAGTTCCCGTTTCCATACTCAGTTCTGCAGCAAGCCTTTTTGCTGGCAAGTCTGGAGCTGCACTGAAGATGTGAGCCATTTGCATGATTAAAGGTTGCAGGACCAAGCTGATTAGAAAGATTCAGCAAATTCTCCAATCAAAGCACTAGCACAGATCCATTAGGTGAGGAGCTGGCTCTGGGTACATAGCTGGCTTCTCCTCAGAGACACGGAGCAACTTCCATGGGTTTCCACCGAGAGCTGGAAGTTCTCAGCTTCTCTCAGCATTGATCTCTGCACCTGCAGAGCGAATGCCTGTAAATATTGTTGTGGGTTTGGTGGCTTTTTCTTTATAATATCAAAACCTACTGCTTTGATTAGAGGTGGGGAGAGGGGAGGTGGAATCTGACACTGTTTTCTGGCATCTAGTCCCTAATTAGAATATCCCCTTTGGGTATTTAAAACAAAAAATAAAATAAAATAAATTGGCCCAGATTTTTTTTTATAACACTTTAATTAAATTTTTACGTATTAAATGTGCATCAATTGAAATAGTTAGACAAATAGCACGAGTGTTAGTCATGTGTAAGTAAAGGGATGAATCAGCTGAAGACTGCGTACATTACAACACCCTCTCCCTCCAAGGGCACATGTAAGATGCTGAAAGGCAAAGGAAATTACCATGAGAGACGGAAACGAGTGAGAAGAGGGAGCATAGGAAAAGGCCAGGAGAAAAGAGGGGAACACACTGGGATTAATAAGGTAAGGGCTCCCTCGCTTACGCTGTGACTCAGGCACAAGTCACAGAGTGAAAAGACCTGAGCTCTGCTCCCAGCTCTGCCACCGATGCTGCACAACTTCACAGCATCCCATCCTCTTCCTCTCTTTCTTCCATTTCCAACTTCTTTGCTTTGCCCATGTTAGTTTGATGAGTTCTCCTCCATGTCCACTGAAATCGAAGCCGGGGATGGGGTTCAGCCTTGGGAAGAGCAGTCTAACGGTGAGGGCAGCGAAGCACAAGAACAGATTGCCTGGGGAAGGGGTGGGAGCTCCAACCTGGGAGGTTTTTGAGAACAGGTTAGACAAACATCTGTCAGGGATAGTTTAGGCAGACTGGATCCTGCCTTTGGGCAGAGAGGTGCAAGGTCCAGGTCTGATTTTGATGATTTTGAGGTTTTCAGGAGCAAGGGCTGAGCCTGCCAGTCTAACTGTAAGGTGCCTGCCTTTCAGAGCAAAGACCTGACTTCAGCAGGGGATTCTAGACATCAGCATCATGCAAAATTACAGGAAGTGAGGTGTCTCAGTAGAAAAAATAAGCTTTTCTGTAGAAAATGTTATGACTTCTATAACAAGAGGCACCCCCGATAACATTGGCTTAACTTTTCTGCCATTTCCATGATATTATGTAAAGGTTTCTCTGATTTACACCAGGCCAAGAGAAGAATCATGCCCTGTATTGTTTTGCTGATGGCCAAACTGTATTTTTTACTTTACCAGATTTATTCAGTAACTGATTTTCAAAGACATTTCCTGAGGGTTCTTGGTTGTTCTTTTATTTTTTTCACACTTCACATCTCATCTACCTCCACTCATTACATAGGGCGGCAGCAGCGTTGCCACCAAGGGAGCTTACATTTAATAGAAAGAGAGGAATCTTTAGCAGCTCCCATCCCAAGAGGCCACAGGATGCGTGACTTTGATTTGTTGCTGCAAGACAGGCAGGGATGAAAGCGATGTGCATTGCCAGTAAACCCTTGAGGTACTGGGTTCCTCCAGCAGTTTGGTAAATGCCTTCCGCTCCCACTGAAGTCACCAAAGACCATGTAAGCAGAACAGGTCATCACCCTTCCTTCCCATCCAAGTTAATGTGCTGGGTGAGGGGTCATGTGTCGTTCCCACCAGCTCTGGAGTGCCCACACCCATAGCTGTGGGGTGTGGATGCCCTTTGACAACCTGTAGCAGAGTTTCAGGAGCATTTATAATGCAAAATCTGGAATAACATCGTGACCAGTTGTCAGATATGAAGGCAGGGGTGACACATGAGCAAACAGGCACTCAGTGAATTAAAAGCAATGAGGATAAGAAGTAGAAGCTGGGAGTTGCAAGTTTTCTTGCTTGGCAAAGTTCTGGACCAGACTTGCAATGCAAAAGAGAAGAAACTATAGCAGTGATGTATAGCCCGAGGAAGAGAATGCTTCATCAAAGCAAATATTATCATTTGGCTTGAGACGGGTTAACATAGACAAACCCAGAGACAGAGGTGGAAGCTGGAACCCTACATCTCTCCTGTGAAAGCAAACCCACAGCACCTGCCTCTTCTTCCCACTCACTCACAACCCTTTTCAAAGAGCCCTCCATCACCACCTGGCGGTTATGCACACTCCGGGTGCCCATCGTTTTCCTTGCCTGGGAGGGTAAAACCCATGTGCAGTTCAGGCTAAGAGATCATCTCCATAGGAGAGAGCATCTCCGTAGTCTGCACACTTCCAGCTCCACTCACCACGAGGGCTGGCAAGCGTATGACACGGGGCTGGGCGAGAAAACTGCTTCTCTCTAATTAGGTAGGTGGGTGTTATTTGAGCTTAAGAAACCTGGGCAAAATAATGTAAGCACAAGATTAATGAAATTGGCTTGTCTTATGAATACAAATGATGGTTGAGAAAGAGTTTTCTGGAGGTGTTTGGTATCCTTTGCTTCAACAGCAGGGTTTTTTTTGTGTGGTTTTTTTTTTTTTTTTTTTAGGTCAGGTAGTTATCTCATGCTGCAACAACTCTGCTACAGTTTTGATTATGGGAAGGATCATGTAGCAAGAGACTGAGGCTTGGCACTACCAACAGCTGTCCACAATTCTGAAATTGTTTTGGGGTCACCAGCTCAAATATCTGTGTGACGCAGTGAGGAACAGAAATTGTCATCTCTGCAAGCTTCTTGGTGGGCATCAGAAAACCCACACCATTCTCCCAACCCAGGCTGGATGTTCAGGCAGGATGTTCACTGTAGGCACAGGAGCGTGGGTGGACAGCTGCCCGTGACAAGTAGCCCACTCACACTGGTGGAGCCAAGCTAGACACTGTTTGTGTGAGAGCTTCAGTGGTTTAAATCACAAATAGATACAAGCTATGAGGTTTCTATTCTTGATATTATTACTGTCTAACTCCTGCCTATCACTCAACAGTGAAGCTGAAGAAGAACTTCCATTTATCTCATTTCTGTGCACTTATATTCACCAAGAGTTCTTTGCTTTATGATGAATATGTCAGATTGCCAGGTGGTCTCCTAGCCAAGTATCCTTGCATGTTCTTGCTCAGCTTCCCCAGTCAATGTGATGACATTTTCAGTTCAGCAGAATAGAATCATGGAAGTGACCTTAAAGATCACCCAGTTCCACCCCCCTGCCATGGGCAGGGATGCCATCCACTAGATCAGGTTGCCCAGGGCCTCATCCAACCTGGTCTTGAACACCTCCAGGGATGAGGTATCCAAAATTTCTCTGGGCAATAATAGGCTAACTCTCACAACAGCTAAAATGAACCATTATTAGGACATGCGCACAGTACAGGGTGAGCTGTAGTTTGAAAGCACTGTGGTGCAGATCTTTTTCTTCATTGTTTAAGTACTAGGACCCATTTCTCCGTGTCCAGGCCCAAGACCAGGTTAATTTGGGATCGGTCTCTTCTCCCAAATGCCAAGTGATAAGAGAAGAAGAAATGTCCTTAAGTTGCACAAGAGGAGGTTTAGGTTGGATATTAGGAAAAATTTCTTCATTGAAAGGATTGTGAAGTATCAGAACAGGCTGCCCAGGGAAGTGTTTGAGTCACCATCCCTGGAGGTCTTCATAAAATGTGTAGATGAAGAGTTTAGAGACATGGTTTAATGGTGGACTTGGCAGTGCTAGGTCAAAGGTTGGAGTACATGATCTTAGAGGTCTTTTCCAACCTAAATGATTCTGTGATTCTAGGATTCTATGATCATATTTCACAGACTTTTCTTAGCCAAACTGCCATAGCACAGCAGTGTATTGCCATAAGATTTGTGGGTGACAAAGTTCAAGGTCTGCACCTGCTTGGCCAGCAGAGGTGTTCATGGAGGAGCACAGCTATTTCCTTCAGAGAAGGGTAGTGTAGTTCCATTCTTGAGGTTACTGCTCTGGCCGGGAGAGCTGCTAGATTTGTTCATTTGCACACCCTCAGAAGATGTGCTCCGTGCCTTAATGTCCTCACATGCACTCCCCTGTGATGGACAAGTACAGACTGAATACAACTTTAGACAAGTGTTCAATATATTTAGCTCCCTTTTCTGCTTGCAAATTGTACGAGAGCTTCAACTATAATCAGAATATCTGTCATCCAGAGCTTATCTCCTGGCTTATAATAGCTTGTAAATCATCCAGTCTGTGTCCCGGGCTTTGCAATTTTCTTATTCCTCTCTGTCTAAATAGGGTTGCAGCCCCATTGCTTCAACAACTAGCTGTGTCCTCAAGTGCTTGGGATTAGAAAGCAGGAAGAGGCTGATTGCTCTCCATTTCACAGGTGGGCAACTGAGGCAGGGGCAGGGCACATGAGCTGCTCTGAAATCATGTTTTTTTTTTTAAAACTGAGACCCTTATTCCTCAGGAACCACAGATCCGGCCTCCAAACCATGCTTCCTCTCACGAGCTATTTATAAAATGGCTTTTGTTGTGCTCTGGGAGCTGCACAAAACATTTCTGCCTCCCCAACAGGGTGAAACTGAAACCCACAAAAAAAAAAAAAAAAAAAAAAAAAAAAAAAAAAAAAAGATTGCCAAAGCTTGCTGGGGGGTGAGCAGCTCCCCTGCAGTTCCACCAGCACCCAAACCCACTCCCTTCTCCAAATTGAGCCTGCAAAGCAAAAACTTCTGCAAGCTAAAAAAATTGCTTAATTGCCTCAAATTGATTCCATGGTTTTATTAAGATATTTGCCCAGCTCTATTATGGTTAATTATTTGTATTACAGTAGACTCTGAGGCCCCAAGCAGAGATCAGGGACCCATTGTGCTAAATACTGTACAAGCACATAATAACAAAATCACTCCTTGCCCCAGATAGCTTACAATTAGGTGGATAGCTGCAGTGGAAACATACCACAGCTGGTGTGAACACCTTCTGGGAGAGGCTAACATGGATTTCCAAAGCCAAAAGGGACCCCGGTGAGAGCATGGGCTGTTCTTATTTTTTATGCTCGCTGCAGCTCCTCTTTTCTTGCTGAGCGCTGGTGGGAAAAATCAAGGGAGAATATAGCCCAACGGAGGAACCCCCTCCAGCCCTGGGCTTCGTGGTGGGATGGGGGGAAATAGAGGAAAGAAAAAAGGGGAAAAAACAAGTTCCTGTGAAGTTTTTCCTTTTGCTTTTTGTTTCCATGCATCCCTAGGCTCTGGGCTTAGATGCTCAGCTGTGGGAGGTTCATGAGGGAGCTTGTTTCCCTGGGGATTTCCAGCCTCATTCCACAGATGCAACACGTTCCTCTGTTTAGATGACTGCTAAGAGGAGCACACAGCTCTCACCCAGCCTTGCAGAGACCCCACGCCTTCGTCTGCTCCCCAGCCAGGGCAAGAAAGAGGAGCTAAAGCACAAAGGGGAACCCTACGCTTCTCCTTCCCCCTCCTCTTTTTGCATCCCGGGTGCTGCTCAAGCTCCGGGTGCAGCTCAGGGCTGCTTAGGAAGCACCTTGCATTGCCCATCCCTTTCCTGTACTTTTCTCTGTGTTGCAATCCAGGTTTGAGAGGACTTGAAAGACAGCAAACTGTAGGCAAAAAAAATGGGAAAATCCAATTGTTTCCAAACACTAAGCTGAAGCCTCAAGCAGAGCGGGAAGCTCCAGAGATAACTTGGTGTCTCTGTGTGTGTGTGTCTGTGTGTAAAATGGCCTTGCAGAATCCCCCAGCTTTAGCAAGGCTTTGAAAAAGATCTGGGTGGTGATTCAAAATCCAGGTTATGACCTGTGACCTTTGGATGAGAAATTGTTGCCATTTAGGATGTGTTAGGAGGTCCATCCTTTTCATCAAATGCGTGTTTCTTCTTGCTGCGGGAGGCAATCACACCGGTATATCATTAACTCGCAGAAAAGGAGGCTGTAAAAGAAGTTGATGGGGGACCTTAGCCCACACCCTGCTGGGGTCTGCTCAGAGCACAATATCCCAGCGACCATGAGATTAAGCTAAAGAGAAAAGTGAAAATGCTTTTCACGATTCACACGCCCTTTAGATTGTTTTATTAAACCATTTGAATAGGGATTTCCCTTTCGGCCGACAACGGGGCCCGGCCAATGCATAGTTCTAGGTTGCTATGACTTAGTTGGTGCTGGCTAATCACAAGTGAGGGCAAATTTCATATAAAATATCTGGGGCCATTGTCAACCTAATGCAGCGTGACAGTGCCAGCACAAAGGGGGATTCATTCACCCCAGCAGGTAATAAGGACGATTTGCCATACCAACCAGGCAGTCTCGAGGGGGGCTGTCAAATACGATCAGAGCAGCGAAATGGAGCCTCGCATTCCATTCTCAGGTGGGCGAAGGCAATCCTTTTGTTGGACCATGTTGCTTCTGATAACAGAATACAATTATTTTTTTTTTCTTCCCCATATCCTATTGACCAGCGGGGCTGTTTTGCATAGTGGTCTTTGGGGCTCGCCTTTTTTTCTTGCCTTTTTTTTTCCAGGCCAGGAGGGACCCCGGTGATCCCTTTAACCTGGAAGGCGCCTCAGAGAATTTCAGCCCAGTCCTTCCCCACTCCTTTTCTGCCTTCCCCTTTCATTAAGGACTCGGTCCTGCCACAATGAGCGAGGTGTATCTCTGCTAATAACCCCCAATTGGCACACGGCTTCCTTTTGTCTAAAGCCTTCCAGGGACATCAGGCCTTGGGGAGACAAGTGCTCAGGGTAATTCAAGGGGCTGAGAGGAGCGCGCTGTTTCAGGACTCGAGACGGAGATGAAATATTCAGAAGAAGGCATCTAGGGAGGTGGGGGGGATCAGCCGCCCAGCGTTTCACACATGACCAAGCCAACAGAAAGACAGATAAAATGTGCTTGGGTTGAGCAGGGTAGGTAGGGAGACATACACAGTAACGATTAGATCGACAGAGAGATAGGGCGATAGGGAGAGCGATAGGGGATGTTTGCTTTGCAGCTATCAGACGTGGCTTACTGATACCAGGCCATCCTGCTGATTTGCCTATCTTGGGGGTCTGGTTACCTGTGATCACCTGGGGTTATTTTGACAGCGGCTAATTGTCGGGAGCATTCCAGACCCCGACCCGCTCAGGCGGGCAGCGCGCACCAGCCCCGCTCCCGGGCTGTCCACGATCTGCCTCTACCTGTTTGGGATTGCAGGTTGCAGCCCCAGTGTGCTGGGTGCAAGGGCAGCCATAAGCAACCAGCAGGAAAAAAAAAAAAAAAAAAAAAAAAACACTGTTCACATGTTTTAGGGGAACTTGGCCTTCAGGATTTTACAAACTGTGTTCATCCGACCTCCTTCAATCCAGCGTTCCCTCTTATCTGTATCGCCTTCATGTTCCCTGGCAGGAATTGCCCATTTAATAATTTCCCTCCAATGATCTGAATCACAGCTAATCTGATCAAATGTCTTTTTAGGGCCTTTCATCTTCCCAGGGATGTGTTGACACTAGCATGCTGGTTCAGAGGAAACAAGAACTCAATCAGAACTTCGTTCAAAACACAGATGGGACCCAAACCTAACCTTTCCTTTAAGATATGCAAAAGTGTGGTTAGCTTCTTGTTATTATGCTTCGCATTTGCATAAGTCTTTGCATTTTGAGGCCTGATTTTTAAAAGGATAAAAAAGTCAAACAAACCCTGGAGCTGGATTTTGATGAGAAACGGCGCAGAATCAGCTGGGCATAGAGTTGGCATGACTTTTTGGGAAAAAGGGCAGATACTGTGGTGTCACATAGATCCCCAGCATGGGCTGTGGGATCTGTTCCACTCGTGGGTGCTCCAAAGCCCGGCATGGGAGAGCTGCATTTCTTTCACCCCATTTTGAGGTTAGACCTGAAAGTCTTGATTACCTGCAGCCCCCAAGGACTGGGGTTTTTGCAAAGCAGCCTTCTCTAGACTCAGAGAGAATCCCACTTGGGAAATGCTGCTAACAACTAAGGGACCCAAGATAAACCTAACAAATGCAGCAGGTATTTGGATTTTACCAGCATATGGCTCCAAACCATTCAAATCAGTCTGTAAATCTATGCTGAGACTGTCATCTTACAAAGAAATGGTAGGGGAATGGACTCGGTGATCCTCCTGCATCCCTTTAGATCTGCTGTCATTTAGATTCCTCTTGCCCAAGGGATCCCATGCAATCATGCTCTTCTGCAGAAGACTGATAAGGGTTTGCATGGCTCTAGACACATCATCCCTGTGCAACACAGAGCTGCTCTGCAAAGTCCTAGAGCTACTGCCAAGACCTGCAGCAGCTATAAGCCCAGACAAGGTGCTGATAAGAAGGCCTACACAGCTCAGCACACCGGCAGGTTGAGGTACTGATGTTTTCCTGCAAGGCCTTATGCAAGAGGAGTGATCCAAGCACGAGCACCACTCCTAGGGTAACCAGGCATCATGCAGGGTGAAGAGAAAAGTCTTCTCTTTTGCCCTTCTCCTCCGTAATATTGTAGGCTGAAAGGATACTCAACGATACAGCTGTAGGGTATAAATTGAACTTTCTGTCTCACATGGACAGTTTGTCAGATCTGGTCTGAGGTGTTAGCCAATAAAGAACACCACTTGAATGAATCCCTGAGCATTTCATTATGTGGCATGAGATATTAATTTTGTATATTTTTGCAAATGAGGAAACTGAGGAAAAGTTACAGAGTTGCTTGTGTACAGAGAGGGACTTTGTTCAGCATTTGTAACCTACTCGGTGATGCAGTCACAGGGCTCTGATCTTTCTGTAGTCTTCTTGAAGCCTCCAGAGCCATCTCAGAGTAACAACAAGGACTTCAACAGCCACCTTCCTGACTGGCACTGATGTGATTAAGCAGAAAGTCAGAACCAAGGCACTTGGCTACTTGGCACTTAGATTTGGAGGGACAACAAGTAAAGAAATTAAAGCTTTAAGCAAGCTCAGGATCTCTTCCTACTGTTTTGACTTTGAAAAACCTTTTATAGTCAGTATAAGTTTAGCCAGTATGAATACAGCACATGCTGTTGAATTTGGGAATGTGCTCTGCTTCACCCTCCCTCCAAAAAGCCTGGCTTGCCCCCCTGCTTTTATAATCATAGAATCATAAAATCAGAATCATTCAGGTTGGAAAAGACCTCTAAGATCATCTAGTCCAACCTAGTACTAAAGTCCACCACTATACCATGCTACTAAGTTCTAAATCAACACATTTCTTGAAGACCTCCAGGGACGGTGATTCAACCACTTCCCTGAGCAACCTAATCCAATGCTGCACAACCCTTTCAGCAAAGAAATTTCACCTAATATCCAACCTAAACCTCCGCCCTAATCTTTGTGTTGAGCCAAGGCCAATGTCCAAGGCCTTTGCTTGCTGAACACCTTTCAAGATGGAAGGTGCATCTTGAAAAACAAGCAGAAGGCTTGGTAAAAGCATCCCCTTTCAGTTAAGGGGATAATTGAAGAGACTTCAGTGGCAGGGCTGGAGAATCTGTTGCAGGACATCAACGCGTTGAGGTTGGCATGACTGTTTTGGGGGACATGAATGCTGGAAACAGGGGCCTCTCTGGAGAAAAGCAAAAAGAAGCTTGAGGCTGAGCCATCCAGCTTATGTAAAACCCTTTCAGTTGGTTTATCTGAGATAGGATCCTCTATTGCTACAATCGGGAGGAATGTAGTGAAACTGAAGCTCGCCTGCCTCCGAGGCTGTGAGAGCCAATATTTTGTTTCCAACGTTCCCAGTATTTTCCCCACAAGCAATGTCAGGCTCACAGCAGCCGTGACACCTCTGTGATCCTCCTCCTCCTCCTTTACTATGGGAACAATGCTTGTTCCCCTCTAGCACTTGGGCAGCAGGCAGCATGGATGGATCTGTCAGCCAACATGTGCCAAGGGGTTCCCTGTTCTCTGCTTTCACCTGGTGCAGTGCCAATATTTAATAGTTCTGATTGGCAAACCATTTGCTTCTTTGTCATCATCATTAAAAAAAAAAAAGAGAGAGAGAGCTTTCAAACATTTTTTTCATCTTTCCTCCTCCTTTCCCTGGGGAAAAACATGTCCTATGATCTGAGATATGACCCTTCACGTCTTTCCTTATCAGACTTTGAGGAAGGGATTGGTCTAGTGCAAAGAGAGCATCATAAGGTGGGGGACATCATCCCCACGTCCTGAACCCTTGGTTCTTGGCTCGGAGGGACCTGCTGGTTGGCAGGTTTTGCACAGAGGCTGGCTGGGCTGAGAGGACTGGAGAATTTTCTCCTGGTACATGGGGCAAGAAAGGCTGCATTGCTGCAGGTGGTCTTGCCTGTTCTGCACACAGATTTCAGGGCAAGCAGGACATTAATGTTAGTATAAGCCAATATCAATCTCTGCATCTGTTTTTGCAGATCTTGTGAGCTCACCAGTCCTGTTGGATTTCACTTCTGCTGTTCAGAAGGTAGCTGCATTGCTGTATTTGTTGATGTGAGCCTAAAGAAACCCCAGCTCTCCTGAGTGTCACCTTCTTATTAATATCTGATGAGGATCTGGCTGAAAGTACCTCTGAGAAGAATTCATCTCATTCAGAGATGAGACCATGTCCAGCCTTGGCTTCAATGTAGTTGCAAACAAGTAACAGGCAGTGACATTTACTCCATCAGTACTTCAGCTCCTGCATCCAGATTCAAAACATCCATTGGTATTAATCTCTTCTGGCATCCTCTGTCTCCATCCAAAGTTGCACAACATGGCCATTTATTCAATCCCTTTTGGTTTAGCTTTTACCATCGAGGCGTTTATGGGTGACGCTCTCCACAAGGGAATGACACAGCTCTTCTCCCACCTCTAGGTAAGGTTGCTCTCTTGATGGATTTGAGAAGGAACCCATGGTGTGTTGACAGCAGCTGGACAGTCCTCTTGCTACCACAGCCAAACAAAATCCACCTTAGCTTGAGACAAATACTGGGCTTCCAAATCTCTCAAAGCTCACTTCACAAATTCCTCACTGTCTTCCTGCATTGGACAACTCTTTTCTCCTCTGTAGTCCCCGTGATGTCTAACTTGCAAGAAGGACCCCCAGCCACAGTAATGAGATGGAGCCATTAGCACAGGCTCCCAGTGTAAGAGGTGGGGCTGTGCTGACTCCAAACACCAGAAGCACTAGTCTCTTATTTAGATTAATTTTTTAATCCAGAGTCAATGTAGTGTCAACTGTTGTGCAAATCCTAGCATGAGAGCTGTGGGTTTGTATCCCCTCAGGCCAAGGAGGGAATATAAACCCTTTCTCACACTCCCTGGGTGCATGCCCTACCAGACAAATGTTGGAAACACTTTACACTTTCCACCCCTCAGAGATGGGTTTCTGAAACAAGTTGCCTGGATGTCTAAAATAGCTGACACAACATGTAGCTTTCTCTACTCTTTTAGCTTTGAAAAACAAAGCAGAGAGAAAGCAGCATGCCTCCTCCCTGCAGTCAGTAGAGCAGATGCCACTTTTTCTCCATGTTACCCTGCTTACTAAAGGACTCTTCCAAGATCGCTTAAGTCTATGGTGTCATAACTTCAAGGTATTCAGCCACACCACTGCAGATCCTCTTCTGGTGGGGGCCTAGGGGAAGGATCCTCTGTTCAAGAGCAGGGACACTAATGATCGCTGGGAGGAGTGTCTAAGATCTAGAGACTCTTTCCTTCACTGTCATACATTTCCAGAGGCAATCTGTGACAATTCTATTCTTTTTCATGCTGTTTATAGGTCGTTCATCCCAAAAAGGCACCAGGTCAGTGTTTCACTCAAAGGGCCATATTTTAAAAGGCATGGTGGCTAGGTCCCAGAAGAGGAGTAGAGAGTTGCTGGCATGGGAGGTTTAGCTCCCCAGAGCACAGTGAGCAGCTGTCCTGGAGACATGAATGTTCCCGGTGCTAAGGAGCTTCCGCACCTTCAGGAAGACCATCCCAAAAAGTGAGGTGCTGAGTGGGAAGCCCTTGGAGCAGGGTCCATCCCTAGTGCTTGACTACCTGTTCTCCAAGCTGCGGAGACCTGCTTCCTTCCCTGCAAGATGTGCAGCCCAGAACCACCTCAAGCAAGACACCTTCCTTTCTTGTCTTTCTTTCTAAGATCACAGAGATCTCATTGCTTTCTGTTAAAGAGAAGTCAGCAGAAGCAGTAGTGCCCCCTTTCTTAGAAATGGCCTAGCTCCTCAAGCTGTGATCCAGGACACAGAACTTGCAACTTCAGCTCCTAACACATATGACAGTGGTTGTGTTGCCCTCTCCCAGGAACTTGCTGTTACCGCCAGACAACCGTGCAGAGAGGAAGGAAAGATTTAGGGTGTCAACAGTAGGGAGAACAGGGCTCAGTGCTACGGTACAAAGGTGGTAAAAATGGACTGTAGGTTTTTTAAGACAAAATGAACCATTGTGTTCAACCTTCTGCTTCATCACAGTCTTTCCTGCCTCAGATCTGGGATATCCGCCTGACCTGGGGTTAATCATTTAGTCACTGAGAGAAAGGTTCAGGAAAAATAAGTCACTGTCTGGGCGGCAGAACCTATGAGACCAGGTTTCGTATAATAGACAGTCCAAATATTTATGTGGTTATTCATTTGCCTTCCTCACTCCACATCTTGATGACCCTTTGTTTGGCTCCAACACCTTCTGCCCACAATTCTGAAGACATCACTGAATTTAGCATTGCAGGCTTCTGGGGAGATAAGCAGGATTGTTCTCAGGTGTACGGATAAGGAAGCAGAAGCACAGACTGACTAAGTCATGTAAGAAAGTTGTGTGAAAGCAGGAAATCAAATCTTAGCTCACCTCATCCTCAGACCTCTGAATTCTCATAATGAAACTGCCCAACCATTTCTCTCTGCATCCTGAAAGAGGGCAGTCAGAGGTGTTCTACATGGACCATTCACTCTCAGCTTCATAGACTGGGCTTCTTAGGAAGCAATTTCCAGAAGTGACCAGTGACTTGAGAGGTCTCTTTGTGGGGGTACACGTAAAGCATCCCACAAGGCCCTCTGTAAGCCTCATCACTCTTTTCCCCAATCAGCAACCCAGTCTAAAAGGGTCCAAAATGGGGCACCTTACAGCTATCCAAGTCTCTAAGCCCTCCAGGGAAACTCAAGAGCAGGCAGGAATTAAACAAGCTGAAGCCAGAGCTTTGGTGACCTTGTGCTGCACTGAAAACAAAATGGTTAAAATGCTCTTAAGTCAACATCTCCGTGAGGTATTAGTCCCTATTAACCTTCTCTTGCCAGATGACTTTCCAGAAGCTCTCTTCAAGTCATAACGAGATGCTTGTCTCCTACTACCAGAACCACCCAGAGAGGAATGAGGCGACCTGACAAATATACTGCACTTTCCTGTTATCTTTGCTAAGTCTCTTGCATTTTTATATGGCACCTTAATAACCCCTCATTTCCATTACAAGTGCATGCTTTCCTTCTGCTTATCTGTATCTCTATACACTCCTTCTCCATTCCTGCAGCCACACCGCCTCCGGCTACAACCTGGGGAGCTCTCCAGAGCTCAACAGGGTCAGGTCTGCTTAGTAATGGGAGGACAGTCCCATAACTTGGTAGGTGGCAGGACATGATTCAGGCAATGGCGCTCCTCCATCTGCGTCAATATTGAACTCGCTGCCTTAAGTTAGGGGTAGGAGAAGTAAACCCAGTGCCCTAATTTCATGCAGTCATTAAGAGATCGGCTGCAACTTTCTCAAGAGACAAACTCCTAACCCCAGTGCCCGGGGCCAGATTTCAGCTTTGCTCTGCCTGCCTACATTCCCCAGGTAGTTACGATCAGATACAATGCTATTTGCTTCCTGTTGTGTGCTGTTAAGTGGTGGCTGCACTCCACCCCAGGGGTGGCTGCATTTCAAAAGCAGGGGAGTGATTACCGCATATACAGGCTGTAAAAGGCATTGGGCTCTTTCTGGGAAGAGGAGAGACAAGTATAATCGGCGCTTCTTAAGGCAAATCCTATCAATACCCTCCTGGAGTTGAAGGCTTTCTGTAAGGGTCAGCACCAGTGGAAAGCTGAGGTAACGGACCTGCAATTTGGGCAGAACTGGGTACCTACAACCAAAGCTGTGCTCCTGTAACCCCATGTTCAGCCATGCCCAAGTCCTGATAAATGCAGAAGTACTGCAGACCCTCTGCATTGCTCCGTTCTGAGCCCATGGCTGCTGCCAAAGCCTGAGTAGAATCCAGGACCTGTGGGCTCCTAACCTAGGGCCACCCCTCTCAAACCCACACAGAACAAGGCTTTCTGTACCAACACTGTGACTGCAGCTGCTTTCTTTTCAGTCCTAGCATGGTGAGGCCCAGGGGATTTGCAGACACCAGTTCAGCGCCTGCAGCTCCTTCCCAAGTAACCAAAGGCCTGGATCAGGCCTCTCCCACTGAGCACAGGAAAAAGAGTGATTCTCGAGCCACGAGAGCTAGCCTGCACAAACAATGTGCTTTAGCCACCACAGCTATCGGGCAGAAGGGGTGAAATATCATCTTCCTCTCCTGTCTGTGGTATAACATCATATCAAAAGCTTTCAAGATGAGGTAGGCCACGGTTGGAGGAAGTAGGTGTTTCAGCTGTTCCCTGGTAGCTATATCCTCCACCTCTCTGCTGGAGGGTGATGGGATTCGTCCCACCAGCTTATCTGACTGGATGCTATGAGAAGCCTTTGTCTTTCACAAACCCAGGCACTGGCCATCAGTGTCCTCAGAGACACCATGTCAAACCTCCACCCCAGAGTTCTGGTTTCTGGATCCCAGCTGGGCTTTAGCAAGGGCAAGAAGCCAGGTCCCCAGTCCAGTTAGAACTGGACTTGCCAAGTCATACTCAAAAGCCAAGTTTTCACACAGCTCAGGAGCTGTACGGTCACAGCTGTGGGTAGCTGAGATCCTCGAGGCTGGACAGATGCTGAACAAGGATTTTTCAAAATCACATTGTGGAACTGAGGGTTCCTGTCTTTTCCTTTTTTTGGTTCCAGCCCTCAGTGACTTACTAACCTCACGGTGCGCACTGACATCGTGTTCCAGGACATTGCTCATACCTTCGGCTTGTAAGTTCATGCACATTATTTGATTTGCATATTGTTGTGTTTGGTAGTCTTCCCAAAGCAAAGAAGCACTGCAAAAGGTCTTGCTTAAGCCTTCAATCCAGCCGAGACTTCTCTGCAAGCATGCAGTTTTGATTTCCCCCCAAGAACATGTTGGATTTGGGGCTTGGCATATTAAATTGTCCATGTGTTAGTAAAACCTGGAAGCATCTAGAAGGTAAATATTAAGCCAAAATGCCCAGGGAAAGCTCAGATCAGCAAAATGTGGTCCAATGAAGGTTTTAGAGGATTTATGGAGGTACCTCGTAAGATGATGCAAAGCTCAGTGGAAGTTGGTGAAGCTGCATCAGCTGAAAACTTGACCTGCCTTCTTGGGTCCATTCACTGTACTATCCTAATCATTCAAAAGGCGTCAGACAGCACTCTTTCTTGGCTACCTGGTCTATAGGCAAGACCTATAGCTCTTGTGGGTAAGGGTATATGAGGTTAAGGTAGGCAAGTTATCAGAAAAGTTGTCTCCTTAGAACTATATCAAACTCAAGGATTTGAGACTAGCCATTTTTGTGATAAAAACGTCATTTTGCTGAAGCCAAAAAACATCGCAGTGGTGTTTTCTGAGGTGTAGCGTTGAACTCCAAGGTCATTTTCAAGTGAGTGAAGAAACAGAATGAGATGAAAATTGGAAGAAAAAAAAACGGTGATAATTTTGTATATTCCCATTTTTCAAAGTATTTTGGTTTTCATTTCAGCACATTGTGGAAAAAGCATTGGAAACCAAGAAAGCCATACTAACACTGAGCTGCCCTCCTCCTCCCAGCTCTAGCTATGACAAAAGTTTGTGAAGGAAGGTCTCCACAGAGACTAAGACTCATCAGTCCCTAACTATGAAATCTTTTGGCTGATCCCATCCCACATCTGTGGCAATGGGCCGAAAAGGAAAGTTCATTCTCAGTCCCCTTAGCAGTCTTCATTAGGCTAGTGAACCAAGCTTTTGGTGCAAGCAAGTTGCTATATTTTGAACATTGTCCCAGGGTGAGCTTGCCAGGCTAGGAAAATGAAGGTGGAGTGTGGGGACAATATTTAGTTTACATAACAGTCAGGGTAGAGAAGTATCAAAGCACCCTGACATTTTTCCACCTTCCAGCTGTCAGCAGCAATCCCAGTCAGTGGGTGCTGGTCCCACCATGAAGGGTGACTGCAGGCATTAAGCACAGATATGCATTCATGGCCCAGCTTCTACACATCCGAAGCCAACATTGCAGCTCTGTGTATGGCTACTTGGTGCATTGCCAGCAAAGGACTGTATAATATAGTTTGTATGCCCTGTGAAACTCATTTTTCCGCTGCTTTTTGTCTTGCCGTGGACCCATCCTAAGATCTTAGTCAAAAATGCATTGTTTGACCTCAGTGAGTTTGCATCAAGCCTGGTCCTCTCTGCACAGGAGCTCATTTCCATAAGGCAATATCTGTGGACCACAGAGGAGAGTTTCCTGGCCTTCTGCTATGCCCTCGAGAAAAGGCGTTCACAGCTCTGGTCACAGCCACACATAGCCCTTTCACTGACCACTATTCCTTGATTTCTTTCTTTCACAGCTACCAGAGAATCAGCCTTTGTCCATGCCATTGCCTCTGCTGGAGTGGCTTTCGCAGTGACCAGATCCTGCGCCGAGGGCTCGGCCACCATCTGCGGCTGTGACACTCGCCACAAAGGCTCTCCAGGGGAAGGCTGGAAATGGGGAGGCTGCAGCGAGGACGTGGAGTTTGGGAGCATGGTGTCTCGGGAGTTTGCTGATGCCCGGGAGAACAGACCAGATGCTCGGTCAGCCATGAACAGGCACAACAACGAAGCTGGAAGGACCGTAAGGACATTTATTTTCACTTTCTCGATCTCCTTTACTGATTTCTTACCTGCCACATTAGAAACCTGCACTGAACATCCAGAGGGAACTGAGGGAATAATCATACCTAATCTGGGTTGGTTTACATTCTGAAGTGGTGATATGAGCCCCACAAAAGTTCTTTCAGGGAGGTGGTCAATGGTTCTCTATGCCTAGTCTATGGAAGCTAAAAGTAAATTCACCCACTCAGAGTAAATGCCTACCTTGGAGTCAGTTGTACAGACGTCTCTGTAGTGAATGGATGAAAACAGGCAGTGCTAGGGTGGAATTTCATCTCAGCTGAAAGTAGACATTTGAAATATCTCAGCTGAATGATGCCTGTCTCCCTCCCTTGGCTTCAGGAAGGAGAGCTCTGAGATGTCCGTACTGTAGGCATCTGAAATTAAGAGAGATGGACCACAGTTTATGGGCAAGATTCAGCTGGTTATGTGAAGGCATTTAAGTATAACCTGAGAAAGGTATTCTGAAGCATCCAGCTTGTCTGTGGGTAGCTACTGGGAAAGACTGTGGGTCTGCAGGTCCTCTGCCCGCCTTGATCTGATGCCTTGGACACCCATGGAGCTCACAAATGGCATTAGGTACTTGTGTTTAGGCAACTGAATCCAAGTCTGAGTGCAACTGTCAGGCAGACAATGTTCAACCAGGCCTACCTATGAAAGGACTTTGCTGTCTAAAGTGAGATTTAGGTACCCAAATGTACAACTGCAGACCTATTGCTTTATACTATGGACCTATAAAATCTACAGACATCTCAGCTTGTGCCCCAGAAGTCCCCAGTATTTGTACCACTCTGGACACATTGTCTAGAGAGTCCCATTAGGACGGAGAAAGCTGAATCACTGGTGTCCATGGGGTGAGATCCTGCAGGATCCCTTGCAGAGAGCCCAGTGGTTTGGGGTCCTTTCCCCTGGGACCACCACCCTGCCCTGTAGACTTGAGAGTAAGGTAGAGCAGGGAAGCATTTTCCACCGCCCCTCTTCTCAATGCTTTCTTTCCCAGAGAGTATTTAAAGAAAATGAGTGAGAATGTGACTCTGATGCCTCCTGATTAAACATTGACCATACCACAAAGCCAACTAATGTGTTTTCACTTCAGACTCAAAAAGCATATAAGTATAGACTCAAAAAGTATATAAGGGAACTGAAAGTACTAAGTCTTGTCCTCATCACAGTGACTGACCCACAAGCAGTGAATTTTCTTTGTAAGGTGGGAAAATCCCAATGACAGGACATTCTCTTTTTCATCTCAAGAATACCCCATAAATGCCTGAAGAACTTAATCTATGAGAAACAATTTGTGAAATTAAATCACAAAGCTCTTGCTAATGGAGGCCATTCCACAGCACCTGTAATATAACTGCTTTTTTTCCTCATGCAGTAAACTTGAATTAGTTCATCCTGCAGTGGAAGAAACGATACCTCACTGCAATCAAAAGAGGTTAATGTGGTCTTGTTCCCTCAGGAGCAGACCTTACATGTGCCTAGGAGGACTGTGCCATGAACCATAACAAAGCAAGCACAGTTGCACAGGGCTAGGAAACCTCTGTCCTTACTAGGACTTTAGTGTGAGCTCCTCAGGTGGCCAAACCGCTGTTATCCCACCTCACACCACAGGACAGCTGGTCTGAAATAGGGAGTACAATCTTTCAAAATAAAATACCACCAGAAACAAAACTTGTCCATAATGAAGATGAATACAAGAAATAATGTGGTTTCCTCAAGCAATGGCCCAAATTATTCCAGGTACCTCAAAGTTCATTGCTGGTGGTAGTTACTGGGAGAGCTAATGAGATAAAGAGGACTGTGGAGAAGCTGTGGAAAGGAGGGATTTGCCTTAAAGTGAGAATCCTTGGAAAAATTGAGCTGTGAACAAACATCCCTGTGATCTCAGGCTTAGACAGGATGTTGGCATTGGGTTATTTTTGGACATTTTACAAATTTCAAAAATTAGGGAGCAAATGTCCCATCTGAAATCCTTTCTTTTATAAAGCACTAGTGTTTGTCATTCTCACCATGCCAGCACTCATGGAGTAGCTGTTCCAGGCCTCCATGCTCAAGTGTTTCCAGCTAAACCTGAGCCATAGGCAATGTTTCATGTTATGAACTCAAACCCTACCACCAGGCCAGAAGCTTTGATTAAGTTCAGCATGATTATATGAACCAAACATTTTGTGGTTCTCTCTCATCGCTAATTACAACCTCCTTTGCGGCGTGTGATACTCCGTAAATAACACAGGAAAGCACCTGGTAAACATCAAGGTGCTGATTCATGGCAAATCTTTTGGACTCAGGCTGGCACTAGTCTGTTCACGTACCCTGAAATTTGCTGATCAGTCTGAAAATGCAGATTATCAAGTAAGTTGCATAAGGCTTGTCTCCCACCTCAGAATACTGGAGGGCAACACCTCTAAAAACCTTTAGAATAATTTCATGAGTAGTGAGAGCACACAGCAAACCTCTAAGCTCAACAATCACCTTTCCATTTACTCAAGGACAGTTCTTTATATTGAAGTCTGAGTCTTTCAAAATCAGAATTTGGGATCCTAATTTTTCTTTGAAATGTTTTTAAAAACATTGTGCGTTTGGCTTAAAAATAAAAAATAAATTACTTTTCAGGTTTCTGAACATAGCCTAGAGGCTAGAACATTGTTTGCTTAAGTAAACGTGAAAACATACATAAAAGATGGAACTCTGGGCTGGATGCTCAGGCCATTTCTCATTTATTTAATTTCCAGTGGAATAGCTATATATTCCACTTATGAAAACATTTGTTTTAGTAGGTTTTTGTGTTCTTTGCTTTTCTGCCTAGATGCATCTGAACTGTATTCTTAGGTGACAATACTGTAATACTCACACATGAACATCAATAAGATAAAAATTAGAGTGTACAGATCACTTCAGCCCTTAGTGAAAACACTCAATAGATGCTTAAAGTTGGGGTGGCAATCAGAGATAGCCACTGAAAATAATAAAGTTGTGAAAGTTTTATTTGCCTCAGACCCAGTATCTGTGCACTGCACTGACTGGGGGATAAGGTGATTCTTGTTCACAAGTGTGCAAGTATAACAATGAAAACACTCCAAGTTCTTTAGGAAATCCTGGCTAAATAGCAAAATGATTTGTGTTTTGATTACAGACTAACGTCTTCCCTCTTCTTTGCCTTTCCTCTCCTTCTCTTTTCCAGTCTATCATTGAGCTCATGCATCTGAAGTGCAAATGTCATGGCCTCTCAGGCAGCTGCGAAGTGAAGACCTGCTGGTGGTCTCAGCCAGACTTCAGGGTCATCGGTGACTACCTCAAGGACAAGTACGATAGTGCTTCTGAAATGGTGGTGGAAAAACATCGGGAATCCCGTGGCTGGGTCGAGACCCTCAGGCCCAAATACAACTTCTTCAAGGCTCCAACTGAGAAGGACCTGGTTTACTACGAGAACTCACCAAACTTTTGTGAGCCCAACCCTGAGACAGGTTCCTTCGGGACCCGTGACAGGATCTGTAATGTCACTTCCCACGGGATTGATGGTTGCGATCTTTTGTGCTGCGGCCGTGGGCACAACACGAGGACTGAGAAACGGAAAGAGAAGTGCCACTGTATCTTTCACTGGTGCTGCTATGTCCGTTGCCAGGAGTGCATACGAGTCTACGATGTCCACACATGCAAATAAATTGGGCAAAACCCTTTGCTGGGCTCCAAGTGGAGAAACAGATTTGAGCCTACTTCCTCTGAGGTTGCAGACATGAGAGGAGTCTACTTTTTGATATTAAAAGAATAAAAAAAAAAATAAAGGCTAAAACTGGTTGGATAGAATAGGTCTAATGACTTCTGGGCTATCCCGAGGTACATCTGGCAGTCACACAAGTTACGCCACAATGATGCATCCTGTAGGAGACAGCGGCTTTTTAACTAGCTGACGACACAGAGCCGGAAAGAAGAGCATCAGCAAAAGCATGGATTTGCTCTGCTCTCGCCCACTTGAAGTGACTTGTGTGATTAAGTGTCCTTTGAAAGACTTGCATCTTCCTATGTATCTCCTTTTCCCTCAGCCAGGGAGAGGCTGTGTTGGACAACAGCACTAAGCTTTCTGAGATCTATCTACATACCCAAATGGCCAGACTCTGTGCATAATATGAGCAACAACAACAGCAGCAAAAGAAATAAAAGCAGATAAGTTAATGATTTTTTTAAAAAAATGCAAATTTTCCTTTGCTTTTGCCCTGGAACCAGAGAAGTCTACCAATATATTATAGAGCTGTAGAGTGGACAGGCTCTTCACATGAACTTTTTAGCAAAGTAGCTTCTGCCAGATTCGACATAGGATGCAGTGACACCTATAGAGTGGGAGGGAGGGAGAAGGAAAGGGAAAAGGAGAGAAAGAGAGAGGACTGCTGATGGTTTCCTGCAAATGCCCTGTTGGCACACAGGTGATGTGCATGGTACAAAAAATTTCAGTGCCTGGTAAGTGAAGTGAAGAGGACTCGATCTGTGCATTGAGAAGGAGACAGTCCCATAATGGACGTGGTGCTCCAGCTGTGGCTCAGCCAACGAGTCTTCCTCGGAAAAAACAAGCGGTGCAGGGTGATTCTCCTTGGGCAGCTGGGAGTGAGATATCTGACTCCTGAGCACCCCAGCTTGTTCCAGTAGAGGAGGAGGGAAAGTGTTTATTCCTCCCACCTCATTACAGAACACCATCACCAACAGTGGAAAGTGCACTTAGTCCATCCACCCTCCGCACCCCATGCAGGCTTCCCCCGGGCACTTAGCAAAACCCTTAGACCACAAGTCTGTCAGGAACATGACTTTGAAGGACTGTTTGTCACCCAGTAATTTACGTGATGGTGAGCCAACCCTCACCCCCCGCAAGTTGGAACAGTTTCAGACTCTAGACAAATTTGGTTCCTCGCCTAATTTCTACAGCCATTCCCATATCTAAAAGTGGCCCAGATTAAAATGCATGGAATCCAGACTCTGAATGAGCCCAGAGGTTGGACGCAGAGCCAAATCCCAACTGTGCAGTGCTGCCCTGTCTCCGCTGTTCACTTCCAACTGCCCTTCTTTGCACGCTGCTCTACTTCAGATATCAGATCAGGATTGCCAGTTTACAGAAACACCTCTCACTTCTTCTGCAGGCATCAGGGCTTCCTACAGCCATGTGGGTATCAGGCCTGAATCTCAGCCCATCTCCTTGGTATTTACAGCACTGTAATTCTGCTCTTTGCTTGAGTTATTCATGGTCAATACCGGCATAAACGAGTGGTGAATCAAGCATGGAGTGGTAGCCTGTTTAGCCTCTGATGCAGTTGCCCTACGAACTCCTTGACTTACTCGTACCCTTGAGTTCCTATCTTGGGAAAGGGACTAAGGACTGGCATTTTTTCTTTCTTTTCATTGAGAGAGGGAGACGGGTTGTGATCTAACTCCCAGAGACCCATAAGAGTCTTTTCATGGAGAGCATGGCAATGTAATGATGGTTGTTAGCTAGTTCACACCTGGATATCTGTGTAGAGAAATCAGAGGGCTCTTCTCTCCCAACGAGTCAGCTTATTCCCAGTCATACTCAAGAGAGAGTATGCAGAAGAGACAGGGATCGAATAGAACTTAATCCCATCAGAGAGAAAACAGGGGAAATGATGCCTCCAAGGGTTGACTCCATGAGTCATGGCGTCTCCCGGGACTACTCCTAGGCTGGTACAGTTTATGCATCACCCTATGTCTCAGGGCTGTGCCCAAGGACACAAGGAAGGTTTGCGTGTTGATGGAGGCACTTCTGTTAATGCTCTGCAAAAAAGCTGCAATGAAATGAGAGGAGAGATACAGGAGGGAGGGAAGGAGAGAAGGAAAGATCAAGAGAGACAAAGAAAGAAATGGGGAGAAAACCGATTGATCTGTACATGTAAATATTGCGTGCAGTGGGTGATCACACATCAGCTGATGGAAAGCAATAGGTCACTAAAAATTGAGACAAAGATGAACCAATGAATAGAAATATGGCTGATTTTTATAATACTATCTTGGTGAAAAGGAAAATCTGATCATTAGAGCAAATAGAGAAGGAGGCCACTGCAGGGGAAAATTGCCACAGTAACCAATATTCAAACACAAGCTGTCAAGAAAAAAAACACTAAAGGAAAAGACATAGAATGTGGAAGGCATTAACTGAAAAAAAAATAGACAAGGGAAGTTAAGTCTGGTTTACTTAATATAATGTAGTGCTAGCAGTCACAGTGAGAGATGTTAGACATGTCGTGCCAAGGACTTGTGTCAGTGATTTCTGCCCCAAGAGTGAGGATGCAAATCACTGCAGATCATGTTCTGTGTCGGTCCATTGACTTCAGCAGGACCACACCCGCAACTAATTTTACCCTGATATCTTTAAACAGAGTGATTTCAAACTCCTTGTTTTACAACATGCCAGTGAAGAAATGGGTTGAAGGATTTGGCTTCCTTGCATGCGGGAGTTGAATTTTAACCCCAACCCATCCACAGCATGCTAACATTCACAATTTCTGCATTTTCACCAGAACCAAGCTCAATATCACTAGCATGTGAAGCTCTTTGAGAAGCATGGAAACAACAACAACTAGGCATCTCCTGAGCAATTGCTTCTTAAGGTGAACAAATAGATTTTGACTGCAGCAGTAGAATTTATTTCTACTCTCTACTTTTGTACTAGGATCAAAGGCAAGACACAAATAAGTGCAGAAGGTGATTCATCATAGCCTAGGATGGTATCTAAGCTAGGTTTGGTAAATTGCCTTCTGGATGAACCTCTGTCTTTCCTGGAGGAAAGCTTTAGCTGATGAGCTCATACTAGATGATGAACTTTCAGACTGGGTACAGTCTGATGATGTGAAGTCCACCATGAGTCAAGAAGGTGAAGCTACAATCTGATTATCAGCTGAAATGGGCTGGAAATTGTACTCCTTCATTCAAAACTGGGGTCAGGCTCAGTGCTTGGAGACTTCTAGCCCATTCAAGGGATTTTTAACAAAACCTATGCATATTTGTTAGGTGTTATTATGTAATTAGTCATCTACTAATAGTAATAAGGGGTTGTATAGTGTAAGGGATTGAGCAGCTGCTACAGAAGTCAATGAAAAATACGTGTGAATTCTGCTAATGACCCCAGGTACATCTGAGGGTCCTAGTCCCTGGTTTGTCTCCACCTACTTATGTGGAGGGGAAAGAGAGAGCCTGCCAGGAGTCTGGGAGCAAGGGACTGCTGAGTACTCATGCCAGGCCTGCGTCTGGCCCCACGGCTTTGGAGAAGTCACTTGGGGCATTGCTAGTTTATACACATGAATTCAGGGAACGTGTTTGAAAAGCTAAGATCCCACTCCACTGCCTACTCTTGGTGTCTCATGTCAGGGTTCCCACTGCAATAATCTTAAAGACGAAGTCAATGAAGGGTGAGGTACTGTCCCTCCCTGTCCATCATCTCGGCTACGGTGGGCCTCATTTAGGGAACGGTCTAAATACAACCCAAAGTCTTCTTCTGCCTCAGATTCTCCAAGTCTTTCAGAATGGTAGGGCCTTCCTCACAGAGAGGACTTTGGGTTTCACTCAATAATACAAGCATCTAGTGACATTTGAGGTGCCCTAAAATATCCCATTGGGATACAGCTGTTGCTTCAATGTCATAGGACTCCCACAATCCTGTGTCATGTGTACTAAATCTGGGCAGATACGTCAGAGACCAATGGGTACCCAAAAGGACACAAGATGCCTGTTGTAGACAGTTGAATTGTTCAATTGCCTGGCAGTGGGTTTCTGTAAAAACTTCCCCTCCACATCAGGTTGTGGCAGTTTCCACAAAAGGAAAAGATCATTCATTTCCAACTCATATTCTATTTTCCATGGTACCCTTTCCCTCAGTCTTCACATGTGGTGAGGTTTGTCCTCAAGCAGATGGTTTGTATCAGGGATGTGTCTGGCAGTACCAGGGAAAAGGGAAAGGGTATCATCCAGCCAAGTAACATAGATGTAAAAAATAAAAATAAAAAGGAACATAATTTAATTCGTTTTACATGCTGCTATCCAACTTTTCCTTTAGCTGAACAGATGGGTTTGATGGGCCCATCAGTTCCGCATTCAACCTCATTGAAGTCAACAGAGTTATATGCAAGGGGTGAATTTGGCCTCACCTCTTTTCTTTCTGTGAAAGAAATGGAAAGTTTAGGAGCTTTTTGTTGTCTTGGTTTAGTTTTAGAATTTGGGGTTTTCTCTTTCTCAGAGAAAATAAAAACACAGGGAGGGGAATGCATGACTTTTCTGTTACTGGACTCCTGATGTATTGCACTGACTGTCTTCTCCAAAATATTTTTGAAGTCTCCAGAATTGTCTCCACTGCTTACAAGGGGCTTTATTTGCACAGCCAAAGCAGTCAGGATTTAATCTTGGGAAGGCACTGCAAGGACAGCCACATCACAAAATGCAACCTGGTGCAAAAATCTCCAAGTTTGCACCAGTCGCACCAGCCCCGCAAACAGAAGTACTGTAGTCTTAGCTGGGCACTGCAGGATTTCTGTGTTAGCTAATCCTCATAGAGCAATTTTGTCTGGTATTCAATCTGAAATATTCTGGGTGTTTTCAGTGCATTCATTTCTATTGCTACAGAAATGTCCATGGATTGTAATACATTTGTCATGTGTTTTCATATGCTTGTAATTTCCCCACCCCTAATTTCAAATACAGAAGAAACACTTCCTCATTCTATAAGCTCTGGGTCAATTTTTAGCTTCAAGGGGAGGTTTCAGTGCAGAAAATCTGGGTTTTGATGTTCCAGGGGATATTCTGGGTTACAGCATGAGAACACGGCAGGAGCTGGGAGTTGTGAATCGAGTTCTGGGCCCTGTGCTATGGAAATTACCCTAGCCTTCCCTTGATGCCTTAACAGTAAGCTTCAGGAAGATAATACAGGGCCACAAAAAGACAGCAAATCAAACTGGTCTGCAGACACCAGCCATTGTGCCTGGTTAAAACTCACAAACAGTATCAGCTGCCCATCAGAAAATTACTCCTGGCTCTGCCAGAGACCTGCAGAGAGCTGAGGCTACTGAGAAGGCGATGCTCTGCTCTCAATGGCACGGTGAGGGGTTTGCCCGGGTCTGTCAGTCATGTGTCCAGGCAGATATTTGGGGAAAAGCTGTAGAGAGAGTGTTAGACGATGGAAGAGAAAGTGGGCTGGGTGGGAGAAGGTCCCATCTCTTCTTCATTGCTGTATTTCTTCTGTTCTCCACCTTCCCTCCAAGCTGAAACTTGGCTGTTATGGTAGGGACTTCTTAGTATGGGAAAGTCTCTCTTCTAGATTTCCCTTATCTCACGGGGCAGCAGCAGTGGGATCTGTCTTGCTTTTTGCTCAATTGTTTTTCTTCATGGCTTAACCCCCAGTGCTCATGTTCCCTGCCCTCTCCTGTGTGCTCCAACAAAAGCTGCTGATCTGCACTTCATCGCTGCTCAGCCAGGGGACAGGACCCTGCTGCCTCAGGTCTCTGTTAGCCACTTCTGGGTGCAGATGTGTCCATTGTGTTGGAAACAGAGGCTTCTATGGCTTCCTTTTTGAGAAATGGGTGTTTAGCCCTCATTCCTGACGCTGATGGTGGCTGTGTGGACTTGGGCAAGTCATTCTGCTCCCCCTTCCCTGCAGTTTCCAGAGACATCTTTGATGCGTCCCCACCTTGGAGGGGGAGATTCTCTCAAGAACAAACATGAGGCCATTATATCTAGCTCCCAGGCATCAGGGGGTGGGATTCAGGACATAAAGTGAGAGGCTTAAATGTAGGTACCTACAAGTGAGCTCGGTGCTTGAACTTCCATGCAAGCAATGATGGTGGGATCCATTTGCCTAAACATAGCATCTAGGGTTAAATTGAATCATTGAAGATAGGCATCTAGAGTCATTTGGAATGCCCCAGGGTACCTCACTGGCTTCTAGCAGCTGCTCTGGAAGAGTGTGGTCTCCCTTTAAGTCCTGTGGCATATCTGCCAGCCACATGCAGATGTCTCAGAAACCCCAGGGCATCCCAGATGGCACTAGATGCGTGTGCATGAGCAACTCAGTTGATCTCCTAGTGAATTGGCAATGGAGGTTAGCGAGCACTTCATCTGGCCAAATGTAAGTGTCCGCTGTAGAGCGAGCTGAACCATTCTTTAGGCCCCACTGATCGTGCTGACAATTTCCATCAGATACGGGCGTTTAGACATCTAACTCACATGGAGACACAAGCATGCAGACATCTACAATTGTGTATCTTAATCTCTGAGCTGGACCACACTCCAGGTGTCTAACACTCATGTCTTTGGAGACTCTAAGATGGAAATCTGTCTGCAGGCCCAGTTCTGCTCTCACTTAGACATAAATCAGGAGGCATCATTTCCATAATGCCAGACTTACAAGCATATCAAAGGGAAGGTGGATGTATTCTGGAAGAATAATTATTTGAAACCAACTTACTGACTGGTATGTGATGGGTTTGACCCCAAGGGAGCATCTCTGCTGTTCCTCTTGGTGAGCACATAATGAAAATGGATAACTCCCACCAAGTCATCTACAGGCAAAATCTTGCTGTTATGTGAATACCATCCACATAGAGAAAGCTCCTGAGACACAACAGTCACAAGCATCTTCTCCACCTAACTTTGTCTCTGCAGACCTTGCTCTATTTATACATGTTCTGTGGACCAAGGGAGGTCTTGGACAGCCGTGCATGAAAATGGAGAGTGGGGAAGGTGTGAGGAGATACCTTCCTCATTTTCTTTTCTTTTTCCAAGTTTCGTCTTATTTATTAGCATTTATTTATTTCTCACCACTCATTCCACTCTACCAAAAAGCCTGAAGGCACATCTGCTACATAGGCTAGCAAGCAGCTGAGTATCACCCATGTTTTTGAGGGAAGGCACCGTTTTGTCAGGGACCCTTCCCAACATGCACTTGCCACCTGCTGCTACCACGTGCAAAGCACAAGAGGCCCAAGCCTTCCCGAGGCAGGCTCCCAAAACCTCCCAAATCCTCCTGTATGTGATCAAATCCTCCCCACTGAAGCCTCCATTCCCACCAATGCGTGTTCCTCCAGACCCAGTTGCCCCACTGCCTGCCTGTCCCCTACTGACTGCAGCTCAGCCTTACTCCTCTTCGTCTCAGTGGAGACCCACTCTATCTCTGTCTCTTACAGCATCATTTCTGTCACTCCCAGGCCAAAACCTGCCCAAACAGGACTTCTCGTTGCTTTGGACTACCTGACAAGCCCACTAGCGGTGTGGAAGGCATAAAACACAACCCTATAGTACCACAGGGGATTTCCCCATGGTACGAAACATGCTTGTCCAGAAGTCAAGGACAAGTATCTTCTTGCGGGTGGGTTTTTCACTATTGCTTTCCCTTCCCACAGACTGTCTGCCTGATTACACTGCCCTGTTCAGAGCTATGTCATTGTCTGTAACCCTTCCCCAACCTGCCCCTGCCGTTACCCCACCTGAGCACCCCTTTGTACAGAATGCATGTATGATACAACCTGAAATTCCAAAGCTATTGTACAAAGTAGGATCGTCACCTTTTTTTTCCTCAGTATTTTGTTAAGTCTGATGATTTTTTTATGATTATTTATTTTATGAATAAATGTATATATTAGTAAGAGAATATATTTGCGGAAATAACTCATCGGGACAGTGTTGTTGCTCTGCTGTTGTGCTTGTGACCTCATTGGCTTTTACCCTATTTTCTACTGACAGCACACTAGCAATGTCTTGTAACTGTTTTTTGTTACCAGTTAAGTTTGATAGATGTGTTAACTTTATAATGAAAATTAAAAAAAAAAAAAAAGCATTAATTTTAATCTGTGTTTGGATATTTTTCCAACCGTTCTGCAGTTCTGATGGGATGGTATTCCATATCATAGGCTGAAATGCAATTGGGGAGAGGTAGGAAAGAAATATATACATCTTGTCCATGTAGGACAGAAGCCATGTTCTTTGGAAGAAGAGATGCCATCTGATTTGGTGCCATTTAACCCATGCCCTGCTGTGTGGTAAATGTCAATTCAGCTGAGAATAAAACGTGTACTCTCAAACTGCCATGAGCCCATTTCTCAGATGAGCATCACTGGGACAGGGAGCCAGTTTCCTTCCAGGAGTCCACGTATAACATGAAGAAAGGTGGCCAAAAGACATGCATTTGGCTTCAAACATGGGAAGGACAAAGAGCAACCACGGGGTTACTGATGGCTGAGAGCTGGTGCATGGTGAACTACTGCTACTACTCTAGAGACATTCAAGCCACCCAGCTTCAGCCCTCACAGACCAGACATCTTCTTCAAACCAGCCCTTGATGACCCCTTTATAGGCAAAGGAGGGAGTTGAGCACATCTGGAGATTTATCCCGTTTATGTAAAGCATAGAGCTGAGATGGTATAAATCACCTTCCAAAGATGTCTATTTTTCTACAGCGATTCTAAATGAGCATATCTACAAACAAACAAATAAAACAAAACTAAACAAAACAAAAAAGAAAAAAAGTAAAAAAAACAACTTTTCCAATGGGAAGGTTGGAAGGTTCTGGGAGAAAAGTAGCATACTGTGATGCCCCAGATATAACATCCTCCCCAAACCTACACCCATACCTTGTTTCAAATGACACAGGTCAAACACCACAGAGGGCTCTCAGCATACCGGACTCAGCATATTTTCCAGAAATAAATTATAAACATTCTTATTAAAGAGCCCTTGAGATAAGTTTGTTTGTCAAGCTGTGTTGCCTGTTTCTCCTGGTTCAAGCAAGAGCCCTTTTGGCTTCTATAGGAAAAAATAAGAAATTTGTGGACATCTCAGTCATTCTTACTTTGAGGGGCATATGTGCTCTTAACCCCTACAGACCCTTTTATGAACTAAAGAAGAAAGTCTGGTGTTAATAACCCATTGCTGCTCCATGGCTTGGAATTTTCACCTTTTGGGATGAAATGCGGAAGTCCTCTCTTTTGCAGAACAGTCCCTTTCCTCTGCACAGGTGGGCAGCACAGCCAAACCATGGTCACATTTAGCCATGTCAGAGGGCTTTGCCATGACAGCCTAACTCATAGAAGCCATCTAAAACTGTTCCACTACCAAGCGGCAGCTCTTTGATACTCGAAGCCAGGGGTCCGACCCTATCCCCAAGGATAATATAAGGACTGATGCACAGGGGGAGTTAGGTACCTAGCTTCCTTGTAAATAGCAGAATTGAGATCTTGACAATTTTTTGATAAACAGCAGAATGAACTTGGGTGAAGGTTTGGCTTCCAGCAAGGAGTCAGTATTAGACTGGTGAGACTTCTCCTCCTAAGCCAAACCATGCCTCATTACTGGCAGTACCACACCACCTCTCCTGACTTCTCTCCATGCACAGGCATCCCAGTCACATACAAAAAGTAACTCAAACAAGTCTGGGATGTGCCAGATCCATAGCACATGTGCAAATTGGTCTTTACATGCAGAGCCCAAGGCTTCTGAGAGCCTCCAGTGTCCTTGTGCCTGTGCAGCAGTCTGGTGGAAACAAGCCACCTCCAGTCAGACAAATCTGCATATGACCAAGGTATCCAAAGCCTCCACAAAGTTGCAGACTTGCCACACAGGCTTCACTGATTATAAGGAGTGGGATTCAGCTCACAGACTCAAACACAAAAATGTAGGTGCCCACAGAACCACAAAGAGGCATATCAATGCCCTGTAGGCATTTCAATCTGGAGGATCCTGCCTGTCCTCCAGGTGCTCTCCCAGAACCACCGTGGATCTCCTGCAGATCCATGTCATGTCTGGCAGCTCCAGGAAGATGTCTCAGATAGCCCAAGACGTGCCAAAAGCAACAGACAATTAAGATCAGGCGAGTGAATTGAGCCAAATGTCCCCCAGTGTGAACTTTAAGTTTCTATTTTTGTCTGTAAAGCCTAGAGAAAGCTTAATTTCAGCACAATGGCTGAAAGCTGCCCTAGATCACTTATGGCATCTGCAACATCACCTGGGCTTGGCACAGGTAGTGCTACAGACCCTTAAGAGACCTATACCTATTGGATTGGCAGGTGCAGACCCAGGAGTTGTCTTAGATGGTACCAGACACCTGTGTTTAGGAAAGCACATTGAAACTTCAGACTCCACTGGTTGTAAAGGGAGTTTAGAGTCTCTGCCTAAATTTAGAAGTTTTAATCTGCAAGCTGAATCCTGCTTGTACAACACAGCATGCTTTGAAGCTGCTAAAACCAGCTGAAAGCAATTCTTGACCAGTAGCTAACCAGGCCATGAAGAAAGAAGCTGTGCCCCAATGTAGTTTTAAAGCCTTGCCATCTCATTGCTACCCAGCCTGGCTTTGGAATTTGCTTACTGATCTCTTTTATTTGCAGGTGTGGAATTTTTTTCCTCATCGTACAGTCATTTGGAGGCACATAGCCAGATTTGCATTCCACAGGGCTACAATCCGGTCTGGGATTTGCCTGCGAGTGTCAACAGGTGAAGTGTTAACTAATGAACTTGGTGGTAGTGTTAAGAAGAGGTCAGCTCGGTTTTTCTTCAAGTTGGCTTCATGCAAGGACAGCAGGGTTAGGGAGATTTTAAGAGTCATCTAAAATAGATCTGTGCTCTGAGCCTGACCATTTGAAGCCTTGTTCTATCCTCCCTGGTTTCTGCATCTGCTAACACCCTAAACTGCGTGCCCTTTTGTCATGGAAGAGGCACAGCAAGGCCATGTTGAGTGTCTCTCACCCAGCAGTTGATATCTGAGAAATGAACTAGTCCTGTGATTATTTTTTTTTTCCTGGGATATGCAAGATTATGGTGGGAAACAGTGGTGGTGCCACCTTGTTGTAGTGAGAATATCTTTCATGCAAGCATCTGAGGTCTTGAACCTGTTTTTTCTGTCCTAGTCAATGCTGTTGGGTTATGCAGGCAATGTCTTTCATCCAGAGAATATCAAGGTCTTTATGCAAAACAGGATAGCTTCAGTGAGAAAACTATCCCAGAACAGCCACGCAGCAAGGACAACAGGCAGCATATGGAAATCCACGTGCAAGCCTCCCCTCCCCATTAGACAGAAGAGAGACTTGAACATGGAGCCAGTACCCCAGCTGAGTCACCAGCCATTCCTGAGTGACTGATAGCTCCAGCCTTGTCTTGAGCAACCTTACTGGAACTCTGGTTTCAACAAACTGCTGCTTTCCAGAAGAAAAATATTTCCTCTGAAATTGTTGCTCTGTTTCTCATACTGGTAGCTGGTGAGCAATACACTTGAATTCCAAGTGCTTTCAAGAATAAAGAAGTAATTCAAGTCCCACACACTCTTTAGACTCAAATTCACAGCTGAGATTGCACAGTAGCCTTTGGCTAGTTTGTGTGAATGAAGATGGGTGGGTTTTTTGACAAAGACTTATCACCTTCACAGGTAGACTGAAATGACACACAGCACCTTCAAACAGCCAGCAGATGGTTTTATCTTCCACAATTACTAATTCAGGCCAGAATAGCAGGCTGGACTCTGCAGATTTCTCACGAGCATGGTTTCAGCCCTGTCAGTTGGGACAGTAGGGCGTCTCAACGAGGTGGAGTGGGCAGGACAAGTAAATAGCCCTCAAGCGGGTAAGTGAAAGACTTTGGCTGATGCTAACAGCTAAATCAATAACCGCACTTGTTACTGGTTCAAATGCGGACTGGGAACACTATCCCCCAAGCTCTCCTTGCTGGCCGTATCACCCAGGAGGAGTTTGGCACATGGAGGGCTGGCAAGGAGCTAACCTTTAGACTTGTTAATGAATGATAATTGAGTGGTCCTCGATAGCTCTGAATAAGTTCCCTGGCTGCCCAACTGCTGTTACAGGCTGGCAGGGACTGCTTGACACACCTTGTCTCAGCAGCAGATGTTGTTCCTGCAGGGAAGAGGAAGGTTACACATTAAAAGGCAGCAGACACTCCAAATTCGTAGGGAATAAACTGCAACTGAAAGGCTGGCTGAGCAACTTTGTTAAACTATTTTTTTCCTCCCCTTTAATTAGGAGGGTTCAATATCTGAAGAGCACAATGAGATCTGGGTGTTATTGTTATTATGATAGTCTCAATCATAATCATACTCCTTGTCTTGTGATGGTGTCTCCAGTGCTCATCACCCCTGAAGACTACCCCTCATGCTAGGAGATGTACAAACACAGGATGAGAAAATGGACCTTGCTCTAAAGGACTTCCAAGGCCAAGTGATCAGTTTTTACCTAACCCTGTTTACATCCATCAATGACGCTGACATATAAAAATACCTCCTAGCCGTTACTGTAGGTTACCTAAGCCAGTTTGCCTGTTCACACAACAGCCATATCCAAGGAAAGCACAAAGCCGTACCCATCAAGCAGATGTCTTTTAAACCATCTGAATGCGAAAATAACATTAAGATAGTAACAGTGACATTGGCTTAACTAGAGGAAAATGAGGTCCACCTTTTAGCAAGAGTTATCAGACATGCGATGTCAAAGAAATTATTTTTTTCACTTGAGGCTTGGAATTTGTGCAAGTCAATAAAAAAAGCTAGAGTTCTGCTAGCTCACCAAGCACATGGTTATAACTTGCTGGCGTAAAGAAGGTGGGAACTGCCTGTAAGCAGAGGTCATAGCGTGCGAACTGCAAAAAAAAAATAATCCTAGAAGCAGCCAGGCATGGGAAGATAATATGTCTGAGCGGTGAGTATAGAACATCTACCCACCATTTCTCACAAAGCTAGGAGACATCCACTGCAATCAAAGGGTCAAAAAGAAACAGAAGAAGGCGCTATGCCTCATAGCTTGACATAGTGGAACTCTGCTGCAGGGGTCTGTGGATATTTAAATTTTCTTGAGTTTGAAAAGCAGCTAGACAAAATTCATTGAGGAAAAGTGCGTGAGGATTTTTTTAAGCTCAGATGTAACTCCTCAATCAGAAATCTCTATGCAGGAGGTTGCTGGAACTTGGGCATATGCCAGTGGAAGTATCACCCTCTGTTTGTCCTGTTCTTCTGCTCTTCCCCAGGCACTACCCTTGGCCTCTGTCAGAGACAGGAGACAGGGCCAACACAACCTGCAGTCTGATCCAACTCAGCTGATCATATATTCACTGAGATGTAAATGTCCATGAAACAAACTTGGGAGACAGTAATATTCTTCCTACAATTCAGGGGGGAATGGCTTTCAGGAAAAAGGTGATTTATTCTTTCAGTCTGACTAAAGAACCTAAAGACTGGGTTCATTTCACCTAACTTTAAACAGTTTAAAAGTTTAACAGCTCTTTACAGCCAAGGGAGAGATCAGGACATGTCCAGCCGATGATTCGCATGACCAACCTTAGACGTCTGCTGTGAGATGAATCTCCCTCTAGGGGTGACTCTCTTCTCCCTTCACTACAAAGCAATCCTTGGCTGACTAACTTGGACCTAGGCATCTAACTTTTAGAAGCCTAAGTTAGGGCAAGTGAAACTCTCCCAGAACTGTAAGCCTCACCTCAAATTTGCAGGAATCTCAACTGTGGAGAGAAGGTAGAACATAGAAAAAGTTATATATATATATATATTAAGCACTAAAGAAAATGCATATATTTTTCAAAATAGCATTGTATTGGGTAACTAAATTTTGATACACAAATTTATTTTGGACCCCTCAGGTTTACATGCCAGCTCTTTGCCCAACAATAGATTTCCTTGAGAATTTTAGAGATCTACAATGTTTCCCATAAGAAGGAAAAGCTCTTGAAAATCACAGGACATGCAGAGTGAAGTCCACTTTTGACTAGGGAGAAACCTGTAGCTGGAGATGCCAAAGCAAATTTCATTTCTGACCCCCAAATGGCCTTAATGTCTGTCCAGACCATGAAACAATATATCCTTAATGGGAGTGCTCTGAACAGACTCTACTCAGCTGCTGAAGAAGCACAAAAGGTTTGAGTTGAGTCAGCCGGATTTTGACTCTGCGGTTGAAAGGAATCTAGGTAGTTCAAACCCAGCGCTCGTCTTGCTAAGCCTTCCTGTCACAAGGAGTCTTTCAGAGTATGCCAGAGGTGGTGAGTGGACTCCTCTTTCAGGTCCAAAGTCATAAAAGCAGCATTGTCTTTTCACTTCCACGAGAGGTATTCTCGACAGATTCAGGTGCTAGTTGCAAATCCAAATTGTGAGTCTGCAAGTGCCACATATTCCACTCCTACTGCAGTTTTCAAAGACAAACAGGAATATGTTGGGGTAGGTGGAGTGGACCACACCAAGAAGAAAGAGAAAAAACTTGCTGTAGGCTGACTACCAAGGAAGATAAAATAACATATCCCCTTGGGAACAAAGTCATTCACAACTTGTGAGGATGTAGGGGGCTGTGTACTTATTCCTGGTCTATGATCTCTTAGTGTCAGAAAAGTGCAATTTCCCCCTTCATTTAGAATATTCTAAAATGTCATGCTGCTCATCCAGTCCATCTCAGACACTGTGAGCAATGACAGTGCTTTTACAGTACCTCCCATTTCATATTTATTTAGAGGTTCTGGGTTACCAAATGACTTGTGGTCTTTGTTCTTAAAATCTCTCATTAAAGTCCACATAAAGCTCCTCTACTTCTGACCTCCTAAGTGACCTTCTTATTGCTAATCTTTCAACACTGCTGTCATGTTTAGCCACGGGCAGACAAAAATTTTTGATTCACAAAGCTCCAGAGAATATATGTTCCAGTCCCCTCAACCTAGGGAGATGCATCAAAACCCACCCCTGAAGCAGAGTATCTCTTGAGGTGGTGAAAAGCCAACTTCTGGCAGAAGATGTTTAAGAAAGAAAAGTTAAAAACCATAAATAAACATTTTCTTATATGACTGGAGTTCCAGTATTGTCTTCCTTGTTCACCAGGGGAGCATGGAGAGACATCTGGTGGCTGAATAATTTTCTGCAAGTAAGCACATCCTCTTGGGACTTGTCTTTGCTAGGTGGGTGTCCCAAAAAGAATGTGTATCTTCAGATATCATGCCACTCAGTTCACCTGCAGCACTATCACACACCATCACATATCCCAACTCAATAACAAATCTGCCTTCTGTTCAGTGGGGCAAAAACATGTCAAAAATGTGTCTGACAAGACAGCAGATCTCTTGATATCTTGAACAGTGGATTTCACTGGAAGTTGCTGACAGATCTGAAATGAACTGAGCACAGTTCTCACCTCTTACTCTGCTGAAACAATGGCAGAAAATAGATTTGAACAGGGGCAAGTCTAGGTCTGAGACTTTTGTATAAACAACCTCTTATAATCATCAGATTCAATTCCTTTTGCTCTAAAGATTCTATTTCCTACCCTTTGGGCAAAAACATCAATATTCTGGGAACTGCATGTGAGCAGTTGCGTCAGCATTGTCCTGGTAGAAGACAATAGCTAGCAGGTCCCTATTGTTCGCTACACTGCAACAGCAGACACAGCGTTCAACCATTTTGTTCAGATAGAGCTTGAATGCCACAGTTATATTGTCTTCATTGTGCTATGGACTATGCAAACACAGAAGGGCTCAAATCTCAAAACTATGTTGCACACCGTTAATGCAACAAAGCTGTTTGGTGTAGTTGGTACTAAGGAGTCTTTTTGCCAGAATAGTCTCAAGAAAATGCTTTTTTTATTAACTTTTATTATGTCAAAACCACTTGTTGGGTACTGGGCATGCATTTAATAACAAGTATTTTGCCCCGCCAAAATGTGAAACATAAATAGGAAGGATAAACCATGGAAAAACAATTTACAGAAGAATAAAATTATCTCGTGGAGTTGCAGGGAATCAGGGAATACAAGCAAATTCTTACGAATTCCAGTCCTGGCTTCAGGACTGTATCTCTCACCCCAGCCCTCTCTGCTCTCTCTTATTTCACCTTGAAAACATCCAAAGCATGGTGATCAGTGAGGTCTTGATTTCTTCTTTTCTTAACAAAACATTGGCAAAAGGATTTTTTTCTCCAACCAGTCTTCATAAGAAGCTCTTCTGTACTCTACAGCGGAGGTTCAAGCAAGGCAGGGGATCGGTTAATGCATGCAACACTCCGAATCAAAAGCTGATTTAAAAGAAGAGCTACAGCATTTAAAGCAGCAGCCAGAAAGTAATCCAAAAGAGGCACTCAGTCAGTAATTCCTCCTAATCCTCCACTGCAGGACTGATGTAGAAACCTTCTCAAGATCTTTAGGTATTAGGCCCAAGACATTGCTGGAGATGATGCACCTTCACTGATCGTTAATCCCCCCCAGACTCTAAGCCTGAAGACTCACCAGCTTAGGAATTTGGTCTGCAATTGTCTACTCATGGGATAAAATAAAAGGTGAGAAGAATATGACCAAAATGAGCTTCTGTTTGCTCTGTAGCACCACATTATATGATCTTCCCATGGTTCTTGGCATCCCAAGAACTGAACTATTGCACAGAGCTGGATGACTATCACTATCCCCATTTTGCTATGGGATTCACTAAGGTACAGGATTTGTAATAGGTGTTGTAGGCTGTAAATACCAACTGTCAAAAGTGCTCCAGTAGTGACGTACTCTTCACCCTTCCATGCCAGAGAAGGCTTTTAGATGATTACTTCAGGCAGATTCAGGAAGGCACATTGAGGAAAATACAGTCAAAGGAGAAGGTTAAATTCCTTCTCTAACTCCAGTTCTCAAAGAGTGAAAAGACTTTTTGTCTCCTCTTGTCATCATTACCTTGTTTTGTGTAAACAAGTATTTCCCTTTTGCAAGTCCTCCCCACCACAGATGACCATGAACAGAGGGCAATAGCAAGTAACAAGGCAACAGGAGATTTCATCCACTCTTTACCTGTGCCTGGACAGTACATCAGCAAATAAATTTGACAATGCACCATGCATGTTGACAAAGTAGAGCAGCTCCTCATCTCTATTAATCTCTAACATGATTTTTCAGACCTAGCAAAGACCAACAGCCCTCACTGTCTTAGCTCTGTTAAAACACTTTAGCACAGCCCTTCCACTTCAGCCAAAGGGGCTGAGCATGCAGAGGACCCAGTGAGAGCACAAGGACAGGCCAACCTACCCATGAGGTCACACAAGGCATCAACAGTAAAACCATGACAACAGTTCTCAACCACTTTGCCCTGCTATTTCTCTTGATAGTGAAGCAATGCCTACAAAAATTCCCCAAGTCAGTTTTGGTTCAGGCAAGCTGGAACACCTCCTCATCCCAGACCAAGCTGGCTTCTTCACCAACCCGTCTAACTCATGAGAGTGGCTGAAACTCTCTCCTGCCAGTGATGCCTCCCAGTGGTGACATCTGATTTTGACGACTGAGCGTACAGGAATAGGGATGAGGTTTGTTGCATACATCCCATTTTCTGAACTGCATGCCTTTACCCACTGATCAGCAAACCAGAAGATGGGATAATTAACCTACACTGCTAGTCCAGCTTTATGGCCACAGCATATGAGCACCTCATCGTCTTTAACATATTTATCCCCACATCTTCTCTATGATGCAGTGAAGTGCTCTTTATTTTATAAATGAAGAGCAGAGGCACAAAGAAACTGAGAGGAGTAATTTCACCTGAGTTTGCTCCTCTCAAAATTAGGTATCAATCTCCTGCTGCCCTCAGGAGAGACAGATGGGCACATCTCACTCTACAAAGCCTGCTGAAATGAGACTTTGACTTGCCAGACCTTGAGCTTACAGTCTTGCCCTGCCTCTGAGATGGGTGCGATAAATCACTTTCTGGACAACCAGATCTCTTTAGCTGTAGAAGGTGAAAGACTGTCTTGAATTAGACATTAATTTTTGACAGGTAGTGTTATGTGAGATGAAACCCACGTCAGATAACTTCCCCACTGTTACACAAGGAATTGCATCACAAGGATTGAGTCCCCTCATCCCAAGGGCCAGTCTTTCAATCTAATCCTCGTAAGATGCCTTTCAGCAACAAGGAAAAACATTTAATCCACATATTGTGTAGGGAATGGGTCTTGCAACAGACTGACCTTGCAGACCCTTCTCTCTGGAAATGTCCTTTGACATCCTTAGGAACTTTTTCTCAAATAAGGTGAGCTGGTACAAATAATTGTAGCTCGAAAAGGCCCCAAGCTTCATTCTGAGCATAGCTTGATGAGATAAGGCTCTGTCTACGTCACAGCTTGGAGGCTGAAAACCATTTACCACCACAGGGCACAATCTAATCTGCCTATTTAATTTGTCTGATCTCTCCTAATTTTGACTAATCTAGATGAGGAGAAGATCTTGTGTACCCAGAAGCACTTCTCTCTGCTCCAGGGGTATCAGATGGCCTATGTAAGATATTCCCCCTCCTGGCAAACTCTGAGTGCCCTATATCCTATTGTAGTGTTGGTTTTCCCTTTTATTTATAGAGCATCTTTCACCACAATGTTGAGGGCCCAACTAGAGGGCATCCCTCGCCCTCTGTTCCCCAACACAAACTGTTAGGATTCCTCATTTTCTGCGTAAGTGGTGGAAGCTAGGTAAGCAGCTGTCCTTTGGGGCAGGTGACATGAAGGTTCCATGGTTCAGAGATGCTTCCTGATGCTGCTGATGATGTATTGTTTTATCACTCACATGGTCACATGTGACTGATGAAACAGAAGGATAACATCCACCAGGGTTAGGATGGGTGATTATGAAGGCAGGTCACTAGCAAGCAATGGAGGCAAATTTGCCAACCGGAGCCAAAAAACAATTGATCCTTTGAAACACATGTTAAACCTAACACAAGGGATGCAGGCGGAGGGAGCTGAGCCACACAAGGCACTGCTTGCCAAGAAGTAAATGTGTGCTGAAATATACAAGAAGGTGGCGATTTCTAAGAAGCTCAGCTATGCAACTGAACTAAGGTGCAAAGAGTTTGGATTCAGAGGGCTCGCTGGCATTTCAAGCCTTTATCACAGGTACTGCAACAGTTTTAGTCTTAGGTGTGTTGCCCCTGAAAAGTTGATATGTCCCCTGATCTGAATCAGTAGGATGAGTCCCACCCCCTGTTTCAGAATAGAAGTCTCCTGAAGAAGGATTTGTTTCATCACCATTCTTGCAAGTCTGTGTTCAAATTAAGCTCTGGCTTCCTTTCTAATCAGCAGAGAGGCAAATGCCTACAGAAAGCAGTTTGCCCACCCTAAGATACCTCTCCAAAACAGGTGAGATTAACAGCTGCCTGGAGGAGCCCCTCTCACCCCATTAGCTGTAGAGAGAGGCAAGGTGGCCAGCCCACACTGCATGACTTACTTTTAGGCAACTACATTTTAATGAGGAATGCCTTATTATTTCTGGGTGCATGACCATGATGCTGCAGATAAGGGCACAATCTGACTATGGCATTAATATGGCCACATTGCTCTTGACCTTCATCAGATCAGTAATTTCTGTACGTTATCATGTGCTGTTCTACACATACACATTTTAACGGCGAAATAACAAGGGCTTTCCTAAACAGGGTAATTCATCTGGAATAAAATCTCTTTCCCCTTGAATAGTGGCACCATAGAAAGCTAATTCAAAAATAGCTATTCCGGTCACATTTGCCACGAAGACGAGTCCTAAGGAGATGTAAAACTGGCACCACAGACCTTAGCTTCATATCCCCTGTAGTGAATTTCTCAAAGAATGTCTATTGTCTTGCTTGCCTCTGACTGAGAGATGATAAAACCAAGGAGCTGAGGGGAGCACAGAAAGGAAAAGCTCTGCTGTGTAGAGAGTATTGCATGTTGCATGGGAAATCTGGGCTCTTTTCTGGCAAATGTATTTTAATTACCTCCTTTTGTTTACAGGACCATTTCATGTACCATACCGCAGTACTGCACTTGCCAAGCAGCCCAACCTCTACAATCATTTCCCCGCCAAAATTATAAGATCTATTTAAAAGTCATGAGATTTTAGAAATAGTTCAAGCTGGATTCATGTCATTTATTTTCTGATTTCCAAGTCCTTGTGGGAGTTGTTCTCAAGCCTAGTTCTGAGAACTAGAATTCCAGGGAAAAGATTTTCTTCTTTCTTTTCAACTCATTTATCACATGGCTGACAATGGAAACATCAGGAAAGTCCAGACACAAAAGGTTTGCAGTATAATCACAAACTACCATAAGCAAGAAAAAAAAAATCAGCCAGAAGGTATTGATAATTCTACATTGCACACAAAGATATATACAAAATGTGGTACAAGGGGCTTATTTGTAGTCATATTTGTTCATCCTGATGTTGATGTAGATAGAGGAGGAACCTGTTATAATTCATGTCCAGTGAACACTGCAAACAATCTTAAAAAGTCTTTTTGAATAAAACTATTATTTTTTCTAAGGATTTACAGAGCAGTTTTTTACATTTCAAAGAACAAGCTTTAAGTGAAATATACATCACAACAGTGACAGTGGAAGCCCTACAAACTCAAATTACACCTTAATGATGACATTTTGATTTTTACCAAATAAACTAAAATAAAATAATCAATCAAATTCTCTTCTGCAAATTGTCATCCTTAACCAGGATGCAAAAGCTCCAGTGCATGCTTCAGGGAGAGCAGAGTCTCTGTGCAAGAGGCTCATATTGAGGTATAATTTATTACAATGAAATTCAGAAGTTACTCATAATGAAAAATATGTTTGTGTGAACAAGCAGATGAATAATTTCTGATTAGGAATTATTCATTCGCAGACTACTCACAAGTGAAAGAGAAAGAGATAGATTTATCCGTTATTTTCTGCTGTGCTGAGTCTACCAAACATTAATTGCTATCCTTGTAATTTTCCCATCATCTTTGCCACTATATTATATTTATCCAGGACAGTCCTTCTGCGTGAGAGTAGATCTGTCAATTTTAGTAGGAACCTAGCATGAGTGAGCATTACTTGTCGCAAGGCAGCCAGGAAAAGGTCTGATCCTGCACTTATCTCCAGGCAGGGACCTTTCATTTTTAAATTGTTAATAAAGGGACGTGTGCACCACCGGCAACAACCACCCACCTTTTTAACAAACTTAACTGTGAAATTGGATCCTTCCCATTTAGACTGGTTTTGCCTTTGATGCAGTTCCAGAGCTTAGGTTGCCTTATTTGCCTTTAATTTCTAATCCAGGCATATAGCCAAGTTTAGGACACATTGTCTCCTGTATTACAATATTCTAAACACCAGCTGTAGCAGCTCTATGAGTATCCCAGAGTTCAAGGAAAGCTCTAATGGATCAAACCAAGAGTCTGCAGAGCCCCAAAACCAGTCTCCAACAGCAGACAGACGAGGATGGTTAGAGATGACCACAAGAAACAGGATAGACTGAGAAGGATCCCTGCTTCTGCTGACCCTCCTCATCTAAGCCCCAGGCTGGTGAAAAGGAAGGTTGGGTGCCATCTGGATGAGGCCTGTCCTCAAGAAGGTTTTGCTTCTTCAAACGCTGTTTGACCAGTCATCCATGCTTAGCTCCATCCAGGTGTTTCCCCTCCATCCTGAACTCTGACATGCCCAAAAGAAGAAGAGAGGAGTGGCTGTGGGGTCAGTGGTGGGAGTCACAGTGGAGAAAGCCATGGGGCACCTGATGGTGGGACATGACCAGTCACAGGCTCTCCTGAATATCCACGTGAGGTGGTTGTTAGGGAGGTTTCAGCTGATATATCTGTATCATGCCTGAAAATGGGGAGAGAAGGATCCAGGATGCCATCCTCTTGTTCATAATAAGTAGATCAGGTTTGGCTAATTAGGAATGTGGGTTTAAGTCCATGATCCAATGTCTATGGGCTCTCTAGGATGGGGTAATGATATTCCTTAGACAAGAATATTCATACTATCTACCCTGAAAGATATGAGGGTGTTTTCATGCTTTAAAAAGAGCCAGGAGCAACAAAGGTGGTGCAAGTGTTTTTTTTTCAAAGACACCACATCATCATCCAGATGGAAAGCATGATGATTTTCCTCAGTTCTTTTCTGAAGTGAAGACAGATGGAGAAGAAACATCCTAGGGTTCAATGGGGAAAAAGCATCTTCCCCAAAGGAGGGCAAGTCAACAGTTTCTCAGTGCCTGGCTCATCACAAGACATTTTAGTGTTTTGGACCATAGTGTGATATCCACCTACACTGATGGTGACTCACCTACGAGTTCCCTCACCACGAGCAACCTCAATGCACATCCTTCATTCTTCTCCCACCGTTGCAGGTGATTCAAGCAAGCAGGGGTGGACTTATCTTCTTGAGAATTAAAAAAAAAAAAAAAAAAAAAAAGAAAACCCTTGTGCACCTCCTTCCCGAGCCAGCCTTATGCCAGCACTACAGAAAGACAACTCTATCCCTGGGAATGTGTAAAAAAAAGACCCAACTTACGAAAATACCAAAATAATGCAACTCCTCCCTCCTCCTAGCTGGCAAGTGAGCCCTGGATCCCCTCGCCCTCCCTCCCCCCAGTTTAAAACATCTCAGGCTTCCTGGCTGAACTTGGCTGAGGGCTAAAAACATGAATAAGCTTCCCCTGTCCGAAAGCCAACTGGCAAGGCCAGCTTGGATGGGACCCTCCATTTGTTACGGGGGAAAAAGGCTGGTCCAGTTCTCCTTGTTCAGCGGCGCGCTGCTGGTCGGGAAATAAAGACAGAAGGTCTGTTTGTAACACTGAACACACAATCCCTTCCAGCCTCAAAGACAGTGAGGCGGCAGAAAATCTACCCTATTCACCAGGATGACCTAGTTCTGTTGTCAATAGGTTAGAGCGGAGCAAAGTTGAGGCAGAATATCCTGATTAGGGGGATCTCCCACAATAGAACAGTGAGTACCCTTTTGTCCCTTAATTTTCCCCCCATACCCTAATGCCAGGCTTGCTATCAATGTATAATTGGGTGTGTTACAGCCTCGTCCGGTTCACCTCCTCCTAACTGTTGGAATCTCAAAACAAATTTTTACACTGGGGCATATCTAGCCTTGGGTTTTGAGTCACCTGGTGCAGGCTGGTATGGAGAATGTTTATTCTGATTATTTTTTTCTCTCTCCTCCTCCTTCTTGGGCTCAGTCACCAAGAGAGCAGCTGGCAACAGCTCTGCCTTCGTTGCACGTACGACCACAGGCTGCAGAGCCAGGGTGCAGCCAAGCTTCTCATGCCTGGCGAGACCTGGTCCAACATCCCCACCGCGGCCGGGGAGCTTCTCCTCCTGGCACCGGCACAATGCAGCTCCTCCACACACAGAGTATCGGCGCACGCGGCAGAGAAAGTGACAAGAAAATCAAAAATGGAAAGCTGCTTAGCCCCTAAATAAAAGAGCAGGGGAGAGATTAAATTGCTTGTCTGCGCCTCCCCGATGGATGGAGGACAGACAGACAGACAGACGTTTCCTTTTTGTTCTTTGATCACATTGCAACACCCCAATGAAAAACTCTTCTGAATTTAAAATGTATGGACATCTAGAAACATGACATGCTGTACAGCCAGCCCCTTGAAAGACATATTAATGATTTAATAACCATTAAGAAATGTTAAAGATAGAAGCTTGAAAGAAAACATTTCCCGTTCCTCTTCCCTTTTTCTTGTGGTGACTGTTAATAAAGGATTTAATCACCCATTTTACATCCTGTTTAAAAGAGAAGGGGCTTTCCCAATAACAGATGCCCCTTTGGCCAACTGGCAAGGCAAAGGCAAATATATGGGGTATATAAATTTATTTGAGAGGAAAGGCAGCAAAACGAAGGAGAGGGGAAGAGAGAGAGGGAGGGAGGAAGAGGAGGAGGGTAAAAAAAAAAAAAAAGAAAAACTGAAAGGATTAGAAATGAAAAAGAAGGTATTTTGTGCTGAGCTAAATATTATTTTGTTTCCATTGAAAGGGTTAAGAAAACAAAGACAGAGTTGACAATTTCTCCCGACTGGAAGCTGGGAATGGCCCACGGTGGCACAATGCTATTATTCTTGCATGGGCCCATTCTCACTGGATTTTCCACAAAATCTTTAATAATTTGATTCTTTTCAGCCTCAGCAGCCAGCTGAGCTCTTTAAGAAACAGTAACAAAAACCCAGAGAAAAACCCACTACTGAGAGGGGAGCTTTGGCGGAGAGCTGAGCTGAAGCCGATTAGTTTGGCCTGAATAGAGGCAGCCGGGTCCTCGAGCTCTTGCTCAGCCTGGAGCCCTCCGCCTCATTCATCCCAGCACAATATCACCACCAGAGCCCGGGCCTAGACACTAAATTACACTATTATAAAACTAGATTGATACACAAACTTTCCCTCCCAGGCTGAGTGGGGGACTTTGGAAACAATGTTTTTGGGGGCTCGGGGCTCTATTCAGGCGTTTTTGAAGCATCCCCATTCATATCGAGCATATCAATTCTTAATTGTGCCACACACACAAGTTGCGGGGAGGGGACGCAATCCTCCCCGGGGGGGGGGCTCGTATTGTCCCCAGGAATTCACCTCGGAGCGGGGCCGGGGCTCAGTGGGGAACGCAGGCATTTGGCCCTCGTCCCGTGTCAGCGCCGGGCAGCCCCGAGCATCCTCCGGTCCTCCGTGGCCATGTAGTGGATGAGCTCTTCGCCCAGGTCTTTTTTTGGGGGGTAGAAACATTAAAAAAAAAAAAAATCCTCAAGGTTCCTTCTGTGGATATTTCTCATTTGTTTTGTAGCTGTCCACAAGCCTGAATTTTGCTGCACGTTCCCAAATGCTATCGCAGAGACTCCCGCGGGAGCAAGATGTGTCTTTTAACTACACCAGCTCAGGGTGGCCGGATACAGTTAGGTCAAACAGCCCCGTCCTGCCCAGCAATGAGCCTTCCTGTAGGTGCTTTTTTTTTTTTCCTTAAGAAAAAAACAAAAACAAAAAAAAAAAAAAACCAACTAAGTCCTTCTTTAGGAGAGAGGAGCATCCTCAACATGCTCACATCCTTCCTCAAACTGCAGGAAAGCACTGTTAAAATATTGCTCATTTCATTCTGCAAAAGGTGAAATTAGAATTGCCACATTGTAAAGCACTACATTTGGGGAGGGGAGAGGGAAGGAGGAATCAGAAAGAAAATGCTGTATATGTCAGAAAACGTGGTAGTCGGATGTGTCCCAGTCCCATGCACCCTCAGCCTCATGGATAGCCCCCTGTTTGCAAAACCATCCGGACACACAAGACTCGATGCTCTGCAAGGAGAGCTTTGCACGAGCCCCTCTGCACAGGTTTTCCAACCTATTTGTGGATGGGATCTGCATGCCTTCATGCATTCTTGTGCTTAATCTTTCCTTGGGACCTGTCCACGTTCACCCTTCGATTTTTATTCTTTTTTTTTTTTTTTTGCCATCATAACAATTATTTTTATCAAAGCCAATGCTGTCCAGCAAATAAATTTTAAATAAAATAATAAAAAGAAGGAAAGACAGGCTTTTTACTGATTTTGTCTGGTAAAAATACAGAAAAAAAGCTTTCTGGACTGGTACTTGTGGAATTTATTTTCCCCATCTTTTTCATTTCTCTTCTGAAAGCCACATTCACCAATGGAAACAATCTCACTCTCCAAACCTCAAGCTCCCCAAACACTCTGAATATATTAAATGCAATACAAAAAGAGCAGCAACCCAACATGCAAATGAAATTAAAACTCACTCTCCGCAAGAGGGAAATAAACAAACAAACAAAACCCCCACAGCTTATATACACACAAAGAGGAGAAATTAAAGAAGATTTAACAGTTTGCAGGAATTTGGACTGGTTTCAATAGCTTGGCTGAATGGGAGCTGTTGCATGACATCAGCACTGAATATCGGTCACTTTTGGAAGAGGGAGATTTTTGCAAATCATTCATTAACAGGAAAGCCTTTTTGAGCATTTTCCACTTAACGTATTTTGGACACAATAAACATCAAGAAAGGCAGCGGTGGACATGGCTACCACTGCGATCTCCGCAATTTAAAAAGCGCTAGGTCCAGCGTGAGCGGGACAAATTTGGTGCACCAGATCTCTAGCCCAGGAAGCCCTCTAATTAAGATGGCATGATTATGAAGCGACGGCAGCACGACGGAGACCAGGCTTTGCTCTTGGGCGCCCGGATCCTGTGGCTTTGTGTTATCCCATGTGTGTCCGTGGGGAGGTTTTATCGTGGGAATGCAGAGCGCGCGCCTGTGCGCTGCGTGGCCTGTGTGGCCAGGAGTGATATGTGAAACCCAATTAGGGCAGAAGGAATAATTAGCATTGCAGCACATGGAGGAATGGCCCATCGGAAAGCTGCGGCTGCTTGCGGAGAGAAACAAAGGAGCCAACAGAGAGAAGAAAGTAGCAATTAGAAAGGAGAGAATGAGCTGGAGTGCTGAACCGCAGATCTGTAAATGGACACAAATTGTCCTGGCTTTTTTTCCCCCTGCTTCTCTCACAGGACCCGTGGTTGAAAGAAAAGTCATATAGGAAGGATATCAGCTCTGCAAATCCAAGGGCTAAAGTCTGATCTCTCCATTTGAAGGTCAATTCAGGTTCTTGGATGTTAATTCAGTTAATTCTGATATTCTCCTATCGAGGAGGATGCTTCAACACTGACAGACAGATGTGTCCAACCTGCCCAAGACAGATCTCACATTTCACATGGGAGAAGAAGAGGAAGAAGAGAGCAAGAGGCAAGCAGCAGGTTGTGCTGGTGTTGCTGGATTGCCTAGCCATCAGGGAAGGTACTCAAAAAAATCCAGAAAGGGAGGAAAAATAAAAAATCATGCAATTCTGGACCCCTCTGCCATTACAAGTTACCCATTGGGAAGTGCACGATAAGTGTCCTGTCTTTTGGGGCTGAAATATGTTAGCAAGCGGGTCCCAAGCTAACAAGAGCCCCACCTTAGGGAAAGTCAGTGGTGGGACCCAAGTTGGCCTGAGGAGGACGATGTGGGACTGGTGGAAACCAAAGGGTTGTCAAACTGCACCATTTTCAGATGCTTTTATCAATTCTCTGAAGCTTTTTTTTCTTTTTTTTTTTTTCTTTTCATTTTTACTTTTTTTCCTCTTTTTTCTTTTTTTTTTCTTTTTTTTTTTTTTTTCTTCTTTTTCACCCCCCCCCCCCCCCCCCCCCCCCCCCAATAGCACAGCAGCATCTTGCAGCGAGGAGTTCCCCAGATGGGAAGGCTACATGATGACTGTGCACAGCTTGCATTGGGCTCGCATCGTTCTCCTTCACCCTGATGGGAACGCCAATGACCCATCCTTGGCACGAATGCTTGTTGTACCACGGTCGTGCCTCTCCTTCCCAGCACCGAGGGCAGAGTCAGGCCTTGGGGGTGCTGGGCGGCCCCATCCAGCAGGCACTGAGACTTCTTGGCCAAGCCCAGCCGAGATCCCCGGCTGCTTCTTCACACCCCCCAAACACACAGCTCCTTCTTTCACTGCATTTTTCTGGCATTTCCCAACGTGTTTTTTCTTGCATTACATTTCTCAAGGAAGGCTGCCCGATGAGCAGCAAATCATTATTAATTCCTCAGGTATTCACCCTAATACATTTAACCCCCTGCAGACCGCACCCCAGACAGCGCCTCCCCAAGAGCTCCCCAGCCACCACCCATCCCATTCACCTCCACGGAGGTGAACAAAACCCAGTCCATGGAGCAAAACCGGGGTGAGATCTGCTGCTCTGCAGGCAGCAAGCAAGAAAAACATTAATATCTGCTGGAAAATGGTATTTAAAAGCCCCACTAAGAATCCACCCTCTTTTTTTCTGATTTTTTTTTAAGGGACAGTGTCCCTGGCTTCATGTTCCCAAAGGTGTTATCTTGCATGGCCCTAACCAGGCAGCATCTAAGCCCTTTGAAGGATCTTCCAGTCTAAATGGATGAGGGAAGCCAAGGGCAAATGGAAAGTGCTTATTTCTCTTCTGGGGGAGAGATGCAGTTAGAGGAGTTTATTTTTATATTTTTATTCAACCCCAGAGTGTCCCTTGCTGTCACGAGACCTGCCTTACCCAGGTCAGAAAGGCACTCCTTTAGGCTTCCCTGATACTATACATTTTTTAAGTTCTTCAGCAGTTTTTGACTGGATTTTTTTCTACAAGGTCTAAGCCTTTCTGTAGGAAACGTCTCCAAAAGTTGCTTAGGAGGACATTTTGAGGTTTTCTAAGTGCCACAGAGGGATTTTTTCTCCCTGCCACTCAAATTTGAGCCTGGGTCCTCATTGCTCCTAATGCACTGGGAAAACAGCTCACAACCACTTTGGGAATAACCAGATGAAGAGCAGAACCATCCCCATGCCAGGCTGCTCATCAGATGTCCACTCTCCTGGTTTTGCTGCTTTAGTTTACAGCCAGGCACTAGGCTCCAGTCCAGTCCAGTCCTCCCTCCCAACCACCAGTGGTTCAACAGTAGCCTCCTGCAACCCGAAGGACAATGAGGATTGTCCTAACGGGGACCCTGTCCCAAGCCTGGGCATCATCTGCCGTAGTAAAAGGTGGGGAAAGTCCCTGTGAGGACCTGGGAAGACCCAAAGGAGGCCAGACTGCCCACAATGTGGATTTGCTCCAGCATCCCCAGAGAACGGGAGATAAAGAAGCCTGTTGGCTTTTAACACCACCTGGGGGAAAAAAAAAAAAAAAAAAAAAAAAAAAGTGTGTGGGGGGGAAGCAGAAAAACAAACCCAGAGAAGGAGGAGGAACACAAGAGGTTTATAGCCTTCCTTGAAAAGACCGAAAAAAAAAAGAGTGAAATTCTTGGCTCCCCTCACACCTATTAGCCTAGGAAATGGTGCTGGGTCTCCGCTGGGACCTGACTGAGACCAAAGGCAGTCGACCTGTTAGCAGGTACTTGAGAGAGGGGCTGCTGGCTGGATTGGGCTGGAGGCGTGAGAAGCCCCATCAGCTTCCCCCATTCAGGTCTCCTAATGACCATATAAAAGGGCCAGGGTGGCTTTCACGGCAATAAGCTCCCTGTGCCGCATCCCACCCCGTGCACAAAACCCCACGGCCATAACGGGCAGCCCGGTGGGACCGCGTTCCTGCATATCTATACATGCCCACCGCTGCGGCAGGGGTTATTGGAGCTGTTTTCCCAAGCTGGGGCTGTTCCTCCCAAATGTCACACTCCGGGGCGAATAATTCGGCCTTTGATGTTGGCGGGCATCGCTGGATGCCGCGCAGGGGCTGGGGATGTCCGAGCACAGCAGCCAGCTGTCCCAAATATCTGTCCCCAAATAAAACAAACCCAAAAGTTTTGTAGCAAAATTCCTCTTGCTTTCCTGCAGACAGTCGGTAATTCCTGCATCAAAAGCAAGAGCCCAGCAAAGTTCATTTTTTTTCAGCCAACATCCTTTTCCAACCCGTATCCCTGGTCCTGAAATGCATCGCAAGGTTGGGTCAATATATCTGGGTTTTCTGTTTGTTTGTGTGTTGTTTTGTTGTTGTTGTTTGTTTGTTTGTTTTTTCATTATGTTTTGTATGGAAAAAAATATCTGTTTGTGGGTGATCACAGGAAAATGGAAATGTTTCATTCCAGCATTTCCAATGAATGAGATATAGATTCTGATCTTTAACAAGACTCAATGTCATTTTGGTTATAAAAAATATTTTTTTTCAGTTTTAAACAAATATTTTTTAAAATAATGAAGGTCTAAAATGGTTGGAAAAACTAACCAACCTTATATCCACCAGTTTCGAGCTTTTTTCTTTCCACTCATTTAGCTGATTACAAACGTTGCTTTTGTTTTTCTCAAAGCCACAGTCCTTGTTAGTGTTTTTTATCTTATTTTGGGGGTGGACTTTTGCTAAATGAAGCAACCCCATGTATCATTTAAAGACATCAAATTTACAAATGTATCCTTGCACAAAGCCCAGGAGGTCAGATCCACCACCCGGGATCCAACCTCCTGGATCCACATGGGTTCTTCATATGCTTTATGTGAAGACTCAGGCATCCCAAGTAACTCAGACACCCTTTTCCCACCCCTTTCTCCTTCCTCTTCACCCCAAATTTAGGTAGAACCTTATTGGGGAAGGTATAAGGAACTGCACCTGGTGCATCTGCTCCTGAAAAATTGCTCTGATGGTGACAGCCCAACCCAGACATTCTGGCAGGGAGAATAAAAAATTGTTTTCTTTACTGCTAAGTGGTGGTGGGCATAGCTGCCCAGCCGTGAGCTGCAGTCTGTGGGTGTCAGCACCCATCAGCACAGCACAGGTGTGGATACACATCTCAGAGGTCACCGGGGCTTTGGGAAGTCCTGCCAGGTGGCTGGATCCCCTACCTCTTGCATTCTTCCTCTTTTTCCCTGTCCTCAACCCCTTTCCAAGTCAGAATATTTCACCTGTTTTTTTTCTTTTGTTTTGCTTTGCTTTTTTTTTTGCCTTTTTAATTTATTTTTTGTCTTTAAGCCTTTTCCAACACAAAGGTTGTTGCTCTTTCCCCTCATTTTCAACCATTCCATCTTCCATTCCCTATGAAAAGGGGCAAAATAATTCAACACACCCCAAGCTTTCCTCAAGACCCCATTGCCAAGCTGTGCATTAACCCTACTCTACCCAGCACTCCCCTCCCTGAGGCTGGGCACAAGAAAAAGAGTCAGGAAACACCAAGGTGGCTCTGCAATGGCTCTTTGAGCAGAGGGTCTCAACCCAGTATTAGCATCTCTCCCCAGACCTGCTCCAGATCCCTGAACACCTTTCCTTTCCCAATAAGCCCCACATGCTTGTCCACTTTCCTCCTTTCCCCAGTCACTTCAGCCCTGGAATTGGGAAGTAATTCACGTGCATAATCAGATCCCTTAACTATCATATCCCCTAGTTTGATTTCTCTTAATTGTCTGCAAGCAACACTTTCTTCTCACGAAATGAAGAAAAATAAAAAGGAGAAAATGAAAGGAACCAAAAATGAAAAAGGGCAGCTCATCTCTCCAGTCACAACACGCAGGAAGCATTTGCTGAAGCTCTGATTTCAAAAGAAATAGATGCCGTTTTCTAACTCATTCCTACCTTGTGCCACGACAGCCTTAGCAATTATTTAAGCAACAGCAGGAGAAGCTGTGGATTTTCCCCATGATAAATCATGCACTTCTGTTTCCCTAGCTGCAGAAATAAGTTCTTCTTCCCCAAAAAAAACACAGGACCAAAGGCTCGGGAGCTGTGGCCAGCTCTCTGCAGGGGGAACACTGCCTTCACGCAGCAGTGAGATGGCTCCTCACCAGCCCAAGCCCCCTCACAGCCCAGCATCTTCCCTGTCTGAACCCTCTGGCCTCACCTGCTTATTCCCATTCAGCCTCTCTGAGACAAGGAAACCAACAAGCTCCAATGTTTAAAATCAATGGTTGAGTTTAAGTGACCCGCCCAAGGCCATCCAAGAGATCTGTGGCAGAAAGTAGAGTTATTTTCACCCGTAGGTATTGCCCCAAACTCAGAGCCATCCTTTGGTTGTCTTTCTCAGCAATTTAAGGTTGTTGTGTGGCATTTCAAAATATTAATATTTATACATTCAAGTGTCTGTGGAAGGACCTAGCAGAGGTCCTGCATGCATCTGAGACAACAGGGGCAGAGTTGTGGGGCTTTCAAGTTCAGTGATAAAAGGAATAGTGCTTCACATCTTCCGTAAATCTGATAAAAAGGCCAGTCCATCACGGGAAACAGAAAATTCTCCTGGGTTCCCCGGAGAAGCCACAACAGCCAGGTGACCCAGGTGGTTCCCATCTTTCTCTTGTGGTCTTCTTTAACCAAGGCCATGACTTCTGCATGCAGGTCACTCACCAAAACCCACCCCAATTTGTACACGTAGACCTCTCAACGAGCAGGGCATGCTCAGGAAAGCTGTTTACTGGGGTTGTTATTCAGATGTCCAGCAGGGACTGGGGTTGAAGACCTGCTCTGTAGCTCTGTGCAATCCCAGAAACAACACCGCCTTCTTAATATGAAAATTCACGTTGTAGTGGCTGAAGGTGCTTGGGTGCACTTGGCTCACAGCCTCATGATGTACCCTGGGAGAAGAATGGAGCTCTGCTCCTCTCAGGTACATAAACAGCCTTTGCAGACATGTCTTTGATGTTTCTTCTCTCCCTAAGAACAGCTGGGAGTTCAAAGCATTTATCAAAAGCCGAGGGAATTCCCTTGCAATGTAGATGTACGCTTTAAAACAAAACAAAACAAACTTTTTTAATCCGAGTTGCTGTGAAGGCTTAATCTAGCCTCTTGTTCCTGCTTGAAACCTCAAGTATGAATCGTATCCTGCTGGCAAAAGGGCAAAAGGCAGCACTGAGTAAGGGAAAGTCTTGCCTTGGAAATCCCTGCCATGTAGAAGTAGTGATCAGATGGCTGTTTTGTAAAAACTTGCTTGTTCTCAGGAAAAGTGGTGCAGGATAAAACCCTGTTGGCCACCTCCTTGCTCTAGCGGGGTTAAGCTCATGAGCTGAAGTTCACATGCTTGTTATTTCCAAGGTTTGAGTTCCCACCACCCTGATCAAATATATATATATATATATTAGCCAACCTGCTAGTAGCAATAACCCCACCACCTGATTCCGCCAGCCTGTCAGGACACAGCAAAGTTTTGCTGAGATGGAGACCTGCATTTCCCCCTGGAAAGGTGCAAAGTCAATGCTAAGACTGTAATACCCATCTCCAAATTTATTTCTGTGTCAGTATTCCTGACCTGCCTGTGCAAGATCAGGCCATGCTGAGCACAAGCCAACCCGGCACATAAACATTTCCAGACCCTCAAAGGGCAGATGGGAATTAGGTGCCTTAAATAGGAGTTATACATCAGAACATAGATCTAGGTGAAGATACTTGGCCTAAAGGTACTATCATTAGGGGAAGGAAAAAAAAAAAAAAAGAGAGAGAAAAAAGGAAATAAAAATAATACAAGAAAGAGGCACGTGAAGTGTAAATAGGAAACTAAGGCAGTAGGAAGATTCTCAGTAAATAATTCTTGCTTTGCACTGATTTGTTTTGCCATTGTTTGCACCATAGGTGCAGAGGAGGACTCAGCAGGCAGTGATGGCTGAGAGAAAAAACAATGAAGTTCAGAAAGGGGCTGAGGGGCTGAAATGTGTATTTATTTTGCTCTCCAGCACAACACAAGCCAAAGGACCCCTCTGTCAGGCTATGTCTTTGGATGTCCTTGGGCTTCACTGCAGCATCTTTTACCTGTCTGTTTAAGGACATCCCAAACCTCACCTGTTTAAAAACTGGACATTTATCTGAGCTGACAAGGCTTTTCTGAGCTGCTAGAGAGAAGCAGGTGGTCTGAAAAACACCCTCCTGGGGCAACTCTGCCTTATTTCTACTCTGAATTAATCTGTTTTTCATCCCCCACTGCTTGTTTTTTGGGTGCTTCCCCAGCAGATCGAAGAGCCCTTGAGCAGGAAGCACTCGCTCTCCTGGGAAAGCTGCAGCAAGGGCACCTTTAAACACTTTCCTTTGGAAAATCAACAGGAGTTTCCTCGGGAAAGGTGGTAAGAGGCTAAAAGGCAGAGGGAAGCGGGGAGGAGGGCTGGGAGTGAGAGGCGCAGATGGCCATGTGGCTAGTACCGCTGCGTGGCTTCTCACGAAGCAGGGTTGAAGCTCCTGTGCGGGGTCCCAGCCAAGTGTCTTCCTCTTTGATGAGCCCCAGCCAAGCAAAAGCGACCGAGCTGTCATCAGCTGTCATTCTTGGGCACTGTTTCTGATTTCTGCCCCCCAAAACTGCTGGTAATGAAGTTCACTGCTTCTTTCTTATTTTGCAGCTGCCATTTGCTGCTCATCAAAGTTCTGCAGCCTGTGAAAAGACAGTTGATGGATTTTTTGCAAGGAGAGAAAAAAAAAATCCCCAACCCATAAATAAATGGTGAAGGAAGTATAAAAAGCAAGGCTTTCTCAAAGCAATGGCTCGCAGCTAAGTATTTTCAGTCACCCCTACTGACCAGACAGGTTATCCAGAGTACTCCCAGCCCTAGAGATGACATTTGACATGACATGTACATGAGATGTATCAGTTAGGTCACGGTGCTAAAGCACAAGACACCACCCCTTCCTCCTCCTTCCTCCTGCACCCCTCAGGGAATCCAAAAGTTCAGGGGCTTTAAAGTTGAATTCCCCACACAAGAGTTCAGCACCTTTCAACCTTTTCAGACCTATTACAGGAAGAAAACCGGGAGGAAGGAGTGTAGGGAGGGAGGAGGGGGGTCAGGGGGTTATTTTATGGGCAGGTTTAGAAGCTTGAGAGAAAAGAGGCTTGTTGCATTGGTTGGGAAGGAGATAAAAGTCACTATATTGGTTCATCTTCAGGGCCAGTGACAGGGAGTAGGCTCCTTCTAAAAGCCTTATAAATGCACCTTTAATTCTACAGTAATCCCTGTATAATTAAGAGAAAAAGTCAACAGAGAGGGTTGTGTCATCACAGGATACCAGCAAACTGGTTTAATATTAAAAACAAAGAGTTCAAGAAGAAAAATAATAATAATAATAATAATAATAATAATAATAATAATAATAATAATTTAAAAAGCAGAGTAATCTACCCAGTCATAATCAAGTCATATCAACTGATTCACTCCTGTGACGTGCTCAGGGTTAGTTTGGGCAATCTGGCTGGTCTGGCATGGAATGACGATTCGGGGTGGGGAGGTGCCAGCTGAATTCCAAAGAAACCCACGTGCCCCATTCGGTCAGCTGCTCTGACCAGAGCCCACAGTAGGAGGAACAAACATCCATAAGGTTCAGTTCCCCAGTCAAAATTCTTCGGTATTCATATTTTACCCTGTTGTCTTCCTTTCCCTCACATTTTTACATAGCTCTCTGTACAACTCAGTTCACAGGAATGTAATAAAACTATCAGTATATGAAGTATATGGCCCTGAGACAAACACAGGACTGAATATGAATAGCATTCAGGACTTGTAAATAGGCAGATGGGGCATTATGCTGGACAAACATTTCTCTGTGCTGCTAGGAAAAGCTTTCTAGGCCCATCCCTGGTGATACTTACACCTAGCAGAGGCAAAATGACAGGCTAAAGGAGCTGGAAGATGAAGATGTTGTTCAGTCCATCACCCTCATGGTGTCTGTCCACTCCAGAGTGTGGTGTGCCTGGCTGGGATGGGCCAGCGTCCAAGAGAGGTGGCAGCAACAACCAGGCCAGGAGCAGGGAGCAGGGACCAGAGTGTATTTCCTCAATCTTCTCCTTCACTGTAGGGTTCAAATAAGCCAGGGTCTTTAAAAAACAGTGTCTCAGAGCAGTTCAAGTATGGTTCCACCCAAGGATTTTTCAGGTAGAGATGGGAGCGGCTGTTGACCCATTGCTGCATCATGGGGCCTTGGTGCTCCCCACCACAGCCTGCCCACCATTGAGCCACAGTTCTCTTTGGATGCATCTAAGTCTGATACCAGAGGGAAAAACCTCATGGTCCATAGGCACACGGAATTCTGGAAAGTTTCACACTCTTGGTACAACCAGTCCAGAGCGATATTTCCAATAGATCCTTTCATCCTACCAGAGACCAATAAGGCCTAGGCAGGTGGAGGTGCTAGAGCTGATACACACACGCAGGTAATGCACTCTAGAGAGGCTCCCACTGAAGTGACAAGTGGCTCCATCAGTGTCTTTCTTTAAAAGGTGCCTACAGCTCCACAGGGCTTGAAACAGAAAACTTTATTTTATTGTAGGAGTTCTGCTCCTCTCACAGACACAGCTGTAAGTGCAACCCTCCAACACCAATCTGCCAAGTTCTCCCAGCTGTAGGTTCCTTAAACTACAAAATAGGCCCTTCCCCACTGTATTAGATGTCCTCTAGTTTGGTTACACAAGTTCTCACGCTTCCTACACGCACACTTGCCATGCAGCAATTGTGCGCATTCAGTTTCACAAACATCTTGAGCATTAGTCAGAGCTCCTCTGTGCAAGTATTTTTGGTTAAAGCTTCAGGCCTACTTGGAGCTAGTTGGATCTCCAGCTTCTTATTCTCATTAACTTGTTTTTTTATTGCTGCAAGTCACTGAGTTTTTTAGCATTTCAGCCTAATACTGTCCTTGCAAAGTCTGGCTGTTTCCCAGTTTGCACATACTTATGATACAATGAGGCCTACACTTAGGCCTACCTAACTCCATCCATAGCAGCTTACACTATGCTGTGCCCCCCAGCCCTGACTGCTCTTACCAAAAGGACCCAGCTGAATGATTGTGAGCAGCCTTGAGCCTGGAGGAAAACTCAGATCCTGGATGCTGGGTTTCATGGAACAGGACTGGGGAGACCTCATGACCTTTCAGCTCCATAGCAGCATCAGTGGACATCCCACATCTTGGAGTGTTAATCAATATCTGCAGAACTCCTTGTAGCTAAGAGCTCATGCCCAACAAACAGCATGTTTTCGATGGGAACATCTTCAAGTTTGTGAAAAGTTGTAAATGCTTTAAAAAATCTGTGGTGGCTCAGCTGTTGCTCAGGATTTAATAGTGACAGCAGGTTGTATTTGGCTTCCTTCATGGGCAATTAAGGAGAACAAACCTAAGTATATCATCCCATCTGAAGTTCCAAGACACATCATTAGAGACGTCTGGTTCTATCTATTTGATATAATAGGAGAGTAAGGTATTTTATTTGACATGAAATTTTTTAACATCTCAAGATGGTTAAAATGATTCATTAGGATAGCTTCAAGAACTACAGGACTACCTTGTAAGACATTTGTTAATTTGTCTCTTCACACCACATTTTGTATTGCTCTACTCCAGATGTCTCTTCAGCCAGTGCTTTTTTCTGTCCCTACTATTTCCAATGCCCACAAGAACAAAGTGCAAATTTCCCATCTTACTTCCAGAAAGTCTTGGGAAAAAAAAAAAAAAAAGAAAAATGGACGTAAAAATGATATGTAAATTTAAACCCGATGTTTCAACGAAATATTTTTCATGCTCTGTGCTAGAAATGGGTGCCGGCTCCTTTGAATGTTATTTCTCGGGTAACATAACTTACTAATTACTTATTTCATTTAACACCTACATAAAGGAAAAAAATCTAACATTAGTCACACTACCTCTGACATTTCATATTTCTGTATCTATCATTGCTACTGATAACTGTCCATCCCCCAAACCCATCCCTTCATTTGATACCAGGGACAGTTTTTCTCCATAAGCTCCTCAGCAGTGAGACTCCAGCCTTGGTTTCCCAAGTCCACTAAACCCCTTGGAAGGACTTTTGCTGACCGGGACTTTTGCAGCACACCGGGAGCACCTGTGTTGCATTAGAGAATAGCAGTAGTGAAAAAAAATAATGAAGTATTTGTCTCCCAGCCCCCTGCCCCACCTTGTCCCAACCCATCTGCCAAATATAAAAGAGCATTCGTAATCTAATTAATCTAACCATTGCCTGTCACGGCTGGAAGGCAGTTTTGAAAGACTATCGCCTTGTGTTTTACTTCGTCTCGAAAGTTAATCTCCTCAAAGCAAAGGGACTTCCCACTCCCCCAAGCCCCACAACCCTTAATCTTTCTTCTTAACCAGTTGCTGGTGAATGTGCCTCCGTAGCTGGATGTAAGAATGTGCAAGAGGGAGGCATCCCCTCCTCCTCTCCTGCTGTACAAAAGAAGACTTGTGAGAAGAGATGCTGTTCAAGATGCTCTTCTCCTGCCACAGAAGGAATCACAGCTCCCCAGCCTCAATCTGTGGCTAACCAATTACCCTATCTCTTCCATCACCTGGCCCTTTGTTTCTTTTTTTTCTTTTTTTTTTTTTTTTTGGTTGAGATTAAAAGATCTCACACACTTGGAGAGAAGAAAGAGCCCCCAGTCCATCTCCACATTGTCAATTATAAACAAGGGCCTAGGGAGGGGGAGAGGCAGGGTTGCACACTGTTATTGAGTTAAGCACTTTGGAAAGGTCATCTTCAAGGTCTGGGCCTTCCCTTTCCCACTCCAAGCTCACCTGGACCCATTAGGGAGGAATTTCTGGGCCCTCCTGTATTTCATTTTGGGCCCACTGACACTTCTGAGGAGTAATAGAGAAGGTGGAGAGGGAGGAGGTGGGATGCGGGGAGCGGAGGGGAAAATGAAGACAGGTGGGGGGAAAGACAAGTCATTGAGAGACTTCAAAGTAGAACAAAGACCCATCCAGATGTGAATAATTGCTAGGTCAGCACGTTAATCACAGGCAAGGGCTACAGTGCGAACCATCCCTGGTCCCTTCACAGGGGCAAACAGGGGAGAGGGGGGGCACAAAGGGAGAGGTACAGAAACGGGGCTTTGATACAGCAAAGAACAAGCCTGAGAAGCACATTTTCCAGGTGATTATGTGAATAATGAGCCAACCTCTGCTTTATTAAGGGCACACCGGGGCTGTAATTGCAAATAGGCTGCAGCTCGGGGGGCAGCGAGGGAGGCACTGCACACACACCTAGCCTCGCGCACACCCGCAGCTGGCTTCCACATACCTGCCGCCCAACAAAAGCTCCATCTCACCACCTGACAGAGGATTTCCTGCAGTAGCCACCACGATATCTAGGCTTTCAGATCTCAACATGGTGGGAGGGAACGATTAGGGTTTTGTTCTTGTGTCTTTGAGGTGAATTATGACTCCGAGGCCAACGGCCTTTAACCAAGGGTTGAGAAGATGCTGGCTTGTCATCTTTGCCTTTTTTTTTCCCCCCAATCACGTTCTTGTGCCACAGCACCAGCTGTGTTTATCTTGGTAACGTCTTTCTTCTAAATAAGGCCACAGGGTTTCACTAACTGCAGACTAAACACCTTCCCACGTGGCTTTTTGCTGTGTAAATAAACATCCAGCATCTAAATAGCTAGGGGTGATGCTGTGTTGCTGACGTCTGCATGTTCTGTTATATAAAGGAAGTTTCTTATTGCTATTGCATGAGCTGCACTATTATTACAAGACAGTTACCAGTATCTCTTCTTTTCTGTGCTCATTTTTAAACTGATGATTTTTACCAAAATTCGTATTCTTATCACATATACTGATCATAACATCAGACCCCCTTCCAGAATTACATGATGTGACTCACCGAGGGTCTGTGCTTTGCCCCACAGACGTGCGTTTGGTAGGGTATGTTGGTTCGGCAGGGATGTGATCCTGCTGTGTTTTAGCGAGTGTGCCACACAGGGCCAGTTCTAGTGAGGACAGAGGAGGGAAGATGTGGGCTCTGTCTCTGGAGCAAGTACCACCCATGTCTGTGGCAGGATCCCTGTCCAGGACTCAGGGAGGTTCCTGCCTCCCGCAGCCTTTTTCTGACGACAGAACATCACCTCAGGCTGTGAAATGACATTTCTTCAACCTCCCTGTCAGTCACTTTCCACCCACCACCTTCAACTCCTGTGCCAGAATCTACCATTCCTAATTTTGGGAAGTTTGGAAGTAGTCACTCCCCTGTCGGAGCCTTCTCGGAAGCAATCTGCTCCAGCTGGAACCTCAACATTGGCACAAAAGCTTAACACAGAAAACTAAAATGAGGTTCCCCCTTGAGCAACTAGATTCTTGACCTGCATCCCAGCAACAGTAATTGTACCAAGGACCTTCCAGACTGCATCTCACCTGCCCAAAGACCACAGTGCAGACCTCAGACACAAAACCAAGCAAGTGAGGTGTTTGGATTTGTAAAGAAAGGGGAAAAGACTCCATGCATTGAGACTCTTCTTGAAATGATTCTCCCTTAGTGTCATTTTTGAGATACTATGAGATACTCATAGACGCTGGGGAGCTACAAAGGCTGGAGAGAAGAATAACTAGGAGAGACATTTTCTTGTCTAAAAGTTATTTCCTGAGACCCAGTGCTAAGAAAGATGTAGACAAGCGGGAAAAGTTTCAGATTAGAGAGAGGAAAGTGTTCAGAAAAAATGATTGAAAAATATCTATGAGAAAGCTTAAAAGAAACAGATCTGCTGGTCTGAAAAATAAGAGGTTTACGACTAGAACCAGAGAAGATCATTCAGTATAGGGTTGAAGAATAAAGTTTAGACAAGAGTCCATCCAGAATATCTAGATTTCTGATGAAAGGCAGCTACTGATTAAAAGTCCTTCTCCCTTAAATGTTCTGATGGACCCCAGTCATGTGGTTTTTGTGTCTAGAAACTTCATCAAATCTCCACAGAACAATGAAGAATTTGATACCCGTGCAAGTAAACAGTTCAAATTTATGCCATATTTTAAAATTAAATGTTAGGAACACACAAGGCCTTAAATTCCAAGGGGATGAGGCCTCAGGTCTCCAAAGGGGAAAGGTCTGAAACAGCACTGCAACTCTTACATGGGTCCAAACTGTAAAGACAGTCAAAAAGCTGTACTTTCAGGCTTGCAGAGTAATGAAGAAGGACTGAGACTCGGCGGCGCTGAGTCCTGAGCTTTTCTTCTCGCACAGATTTTCCAGACTTCTTAGCAGAGTCTCCTGCTCTGCACTGCCAGAACACAGTTTCTTCCCCATCCATCCCCCTGCTGGGTTAATTGTAAGGAGTGCTTCATCAGAAGCACCAGGGAATTCAATAAGCTCTCCTCTGCAGCTGAGCCCGAAGAGATGGTACTGTGCCAGTCATCGCTTAGAGGTGCTATTTGGCTTTGGCACTACCACTGCCTCATAAACACCTACTTGGCCTCCGCCTCATAAACATCTCATAAACAAGTGTTTGGCTTGGTGTGGGTCTCCAAATTAGTGTTTATAGCCATGTAGAGAGCAAGCTGTATGCATAAGTAATCCTGAAGCAAAACTTGCCTTCTCAGCAAAAAAAAAAAAAAAAAGGAAAAAAAAAAAAAGGCAATTGCTTGGCTATATCCACTGATTTGCTGCACATGCACAAGGGACCGTGGTGTTACCAGATCTGCATACGCCATAACCCAAGGGAGAATGCTCTGCTCCTACAACCTAAACTTTGATTTCTTGAGTTAAGGGTTGTATTTCACTTTCTAGGACTCTGATGATCTGTGGATTCCAGCTGCTTGGGAACAGCGCAATCATACAGAGCTGAACAAGTCTGATATTCAAGCTCGCACAAGCCAGATGAGTGCAGGCAGCAGCGACGGGATTCATTTCAGCTCACTTCAGATGTGAGCTACCCACACAAGAATCCTCTCGAGGTCAAGAGAGAGAAATAAGCACCATTAAAGAGCAGTTTATCTGGCTGACTTTAGATGGTTAGGCTTGGGCAGATAAATTCCAGCCAAGGAATTGTAGAAAAAGTAGTAGAAATCTGGAAAACGGAAGTAGAGATTGCAACACTAAGGGGACAGAGTGAGAAACTTTGGGATCAATTGCACCATAGCAGAGTTGTTCAATCAGGAGGCAAATTTAGATTCTCTGACTTTTTTCAGTGTTTTCTTTGAGCAAGCCTTAGCTCCCTGAGTCCTGCGATAATGACAGCTTCATTAAAAATAGGCAGGTTGCTGCCTTTTGTGGTTGAGAAGAAATGGATTTAAATGTGATCCCAGATGCTCTAAGATACTAAGGGAAGTGAAATCAGATGAGAATATGCAGATCTCTAATTTTCATGATTTTCACCTGCACAGTTGACAGTGTTGCAGTTTGCAAGTCTGAAATCAATGCTCTGACAAGTCATGTGGCATTTACCTGTCCCAAGCCCAGCTGCACACAGCGATAACACAGCTTCCTTCCTCCCACTCTTCATCAACTTCATCACGAGCTCTTTCAGGCACGAACTTTTCCCCTTCAGCTAGCAAACTACTAAGCCAAACAAGACATATTTTTAAGGATAACATATGAAATGATGATTTTTTTTTTAGCATGGCACCTGGCACTGGTTTGCCTGGTTCATGCTCTCACTGTCCCAGACAGTGGCTGGCTCAGGTCAGAAGACAGAGGAGGGCAGGTTGAATGCAAACACTCTGTTTTCAGGGGAAAGGGATTTTTGCTGCAAGCTGGGTTGTGTTATTTGTCCTCAGGACCGAAGAACAGCCCATGGCCCACGCACAAATGCAGAGTTTATGTTCCTGCACTAAACCTAGCACAGTGGGGACTTTGTTTTGTTAAGAATTGAGAGGCTACTGTAGTACAAAGGTTTGAAAAGGCAACATAAGCATGTCCCAGCTCAGCTTCCAGCTGCCTGTGGTTCATGAACCTCTTAGCCAATGGTAGAACCTTTGTCCATCATCTTCTTGCACAGTTGAGCTGTGGCATCAACCAATCATTTCTCATACTTGGGCTTCAAAAGGTTTACAGAGGTGAGCACCAGATGCAGAAACTGAGCACTCAGGTGAAAATAATGCCACCACTATCTGCCATATAGATCCTTCAGGGAGATGGTTTAGTGAAAGCTGAGTGAAATGAGATACACCAATGCCAGCCGTGGAGTGAATAGGAAATTAAGCGGTGGAATCATGTTTAATGGCTGGAAACAGGTGTTCCAACCCTCTCTAGTGTCTGGTCCACGCATGAGAAAAATACTTTCTGGTACCATCAATGAGTGAGTTGCTTCTTCAGCTCCAAGGGTCTGCTTTGCAGTATGGAGATCCTGGGACCATAGTCTTCTGTGGCTCCTGTTCCTCTCAGGCAGGGTTATTATAGTTGCCCAGATGACACAGAAACCAGTGTGATCTCACATTTTAGAAACCAGCCCAGGTAGGACACAAACAGTTCAGTTCGACTGTGTATGCAAGGTTGGAATCACAACCAGAAGGAGAAACTATCGTTAAAGAGAGGGAGACAGAACTCTCTAGTAAAGACCAGTCAAGGTGAAGATGTACCTCATCCCAACTGGTGTGTTTATTTATTTTTGTTCTACGGGGTTGTCAAAGAAAAGCTCAGAAAAGTAATGAAATGAGATGATGTTGTATGCAAGTGTGTATGAGTTTGTGTGCACACCTGTATATGACCCCATACAAGCACTGTATCAGGACAAGGTACAAATGCTGCTCTTTACCAGTTACTGTTTTGACATTTTCAGCTTTTACTTCACTGTTCAGTGTTTTAGTAATGACAAATGAAATAAATGCTTTTGTATTTTCTATTTGCAACACCAACAGAACAGCTAGCAGTATGGGCAGTGTTGACCTGACAGCTCCATTCTCATCAAGAAAAAGGAGCCACATATAAAGACATGAAAAAAACACCAAATATATTTTAATTTCTTATGTAAAGAATCCAGAGCTAGCATTGTGATATATTCTTGTGTTCCTCTTGGAGTTCTAAAAAATTCTAGAGGCACAGACAGTCCTGCTGGAAGGAACTTTGAGAAATCTACTCCATCTCTCTGCCCTAAGCAAAATCAGCTCTACCTTAAATACAACTTCCCTTCAAGGAGGTTCCTAATTGGCTTGGTCTTATCACAGTCTTTGAGCTACTGCATGAAAAGGGATTTTCTTGCTTCTCACTGTCAGAGAGGAAATGTGATTCATTGTGATGAATTATAGATTCCTGTAATAAATTGCCCTTCTCAGGAACATTATGTTTCTGTGACATTGCTTTGTCTGCTAATCATATCCTTCCTTAGAGTAAGTAATGCTTCAGTCCCAATCTCTAAGATCCATCAACCAGATTCATAAACTGAATGAAATTAAATATAGACGGATTTGGGCTTTTCCTTTCCAAATGGGATGAAATGAATGTTTTGTGAGCAGCCGTCCTGGAGCAATTCAAGTTCTAAAATCTGAGAGTTCATGACTCTTAAAAAGTCTCATATATGCGCTAATAATTATTCTCTTCAGCTTTCACATTTTGGGACAAAGTTAATTTTAAATTTAATCTCACTTCTCTCTCCTCACAGGTTAGGCAGAATTCCATGAGAAACCTACTGTGGATGCATCACTTACCTGGGGCACTGCTGAGCCCAAATGGACATATTTCTTGTACAACTCTGTTGAGGTATGGGAAAGAAACACTCCATTCTTCATGGGGACACAAGACAGAAGGAGCAGCAGTTCCTGCAGAAAGCTGCCAAACCCATTCAGACCATACAGACACAATGGCAGATCCAGGTATAGAAAGGTCAGACACCTACTCATCTTGCACTATCAAAGATCAAAGACCACCTTGCTTGGAGAAATTGAAAACTTCAGAAGGCCAGGTTTGACTAACAGCTTGATCAAAATAGAGAAAATAGAGCTAATACCTTTTTGTCCATCATCAAACCTAAGAGGGTCCAGTGTTTGTCTCCATCAGATTTTCAGTGGCCCTCCCCAGTGATACTTACCAGCTACTTTTTCATCACTACTTACAAACAAATACAAGTATTTGGAAGCTTTGCAAGCTGATTTTGCTTTTCATTGTTCCAGTCCTTTCTTTCGAAATATGAACATGTATCACAACAAATAATTCTCTCTGTTTTCTACGAAATTTCAGCACAGGTCCCACAATGACAGAATCAGTCTTGATCAGGTCATTTTCCAAAACTTCCTGCCTTCAGTCATGGAATCATAAAAAATTCAGGCTGGACGGGACAGAGTTGGCCATTTGACACATCGTACGAATGTGAGAGGTGTAGGTGTTCACTTGGATTAGAAATATATTTTAAATCTTACCCTGGTACCGGCTGTTGTTCATGAATGGGAGACAAGATTAAGACAAAGATGTTGTGCTCTTGGACCAAGGCTGAAAGCAGTCAGCATCTTGAGTCTATGATCACAAAGCAGCAATATCTAGTTGGTGTTGTACTTTGCAGGAAGACTTTAAGTTTCTGTAGGCTTTTTCCTGTAAAGCTTTTAGAGCACTGTGTTAGCCCTGAGCAGAGGCTTTCATCAGCTTGCAAGATGAAAACAAGGAACAATTTTCCCAAAACATGGAAGAAAAGGCAACGTTGAGGTGACACAGAATATCTTGGAACAGAACATGTATCTCTAGTGAGCAAAGCTTGTCTTGATCAACAAGACCACCAGTCTTCTCATATCTTCTTGAATCACCTGCTTCCTACCCCTACTGGAAAGGGACACCTACCTGTGGGGAATAATACCCTATATCCTAGAATTCTGTACTTAGGGTTCAGAACTAGGTTAGGGATTCACCTCCTGCACAAAATGTTTAGTCTTATCTGGTCATCCAGGAGTCAGGTCACTTGAGATGCCCTTTGTATCCCACCTGGCCTCCACCAGGTCCACCAGTGTGGGGTCTCTGATAGGTCCTGTGCCATGGCTGCCAACATTTTCTGGCTGTCATAGATATCTAGACGTCATAGATGATGGCATCTCAAAGGGTTCTGAAGTCTCAGCTCAGACAAGTGAATCTGTCCCCATTCTCTGTGGCCAGTGGGAAAAAGGCCCCACTTACAGAGAAGATGTTGAATGAGCCTCCAGAGGTGCTGACTTGTCTCCATTGGCTATGGAGACAGCCTGAATGATTGGCTTAGATGAAAAGCCTAAATTTCCGGGAGCTAAAGTCAGGGGAACTCACTCCCACCTTTTAAAAATATCCACCTCCAGGAGAGGCAGCTGACTACATTAGGATTCTAACCACGAGCGTCTTGTTCTTGCTTCTGTTATAAACTCCATTTGGGGTATTTGCATGTCCCTTCATGCTCCTCTTCCCTGGGGGCAGAACACGTCCTTTGTTGTCTTCTCTGTCTGTTTAGATTGGGAGCTCTTTGGGGCAGGGGCTCTCCTTTTGTGCATGTCTGCAGAGCACCCAACACCACGGGACTCAGATCATGGCTGGGACTACAATTTAAAGAGTAAATAATAATAATATGCATTAGTTGCTAAGTAGGGGAATTAGGGGTTAGCTTATATGTAAGCACCGTACATAGTGTAATGATATCCCCGTGCTAAATGCAACTGGATCCTTCCATTATTAAAGCAGCAGGCAAACTGATGTTTGATCTGCAGGGCTAATTCTAGTTTTTGGAGACATCAAACAGCTGCTTTTCTTTCTTTCTTGGCAAATGTGCATGTTATAAGCAAATCTGAAATTACCAGGTTCACAAGTTGAGTTTCATGCAGAGAAATGTTTACTTTGATGCCAGAGAACCTGGCTCCTTTCCATTTACAGTAAATGAGGAAGAAAATTGATTTGCAGCAGCAGGAGGGGTGTCAAACCTTTATTGCTGCTCAGGACATGTATGCACTGCTAACCAGGAAGATAATTAACCTAAATTAACCTTCTGCCTTAAGATGAGTCATAGTTTGGGGAGGGGGGAAGGTGGGAAGCAGGGGTGGAGAGGGTGTAGGGAGTATATATTTCTGTAGAGCTGTATGGACACGTCCCGTGCATTTCCAAGCAAAGATGACGGGCCCATGTAGCAACTGATTAGATTTAAATGGAAATTCTGGACAGGCATTTTTACCTTATGAAGCAGCAGAAAAAGAAAAAAAAATGTTGAGGTTGAAATTAGGGCTGGACTGTGAATTGCATAGGGAGCTGTGCCTGCAAAGTGGGGAAGAAAGATGTGTTTTCAGGTGCTGCTGGCAAATGTTGGGCTAGCCCAGCCAGGAGAAGCAAGCTGTAGTTCATGAATCTGACCTGCCATTAACATTGTCCAGTCTTCAAAAAGAACGAAAAGCCGTGATTTCTGCCTGAGGAGTGGCTTTGTGTTTCGGCCAACCAGCCACATTAATTGCATTTTGAATACAAAGGTTACCCATTTCCTACAGCAAAGGCGTCCCAGAGCACAGCATCACACAGACATCGTGGACATCCCATGACACTGTCTGCCAGGTAGAGCAGCCAAGTAGGATTTGTGATGGCTGTTCACAGGGTTGGTCCTACAGCTGGGAAAGCAGGAGGAAGCTCAAGACACTACTCCGTGCCTCTCTTTTCCCTGTTTGTATAAGGGGGGTTATTTAGTGCCCTCATCTGCGGATGGCCCTAAGACCTCTGGCTGAAGGGCTGCGGGCTGGGGAGAGTTGCCAGCGGTGAGACCCTTGGCTCTAGGCTGCGTGTATGAGGAGGATCCCAGGTCAATAAGGCATGAACCATGCTGCTGTCATTCATCTACCCAAAAGCTGATTCACACTGGGTCCAAGCTCCTCCAGGGTGAGCAGCAGGTGAGGCTAAAATGCCCTTTATCTAGTTCCGGGCCATAGGCATCATTTGGGCCATGCCAGAGAAAAGTCAAGCATTACTACTTTGCACTTTCCACACCATGAGGTTCTTCTACTTGGGACAAAGCCAAAGATGGATTTCTTTTTCTCTTGTTTGGGGAGTCTAAGGGATTTAGATACCCAAACACCTTTGACGTTGCTCCTGTAGGAGATCAGAGCCCCGGGCAGTACTCAGAGAAGCCCACAGTGTGGCAAGCAGAGCCACCCATCTGGAGGGAGGCTCTGCAGAGCTGGGTACCCTGCTCAGGTCCCATGGGAAGAGCTCTGTGTCTGTTCCCACAGCTCAGCACACCTCAACACACAACCTCAGAGACATCCCAGCTTCATTGGGGTCCTTCTCTACTCCCACCTGCCAGCTGCAAGTGCAGCCTTCCTTTTGATGTGGCAGCGCAGAACTCATCCCAAGTTAATCCTCATTCCCAGCAGCCGCTTCACATCCCAAGGAAAAGCCCCCGCATTATGGATAACATCCAGGGTGCTGGGGAGGAAATGTCCATTTCAGGAAAACAAATTCCTGGCTAAAGATGTACAGGATAAGGGAGAGATGGAAATGATGATCCAACAGCCTTGCTGCTCAGCATGGACCTCACATCTGAGGTCTCAAATCCCAGCTGATAGGCACAGACTTAAGGGGATCAGATTTATTGTAAGTTCAGTATAGACATGTATAATTCTTGTGTGCAACTCATCCTTCCCTTTGAGCAGCAGAGATAATCCATGCTGCTTCACCAGGCAGGCGTGAGGATGCAGACACTGTGTTGGTGAGGGGTGCGCTGGTGCTTCAGTATGATGAGCAATCAAGCCTCTGATCTTCTGGTGCCTTTACTCCTCTGTCTGCAAACTGGGAGAAGTGATCACAGAGAAGCAACACTGCCTGGATTCATCCAAGAAGGTTTTGTGGGGGAAATTATGCTGATTTAACCAAAAGGTTTTCAGGGAGGAGGGGGAATCTCTCAAAAAGTCAAACATCTTGAATTTTTTTTTTTCATTTGGTGTTTTTCGCCCCAAATAAATAAATAAATATTATGTAATTAAAATGATTTAAGCAGAGTTTAGAGACAACACAAAAGTTTCAGGGTCAAACGCAGCATTGCATTCAGCTCAAAGCAAAGTGTTTTTGACAGTTTTTCAGTTCTTTGAACAATCTGGAAAGCCGGCGAACCAAACACAGCAGTTGTGTGCACCAGCCCCAACCTGCCAGCTTTGACACCGATAGCAGAGAATCCTGATGTGGGAGCTCATGCATCCCACACCTCTGGCTCCATCCACCTGGACAGATGTAGCCAAACATGTTGACTGTCCACAGGCTATTATCCGTGATCTTAAGCCACAAAAGCCAGCACCTCCTTTTCCCCATGAATTTTCAAGCTCATTGGCCACTTTCAGCTAAATCCCGCAGCAGGTTAGCAGTCCTAGCACTGTGAGCCACCACATTTCTGGGGGTCCTGTGCAGGATCTGCAAGCCACGTGCTGTGCTCACTTTCTGAGCCCCAGAGCGGGTCCCCCTCCTCCAAAGACAGACTCACACAGGATTCCTTTTGAAGTCTGAATGTCTGTTCCTGGGCCAATAAAGTCCTGCAATTTCCCTGCAAGAAGGTAAAGGTGGTGAAAGGTGCTAGCAAGCACCTCCTTGTGAATTGCAATTAGCAGCTTGGTGAAGGGGGAAAGTGTTGGCAGAAGAAGGGGAGGCGATGGCTGTCTCACCTCCCCTGAGGTGGGCCAGATGGGCTGGGTGGGCATCAGCCCCAACACCAGCGCTGCAAACAGTCTGGCAAGCCAGCCCTGGGCTGCTGAAGTGCTAAAGGGAGGCTGAGGGGTTTCCTTACACCATATCTCATCCTTCTCATCCTGCTGGTGACACTGGAGGAGGGTCGTATGACCAACAGGGAACGGGACCAGTTTCCAGAGACTCCAGCAAGGGAGCTGTTCAGTTGGCCTTAGCAAATGGAGCCATCGTGATCTGCGGCCTCATGAGCTGTGTTTTCCATGAGAAAGGCAACAAAACCAGCCCCAGACACATCTCCCCCAGTGTCTAGCTACTAACGAGGAAAAGACATCCTTCATAACCAATAAGATCTGCCGTTTTAGGGCCTCCTTGACCGCTCCATGTCTCTGAAGGATGTGGGTGTGGAGGGAAACAGCTCTGCTTCAGAAAAAGGAAGGGGAGAGGGTTATATATACAGAGAACTTTGGCTACTGTGAGGAAAAGGATGTACAAATGTTGCTCTGGTAAAGATATTCCAGGTAATATCCCCAGGTAGCCATGCTTCTCTGCAGAGAAGAGGAAAGGAGGATATGAAAAATGAAAAGTCATGTAACTATATAACATAGGTTTTGCTGTGTAAGCCTCCAAAAATGATCTAAACAGAGTTCTTACTGGAGGTGGTGGCAGTGGCAGTTTTGTTAGAGGCTTGGTGACAGACCCTAAAGCAACAGCCCCTTCTGTGTCTGGTCCAGTTGCCTCCATCTGATTCCACCTTTCAATGAAGACAGTGTCAAGCAAAGAGGCCTACCCCAGGACATTCAAAGAACCAAATTAAACCTCTCCTTCCACATGACACCGCTTTGTTTCAGGATCTCCTACCAGCTGGCCATCCTGTACACCTTTAAACCCGCTGCAGAAGCAACGTAGATCAGCGTTGCTCTAGCGGATCAAGCACTCTGCACCCAGCAGCATCACTCCTGTAGAGTAGTCCTTATATCAGGTTATTGGCTGGGGAGTATCTCTCTTTTTTTTTTTTTCAGGACTCACATGGACCAAACATGTAAGAAATCTGGGGTTTGCACATCTGTTTCTATCAACAGACAGTTCACTTGTACAAACACATCCAGTCTAAGGGCAAGGCGAATCCTTTTCAATATTAAGCCACTAAAAGACAGGGGAATAGGTTGAGGACTGGCTAGCAGCCAATGAGGTTTGCAAAACAGTGGAATCTAATAAAAATAATTGAAATATTTAAAGGCAGTTGCTTCATTTTATAAAGAAGCACCTGCAATGATTACCCCAAACATTTGCAGGTGGAAAAAGGGCTGAGCACGTCACTGGTGTTAATATCATTTTTGCTCAGAGGGCAAATTAGGCATTGTAATTGTGAAGAATCATTGGAGCTATTTCAATAATGGGATGACTCTGATAATGAAGGATGATTCCTTTAGATCCCCTCTAGTGTGTTAGCCTGCAAAGCCAAGGTTTGGGTGTATTAAAACCTAACATCAAGGCAAAAGGTGTTCTCTGCATCCAGGCACTATATGTCAAGGATTACTTACCTGCTTCAGCCTGTTAATGTCTTGAGAAAATGGAGGATAATTCACCTAAAACCCCTACAGCCAATCCCTCAGCTGATATAATTCAGCCCATTTCCACTGACTTCAATGGGAAGCTGCCATTTCATGCCAGCTGAGCATCTGGACTTTTGGATTTTAGTTTGGGTGCTGATTCATCACCTCCTATTGTCTGGCTGGATCCCAGGGCACCAAGGTGTAGCTTCAAAGCACAGCAAATGTGGATTAGAAATGCACGCACCGCTCAGCAAGGAAATTGCAACGCATGTCCACATCTTCATCTGTGGGTAGTCTCCTAATGGAGCTACGCTAACAGCCTGGCCTCCAGCATCAGTATCATCCCATTACCAAATATATTGGAAGCAGAATAGCATGTTGTCTTTGAAAATAGATGAACTAAAACATACATACCCAGTGTCCATGCTACTGGATTCATAGGTGGATGTAGACACCCTTCTGGTCTTGATCCAAAGCCCCCTCAAGTCCACGGAAAGACACACTATTTTCCAAAAAAAAGTTAAATCAACCATTGTTAAAAATATTTCTGGAGATGGCAAGCAGTAGAAGTGATCCTCTGCTTGTACTTCCCATAGGCATTGGGCAGTTTCTTGGCATGGAAGAATAGACTCACTGAAAAGCCTGGGACACAGGAAATTTTACACCCAGTTTGCGGCATTGTGGAATCAGACAGGCTAGAAAAAATAATATGGAAGAGAGCAGTCAGACGTTGTTCCATGTCGTACTAGATGTGAAAGCAAAGGAGAAATATCCTGCAGAAACATGAGGCTCATCTGGGATGCTGATTCTGAGTCCTACTGACAGTGGCTGTATTGTCTGTTCTAGCTACGCTTGAAAGAGATTTTGGATGAGCTTTTTTCGTATAAAAGGTAGAGAAGACTTCATACAGTATTCATCTGGCCAAGCGTAAATACGTGAAATAAAGCCATCTGGATCAGAGGGAGTCCTCTAGGACTCTCCCTTTATAGGCCATGGAGTTCTGGTTAGTGCCATCAGTGAAGTACAATTTGTCCTACCCTAAAGCAGACAAGTTGAACATCATCTTTAGTTTCCACTGACTTTAAGGAGCTGAAAACTTTTGAAGGGGTAAATTATCCTACAGGGAGTACAACAAACATGAATTACAGAGCATTTGAATGATATTGGCCCCAAAATAGAAGGGCTTTTTCATAATTCTAGCAGTGGCTAACAGTCCTCCTCTACTGAAGAAGCAGATTGCAAGAAGCCCACCATCTGAAGGCTGCAAGGAAGATTAGCTCAGTGTCTTTTCAGGACTTTGTACTACTGCTTATCGTTATAGCAACTGAGTCACCAGACCCTTCAAAGATGGCATATCTACAGTCCAGGGGACTAACTCATACTGATTTTAACAGCCAAACAGAGATTACTTCTAACATAGTGGGGTACATCTCCCATACCTATTGGTTGCCATATGAGTGAAAAAGTTGGATGACCCCTTTCCTTTGAGGACCTGCACCTTGGTGCCCGTGGATGAGCACAGATGGGTAATTAAGCCAGATATCTAGCTAGCTTTTGTGTGGTCACACCAAACTTTCCCAGTGACCTGTGGATACCTTCCAAAATGCCGTATGGAAATACAGAACGAGGCTCTCTAGCAGCAGAAGTATCCTTAACCTAACAAACAGAACTGACCATTACATGATCCAAGAGCTGAAAGGTAAAGCTCCCATACTGGCTGGCTTTGATGTGGCTAAATGTGGTGGAGGTCTGTCTGTCTGAGCTAACCTCACTCAGCTCCCCTTATGGTCAGTGGGGATCTTGCCAGCAAAATCATTGGTGCTATGGGATGCGTTCACACCATCGTAAAGCAGATATCTAAAATAAACCAGATGACTCACTAGATCTAGCCAGGGCTAGAAATAAAGCATACGTTTTCAGCCTGGAGTAGAATTAATTTACTAGCTAATGAGGTAAACTCATTAAACCAAGGCCATTCTTTTTTTTTTTTTAAAAAAAAGAAAGTATATTGTCTTGGTATTTAAATCTTGCCCCTGGAATCACTGGGTGGGGTCCTCTGACTTGTGTGATGCAGGGGATCAGACCAGATGATCATTTGTGTTGTTACCTCCCAGTTTTAGGAGTCTAGGAATTTATTGTTTTATTGTTTTATTTTTGAACCTTATGGCTCAGAGTCTGCAATTACCAAAAAACAGTGCAACCACGGGTTGTTGCCTTTGCAAAGGCCCGTTCAATACAAATCCCCTGCTAGGTTTGTTCTGCATATTTGGGCTATTAGAGTGTGGATATGAGAGGAGACAGATGTTGCCCAGCTACCGTCAGAAATGTCGTGTCTGATCGCTTTCCCTCCTGGTAGGGCACAGCACTGCACAGGAGCCTGCTCTCAGAGACACTTGCCTAATTCCACAGAGTCAGCAAGGTGAGAGCTTTGGAGGAGTTTTGGATAACTTCTAGCGCCTCCCTGCCTCTCCTTGCACAGTCGTGCCTAGTCTCCTCCAGAGCCTAGCGAAGCCTGCTGCTTCTGCAGCACCAAGGGGTATTGGACCAGGTTCACAAACCCGAGCACCATTAAGTGAAAATACTACCAATATCAGCATTCTCCACTCATTTACACCTACTTTGCATTTAAATACCAGTAAATGAGTGCCCAAGGGAACAGAGAATCAGACCCATCAGTGTGGGTATATTTCAGCAACCCAGACCCCAGGAATTTTGGAAGTTCACCAGCATTATTAATGTATATTGAAAAATAGCTGGAAATGCACCCAGCATTGTTAAAGAATCATTTAATTATTATTAACTGAGTCACAGAGGGCAGGCAGGCAAGTTTATGAAACTGATACACCGAGTAACCACAGACTCTAGACAACGAGATCGCTATAAGCCAAAGTTCGTAATTAAACTCAGGCTGCCGTGGCCCAAGGATGGGTGCTGCAGCCTGCTGCATTCAGCAAGTGCCCTCTGCTGGACTCCAGTCCCAGCTGTGATCACACCTTCTGCAAACCTCTCCTCTGCAAAGCTGGGTGCACCGCAGCATCCTTCCAGCGTGACTTTTACCTGGTGGCCCATTGCAGCAGTCACTTCCAAATGGATTTCTCAGTAAAAGCAATTATTTAAAAAAAAAAAAAAGTTACAGCCCATGTCAGCACAGCTTGGTTAGACTTGAAACATTTGGAACACGGATGCAGTTCTGACGTGTTCGTTGCCCTTTCCCATCCCATTCCCACCAGCTCGTCCTGGCGACTGGGAAATGTCCATCTTCGCCAGTTAGCTCATGATGACTAAAGCAGGTGGGGCATGCACCATGAGGAGATATGATGTGAGAGAAATGAGTGCAATTAAATAGCAGAGCTTTCAACACCCAGCTCTCAGGGCCTTATTTAGCAAATTAAGTAAGCCGTGCTTTCCCCTGCAGTGCTTCCAGTGCCATCAAGAGGAGTCTCAAGGTCAAATTTGTTGCTGACCATTCATAACACCGAGCCATAGGAGCTCAGTTAGAAAGCATTAGGGCTTACTATCTGGGGAGTCCCTGGATGGGACCAGGGTGCCAGAGTGCTCTCCAGGACACTCAGATGCTGTGAGGACACCCTACTGACCAACCCCAAACCCACCTGAATACCTCCTTTTCCCCAGCTCACTCCCCTTGATGCACATCTGCCATATAGCAGAGTCCTTGAGCTCTAAGCAGTTTACCAAGGGACATAAGCATTTTTTCAGCCACCGACAACTGTCCCTGGATGAGATGTTCCCTATGCTTTTTGCTCTGTTCACTTTCTCCAGCTCACTTGCCTATTTCGGCCACCAGGTACTCAAGGCAAAAACCGTCTCTCATTAGGTCGACATGTAGGACCTAGCACAGCAAGGCCTCTAGGCATGCTTATAATGCAAACAGAAAGATTAGATCAACCCTGGCCTCTCTCTCAAGGCTGTGGGCAGCAGAAGAGTGTAGTGTTTGCCTCTTATCTGGAGTCTTGGGGGATTGGCCCAACATATTGACATAAACTGCTGCCAATGTCAGTTTACACTAAGAAAACCAGGTTATAAAATGTGTTGGCTCGGGAACAAGATCTGAGTCCGGGTAAGGCATCCCTCTGAGGAGCTGGTAACCTCCCGTGGAGGAGGGAGAGGAAGGGACCATCCAAGGCAGTCACAGCTCTGGCCACCCCAAATCAATAGGGTACCTGGACAGGAGTCAAACCCCAGCCAAGCTTCAGCCGAAGTGTGCTGGGGACACGTACGTGGTGGGCTCAGGGTCCTGCAAATACCTGCAGAGCTGTTCAGAGAAATATGTAAAGCTGTTTTTGAAAATCTGCTCAGGAATCAAGGGGGAAAAGACATATGTCAGACAAAGTAGTCTGAAAGGAAGAACTGCACTTTCACATTAAGAAATGCCAAAAGAAAATAAAATTTCAATGCTTTACAGTAGTTAGTGTAGCTCAGTATCTTCTCTGTGACTACAGCTAAATGAGATGCTCTCCAGGGAGGCCTCTTTCTTCAGTCATTCCCCTCATACTGCACCAGCATCCACAGCCATCCCATGGGAATGCTGGAGATGCACTTCTGCCAGCTCCTCCATGTACGGGTGGACTTATTGTCTATGAATTTGCCTAACCTTTTTTTGAACCTGATGATACCTGATGACACTGCCTCAACAATCTCCTCTAGAAACAAGTTCCAGAGAAGTTCTTCAATGTTTTTTTAATGTTTATGAATTAAAATTCAAAAGAACTTCTAAGCAAGAGGCGGGAGTCATCTCCAGCCTCAGACACCAACACGTAGGGTGTCTCCATGCTAGGTGTTGGGGCTCCCACTGCAGTCTATGGTGAGGCTCAGTTGTCCACCTGCAGGCACCTCAAGCCAAGTGAGGTGCCCTCAGGCAGTGGCTGTCAAGTCCCCTGAGCTCTTGTGTCACACCTGGCCCACTCAGGGATCTGCAGTGCCACAAGGCACCACGCATCCACCATGTCAGCAACCGAGCTGAGCCCCTCACCAGCAGATCCCAGAGATCCCAGTGCAGTTCCCTGACATGGTTGTTGTCCTCATTGCTCTGTGGGCTCCAGTGACGGTATCTCCATTGATTATCAGGAAATCTCAGGCATGGGGCTTGCATGGTGTAGACATCTAAATGTAGGTACCTGAGTCTGGTGCTGAAGCAAAGCCGGGAAACATATTTTAATTAGAAGATGCGATTTTGAAATTAGGCCAAAAATTAACATTTTGTTTTTCAAATATTTTTTTTTTCTTTTCTATCTTTAACGGAAGAGACTAACCAAAAAAATAATAAAATAATAAGCCATAGGCTCATAGGATAATTCAAGCTGGAAGGGACTTCAGGCCTCTAGTCCAGCCTCCTGCCAAAAGCAAGTTCAGCTCTGAGGTCTGACCAGACTTCTTTAACTACAAAATCACAAAACAAGGTCCAGTCCTAAGAAGCCTGATTTGATTGCCAAGGTGTCTGGCATATATTTCATCCAGAGGTAAGGGGGAGCTCTGAATGTGCATGCAATAGCAATATCACATAACTGGCTATAACCACAATGACAATTGTCTACGGGTGAGACATGGAAAGGAAGGAAGCACGAAACCTCTACAACCACATGAGCAAGAAGAGCAGGCCTGAAGTTGGTGTGAACTAATGACCACTGGGTTTCAACACACAACAAGACAACCATGTCCTCAAGCACCTTTCTGCTCTGTACGGCAGCCTGAATGCATGCACATGGAGGCCACGACCTGAGTGACATGGGCTAGGGATCCCACGCACCAGTGAAAGATCTTTAATGATTCTGAAAATTAAGGATGGTAAGTTTGTACATCAAGTGTGGCATCCCAGGGAGAGGAGTTCCTTACTGGCCTTGTTTCACAGCAACAGGGGAACAGATCCAAATGGTCAAATAGCAGTAGCTTCAACAGGAGAGACTTGAGTCAATATGTGAATTATTCACAAGTGTTTCTACTTACTGATTTAAGATCTGCAACTCTTATCAACAAGGAGAGAGATCATATTATCTTTTCTTTAAGCTAGGTTAAGAAGGAAAGTAAAAGTAGGTATTTAAGATAAGGAATGAAACGAGTGAGCTGTTGTATTGAAATAAAACCAGTGTAACACATGGAGAAAGAACAACATTTTTGTTATAGCTAGAACTTAGAAGTGGAGAAAATCAGTAAGGGAGATAAAGGACTTCTAGAAATATTTATAGTCAGCAGAGTCAAGGTTGAAGACAAGGCATTTTTCTTGTACACAGAACAAAAGAAATCCTGGTGAGATCATTTACTTGTTACTCCAGGGGAATGGCAAAACCATGGATAATAACTGAGAAAATCCATGCGTGTTCAATAAATACTTCAGTTCTGTATTTTGGGAAAAAGCTGCACAAGCTACTTCTACCACACACTGCTGATGATCACACTTACGGCTCTAACCGTAAGCAAGCAAGATGGTAATCAGCATCTCCCACAGCTAGCCATTAATAAATCTGCAGATTCAGAGCATTTACATCCAGGAGTTTTTAAAGAGTTGGCCAAGAAGGGATTGGAGCCTATTCAAAATTCTCTGAACCCCAGGGAAGTTCTAGAGGACCAGAAGAAAATGAATGTTCTGCCAGCATTTTAAAAGAGGCAGGACAACACGGGTTCTAGACTGCCAGCTTGCCATTAATCCCAGGAAAAAAAAAATAATGGAATAGCTAATATGAGATTTGTTTATTATGGAATCAAAGGAAGGTAATATAATTGCTGCCAATCAACTTGGGTTTATGAAAAATAGATCTTGTCAAATTAATTTGATGTATTTTCTGATAACAGCACAAGCGTGGTTAATAAGGGGAAGAGTGCTGATGTAATTTTGCTCAGATTTTCCTCAAGGCAATTGCCTGGGTACAGTGTGATATTTTGATTAAGGAGCTGGAGTACCAAACATGGCACACATTAAAGGGATTAAAAACTGGTTAACGTAGGTCTCGAAGCGTAACTCCAAACAAGGGATCCTCGCCAGATGGGTGTGTTCCTAGTCAGGTCCCACAGGGAACGGTTCCTCAATGCGCAATTTAACATTTTCTCTACGGCCTGGAAAAAAAAAAATATATATATATAGAAATAATTGCTGGTGACAACACAAGGTCTACAGGATCAGCACATAATGAAGTGGCTGAGGTCAATGATGTGGAGAAAAAGGGCTCAGCAGCTAAGCTAGGTGCTTAGGTTGCAGGCATATAGCAAGCAGATTAGGGCCTGTAAACGAGGATGTGCAGGAGTGAAGAATTTTGCCATATTCCACCCCCACCCCTCTGGAAGCAGCAATGTTGCAAAAGATGTGGGCACCTGGTCAGCTTGCTGTTGGTTTTATTGCTAAAAGATCTAGTGATCATGGACACTGGAAAGGAGGAATGTTGAATTTATGGGATGTCCTCATCACCCAGCACTCCAGGCAGCTCGTTATGTGACCCAGCCGATTTCCCTGGATGCTTCTGCAGGCTGTGGAAAGAGGGAGATGCTCTTGCCAGGCAGGTTATTGGAGCTGTGTGGGAGAGATACCAAATAACCCAGTTCTCTCCTCCAAGGGAGCAAAGGGACATAGACCTGCTAAGACCTCCTGCTGCCCAAGACAGGCCATAATAGGGTGCAGGTGAAACTCCCCACCCCATACTGTTCCTCCCTGACTGCACACAGTGCACTGCTTCTGAAATACTGGGAGGCATAACCCCAAAAAGATGTTCAGTCAAAGAGAAGTTGAAGAAGAGTTCTGGGAATGGAGGCAAGGTTGGAAGCCCTTACAGGGCTTGGTCCACCAATTCAGTAAACAGAAGGAACAATTAATAGTTTAATTGAGCAGAGCCTACAGGTAAGGAAAAATGAATAGTTTAATTGAGCAAAGGCCACAGGTAGTAATCTGGGGAACAAAAGTTCAATAATAGAGCTCTTCAGCCTATTATGCAAAGGTACAAGATGATTTAAATGTCAGAAATCAAAGCTCTCCATAATCAAACACCAGTCATGACATGTATTTCAACACTGAAATTTACTGTCTGATGGAAGAACTTAGCAGAGGTTACGACAATTCACATAACATAGATTTTGAGAGGAAGGCCAAATGTTTTATTTAAACATATTGTCTAGTTTAAGTTGGAATTTACTCAGTGTCCTCCTCTGCTTGTCTTACACAGGAGGCCTGAGAGAGTAACCTCAGTCCTTCTTTCTGGCCATTTAAACTCTCCCTAAATTAAGGCAGGTGGGGAAGAAGGCTGTCCTCTGAGGGCCATGGAAGCATCAGTACCTGAGTCATGGCCAGACCACTTAGATATCCTTGCAGCCCCTATTATTTGGCAATTTGTCATGACTTGACTGGAGACTGAATTATGTCTGTGAAGACTGTGATTCTCATCCACATTGGAGTCTTCCCCTCCTTTCTGTCAATGGAGGGTTTTCATTGTATTCTTCATATTTTCTTTTCTCCTCCTTTCTGTGGAGATATATTCACATATATGTGTGCATATACACTCACCCCATTGTACCTGTCCATTTCGAGTGAAAAGAGCAAAGTCTTCCTAAAACAGCATTACTGATGAGCAGATTTGGTCTTGTATCTCTGTTGAGAATGAAGCACCCACCTCCTTCCTTGCCGTCCCATTTTGTCTGCTACCATTTCTCAGCTTGATTTTTAGGCTTGCATAGAGTTAAAGCAGCTTCAACACAAACAATTCAATGGTAACTGGATTCAGGGATATTCTGTCCTATCAGTGCATTGTTTAGGAATGTTCTTGTTTTTATATCTAACGCTTAAATCCCCAGAAGGAATTCAGTTTTGGGACCAGATCCACTTGAGGGATAAACCCACCAAATTCAAATAAGTCTACAAGAGATGAGGTCTCCAGAGCATGGTACACACTGATGTGTACCATCCTAACCACTTCCTATCTCTTGCCTATGAAGCATTTCTTATTTACGGTGTGCTTGCAGAGAACCTAGCACAGTCAGGCCCTTTTCTTGATCTGGAGCTGGACTCTTCATGTTTTGAACAGGAGTCGAATTAGTGGTGTGGGAAGATGTCATCCACTCCAGCCCCATGCCAGGCCTTCTCCTCCTGGAAAGAGGGGAGGGAAGGCTGACCACGATGATGTGCATCTGAAGCAAGAAGAGCCCACGATGCTTCGTGCTAGGCACCAGGAACATCCGCAGCACGACAAGTTTATACCTTCTAGACAAGGCGCTAGGTGGCACGGCGGGATTACACCTCCCATCTGAGGCATTAGGTGGCATGTCCCCAGGGAGCAGCACTGCCCTATGGCCATCCCTCACCCCCCGACCCCACGCACCCCACACAACCGGTCCAGGGCATGTTGTGGAGCCCTGGAGGCAGCCAGGCCAGGCTGAGAAGCTGTGAGGTGGTGGCTGCTCCTCAGCAGGCCCTGGCGCTTATTGAGGAATGCCTAATGAAATCTGCTCAGGAAAGCTATTTATAAAGATATTTATCATGCAGATATCATGCAGAGTAATCAGCTCCTAAGCCAACACCATAATCTCTTCACATGTCAGAGCAGTGCACGGATTGTTCCAGGGAGAGGTCGGGGAACGGGAGATTAGAGCCAAGCCCAGCTCCCAGTCATGGCAGCGCGAAGCCACAGTGGGCTCGGTGAAGCCAATTACACCGCAGAAGTGCCTATAAATCAGTCACAAATCAAATAAAGCAGAAAGCATCGCTTACACGCTGTGGTTTCTACCACCCACCGCTGTGAGGATCACAGCCTGCTTGGATTCACACAGCGTGCGGCATGACGGAGACCTGCTCCGACCGCCAGCGTGAGCAGCACCAGGGCTGGGTTCTTCTTGTTATTTTTGCTAATGGCACTTCCAGCAACACGGGCAGCTGCCTGCACTGCTGGTGCTGCTCCAGCATCAGGACCCAAGCCCTCTGCAGCCCTCCGCACCTCGCACCTCCCTCCACAGTAGGCCCAAGCATTGCATAGGCAGCCAGGCGTCACTAGATACATATACAATTCTGATTTTTGTCTGTGTGAACATATGCACACTGTACATAGCTTGATGTGCTACATGTGCATGTATGAGGTATCTCTTTCTTCACTTATTTGTGCGCAGAGGTGAGTGCACAACTCACAGTGGCACACAGCTGACAGGCCTCAGGCCATCCAACCTTGCAGGGCTGCCTGCAGGTCAGAGGGTTTTCTCTGAATTTTTCAGGATGCAAGAGGACTCAACTCAACTCAGTTAACTTTAACCTCTCAAAGTGGGGCACACCTGGACATCTGGGGCTTCTCTCCCGCCAAGGGGCTGGTACCTTCAAGGGGCAATTGATTCCCACCTTGTCTGAGGGACATATTTTAACCAGGATGAGCCACCATTTAGAGATGCTCATCTCTATCCATTGACTCCTGAAAAGGCCAAAAGAGTAGCTTAAGCCACCTGCTTGGCATAATATCAGTCCTACTCAGTGTAAGTAACGCAACACCATCTCTGTTTGGCCATGAACTGCAGTATACTGTGATCATAACAGGAATAAGCAAGGAAATGGAGTCAGTGAAGACAGTAATCGCATTACTCTTAACAAATTGATGCAGATATTTCAGATAAGAGGTGATTTTTCAAAGGATCCTACCTGACTCAGCACCCTGACCTCTGTATCCCAAGGTGATGAGGCCCAGATGGCAGGCAGTCAGGGACGTGCCTTCGGTGGATTCCCGGTTCGTGCACAGATGCTTAGGGAAACTTTCACCCAAAATCCAACAGGAGAAAATGTACTTCAAAAGAGATAGTTCTTTGTTCAGGTGTTTTAATCATTGCAAAGGCGTCGTCTCCCCAGACAAGAACTGTGTGTCATCCTCAGCCTTGGCTGTAAAGAGAAGAGTTCCTACACGGGAAGCCATACCCCCGCAAGGCAGCTGATGCACTGAATGTGTGTACTGAATGTTGTTGTTTTCTAAATTTTGTTGAGTCATAAATAGGTGGCAACAGAGTATTGTGAGAAGGTATTGGGCTTGGGGAGTCAAGGGATGTGGGGAAGGGTTCACCATACTATTTTCTATACTGTCTTCATTCCTACCCAACACCAAACAAGGCTGGCCATGGCTGCTGTGCACTGAGAAGGAAAACACATTTTTCAAGGGGCTGCAACACACTGTCACGTTGAGATGTGATGTCATGGTCACATCCCACTAAACCCTCATCACCTTGCCGAGGAGAAATGCCACGCCATCACAGAAGGCAAATTTGTTCCTTCGGGCGCAAATCAGCTGCTGGGACAGGAAAGGGCACGGGGTGTATAGCAATGCCTGCGGCCTGGCTGTGCTAAAGGCGTAGCCTGTTTTTATACAGCTGTTGCCTAGAACAGTTTCTCCCCTGTGGTACCATCACGCTGGGCCACACCAGGATACCTTCCCTGTTCCCCTCCTAGCTGACGGCCCTTTGAAGGGGCTGAGCCCAGGGTTTATCTCTGGGATTTTTCTAATGAGCTCTTAAACCTTCTATCAATGACACATTCCATCAGTGGATCAAGGCACCTAAATAAAATTGACATAAGGCAAGGCCTTTTAATTATCCAATTATTTTGTTTCAAGCAGCAGCTGGTAAAAAGTAAAAAGACTTAGTGTTCTTCTTTCGTCTCTCTTGACATAAAATCAAGGATCAAAGCACCTTAATTTTTGGCCTCTGATTTTTCTTTCCTTGATTTAAACACGCCTGTTATGAGTTCAGCGGCCTTCCTGCCCCTTTTCTTATTTAGCAGTGATTAGTGAGTGGTGAAGCTCCAAGGTCTTAACTTTTGCTGTCATGAGATGAAGTTCCTGTGCTGCTGGGTGCTGAGAGGGCACAGAATAGACCGTCACCCCATCACCCCATCACTTTTCAATCTAAAGAGTGGAACGTTGAAGATTTGCTGACGGAGAACTAACATGCAAAGATGCGGCCTTTTGTCCAGGATCACACGGGAAGCCTTCTGGAGACCCAAGCACCTGGAGCTGATCGTGTCTCTGTGTTCAGGGCCCTGCTGGAGGTGCTGGTTTGAACATCCATGTGTGCTGGATCCCCAGTATCAATGCAGGCTGGAGATTTCAAATACTGCTTGCTGATCACTTCCCACCTTCACCAAGCAACCTGTAGATCCAGCTTGAGTACCCCTTGGGTTTATTGACCACTAAGAAGAATGGACACTGTGGATTACCATGTATAGACTTTTTTTTCTTCATTTACAGTTGTGGGGAGAAAGAAATACCTCATCCCAATGGGCAACTTGGCCACCCCACATCTGACTTGCCACTCAATAGGTCTGTCCCTCTCCAGGAGCAGAGGGCGGTGATTCTGGGCTTCAGTAAGGTGGGAGAGATTTGGGCATAAATTCTACCTTAGTGTAGCATAAAAATAAGCACAACTCGGTTTCCTTTTTTCTCCTTTCTGAGCCTGAACCTCCAGGCATGCTGGCATCCGAGTGGAGAGTCCCTAACATTGGACACGGAGAGTCCATATCCATGTCATGCACCAACTTGGATATACATGCATGTGTGGCCAGTTGTGACGGGGAAGCAAGAGCCCACGAGAGTGCTTCCAATGAGGGATGCCAATGCAAAACCATCCTTTTGTCACCAGCACAGGGTAGGAGAGCTTATGTTAGATTTCCCAATCAATTCCTGCAATGTGATGCTTCATGAGACCCTGTGAATATATGATGGTTTCTAAATCAGCTCATTTGATCTGTGTCTGGACGCTAATGCTGCGTGAAGTCCCTCCTAGGATGAAGCCCTGGGTGGCCTCATGCTGGTCTTATGAGGAGGCTTTGCTTAGGATGTTGGTTAATTGTAGGGCTCGTGTTGGCAAACCCAAGGCAGCTTTTGGTCATTCCCTCAGCTATGAAATGTGACGTTTAGGGGAGCTGGACAGAAAACATCACACCTGCCAGCAACTGTGCGTTCTATTATTGATGTCTTGAAGATGAAACCATTGCCTCAAGCAGCTCTTCTTCAGTCTTGTCACGAGTCTGGCTCCTTCTACACCCTTGGGCAAGTGCCTGTGCCACAGGCCATTTCACTATGCAACGTAGAAAGGTGCTTTGGGAACCCAAAGATCTAGCTAGCAATGTCAAAATCGGTATAATAAATGTGTGTGTCCATGTGTTGTCCAGGTGTACAATACAAACTAGATTCAGTCACTCAACCGCCTTAGCTTCACCAAAAACATGGGTATAATCATGTTGCTGTCTTCAGTCCACTGTCAAAAATGTGTTCTCTTGGGGTAGATGAAAAGGTCTGCTAGGAGATAAAGACCTCGGGAATGATCCAAACCTCTTAACTTCAAACATTTACACAAGGACTTGGTGGCAATTTCTCTGATGTGTCTCCAGTTCCTGTCTGACACAGACAAAACCTTTCCTTGAGAGCTTCCCACTTCTCTTTATGGGCAACACAGCGAGATGTGGGTGAGCGGCTCAGCCTGCCAAACCAACCCTGTGGGCACTTACAGGTGGGTGAGATGAATCCCATCCTTACTGAATTTGACGGACTTCTGTCTGGACTTCAGCCAAGGGGGATGAGATTTCTCTCTGTATTTTAAGGTTTACCTTTTGGTAAGGCTCATGATATTCAGGGGCACCATTTAGGAGGGAAATGACCACAGAAGAATGGAAGCCCAGATGGAGATGGGGTTCTGGTGACTCTGCAGCTGCCTCTCCTGTCTCAAAGGCTGGAGCTTGATCATATCAGGAGTTCCACTTTATTCCTTTCAAAAAATAAAGACTTCTTATTAAAGAAGCTCTCTCCATGATCCCATGGCAAAGGTTAGCACAGGGTCTTGCTCATAGGAACATGTATTTCACGCAGCAGACGGCGGAGTGACAAACCGTAATTAACATCTGGGAGCAACAGGCAAAGATTTGGAGTGGAAAATATTCCTGCCTTAAATTAAATATCAGTTTAGTCAGAAGATGATTAAAAATATGCTTTCACCTGCTCCTAATTATTTTCTCCACTACAATAGGTATTTGTTTCCACTCGCAGGAAGCCGGAGCTGTAAGACAAGGTGTGCAGAGGGTGGAATTCACCTCTCCAAAGCAGCTCTGACCTGCGTAAGGCATAAGCCTTTTGCATAAAGGTGCTTTTTACTCCCAAGTGAAGCTCAGAGCACCTGAGGAACTGTATGCATTAATGTGAGCCCTGGCCCGTGCTGCTGAGCTGGTGCCTGCTGCTGGCTGGCCCTGCCCCAGGAGCGATGTGATCCAGCTGCGGATCGAGCCCTCCCTGCACGCCTGTGTGCATGTAGCATGGTCGTGCATCTACAAAAATACACACGCAATGTGCACGGACAGCTCTCTGTAGTTCTTAATGCATGAAAATATCAATATAAAAATAAAATCCCCCCCCCCAAAAAAAAAAAAAGTAAAAAAAATGTAAGCCTTCAAAACAAACATTCTTTTCAAGCCACTGGCAATTACAGAGAGGTCCTGATCCTTTCTGCATGTTACTGTCAAACGAGTTTTCAGTAGGATTCAATAAAGTGATCTGACATTTCTTTGGAGATCTTTACACACAGTAGCTGAAGCCAGGAAAGAACTTTACTTCTGGCAGCTATGTGAATATTTTATTTTGCCCAAAGCTAGACAGGTGTGATCAAGAACAGGGGGAAAAATATATTAGCAAAAGACCTTTCAGTGGCAATACAGGTGTTTGCTGGAGTGCAGTCAGTTTGGGTTTTTGTGTGTGTTTCTTTTTTTTTTTTAAGAAACAAAACCTTAGCAAGGCAAGATTAAAGGCACAGTACATTTATTTCTGAGACTAAAAGGTAGGGAAGCATTTTAAAAAGCAGGTTAGAGTGCTGGGTGATGAAGTTGCTAATTTTTAATTTCTAACCTGCAGCTGTTAGCATTTGTCAATGAAAACGGTATTTTGAACCAGAGCTACAGTAGGGATTAAGCTGCTCATTCCTATAAGCTTGAAAAGATTTTGGCACATTAGATGAGTCTTGTATCAGAGCTTTCCTCATCAAGCACAGGGGAGGCACTAAAGAGTTAATGGGGTTTATAATTCACAGAACAAGTCAATACATTCATTCAAATAGTTACAGAAAGGTCACAGGCTGAGATGCCTGAAACCTGCTTAAGCAACAATTTTTTGCTCTCAGGGTAAGCTGAAACACAGGACACATTTCCTGGAAGAGGTCGGAGATGTTGCTAGAGCAGGCAGGGGCCGGGGGAAGGAGCTGCACAAGCTGTTCAGGACCTGGGAAGCCAAATCCCACCCCATGGGCTCAGCAGGTTTGTTACAGAGGTGCTTAAGCACGATGTACAATGAAGGGGAGGAAGGAGAAGGATCTTTAATTCAGCAGCAAGTGTGTCAGAGCATCTGGGACCAGCCTGGACAAGGTCTAACAAGAGCAGGACCCTGAGAATCAGCTCACACATGCATAGTTTAAGCACAGTCCATAGCAATGCTGTACTAATATTTAGTATCCAGATATAAGCACTGTATACTAATACCCCTTAATATTAAAAAATTTGTCACTTGAGACCTGAAAGGGCATAATTTATCATGGGAAAAAAAATAGCTTTTCAGTTCATAACCCCCACAGTCTGCTTTACCCTTACCCCACTGTACACAGGACTGCAATAACTGCAGTACAGCATTCACTGACATCTCTCACATAGATGGATTAGATATCCATCTGCAGCCTGGGCTATAAAATGAAGTTTCCAAAGCATGAATGAGAGCAGCCCTGATGCAAAAATAAGATATTTCAGGAACTGGAATCACGGAAATCCTGAAGATGGATCTGGAAGGGATCTTGAGGGGGACCTTAGATCAGTGCAGCCCATGGCTTCAGGACCATTTTGAGCCCAACCAGAAAAGCAATAGATGTAGGGAGCTTTCGACAGAAGGCTGATTTCCTGGGGGAGGGCAGTTTTCCACTCCAAGAAGGCTTCCTGAGCTGTCTCACTCAGTGGCCACAGAAATGCAGTGTACAGTGCAGAGATGCCCATATAGAAATAAGACCAGTAATTCCTATGTGACCTCCAGCTTGAATCCCTTCTTCAACCGAGCATGTACAAGAATTGAATGCACCTCGGGACTGGGAGAACCCGCAACTCTCCTAGCCTCCTACATACTCTAACATTGCGTCAGGATTAAAATAATAAATGCAAGAGCTGCTTTCTCCGACATGTCATAGCAGTACCTGGTTGCACAGGGTATCTCTGGATGGCTACTCTTCAACATGAAATGCAAAAGAGGAGGAAGAGGGCTGGGATGGACACTTTGTTCCTTTGGCTTAGAGAAGACAGGTGGCTGAATAGCAAAAAATCAGCTGCATCAAACAAAGTACAAACATTTTATTCACTGAAAGCACTGCTTCATGTAGACCAAAACTATGCACCATGTTCTGTATTTTTTACATATGTTTTACAGACAATGTGGTGTTCCACCAAAGGAGGCAGTATTCTGCTTGCTGTGCAGAGGAAGAGTAAATGTGATAATAGGCACTGTACCAGTCCAGCTCCAGTGCTGGATTGGTCCCCCAGCACTGCTGGATCCTCTCCAGCTGGTGCTTTTGGAAGGGCAGAAGGCCAGGCATGCTCCATGTTCATGGGCCCTGCATGGACCCAACCTTATCTATGCCACAGGTTCTGGCAGCAATGACACAAAGTCAACCTCAGGCTCACAGGATGCCCCACCACCACCCCTACATGAGTTTAAACCTTCACAACATGTTTCGTGAAGAACTTCAGGCTCCCTGTATAGTCACTGGAAGGAAAGGGTGCAATTCATCTTCCTTACGTTAGGCTAAGGCAAGTCTCGCTGTGGTTGTACTGACAGCACACACGTCACCACAGTGAGGCACAATGGGTCACAACCACCACAACTGTGTAAGAAATGTCTCTAAGAGCCTCCAGAAGGACTGAAAAAGGGTCAGGTGCCTCGGGGAGGTGACTCGGGGCAAACAGCCAGCTCAGAATCTCCTATCTCCTTCTGGTGGAGCCTCTGCCCTCGAAGACAGAGGGACCTCACCGAGACACCTTCATCTGGATGGTGGTCTCTGTTACACCTATTAAAGAAGGCTGGCCCTCAGCACGTCCTCCTGCTTTCTCAAGAGGAGATGGAGGCTTTGGAGCTGATGAGTACAGACAGGATAGTACAGGAGACAAAAAAAGAGAGCAAAGGTTGTTATTTGAACATAATGAGCATTGGAGGTATCTGGCATGGGTGCTGCCACCCCTCAGGGCGATAGAGAAGGTGAGGGCCTCGCAGCCCTGCTGTGACATGCCATCAGCTCACGGGAGGCTGTACATGTTGCAAGGGCCGTGCTTCCGCAGCAGTTTCTTGTAAGAGAAACTGGAGATTGAACCACAACCACTGGGAGAGTGACCGGTGAACGCAAAAGGCTCTGTCTGGAGGTCAACCTGAGGTGAGCTCAGCACCTTGCGCAGAAAGAAAAAGAGGGGTGAATCACGGTATGGGTCATCAGCAAACCCCACACGTGATGGGAGGGAGATAAACAAGGAAATGAGGAGAGAAGCCACACACCCATCCAGCCTTGTGTTGGCACAGCATTCACCAAAAAGTCACTTCCCTGGGAAAATGTTGAACAATTGACTCATCAAACTTTATTGCTTGCGATACCCCAGGCCCCAGCTAAATATTATTCACGGTAATACCTACCTGAGTGCCGGTAAAAGTGATGAGTGGACAAGACCTGGCACTTTCTGCAGCTGGGAAACTGAGGCAGGAGGCTTCACCTGCACTGCCAGCCGAGCAGGGGCTGAGTTGCCTCCAGCCTCACGACTGGCCCGGGTTGTTTGTCTGCAAACCCACCCTCTGTGTTCCCAAAGAGGATTTATAATTCCTAAAATGGGATCTTTTGCAATCATAAGTCTCCTGAGGACAGCACAGTGCCTCCAGCCCATGGCTGAGAGAATGCCCAGTGCCTCCCTGCCTTGCTGCAAAGATCCGTTCTCATTTTGGGGAGGGAATAAGACAAAGCCACATTTCTTGCTGTTTGTGCAAAGCAGCCCCTTAAAGAACTGAGGGCTTCTTGCTCGGAAAGCTCCAGGATCTAAAGAGCCTCCCAAAAGCCTTTTAATTACGTCTGAAATGGGACAGGCCTTGCTCTTTGGGGAACATCATGAGACCTAAGAGCAGAAAAAAGCTGAGAGAGCTGGTCCCCACCGACTCCCAGCTCCAAGCCAAACAGGTTTGGCCAGCTCTAATTAAGGTAATTAATATCCTCAAACCTGTTATTAAGCAAGAAGCAGTAAAAGGGAGTCTCCCCTTTACCTCGGGGTCCTGCCAAACACCTCAGCCCAACAAGAAGGCCATTGTCAGCCCTGCGCACGGCCTGCGGCCTGCGGGCCACAGGGCCAGATCCTGCCACCCCGGGGGTGGTAGGGAGTCACTGGCTGAGCACCCATCTCCTTCTCCGTTCTGGGAAGCCAATTTCAGGCCACGTCCCACCACCCACACTAGATGCAACGACGGTTGGTGAGATATTTGGGCGGTGGGAGGTGAGTTCAGGAGGTGTTTGAAAGGCGGCCTGCCTTATTCACTGCTCCCCAGTTAACGGGTAGGTCAGGTGGGAGCATCCAGAGGGCAGAGTCGAGTCTGCACATCACCCCCAGAGACCTGGAGTGCGAATTCGGACTTGAATTCAGACTTTTGGCCAGCAGACTGTCAATGAACACAAAGGAGCACCGGAAAGGGAGCTCAGTTCAAAGATCCCGGTGGATCTTCAACACAAAATAATTAATAGGACATGAATTGGAATACAAGGGATTCCAATTAAATGTAAGAAAAAACTTATTCTACATGAAGATCTTCGAACAGTAAGCCAGGAATAGCCTCCCTCCTTGGAGGTACACAGATCCCAACAGGACCCAGTCCTGAGCAACCTGCCCAAGGTGAACCTGCCTAAGCAAACCATCTCCAGAGACCCCTGACCATCTCTGTTCTTCTGCGGTTCTGTGAAATCAGATAAATATTTAAGACCCCTATATAGCAGATCAAATACATGTATAACATATACCATGGTGGAACGTGAGATGTTCCAGTCCCTTCGACTCATGGGGTCACATTCATCCAGCTCTGTAGATGCAGAGGGAAAATGCAAGATGCCCCAAGCACGGTGCAACACCGATCCCTGATGCCCAGCACATGCAGGGGAGATGCCAGCTGCCAAGGTGGACCTCTCCTTTCCTTTGAGCAAGGAAAGGCGCTTACAATTTTTTAACTTCATACCTGTCCTTTCAAGTCCTTTCCCCCCACTGCCCCAAGGTAGGAAAATTCCTCCCGGAGGAAAACACTGTCGCAATCTATTTTGGTTCTTAGTCAAGTGCAAGAGTTTGTTGGGGGAGGTTGTTTTTTTTGGGGGGGGGAGGATTTTTTTTTTTCCCACTGGAAATTCTTCTCTGATTTCTTCTTTCAAACATGCCTAGAAGGAAAATTTGCTTTTCCACTGCTGGCCTGCAAGAGCCCGAGGTGTCAGGCTGCCCGCAGGAATGTGGGGCTTGATACCTGCAAGGTGATCTGGCGGGAGGTGAGCAGCCCCTGCAGCAGCCACCCCATCAATGGCTTCTCCATCCCAGCCAGCCCTAAAGGGGGAAAGAAAGAACATTATGGCTCATAAGAGCAAGCAGAAACGTGGTCCTGAGCGGGTTCCTAGTGGTGAATGAAACAGGGGTAAGTCCCTGTGATTTTTGTGCAGAGCAGGTGGATGCCACGGACTCTGGTCAGCACAGAGAAACCACTTTCAGTCCAGAAATGGCACAGATGAAAAACATCAGCTACAGCAACTGCTATTCTGAGTTAAAAAAAAAAAAAAGAAAAAAAGAAAAAAAAGAAAAAAATCAAAATAAAAAAATCCTTATAAGCTACAGGGCCTGGGCACCATCTAGCTGATGTTTCTCTCTCAGGGGTTTTCCAGCCCTTGCTTATCTCAAGGGCTTCCCTGAGCAGCCAGCTCATGGGAATGAAAACTTCACGGACAGACCAGCGGCATCTCAGGGCTGGTGCAGGACTTGGTGGTGGCTGTGTGCTGGGCAGGTGTCAGGGAAAATGGTCGTCACAGGATTTACCTTCTGTGCTTTAGCAGGTTTCTCCGAGATGTGTGCAAACTAGGGTTTTCCTCTCTGGAGGAATATTCTTGTTTTGTTTTTTGGTTTGTTTGTTTGTTTTCAGGAGGACAAAATCCTCACGCTAATGCTATTAATTAATCAGAAATTCTTGTCCCCAAAATGTGCAGGGTCACACCAGCACAAACAGCAACAGCTCCTCAGAAGGGGCCATCCCCTGAAGTCTAAGCTTTCAGCTGACCACTTCATGCAATGTCACTCTGGGCTCATTCCTGAGCTTGGCTGCTCCCAAGGCCATTTGGGATACACACAAACATTTTCCCATGTTCTTCTGGATGATGCCACCACCTGCCTCACTCCTGAGTCCTGTGGGTCACCCTGGTTGGGTGTCAGCTCCCCTCTGCAGCAAGACAACACCTTCCTCCAGGAAAAGACAGGCTCTTTGCAAAGGCTGTGCAGGCAGTAACCATGCCAGGCTGACTCTAACACCAACCTTAAAAGCCCCACTTCACGACCTTTGAACATGTAACGCCCATCCCTTGGCCAAAACCCATCCATCTTGGAACTAGGGGCTGAAAGAGGAATTGAGGATGGGTGGACACAACCCCTCTCATCTCCTTGAGCATGCAGCCAAGGAATTCACAGCAGGACACAACCTTTCCCTCGGGAGTTGACATCCAAAGCATTTGCTGGCTCTGCAGGCTTGTACCCAGATCACTACCAGCTGCATTCAGAGCTCAGTAGTCCCAACAATGCTGAGAATCACTGGGAACAGTCACTGTCTGTCCCCATATCCATGCACAGGACTCTAATTGTTGGCACAGGTCAAAGTGATGCCTTAGAGTCCATTATGGATTGGAGCAGATGGCCTCCAGAGGTCCCTTCCAACGTGTTATTCTATGGGCCTAAGGCAATCACCAGAGAGAGGAGAATCTCCCTGTAAAGCACTTCCAAGTCCTTCAGCAGAGGACTTCTCCACCTCCCTGGCCATGCACGAACCTTCCCTGCACCAAATTCATAGCCCTGAAGTGCTGGAGAGGAAGGGCGCGTTCATCACTTTGACCACAACCTGCTGAAGCTTTACAGAGATAGATAAAACATCTACGTGTCAGTGGAAAAGATAGTATAGGAATCATCAAAAATAAATAAATAAAGACTATGGAAATAAGGACGTTTGCCCTGTGGAATGAAGAATAAGATTTCATCAAGTTTCAAAAGCCAAGTGGACATTGATGGAAATGGAGCTGCAGAAGGGTAACATCTCTGGTGCAGGGAGCAGGAACATCAGCCCTCCAATGTCTGGCATTTCGGGGTGGGATTTTGGAAACGACAGGTCTCTTCATTCAGAAATATCCACTATCAATTTTTTCCTGCATAGGTATGAGTCTGTGGCCTTGAAGCCTGATTCAAAACCCACGATAGCTGTGCACTGACTTCAAGAGGCTTTGGATTAGGCACAGCGTGAACTCAGGACCAACATTTTCACACTTCCTAAAGAGAAATTCCCTCTCTTAACATTTCTGAAGCCAAGCAAACACTTTAGCACAGTGCCTGCTTTCAGAGCCAGGCTTAGGTACACGCCGTCAAGTACATTTGCCACAGCAGAAGAGGAAGCTCTCCACACAAGTATGGGATTTTTGGTTGGTGGAGGAGAAATCTCTTCAACAAAAAGTATCTGAATAGACAAACATCCTTCCTCTGCATGGTCCGGCCTTGATAAGGTCCCAGCACTAGCCTGGGCAGAATCTGTCCAGAAAGTTACTCTCGTCCCCTCTTGGGCAAATGCCCATTCATGTTACTTAAGTAATAATTTAATTAAGTGCACCCAGGCCCCTCATGCATGACCTTGATGGATAATTAAGATGAGTGATCAGGGAACCACGCTGGCACCAGCAAGCCAAGAGAGGTCATTTGGCAGAGCCCTGTTCCCAATGGGATGTCCACGTTGGGTTGTCCATCACCCGCTGCCTCATTAGGGATGGGAGTTTATGGCACCCCCAGGATGATAACACCCTACAACAACTGCTGTATAAAATGAGTGCACTGTGCTGTTCCCATAAAGACAAACGTGCTGTTGGGAAAGACGGGATTGGATCATAAATTTCCAGCTAGGAGAAAATGGGAGGCAGTGGTGCCAGCAGAGGGAGTTTGCCGGCTCGCAAGCCTGCTGGAGCGGAGAGCCAACAATCTGTCGAGAGAGATGGAGGGGAAATGTACAAACACCAGATCTATATTTTTAAACAGATTAATGAAACCAAACCAATTCGTGTCACTTCATGCGTTCAGCAACCCATCACAAAGCAAAACAAAGAGGGGGAGAAAGGAGTAAAATAGAGACTGGCCAGCTTTGCTACCTCCAATTAAGCCAAAGCAAATTCCTCCCCCTGTGAAGCCCGGAGGCTGCCAGCCTCCCCTCCGTGCCCTACCAAGGGACACACAACGTGCTGGGGAAGCCCATCCAGATGCCTGCAGGGAGAGACGAGTGGCTAATTAGAGTCCTGACCATGAAGGGCGCTCAACAGCTCTCTGAGGGACTCTCCAAAAAAAACAAATAGCCTGCAAGATACATTGCCAAATAACACCATGCCAACCTCAAGCTGGGAGATTGTCACACCATTCTTTTCCTTTTGGTTTTGGTTTTGTTTTTTTCTTTTCCTGGTGATGCAACAATTATTTTTTTAATAGCTATCAGCTTTCTTCACCCAATCCTAACCATCTGGCAACTCAAATATTCAGCAGCAACAAGGATGGGATGAACAGGTCAGTGACAGTGAAGATTTGGAACACGTGCCTCTTGTAATTGGTTTAGCCATCTAAATTTTGGAGGCAGCCCTTTTCTTTCACTTGAATTTGTAGCATCTCAATGTCTGCTGTGCTTCTTCGTGAGCTACAGGCTGCTGATTTCTCCAAAGGGAATTTGCTCTCACTGGGGCTTGCCTTGGGAGGGCTGTCTAAGCTCAGTTTTGGAGAAGCACCTAGCACCAGCAGCTCTTTTCAAGAGCAGAAATAGGTGCAAAGTGCAGTGACTTATCAGCAATGGTTAAAGTCAGCCCCTGAATTTCCCATCCTTATCTCTGCATTTCAGGGAGGGCTGCTGTATAGTAACCAATTTACAATTTATAATTGTTTCATGAACAACACCTCACTCTCACTTCTGTCTTTGAAAGTATCATTGCAAAATGTTCCTAGCCCATTTCACTTCTTGTCCTCCCCTAATTTTATCCCCACCAAAGGTCCCCACTGAAATATTTCTGCCACGAGCTAAGTCAAACTTTTATTTGCAGAAATACAGAAGGCACAAAGGATTTTTGGAGTATTTTTGTACTATTCTCTGCTAGTTGCTTCCACTCAGGTTTACAAGGCAAAGTTTTGACCAGTTTAGCCCACCAAAAATACAATTCCAGGGAATAGAAATTCAGAAAAAATACAGAAAAATTCAGAAAAAATACAATTCAGAAAGCAGATAAGCGGGAAGTTTTGTCTGGGGCAATTTTTTGAGATTTTTATTTCATAAAGTAACAGAGCTTTCCTAGACACATCTCTGTCCACAGTAAACTTGCCAGGAAATATTCTTTTGTCCCAGAATTTCTCATTAAAAGCAAAGGGAAAGTATCCATCCTGGCAGTAGTTTACACCTGCTCTAATGAGTAATTAACTATTCAAACTATCAAATTGCTTCCTTCCTTAAAGAGTTCGTGATAAGAGGGAGATGGAGGGTGGAAAAGGGGTTTGAACTCAGATCTCTGACCTCAGAAAGAGCTGGCCTTGTCCACCAGAGAGTCACTGCCTCGTGGAGCTGCTCTTTGCTCTTTTCTCGGTGGCCTGGAGTTCACCTTGCTGAGGAATGGGAAAATTTCTACTCTCACAATTATTTCCCACCCTATTCAAGCCAGAAGGCACCTATGTACCCCACACAACCCAATGGCCCCTAAAAGGGATGGGAATTAAAGGTTGTCCTCAGCCTTGGGGGTGATCCTTTCAGGGCACTGGGGCAGGGGCCACAGGAGCCTGGGGGGGCCTGTGAGTGTTAAGCAAGCCTTTCCAGAAGACTTTAAATTTTAGTTTGTGCTGGATTTTCTGGCAAGTTTTTTATGATTTTTAACACTAGTTCTTTCTTGGCACTCAAGAGACATGAGATCAGCTACTTAATCCTGCATCAGTAAATCATCTGAGTGTACTGGCCAAAAAGAGGTGGGAAAAAAAAATAGGAAAAAAAATCATCTCCTGCTTTCAAGCCTAAATAACTGTGTTGCTCGACACAGCTTCAGGAGTGGGTTTTCAGTTCACCCATCGAGTCAGGGACTATTGAAAATAATAATGATCCTACCTTGCATTAGGAATGAAAGCCAACTGTGAAATGAAGACTTCCAAACTCAAGTGCCTGTAGTAGAAGTCTTCTTTGCCAGCTGGTATCTGAGCTCCTGCTGAGACCAGTGGAGATGCTGAGCTCTGTCCGGGCACCTAAACCCCGCTGAATTCAGGCTTAAGGAGTTTTGCCATACTAACCTGAGTTCCTGAGCAAGGATGCATTGAAAAACTCTTTCCCACTTTCAAACTGGGTGCGATCAGCTTCATACAACCATGCACACGCAAACAGAGGTTGGACCCATCGTGTTTCCTCTCTGACCATCATTTGAGGAGGCAGCAGCCTGCAAAGCGCAGAGGTAGGCTCAAGCATCACCACCATCTGGAATAATCTGTCTGCCTGGGTTGGCCCCACGTGGCGCAAATGCAAGGGTGCTGAAAATGGCAGGAAATGCCTCATTTTGCTTCAGGGAGGGCCGTAATTAGATAATGTCTGTACAGCACTTGGAGCCCATTGCAGGAGAGAAGCCGCAGCCCTGCAAAGCATTAGAAGCATTTCGGAGCCGGGGTTTGTCACTCAGAGGTAAATGATACGGGGGAAGATGGCAGCTTGCCACAAAAATGTTCCCGATCCTCGCATGGCATTCGGAGCTTAATGCCTCAGACGTGTCCCGACACAGAGCTGGAAGCCTGACACGCTTCCGAGCGCTTAACACCACGGTCGGGGCTGGAGAGGCCTCGGTGGACCGGCGGCAGCTGCTGAAACCGATTGCATCTGGGGAATTCCAGCTGGGAGGCCACAAGATGCACAAGAAAAGGGATCTGATGGCTCAACCCAGAATCGTACAATCCCAGGATGGGTTGGCTTGGAAAAGACCTTTAGGGATCTTCAAGTCCAATCAATCTCATGTAAATCAGGGGATTAAAGGTTGGGAGCGCTGCATCCCAAGACAGCAACGTCTCCAGGTGAGAAGTCAGACATCAGGAGGGACCATCTTCCTTGGGTCTCTCCCCGTTGGCCATGGCCTTGGGGTCTGTGTCCATCTCAGGGCATGAACCTGGGCCTCGATGGATGCACCCTGGGGCAGGGAAGAGGCAGACAGGCTTTGAGATTGACCCCGCACTGGTTCAGCAAAATTAGCGGTTGCATTCAGTTTGTTTCAGTTTAAAAGCGCTTAACGGTAAGAAGACAAAGCAATCCTTCATGCAGTTTGGGTCCAGAACTACTGATGTGCCACCCCTGAGGTAGGCTAGGTCCATGCTAGGGAACGAGATGGAGCAGCCCTAAGTGCAATTTGTATGCCTTGCAGGGATGGGGCTGCCCTCAGCAGAGGTGAGCACCCATCGGTGCTGAGCCTGACCCACCCCACCAGGCCAGGGATGCCTTGGACCGACGGAGGAGAGGAGCCACCACAGGCAGAAAACAGGCAAACAAACAAAAAAAATTAATTTTCTGATACTGGGAAATTGTTATTTTTTTTCCCATTTCTAATTGCAGATATTTGGTTTTGAAGTAAAGAGGAGGTGTTTGGGTCTTACAGTGCACAGGTTCAGTGAGAAAAGTTCTTTCTTTACACTTCGTCTCATTATCACTTTAATTGTCATTGATTGCCACAAGTGGTTGCCCCCATTTCTGTCCCCACAGCAGAATTTAAAGGGTTTCTCTCCCCTTGGACAGGACATGTTTAAGAGGCTAAAGGAAAAACTGAAGTTGAGCTAGGCGTGCCCGACAGTCCCATGGGCACCAAAACGAGACAAAACGGGACTTTAGCACAGGCTCAAGGGAAACGGGTGTGGAGGTCTTTTCCAACCCCAGAAATGGGAAATTCACTGATTGCAATGAATGTGTAGGAATTAAGGGGAACCCTCCCTGCTCCCCTGCTCACCACCTCCTGCGATCCTCTCATCTCCTCACCCCAAAAAAAGTGTTGGATCAGGCCGAGGCTAGAAAGGGACAGTGTGCTGGCACCGGGGGACCACCTCGTATGACCCTGCTCTGAGGCAGGAGCTGGACCCAAGCTGAGGCAGAAGATGCCCCCAGGCTCCGGCGGCCACACAGGCTGTGTTGATGCTGCTAGAAAATGAGGCTTAGGGGCTGATCCTGAACTTGAAGCTAATTAGTGTTGACTAATTGTAATAATACAATAAGTGTTGACTAGTGTTGACTCCGTTTTGGACCACCCTATGGGTGTCTGCAGGGCAGGATCAAGGCGTGATTTGGGGGCAGGTCATTCCAGGTTACACCCCTGGTATGAACTGGAGAGCGATTTCAATCTATCTTCCAGACATGGTCCTCCAGCACTATCCCAGCAAGCTTTAGACCCTTGAACACCCCAAATGCACCCTGATCAAGACCCCAGGATGGCAGCAGAGCCCCCTCCCCACTACGTAGCAGCCAGCCCTGCTCCATGGTCCTATAATATAGCAAATATTTTGGGTGGTGGTGGTAGCAATGTAAATCTAGGGGCTGTTCCACATCACGAGCTGTCTCTCTTGAAGCATCCACAAATCCCTGGAGATCTTTGCAGAGCTAACAGCATGGGGTGAAGAGCCCCGTTTCACCAAGCAGCAAATCCCTGACTGCTCCGAGAGGGACTTGATGGCCTGGGGGACATCTCCTGGGAAATGAATCTGGAGGAGAAAAGGAGGACTATTCCCTTGTTCCTAAAATAAGCTGATTATTTGGGCAATTCGGGCAGCCTGGAAGATCCTCCTGCACACTACGTGCAGCTGCCATGAAGCATCTCTCCTCCTCTGGCGACTGCAGCCTGTTGATACCTTCCTGGTTTAGGTCACTGAGGAGGAATATGACAGAATTCAACCCTTACTCAAAAAGTAAGTAATATTGCCAAATGCCCAGCCTTCAGCCTCTTCCTCAAGATGTACCCAGCTTTTCCTGGGAAGTCTTAAGTGCCACTAGTCGCCTTTTTTCAGGGAGGGAAACTGAGGCACGCAGCGGATGGTTTTTCTAAAGGAAGAACAAAATCCACTAGTCATTAACATAACAAAATGACAAGTTTGTTGACGTGCTGTCACAGACCTGAACCACCAGGAGGCCTGAACCTAGAGCTGGACCTGAACTTTTTGCAAAGACTGAGCATGTCCCTGAAACCCCATCCAGCAAAACACTTACCCAAACCACGCGTTTCCCCGGGACCCTTCAAAGGGGACACCGAGGCTCTACAGCAGGGTGCAAACACAACCTTTAAGTGCTGGCTGACACAGCCTTGCCGAGGAGATCCCAACGCACCTCGTTGACCTCCCAGCCCCACCAACTGCTGGAGACCTGAGCCAGGGGCACCATGGATGGACCCAAGGGACACTGCTGGCTCCATCCCAGCTCATGGCCTGTCAGCACAGAGGGATCAAGGTGCTGAGATGTCCTGTTAGCAAGACAGCACCAAAAGACATGTCCGAGGAAGGGGAAAACCCGGATGTTTCACGTGCCGCAGATCTGTGATCCACAGGGAGAGACATATTGGAGATATATTGCTGTATTGGTCCAGGTTGAACCTGGTCATGGAAAATGTACACACGCAGGAAGTCCTTGGGTTTGGGCACAAGACATGGGGCTGCTGATCCTACCAGCAAGCTGCCTTGGGCTGCCTTGCAGCCTCAATTTCCCTAGCTGCAAGCGGAAGATAAATCCTCGACCTCGCGCCCTCTGAAGACAGAAGGTGCCTTTCCACGTGTCTGTCTTCACCTGCACACCTTCAGCTAAAAGGCTGCTTGGGAGGACGTGATAAGGGGCTGCCAAGGCCCTGTGCCAGCCTGCCCAGTAGCAGCAAGGCGGTCTGACAGCCGTCTGACAGTCTGACAGGCGTCCTGGGGAAAGGAGGGGAAGCAGAGCTGGCTGCCTTCCTCAGGAGCGAGGCAAGACATTGAGGATGCTGATGGATTTTATCTTATATGTCTGGGGAGGTGGCTGAGGAGCATCTGGGGGGTCTCTGAATATCACTTAGAGAGGAGCGCATTCACCAGGCGGTTGGTGGTGTCTCCTGTGAGAGTGAATCTCCCAGGGACGTTGTAACTGGCCACAAACCATCATCATCCTCACCATTATTGCTATTAGCGAGATATTGCTGCCAACAACTGCTGCAACTGAGATTGCCAGTGGGGCAGGCAGTGGCTTTACCAAGCCAAGGAAGTGAATTTTGTCCTCCAGATTGCCTCACTATGACCTTTCACACCTTTACATCGGCAGGGGGAATAAAAGATGCTCTTCCTGCTACAGCAGCAGGGCTGAGTGTCCTTCCAGAGCTCAGCAAGTCCTTTGCCCATCAGGGACATCACAGCCACCAGCCTTCAGGGTCCACAGCTCCGGGGGTCACAGCAAATTATCGGCCACTTCATCATCTCTGCTCTGATGTTTCCCAGATTCAGGGTGGCCATCACAAGATCTTTGTTGCCACCCGGACTTATGAAAGGGTTGGCTGGGGATAGCTAAGCTCTTTTCCTGATGGAAAACCATCTTGTCAAGAAATTCCCACCTGGGATTTCCCCGATGGTCTCATAGAGACAGGCAAGAAGGCGGTGGGAAGTGTTGGACGGAGCCCTTGTTCACCACTCACCACTTCTGGAGGGGAAAAATAAAATGAGAGAGAGATTTTATTATTCTTAATAATTTATATTATTAATGACTATTATCAGCAGCATGCCAGCCTGCACCCCCCCCCCCCCGTGCTGGCATCCATGCGCTCTCAAAGTAAATTTGCTTTGCAAGGAGGCTTAAAACGTGCACTTTGAGAAGAAGGGCATAGACCCAACTCGTTTACACAAACAAGCCGGAGAACAGGCTTGTCGCATTCCAGGCGTGCTTCCCCCGTCCGCCAGCCCCCTCCCCATCCAGCGGAGGAAAAGCTCTTTTTCAAAAGAAATCCAGCACGGAAAGCTCCCCCTCTGCAATAATCCGGAGGGGGATCTATCTGTGTACACGCATGTTTTGGCTCCCAGGGCAATTTTGATGTCCTCCATCGAGGCTGTGAAGTTGTCAAGCACCCAAAAGCCACCCATAGGTGGGGAAGGGTCCCGGGGCCAACACTGACCCCGGCGTGGTGCTGAGAAGCCACCAGCACCGTGCCGGTGCTCACCCGGCTCAGCCCACGGTGGGACCCAGGGGGAGCCACAGCCCCCGTTTGGGGAAAGAAAAGGGAAAAAAAAACTACAGAGGGAAATCAGATAAGGTGCATTCCTGGGCGCGCATTACTGAAATGACTTCACAGCGCAGCTCGAATGCCCATACTTGACCGGGGAGCCGTCCGAATGCACTTGATTTATAGAGGCACGCAGGCGGAGAAGGGTGTTCCCCCACCCCGGTGCGGCGGGGGGACCGGTGACAATGTGCCCCTTGTGCTTGAAGTGTGGCACGAGGGAAATGGGAAACGCCGGCGGGGCGATAAGCGGCATTCCAGCCAGAAACGCAAACTCGGCGCACGCCCGTCACTCGGCGGCTGCTCTCACCCCAGCAGTCGTCCCTGCTCAGGGCTTGATACCACGGATAAAGCCCCGAAATTGTAGCGGGGATGGAAAAGCAGCACACCGTTCACCTTTACCCTGTGTCGCTGGTTGTCCCAGAGCCACCAGGCACCAGCAATGATGGAGTGTCACCAATTCTCCATCCTCCCCAGGTGCACCAGGTCTCCTTCATCCAAATCCCAACACACCCGATTGCCTCCTTAAGGGTAAAAAAAAAACTCCCCTTGCTGCCCCAGGATAAAAATTATCAGTGTCATAACCAGATTCAGAGCATCCCCAGAGGAGGACAGCTCTGTGGGTCTCGTTCTGCATAAGGGGAAACTGAGGCACGAAGCGTGCGGCTCAGCTCCACGCGCGTCCTCGCCTGAATTCGGGCTGGAAGCACACGGCGGGTTTCCCGACCTTCCTCAGGAGGCAGCCGGGCGAGACTCGTTTGCCATCGTGCCTGAAGCTGGAGGGGGAATCCAGCGGGGTGGGATGCAAAAAGCCCCGCTGGAATCCGGCCCTGACAGCCGAGGTTTGGGGCTGTTTATTTTCTGTGCTAGTCTGGCAGGGGGAAAGAGAGATCAGGGTCACGGCAAGGGCTCGGGGGTGTGGGAAAGAGCTTTTTTTTTTTTTTTTTGCAGGTAAAGCCATGCAAAAGGCACAGGGTCTCGAAAACCTGCAGCAGACTGGAGATGGGGCGAATAAACCACCTCGGGCATGCTCCCTGCCTCAGTTTCCCCCAGCGCTGACCTCCTGGGGGATGAGCTTTGTGATTTTTTTCCCCCCCATTGGGTGCCAGGGAGGCGCTGGGATTTTTCCCACTGCCCCCAGCCCGCGGCCCCGGTGGCCTGGGTGTTCCTCGGCAGCACTGCCATGCAAGCACAGCCCCAGGGTGCTGCGATTATCAGCTAAAAGCTGCTACCTGGGGCTTCGCTGCTATCGCGCAGACATACCAAGCCACTGACTTCTGCCTTTGTCCATCCCGCGGTGGAGTTTCCTGGCTTGCTGCTTGTTTATGCACGTTTCCTCCCCGCGCCGTGACTCAAGCCTCAGGTATTTGCAGTTTGGTCATTACGGGGCTCAGCCACCTTCCCAGCAAGCAGGAGACTTCTGAGGCCCTCTGTTAAGGTGAGCACCCAAGCTCTGGGTGCCTCAGGGCTTCAGCACCCCTCTGGCACTCCAGCGTGTACCCCCCCTGCACCCCACGGCTGAGGATTTAGGGAGAGGGGGAAATCGTGATGCTGCCGAGGGCCGGATGCTCCACCGGCGTGCTGGAGATGCGGTGGTGAACCTGGAAACCCCAACATGTTCCTGAACCCCAGGGGAAGGATTTGGGTGGTAGGGCCAGGGCAGAAAAGCCAGATCCATGTCTGCATTCGCAGGGAGGGCTCGCTCGAGGAGGAACACGCAGCTGTAGGGTCTGGTGGGCACCCTCTCAGCTGGGGCTCAGCCTGGGTCCATCGCTGCAACCCACACTTTAGGGTCACACACAGGGTCCTGTGCTTGGTGGCTCCGTGCCGTACTCCTGAAATGACCCCACGTGAAGACTGCTCCGAGCTGTACTGATGCCCAAATCCACCCCATCAACAGCAGGAATTTGAGCTGCCCTGCCTGGGAGCTGGCATTTTCTTGAGTCCAGGCACCCCCAGGGACCAAGCCCCCAACCTGAGCTGCAGTCCAGTGATTGCCAAGGATATACAGGAGCTGAATTCAGACCCAGCCACCAAGGGTCCAGAATCCAACAGGATGGACCAAAAGGCTCACCTCTAGCTCGCATCAGGACCTCACGCCATGGACATACCAAGCAGAGGAGACACAGCCCCCATGGGGCAAACCTTCCCCAGCCATGGGACAGGACGGAAAGGCACATAAGACACCAGCCACGCTCCCAGCACTTTCTCAGCATGTCCAGAGTCTCCCAGCACCTCCTGAAAGCCACGGTGTCTGCCTGTGGCTTTCCTCCTCGGAGGTAAACTGAGGCACCAACTTGCAGCTCCATCCCAGAGGCTCACCTGATGAAGAAGGGGTCTCCTATGGACACAGCCAGGTGTGTGCCCCTCAAAACACCATGGAAAAATGTATTTTGCTGGCTAAATCTGTCCCAATAAGTCCAAGCACAGATGCCCTACATGTATGAGAGCTGGGAAATATGTTGGAGATGGAGGAAAGGTGCGGAAGGGCTTTCCCCTGGGCCCTGCAAGTTCAGAGCACGTATGGCAGGTAGGGACGAGCTGATGTGAAAGCCAAGGAGCCCTCTGAGCTCCTCTGCTCCAGAGAAAACCCCACAGCCAGCTTGGCCCCAAAGTAGGGGCGCTCGGCAGGGCTGCCCTCATTCCTTGCCTCTGTCACACCACGACATCCTCCCCGTCAGGTCCCCATTTCCCCATCCGTGCGTCCCAAGGACAGCCGCCGCCGCCGCATCGCCGGCCGAAAACCTCTTAATCCCCAGCCTTTGACCTTTCCGCCTTTGTGCGGGTGAGGAGAAATCGCTGGCGGTAAGGCAACGACGAAATGAGCCGCAGTCTGATCCCCCTTCATCTCCCACCCGCCCGAGACGTCCCCAGCAGACGGACCCCAATCCCTTGGCCACCCCAGGGGACAGCTCCAGGAGGGAAGGTCCCTGCCGCACGACACCGTGGAAAAGCCAGGTGGAACCTGTCTGGATGCTACAAGAGGGTTGTTCTGCCCCAAATTCCCTTCCAGGCCGAGATACAGGAGAGGATTGACTTAAATAAGAGCGGGATGGGTTTGCTCCTTCATGTCTAGGGCCACTGCTCCATCTAGTGTTGGAAGTGTCCCCTCGCCTGGCGCTGCCTCGCCGCCGGCGGTGTCACCGCTGGGGAGGGACAGCCCAGAAAACAGGTCACGGAAGGGTTTGGGGAGGAAAACAAAGCCTTGGTGATTTTATTCTGCTTAGTTTTCTCTTTTCTTCTGCCGAGAGAATCTCCAATAGTAGAAAATCCCAAATCTCTCCAAATAAGCGCAGCTGTCAGAGCTGCAAGATCCGTCGACTTCCCAAAGGGGTCACCTACTCTAGAAAAGCTACAGGCTGTAAGAAACCTGCTAACATCATATAAAACCCCAAATTATAAAGATTATAATAATTAAAAAAAAAAAAAAGTAGAGGTGAGCCAAAAGGACGCAGGGAAAGAGGCACTTTGAATGGAGGACATGGAGAGCCACGCATGATTTCGCCGCAGGGCGCGTTTCCAGCGGGCACCCAGCACCACTGCGAGAGGGCAAGGAAGTGCAGCAGGACGGATTATTTGCTTTCCCAATGCAAGATCAGGGAAACATCTGTGTGTCCATTAAGCCTGATGCTTGTGGGGCCAGCTGGGATGCTGCTATCTCAGCCCAGACTGTGACTTTCTCAGGTCTTGGGGTGAAGGAGCGGAGACGGGCTCCTTTCCGTGAAACAGCCCGGGGTGAGCAATTTGGGGCCAGCCGGGTCTGTGCGGTGGGTCACTCCTGGGCTACCGGCTGCAGAAAGCCACGAGCCAAAGGAAAGGGAGGAGAAAGGGCCCATCTCGTGCCCTCAGAGAGCCGAGGACCAAGGGAGCAGGGGCTGTTCCCCTGCCTATCCCAATATCTCGGTGCTTTTTGGGGAGTTCAGTCCCCAGCAGCTGCCCACAGGCCACCCACCTCTATCAGCACTTTTAATTAAACACCAACTCTTAAATATCCGGGCCTGTTGGGACCCAGGGAAGCGACTGCTCCAAATGATTGCTTCCCAAAGCAAGATTTTTGCAGCTCAATAGGAACCAGGCACCAGCACAGACCGCACGAGCCCTTTGGTGGCAATGGGCATCAGCAGCTCCCGGCTGCTCGGTGCACCTGAAATGATATCGGAGGCTCTGGCAGAAGCTGCTGCCACAAAGTTTGATGGAGGAATGTCGAGTTTCCATGTTTCCTGGATGCTCGAGGGGTTCCTGGTGGGCTGGCAGGACCTTCCTCAGCCCCCAGAGCACGCTCAGCACCCAAGCAGGGGCCAGGATGCGCCCCCTCACTGCAGCCATAGGGCAGCCTGGCCCCATGCCCTGCATGGCCTTAGAGGCATACAAAAATCCTCATTCCTCATCTACAGCGTGGTCTGGGGCACATGTACAAAACAACTCCAGGATGGGGATTGCAAACCTACCTCCTGGTCACACTGGAGGTGGCTATAGCAATATTAATGCCTGCGTGGGAGATGGGGGAGTTGGAGCCTGCAATAAAGTCCAGAAGCACAGACTGTCGCCAGACCCAACATCAGGGGCACCTCCTGCATCTCTAACGGGCGCTGAGAGCCATGGAAAGCATGAAAAGGGATGGTAGCACTGCCCTATGTGGTCCTCTGGTATCTATCAACGTGGCTTCCCACCGTGGGCAAGTTATGGTCTCTGCCCTTTACCTGGCCACCTCTGCCTGCACAAGCTGGAGGGGTGAGTGTTTAGCAGCACGTGATGCATCATCACTTCTTGCTCCAGAAATGGAAGAAAAGGAGGAAAAACTGTAGGGTGAGGGCTGGCAGGGTCCCGTTGGGCAAAGCCCTCCGTGCATCTGACGCTGGGCTGCGAAAGGGCAGAGCGGGGGAGATGTGAGCAGCCCATCTCCGCTCCCATGCCAGCGGGGATTTGTCCGGCTCGCACCCCGTGAGGGGCTGGATGTGCCCGTGGTTTCCCCTGCTGAATGCAACTCCCCAGCGAAGGGTGATTTTCAATGGGAGGTTTGACCACGACCTAAGCCAGCCCAGCCCCGGGGTATTTCTATCGGCATTACACACTCCGAATGCTTCGAGACAAGACGTTACATGGAAGACGCCTTTTGTCCCTCGGCACAATCTGCTTTTTTGTTCGGGCGGCCAGGATAATTGGAGCTGCGCGGCGCCACCTTAACGCCCTTCCCCTGGTCATGGACTTAATGCTGGGGAGAATAACTCCCTGCAGTTATTGCCATAAAGCAGCACATAAAGAGAGCGCCCTTTTCACTCGCCGATGCCACGGAGACCACCCAGGCTCCAGTGGGACAAAGCTGAGCTCGTGCACCAGCTGCAGAGGTGTTCCCCACTGATGCATGCAAATTTATGCCTACAAACACGTATCCATCAAGAAAAATAAAATCAAGCCTTTCCTTTGCTTCTATGTTTTGTTACCCACGTGTCGCAGGACGTTCGTAAATTAATGGCAGTTCCTAAATTAATTGTAGCAGAAGTGCTGTGCCCCCTCCCAAGGCGGGGATGCTTGGCACAAGCACCCCACGGCAGGAGGGTCTCTGCCACTGATGTCTCACCTGCGTGGCCTTGGGCACATCGCTCGTCCTTGTCCCCCTCTGGTCCCCTATTGGCACCAGGCAGAGGGTGTAAGCAGGATGGCAGCTCCCCCAGGGATGTCAGCCGGTGTTTGGGGAAGGTGTTTTTCCAGCTGCTGCTGAGCTGAGCTGAAACGAGCCTACAGATCGATAATCCTAGAGCTGTAGAGGAGAAACACTCCCAGGCATCCCTGACTTTGGAAACGAAGCCAGAAAAAAAATAAATAAATAAATAAATAAGCAGAAAAAGGGTGGAAAAACAAAACAAAACACAATTTTAAGGAAGAACAAACCAATTAAGAGACTGATTTCCCAGTGGGAAAAAAAAAGAAAAGAAAAAGAGAAAGAAGGATAAAGTGGCCGGGCTGTGTCTGTGTGTCCATCCACCCCAGCTCTGAAATACCACAGAAGTTGATTCAGCTCCAGCATCAAACACACGGAGGTCTCCAGGGTCCTCTACATCCTACGGCCTTTCTAAAATGTGATATCTGGGGGGAGGAGAGCCGCACACACCAGGGCCCCAGGGGAAGGGAATGCTGCTCAAGCCCTCTATTAGACACCGGAGAATCCACACACATCAACAGAGCCAAGCAATCCGTTTTTGGTGTTTTGCTGCTGACTGCAGCAGCGGTGGGGTCACGGGTGGGGGGGTTTTGGTTTTGTCCTGGTCACCGGGGGCACCCCGGGCAGTGGGTGCTGGGTGCGGGTGATGCTGAGCACCCAGCGGGTCGGGGCCCCGGTGCTTTCGCAAAGTCGCTGCTGCCATCTGCTGCAGGAAACCTCCCTCGGAGCCAGCAGCAAAAATAAATAAATTAATTAAATAAATAAATAAAGGCTAAAAAAAAAAAAGAGTTTCTTGGAGCTGTTTCCACAGCTGCTGAGGTGGGCACACCGATTCGACGAAAGCAAAATGGGCAGAAAAGGGCTGTTTTTGGTGCCCTTTTTTCCCAGAGCAGTGAGCAGGACTTTCAGCGTCTGCTTTTTTGGAAGAGACCGCTCAGATTTCTGTTTTTCACTTTTTTTTCGCTCAGTTTTCCATGGTCTCCAGCTTGGTTCCAGGCCAGCCGTGACCGGCATCTGCCATCTGATCCAGCACGTCGAGGAACTTTATTCATTATTATTTTGTTTCAGTTCTTAATTTTCTCAGGAGCTCTGCTTTTGCTTTCATTTCAGTTTAGAAAAGATATGAAAATAAATAAATAAATAAAACTGCAAAACTGTGGGACTTAGAATAAAAACAAGTGCTGCCCTCACCCTGTTTTGATGCAAGGAGCAGCCCTGGCTGGATCGAGGACTGAAAAACCATCAGGGACCTCATTAAAACCTGGGGAGCAGCCAGCATCACCTGAGCATGGCCTCTGGTCCCCTGTGATCCGGATTAGACCCTCCAGGAGCCCAAAACTAAAATAAGGGGCTTCGAGGGGCACCAGGGGAGAAATCAGGATGATGTTTCTGGGGTTCAGGAGATGTCGCGAGGACAAGCGTTTGGGAAAGCTCTTCATTCCGGCGCATCTTGGAGCAGCTGACGGAGGGATTTCGAGCCAAGGAAACTCGCTGCTGTAGTTTGTTCCTTGGAAAAAAAGGATGAGGGCCCAGCTCCCTCCCGGGAGGTGTGTAACGGAGCGGCTGCAAGCAGACATGAGTGGTCGGTTGCCTACCAGCGGGCGGGCGCCCTTCCACAGTGACTCAGAATCGGGACCTCACGGCTGACCGACGGCTCCTCTGGTGGCCTCCTGGGGTGTTTCCCCTCTAAAAAGCAGGGCCCCCAACCAAGGAGAAAGGTGTTTCAGAGGAGGAGAGCTCAGATGAGAAAGATCTGATAGCTGAAGCCACTCCTGGTGACACGGCTCAAACTTACGTCTTCTCCTCTGCTCAAGCCACCAGCCCACCTTCCCACCTGCACCAGGGGAAAAGGCCTCTAGAAGGAGACACATCCCCTCCTGACCTTTTCTGTGTGCCCCAGCCAAGTGAACCACCCCAAAGCTACGTCCCTGCCATGCTCGCGCCATGCCCTAGGGCCAAGCCCACGAAGGGCTCTGCCAGCGTCTTCCGCAAAGTCCCCACCAAGCCCAGCACCAGCCATGCTCACGCGGTGCCATTTCCACCCCTCCTGGCCTCCAGCTATCTACGATCCATCCGACAAGTGCTCCTGCAATAGCTCAAGCGCCTCAGCTGGATTATAATTACAGATTTCACACCTCCAGAGATGTGCAGCTTCAGAAGCTGGGGCCTGGCTGCAAACAGGTTAGGAGAGCTGTCCTGCATCCACCGTTTTCCACACTGAGGACCCCCAAATCTCCACTTTTTTCCCCATTTTTCCTATGCCTGCCTCTCACACGGTGACAGCAAGGGGCAGATATTCCCCTCCAGCCTTTCTATGTCACATCACCATGAGCTAACCCCCAGGAGCAAGCCCACACAGCCGCCTTGTATCAGTGCCTGCAGAATAAATCAGGAAACGAGCCTCTCTTTTGGTTTATTTTCACAGCATCAGCTCTCATTAGTGGGCAGCACGTGCTCCTCGGATGCTGCTCGGCAGATCAGGGGAGGGTGGAGCCATTTCGACAGCGCCGGCATCAGCCACGCGTTATCTGCTGGCACACGCGCGTGCCCAGCTCCCACCCGGGTGAGTTTTCAAAGGTTACAGAGCTTATTAAAAGGCTGATTCATTATATCGCCTCTGTAACCGCGTCGTGGGTATGGGCTTAAATGTTAATTGCAATCTAATTCTCAAGGATAAGTCACAGCTGTTTCCCTAGAGATAAGTGCGGTGCACATGCTGCAAATGTAAGGGAATAACTGAAATAATGGGGCGTCTGCCCGAGGGATGGTGAAAACCTGGAGGGCAGTTTGATCACAGCACGGAGTCAGCACAGGTTTTTCCCCCGTGTCCTGGGGGGAATAAAAAGGACACGCCTGGGAGGTGGTAGATCAAGTCCTTGCCCTGCTGTTGTGCCCCCATGACATCTTGGGCAAGAGGTCTTGCAGATGATCCCCTAGCTAAGACCTCCTAAAGTCCTCATTTGTGAGGTCGTAGGTACCACACGAGGCTACCCATGGACATTACAGCTACTCCAGGGCTGGCCAAGCCCGACCCAACCACAAGATCCAGCCCAATCTCCAACCGCTTCTGCCAGGGTTGCCCAGAGCCACAGCTGGATTAAGAGTCCGCGACGGGCTTTCCCTTCCATGAACTCAGTGGACCCCTGTGAACTTTTAGCCCAAATATCATCCTGCAGCAAGGATGCCCTTGCCTGCAGTTAAATGGAGCATCGCTCAGGCACTACTGGGCCATACAAGCCAGGAGCTTAAATCATTTTAATTTAATTTACACTTGAATTTCAGCAAATGGGACCTTGGGAGCATTTGTTTCCTCAATTTCTTCTCTGTATTGCAAGCCCAGCCCCTCCACTGAGGTCAAACTGTCTTTGACTTCAGCAGATTTGCCTTGGGCCAGAGGAAAAATTTGTGATCCATTGCACAAGTGAGGTCTGCTGTGCTCCAAGCAAGTGTTGGAGGCTGCTGTGTGATCCCATCATGTTCACACCATCCTCACAGACCCTGCTCTGTCCATGCTCAGGGCAAGAAGGGGGAAAACTCCCCAGTTCTGGGCTTATTGAGACAGTGCCAAAACTGTGATAAAGTTTAAAAACTCGTGGGGACCTGTTACATTGCAGGGTCTAGGCCAGGAAAACCCATTCACCAGGTAGAAAACCTGCTGCAGGTTTTGGGACCTGTTTGGTAATGCAGGAGGTTGAGACCGAAAAGGTGCATGGGGAACAGGCAAGCCACCTCCACAGAAGTGACAGTGTGGCTCCAAGGTCTGAGATGAAGCTTTCCTTGGGGAAAGCTATGAGACCCCCCCCAAGCCTCACCTGATCTTTGCATAATGCCAGGTGGAGAACATCAGCCCAGGACCTCTCACCTCTAGCCCTGCTCATCTTTCTCCTGCCATGCAAGGAGATTTGATTAAATGAAGACAACAGCACCCAACTGAAGGCTGAAGGCTCCTCTGGAGGTCTCTTGTCCAGCGGTCATCTCAGGTGTCTGAAAGATGGATGAATTACACCCTCAGATCAATGGTTCTCTGCAGTGACTGTAAAAGGGAGCAGGGAATGAACATGGCTGGGGACAGCTGGCAAAACGAAATGAAATGATCCCATCCTGCAGTGATTTAGGCACTTGCCACCTTTATACCTCCCTTCCCACACCATACCTTATTACTGACCCCAAAACCTTCTCTGCAGTCCTTCCTCCAGCAGCCTCCTTGCACCGACCCCAAACCCATCTGCCTTGCAAACCTTGCTGCAAGGCCCAGGATTTCCCTTGCATATCGTCACTTCTCACTCCTGCTGTCATTCATATTGCAATTTTTCTGCAATTTTTATCTCCATATTTCTACAAAACAGTTGCTGGATGAACAAAACTCCTCAAGGTGAAGCTTTTCAGCCTGGACATCCCAGAGCAGCCCCGACAACTCGAGTAGTTTCACACAAGCCGGACCCCAAGAGCCGCCGTCTGCTTTTTTTCTCATCCCGCAGGTGTCCGGTGAGGGTATGTGACCTGACATTGATGTTATAATTAGGCGGGTTTCCATCTTTCTCCTCGCAGCTGAAACAATCGCCGTCATTCTTGCAGGCGGTCAAAGTTCAGCGCGGGCCTGGGACGGCTGTGACATTGATCGGCGGGTCCCAGGGCAGCCGCTGCCTTCCCCTTTGACGCAAGTTGTCAGGTTGGGGCATATCAATTAGTGGCTGCGCGACTTAATGAGGTTTTGATGATGGAGAACAGCTGAAATCTCATTCCCGTCCAGGAAAAAAAAAAAAAAAAAAAAAAAAAACTGATAATAACCTTGATACCTCTGGTGTGACATTTTCTTGTAGATCTTTGTAGCCAAGCGACTTGAGATGGAGAGCTGGGGCACTCGCTGTTACAGCTAATTAACTGGGATGATTTTGGAAGAAGCCAGGGGTGGCAGAACACAATATCGGTGTTTCAGAGGTGGTAGTTTTGCTAGCAGACAAAGGGATTTGGGGGCATTGTGCCGCTAGAGGTGAAATATTGCAGCTCAGCATTTAAAATCATGGTTTCCTGTGCATGGCCATTAAAATGTGGTGGGCAGACAGCTTTCCCTGACGGAGCTCCATACAATTGAACACAGCTCTCCAAATGGGACATTTTAAAGCTCCTGTCTTTTGCCTTTACACTGGGACAGCATCTCCCCTGAGATCCTCCTTTGCAGAGCGTACAGTCTTCATGGGCAAAGCTGCACCAGCAGCGGCCTAGAGACTTAAACTGAGGCCTACAGCCTCCCCCAGGTGGCCGTAACTCTTCCTTCTGGCAAAGCTTTAGGAAGCCCCGGTCCCACACGTGCTGTGAGGCCGCAGCTCGGTCTCCTTGCGCTTCTGGGCCCTGCAGTGCCTGGAGGGATGTCCCCAGCTCAGGGAGCCAGTGTCTGTGGGGCAGGCTGTGGGATCTTCACAGGACTCCCCATTAGAGCGTATTTTCAATCCTCACAGCAGCCCCAAGTTATCCAGGTCACAGGAGCTAATATATTCATACAGGAGACTCAAGGATTCCAGGGAGACCAAACCGACCTCAGGAGTTGATCCCATTAAATACTTCACACCACAAGTAATCGCGTGGACCTGCCACGTTACTGGTTTGGAGGGACTGGCAGCACTGGTGTGGCATGGCTGGCTCCAGGGACACCCTAAGGCCAGAGACAACTGTGTTTGTCCAGAGGAGGCCACGAGGATGCTCAGATGCTGGAGCACCCCTGCTGTGGAGCCAAGCTGAGGGAGTTGGGGTTGTTCAGCCTGGAGAGAAGGCTCCGGGGAGACCTCACAGCGGCCTGCCAGGGCCTAAAGGGGGCTGCAGAGAGCTGGGGAGGGACTCTTGGTCAGGGGTTGAAAGGATAGGACAAGAGTAATGGCTTTAAACTAAAAATTGTTGATTTAGATTAAATATGAGGAAGGAATTCTTCACTCAGAGGGCGGTGAGGCCCTGGTGCAGGCTGCCCCCAGGAGCTGTGGCTGCCCCATCCCTGGCAGTGCCCAAGGCCAGGCTGGATGGGGCTGGGGGCAGCCTGGGCTGGGGGCAGGGGGCCCTGCCCGTGGCAGGGGGTGGGATTGGGTGATATTTAAGGTCCCTTCCAACCCAAACCATGGTGTGCTTCTACAGTTCTATGGATCTGTGATCCTGTGATCTGGGCCCCACAGATCTGGACACACTGCAGCCTCATTTCCAGCAGCAGGTCTCTGACTGCACCACTGGTACCTCATCTTCAACTTTAAAACGCTGCCACAGAGCAAACCCAGAACTGGAGAAGGTGGATGGAAAGACTGTTTACAGCACCAACCAATGCCATTATCAGGACCTGAGTCTCTGCTGCTCAAGTCCCAGACAGGAGGCCCTTCTGGGTCCAGTAACAACACTGCTGCACACTCCTAAACACTAAGCAGGCTCCAGGCTCAGCTGAGACACAACTCTGAGCATTTGGGATGCTGTTGCCACAGCATCTCCTGCACACACCCAGCTGACATACTGGTGAAGTCGGCTCATCTGCTAACACCTCGTGCCCTTCACAGGGAGGTCTGACTGCCTAAAAAAGGAGCAAAAAGGAGGACAGCGGCAGTGTGTGAAGATACCCCAGGTGCACGCTCAGGAATATGTTTCTGCTGCCACTGCAGGTGCCCAAAATGTTATCAGATGTACTTGGTGTCGATGGTAGCACCTCTATATTTAAAGTGCTCTGTGGAGAGGGCACAGCCAGCAGCACCTCTTGACCACAGCCTTTGAGTTTCAGGTGCAGGCTGAGCAGGTTGCAAAGCATTTCCCAGGCAAAGCATCCTGCTGGAGCGTGTTTTCCAGCCTGAATGCTGAGCAAATTAAGTGCTTGGGGTCTAAATGATACAGGGGGCATGGCAAAGCCTCACCCATCACCCAAGGCTGGTCATGGACATCTTCCCCAGAGCCTTCCTGGGGATGCTGGATGGAGAGGCGATGGTAGGGATGGTTGTTGGTAGGTGATGGAGACCTCCTGGAGCTGATGTCTGGAGCAGGGCAGGTGAATCACTCCCCTTTATCTCCACTGACCTGAGCAAGAGCAGAAGGACTGGCTCAGCAGGGACATCTGCCTGTAGCAGCTGAAGGGAGGGGGGATGGATAAATGACAGCAGAAGAACCAACTTATCCTACCTAACCCATCCTCCCCACATACCAAAAGACATCACAAGGCTGCTCAGCGAGGCATCACCCCCTTGCACATGCAGCTGAGAGCATTATCCAGAGGTGTCAGCGGCAGCACTAAAAATTAGCAACACGAGCATTACACAAAGCTCTGCTCCCTGACAGGTTGCACTGCACGTCCCCGAGTCACGAAGTGTAGCTATTTCTGAAATAAGGAGAAAAAAAAAAAAAAAGGCAGAGAGAGCTGCAGTCATTTGCCCACCATCCCGAGGGAGTCGGTGTCATAGGCGGAGAGCTGATCCGCTTCCATTTCCCCACATCTGAGATGCTCTCAGGTGCGTGGGTCCTTCTGCCAGGGAGAAACCTTGGCAAAATGCAAGCTCTTGCTGCAAGCTCTTGTTCTTCTGCTGCCCGTTGAGGGGACCATTTAGAGTTCTGCTTGCTTTTCTCTTCATTTCCACCTTCCAGGATGGCAAAGTGTGGTAGATCCGAGGCTTTTCGACAGCCCAGCCCCACTGTTAGGTGATCCCAGGCCTCCAAATGCAAAGAGCGCTCATTATTTTTTTAGTAGGTAAGGCAGCAAATAGCTGTTGTGGAGTAATTTCTCAGCTCCTGTAAGTGTGATTCTCACCCCAACATGAGACTCAAAGGTGAGACATCCCCGACTCAGTAACACGGCCTTGCAGAGCAGAGAGCAGAGAGCAGAACAACACGGGGGCCTACCCCAGCATCACCCCAAAATACCCCAAAATGATTTTGCCATCACCACTGGGAGGGATTTTCTGGCTGGACATCACTGCCACCTCCTCAGAGGGACCCGCTCTCACCACCACTACTGGACACCAGCAGAAGATAATCAAGCGCTATCAATATCTCAATAATATCTCGATAAAAAAACAAGGTGCCCACACTGGGGGAAAAGATTTCTTTGGGGGACCTGGAGTTAAAGCAAACCCTACCCACAGTGTTTTTTTTCCTGGGGCAGATGCCAAAGGAAAAGGAAAAGCATCGCTCAAGCAAGCACTGCGTGACTGGGGGTGATATTTTTATAACCTCAGAAAATTCGCCTTTTACATACTTTTTTTTTTTTTTATGATTTTTCCCCCAAAGCCAGGAGAACAGGGCGTAGCTCCGCAGCAGATGCGTCATCCGAGGCTGCCGGCGGGGAGGAAAACTGAACAGCCCCAAGGGTTTTCGCGTGGAAAAAGACACCCCGAGAGCACCCAGCTCTCGGGGCCCCCCAGGGAACTCCTCTCCATTTTGTCCTTCTCCCAAAACTGCCTTTTCACGGAAAAATAAGGTTCCAACACTCCTGCCCTGCCGGCAGCAGAAAGAAGCCTCCTTCTTCCTCCAAACGCCGTGAGTCACCGGGCAGAGCGCTCAGCTTGCATCACAGCAGCCGTGACTCAGACCGAAGGGGACAAATTCCTCTTTGGGGAATCTCTGCAAGGCGCGGGCTCGCTCAGGGAGGAGAAGGATGAATTAAACCCCAAAAGCCGTGCGCCCTGCCTAGTCTGACCCCCTCCATCGGCTGGGGTTTTGCAGGGACAGGCGAGAGGCGATGGGGCGAGCGCCTCCTCCCCGCGTTGAGTTAGAGTGAGAAGCTGCTCTGGGTTAAAAATAACCCACCAGAAAGTGAAAAAAAAAAAAAAAAGGTTATTTTTAGTGCAGAGCATCGTCCTGATCTGGTTCAGAGTCCAGGCGTGGGGACCCGGCTGTGAAACAAGCGGGTGCTCGGCTTATAGGGGGAGCTGGGTATGGGGGGCACGCGCACCGGTGGGGTTTTGCCACCCGGGGGTGCAACTTTTCAACCTTTTCCAGGAAATTCTCCTGACGGCAGAATTTGGCAAGAAATATAAGGGGGATTTGAGCACCTGGGGCTTTTTATTTTCCACGTCCTTCAGCACTGGGTCCCCGGCCCCGTTCAGCAGCGGCGGTGTTCAGGGATGTTTCAGCGTGCAGCCTCAGGGACCGCAAGGAGCCCGAGGAACAAAAATATGAGCTGAGCACATATGGGATGTGCCAAATGCAAGCTCGTGAAAGCTTTGCAGTAATCTCTGTGGGTGTGGGATGGGAAATATGGACTGTTCCTCAAAGGTTTGGCGATAGAAGTGCCATCCTCTATTGTCTCTTTAGGTTGTGCATATGGGAAAGGTGGTTTGGAAGGCAGTAGTAGGTAGGTGGGCTAATCGGGAGGAAAACCAAGCCCCGCGTGGGAACAGGGAACATCGGTTTGCTGCTGGATAAAGAAACAAAGGGGGCTGCTGAAGGATTCAGCCCCCGGTCACATTTTGGGCCCCGATGCTCTGGCAATGCTGCGCCTGCTCCCGATGGACGCGGCTCCCTGCGGCTCGCGGCGCCTGCGCCGAGGGGACGGGGCCATCTGCAGCCTGGCACTCGTCACACGCGGATGGCAAGCTGCTCACTGCTTGGGTTTTCCCTTCCTTAAATCCTCCTGGTGGCCCCGTTTCAGGCAGGTCATCTTCCAGGACAGTGGAAAAAAAAAATAAATACCTTTGTTTTCTCCTCATGGCTTTGCTTTTCCAGCACCACCGTTGCCATCGCCCTCTCCTGCACCACCTGATTTTTTTTAATTTTTTTTTTTTTAGGGAAAGAGGCTTTGGCCCTCTGTCCTCCCTCATGTAAGGTTTTCGGCTGCCACACCATTTCAGCCCCATTTGACAGACGGATGGAGGGCTCTGAGGTGCTCGTTTCCTGGGACTGCTGGGGGGAAATCTTGAAATCTTATTTTTGTGGCTTCCTGCTGCCTTTCAGAACTCCTCTGCCTGTCTTTAATAAAGGAATTATTGAGAAGTCAACCTGGGACAGCACACGACCTCGGTTTCCCTTGAGGTTACCCAAAACAGAAAGGAAATCATCCTGACGTTACAGCATGCATTTGGCTACACCAGCCTCCTGAGCTCTCAAGCCACGTGAATTTTATTTTCCATGGGGAGTTAAGAAGAAAAAATCCCTGCGTTCCCATTCCCTCCTGCCCATCTGCGTATTGTTAAGGTGAAAAATATATATATATATATTTTTTTTCTTTTTAGCCCCCACGGCAGGGTGCAAGGGCAGCTTTCAGATGCGCGCCCAAGCCTCAAGCACGTCCCCGAGCAGCAGAAGGTGAGGGCACAGAGGCGAGAGCTCGGGGCAAGGCAGCAACCCGCAGCCCGACCCCATTGCGCTGCCTTTCAGCCCCATCCCGGCCCTGTCGAGCTGCGCCAGGGGAGGCTCGGGTTGGAAACGAGGAGACATTTCTGCTCAGAAAGAGCAGTCAGGCCTTGGGACGGGTTGCCCGGGGAGGTGGTGGTGTCACCGTCCCGGGGTGTCCCCACACGGAGCGGCACGGCCTGCGCAGGACACCGTAAAGGATGAACACAGCAGGCCCCATACAGCAGGCATGCACTGCCACAGCAGCCCTCTTTTTCTAATTTTCCCCCCTTCTCTCCATTTTTTCTCCTTTTTCCCCATTTTCTCCCTTTTCCCCCTTTTTGCCCCTTTTCCTCCTTTCCCCCCTTTTTCCCCCTTTTCTCCCTTTTCCCACTTTTTCCCCTTTCCCCCTTTTCTCCCCTTTCCCTTTCCCCCTTTTCCCCCTTTACCCTTTTTATGCACTTTCTTTTTCCCCTTTTTCGCTTTTCCCCCTTTTACTCCTTTTTTCCCCTTTTCCACCATTTTCTCCCTTTTTCACCCTTTTCCCCACTTCTCCCTTTTCCCCCTTCTCCCCTTTTTTCCCCTTTCCACCATTTTCTCCCTTTTCCCCATTTCTCCCTTCCCCCCCCTTTTCCCTCCTTTCCTTCTTCTTCCCCCTTTTCCACTTTCCCCACTTTTCCCACGTTTTCCCCCTCTTCCCCTTTTTTCCCCTTTCCCCCTCTTTCCCCATTTTCTCCCTTTTCCCCATTTCTCCTTTTTTTCCCCCTTTCCTCCCCTTTTTTCCTCCTTTCCCTTTTCCCTCCTTTCCCCTTTTTTCCCCCTTTTCCCCACTTCTCCCTTTTTTCCCCTTCCCCCCCTTCCCCTTTTTTCCCTATTCCCCCCTTTTCCTTCCTTTCCCTCTTTTTCCTCTTTTCCACCTTTTTCCCCCTTTTCCCACGTTTTCCCCTCTTCCCCTCTTTCCCCATTTTCTCCCTTTTCCCCATTGCTCCTTTTCCCCCCTTTTCTCCCCTTTTTTTCCTTTTTTCCCCTTTTCCCTCTTCTTCCCCCTTTTCCACCTTTTTCCCCTCTTCCCCTTTTTCCCCCTTCCCCCCTTTTTTCCCTTTTCCCCCTTTTTTCCCTTTTCCCTCCTCTTCCCCTTTCTCCACCTTTTTTCCCCCTTCCCCCGCTCTTTCCCCTTTTTTCCCCTTTTCCCTCCTTTTCCTCCTTTTTCCCCTTTTCTCTCTTTTCCCCCCTTTTCCCCCTTTTCCTTTCTTTCCCCCCCTTTCCCCCCCTCCCCCTCCCCCCCAGCCCCACCCCCACCGCACCCACCCACGCCCCGGAGCCGGAGGGGGCGTGGCCACGTGGTGGGCGTGGCCACGACGCCCCAGTGGGCGTGGCCACGTGGTGGGCGTGTCTCCGTCCCCCCAAGCCCCGCCCCTCCCCATTACCTCCGCGGGGAGGGGGCGTGGCCCCGCCGCCTCTCCCGTCGTGCCCCGCGCGGGGCTGGCACTGACGTGGCCGCCGAGCGCCGCCATCTTGTGTGCCTGGGCGGCGAGCGGCGCAGGGCGGGCGGCTCCGAGCGGCACGGCCCGGGGACAGCGAGCGCAGCGCCCGCGGCAGCGCCGGCCTTCCCCGGTGGGTCCCCGACGGCCCCTCGGCTTCCCTTCCCTTCTGTTTTTCCTCCCCTTTTTCCCGACCGCGGCCGCCTCCCGTCCGCGGCTGCGGCCTGAGGGGCCTGAGGCCTGGGCGTTGAGGGGGGGGGCGGCGGGGCCGCCGCAGGCCGCGCACCCTTCGTTCCCTCACGGCTTCGGCGGGGGGCGGCGGGGCCGCTTCTGGCCTCCCTCCCCTGCTTTCCTCACGGCCCCGGCGCCAGGTTCCGCAGCCAGGCCGCGGGGCTGGGCCCGGGGAGCGGCGGGGCAGGGCCCGGAGCTGCTCCCGGCCGTTGTAGTGCCCCCCTCCCTCCTCCTCCCCCTCCTCCCCCTCCCCCCTTTCCTCCTTTTCTTCCCTTTTCTCTTTTTTTCTCCTCTTTTTCTCTCTGGGGAGCCAAAGGGAAGGGGGAACCGCCTCGCCGCTCCCCCTACCGGAGGGATTAACCGGGCCTCCCTGCCTGCCCCACGCTCCCGCATTCCGGCCCCGCCCGAAGGAGCTTTGCCTCCCCTTCCTCTTCTTCGGAGGGGCCTCGGAGAGGTGGGGCCGGGGAGGGGGGGATGGATGGATGGATGGATGGAGCTCGGGGGAAGCTCGGCGGAGGTTGTGCTGTGAGGGGCTGGCTGCTGAGCTGGGCGTTGGGGTGACGAGAAGGAGTCTGCAGCCTGGAGGAAAGTGGTGGACATCCAGTGCTTGGGTTTGAAGGTCTGGGAGATCAATTTTCCATGGCATAGCAGCTCCCAGTGCGAGGATATTATTTAAAATACTTCTAAAATGATTTAAAAATACCGTATGATGTTTCTGTAAGCAGTAAACGTGATGCTTTGGGCTGATAGCCTCCGTCCGACAAAGGGATAGGCAAGGAACAGGAACCTCTTCATCATTTGCCCCATTACAGTGTGACAAAACTCAGCCAGGTCATAAAACTGCCCAAATGTTGTGTTTGACATTGACCTTGCTGCTGTGCTGCGAGGCTCCTGCCAAAGCAAATTCCACAGGTTGATTAGAGTTGTATCCAGAGGGCTTGTTTGGAAATATGGCTTGGTCAATAACTAAAATGTGAACTGTTTATCTAATACTTTGAACTTTGTTTTGCAAGCAGGGAGGCTGACAAAACCCCCTTGCAGCATATTCCATTAACCTTATTTTTCAGGGAAAGAAACAGAGTCAGAGTTTTTGTTCAAGGTCGTTTGGCAATGTGGTTATTACTATTTTTGCTACTGATTTGCAGCATTTATGTAGGGGAAAAAAAAAAAAGGAACTCCAGCTGAACTAGAGGATTGCTTCTTGGCTTTTGTTCCTGGATTTTGTAATCAACTTGTCAAAACAAGTAACAGTCGTACAGATAGAGAAAGGAAGGGATCCTTTGAAACAAAGTTTAGGAGGCTGGTGTGATGCTGCGTGCTTCCTACGTTTAAAACGCATCAGCAGTGCCCGAGAACCCTGTTGGACTGCTTTGTCTGTTGTGGTCATGACGTTGGGTGAAAGGGTGAGGAAACTTGCCTCGCTTGAGCCTCTTACACTCCCGTGGTTCGCCGAGTTTACCAACTCCTCCGCTGCGGTAGCGCACCAGGTGTAAAAGTGACTCAAGCAGATGTCATCCCCGCTCCGAACAGCCTCTCCTGCTCCAGCGGCTTGTGGCAGACACCATCGCTGCTGGATCGTGCCTTCAGAGCCTGGAGTAGGGTTACAGTGCAAACACCTGGAGGGAGGGCGCTCCCCAGGGGGCTGAGGCACGATTTTGGAGGTTGCCTGCTGGTGAAATACAATCCGGAGCTGGAGGGGGACTGGGCAGAAGTTCTGCGCCAGTGCTGAGAGGCAGGGCAGGGTAAGGGCTGGATTCGTGTCCTCGTCCAGCTCGTCGTGTTGCGCTCCTGGTACGTGGGTTAAAAATCAGCTTCAAGCAGCATTCATACATCTCACCGAGGCGCGATTATCAGATAAACTATCGATTACCTGAATTTGTGAAAGGAGAAGCTCACAACACGAGGTTCCAGCTGAAATTGCAGTGCTGTAGTTTAAAGAAAGCCCTTTCTTTTAATAAGAAAAGACCAGTTCAGATATAAAAGCTGCTGGGATGTGCCAGGAGGGACTTTCATGCTGGAATTTTTGCGGGTTTCAGCAGCCTGAAATCCCAGGAATCAATATTTCCTTACAGTGGGTAAGGTTGGTGAGCACGAGTTCGCTTTTTCTTCGAAGGAACGGTTCGATTCCTTCTGGAAATCTGTCAGAACTTTTGCTGCTGGGATGCCGTAGAGGCTGTGTTAGAGCTAGCGCCGTCCTCTGCTGTTACTCCCTTTTCTTAACTGATGAGTAAAGAAGTTTATAATCAGCTTCCTACTACAGCAGCTGTTTTTTTCTGTTATTCAGCATATTTTTTCTTTCTGCTTGCAAGTATCCATTTTTGTTTCTTCTTCCTAGTGCATGCAGACGTTGGAGGGCCGTGGTGCTGCTTCTGCTGATGTTTCAGTTCTAACGAACCACGTCTAACGCAGCTCTCACGCTGATCTCGTACCTAACTAGCTGCGTAGGCTCTGCTTTGACATTTTCCCCCAAACCAAAAGCCGATTTCATTACCGGGGCTCTCCTGTGAGTTCTTGCCATTTCTAATATAAATGTTGACTTACTGCCCGGCTGCTAGGAAGGAGTAACGGGTTGTTTGGCTTCGCACCGAAGGTTTTTAAACTTGTGAACGGTTCGGCCTTAAACCGTGCAGAGCTTGTCGGCGGAGAAATGCTTTGTAATGCTCGCTCCCCCAGCAGCACGCCCGCCGTTTAACGGGGGAGTGTGAAGGCAGGATCAAATTGGGGTGTCACGAACACGCTGTTGGCACCACCTTATTTCCTGAGCAGTCTGCGGGGAGGTGATGGATGCGCTTTATCCAAAACCATGAACAGCGCCTGGCTGTGCCTTCAAGAAAATATTTTTCAGGCCGGATGTGTTTTCTCCTGGGTGTTGGTTTGCGTGCTTTTGAGTCGTGTGTGATTCCTTAAAGCAGGTTGAGATTTTGCTGTGCAACAGAAGTAGCTCGTTCCCTACATCAAGGTGAGCGTAAGGTGACGGGGCTGGTTTGGTTTGTGACCTGCCCTCTGGCTTGCTCCAGATTTTTTCTTTTATTCCAACCCCTCCTTCAGGAGCGAGTTCTTGTGGTGTGTAGGAAATGGTCATGGCCCCAAAGGCCGCCTTTAGCTGATCAGTTCAAGCCTTTGGAGGCCAAATTCAGCGGTGCCTCAGCATGGCAGCACGGTTACAGGCCCTTAACTTGTATTTTAGGTGGTGCTCCGGTGTATGTATCCTCCACTAAGCTGCTCTGACAGACAAACACCAAATTTGTGCCCCCTGGGGACATCGGTTCCATTTCATGCTTGGCAGAAGCACCGCCAATATGTGGTGGGGGAAACCTTTGCAGTGGTTGGGGTCCCTTAAACACTCCCGTGGTTTTAATGGGTATGGCTGTGAAGGCGCGGGGACTTCTGGTGATATTTGAGTTCCAGATAACGCCCCGTTGATGGAAGAAGCCAGCAGACTCATTAGCTGCGCCTCTGTCTTCTGCTTGGTGCCTGCTGACCTGAGCATGGTCTTGAGGAACCCAAAGCACCGAAGCCAAATTCCGGTGTTAAGGCCCCGTTAACAGGGCTCCTGTTGACACTTGGTCATCTTTCCCTCGGGTCATCACGTGTGGAGGGCCAGCAAACAGCGCCTAAAAATAGCTGGATACGACTGGAGGTGAACGGTTGGGTACGGGGCCACCCTGGCTGTGTGCAAACGGGGGTTGATCAAAAAGTTTATCAAAATCTTCAGCGACAGAGGACTTAAATCTGTAAAGAAATAGCTCCAGGCTTTAAGACCCCAGCCGTACGTAGCTACCTGTGCCTGTGGGGCTGAGGTGCTGTGGGCCCAGGCCAGTCCTAAACCTCCAGCAAGGGTTTGTTCCTCCTTGGCTCGCTTCTCATGTGATTAAATCGCACTTTGTGTTGTAAGGAACAAGCTGCTGAGTTCATCTGCGCTTTGGTTGAAGTTCTTCACCTGTTCTCATGTGTAACGCCAGCAACAGCTGCTCAAACAGATTTTTTTTAACAAGTTTTCTCACCTCCCCTTTACATGTGGCTGTGGTGATGTTTAGTGTCTAATATTTTGCTGCTTTTTGCGTGCTGAGCTTTTAGCATCTTCTAAAATGTGATAAAGCAGCAAAGATGATACTGGCCAGCTAGTAAAACCTGGCTGGCTTTTAAATTGATATTTCTGTGAAGTAACAACTCGAATTTTATTTTCCTGTGACTGATGTGATCAGTTTGTGTTGATCCCAGTTCAGGAATGACGGGTTTGGTTATTTTTTCTTTCAGTTAGAGATGGAGCTAATGGTTAGGCCAGTGGCAAGCGGTCTCCTCGAAATGGAGATGTGTTTGGGATGGCAAACGGGCCGCCTCTGTCAGCGCACCAGCGTTTCTTGCCACAGGCCCCTCAGCAAACAGAACGAGGTCCAGAAAGAATCGGTAAGGCTGGAAAAGCCCTTCGAGGTCATCTGGGCCAGCCGCCCCGCTCCCACCACCATCACCCACTAATCCCTGTCCATGCAAGCTGCCAGGGGACAGCTTTTTATAACCCTGTATCTGTAGCGTCCCCTCTCTGCTGCACGGGTTTTTAGGCGGGCTTTAGGGTTAGCGCTATGAGTGGGTCCAGCTTTGCGATGCCATGGCTGCCCCTCGTGGAAAGGGGCACCGAAAAAAGATGGAAATGTCCTCGGGAGGGAGGTTTTAGGGGTTTGCCTTCCGCACCTCCATGTGCCAGAGAATTGAGCTTGTCTTGCCTGATCTTCGTTGTCGCTGGTGTTCATCAGCTGCAGAGACCAGGGTGCCAAAATGACCGCGTGAAGCAGCTTTTTTCGTGCTGCTGGCAGTGTTGAGCATTATTTTTTCTGCTTTGGAAGCCTTCTGTGGTAAGCGTTGGTACATACCATGTACGTAAATGTTTCTATACTGTCCTTTGCCTAACGAAACAACCCCTGACTTCTGTCCCTTACGGTGTGTTGAAAGGATGCTCTAAACCTGGCGTTCGCCCTAACTCCTGGCTTTGTGAAATTTAACCTACGTGTGCTCAAAAAGCTTTTTTCCAGAGGTGTAGAGCTGAGATGAAGTAGAGCTGTGGCCATGCAGCTGCGCTTCCCGTACCGTGCGGTGACCCCGTGGGCTGCGGCTCTGGCTCCGTGAGAGAAGTGCTCTGAATAAAACAGCACTGAAAGGCATTAATGTGTGGTTTAGTGCAGGCTGCTACAGGAGATTAAATGTCGAATGATCTTCGGTCTTCAGATGCTCCTCAGAGCTTTCATTTAACCCCCCCTGCAATTAATAAAGGCAAATTCAAGCTCTTACCACGGGCTGCGTCGCTCTAACAGGCAGCTAACAGAGCAGCCGCTCGGAGACCTGTTCCGAAGATATGCTCACAAACTGTAAGCAGCTCGCAAGCAGTAGGCTCCTTGTCATGTTTCCAGGCATCTCATTGGGCTTGTTGAGCCTCTAAAACAACGTTCAGCAATTATTAACAATATTTAAGGAAAAGCGAAAGTTATTTTTGTGTATAGAATACAGGTAATATTTTGGCAAGTCTTTACAGATGGGAAATGTTTGAAGATGCCTGAAAAGCGACAGGATCGCTCGGTAAACCTACCAGGGTCTTGAATTTCCCCGTATCTTCAGTGTGTGTATGTTCTCCTGGCCCAACTAACGGGCTGAAACGAAGCAGACTGTGCTCTGGGGTATGCTGGAAGTGCTCGCGCTGTCCCTCGGCTGAGCTGTGGTGGGAAGCAGCTCCGGCCCAGCTGCGGGCTCTGCCCTGGTGCTCACGCTGTTGAAAAGCAGAGCCCTGGCGACGGCGGGTTGGGATCTGGTGCTGGTGCGGCTGAGGATGTCCTCGAGGAGGAGGAAGGAACTCAAGGGGCTTTTGCTCGTGGTACGAAGTGACAAATTCTGGCAGGGACGGCGTCCCAGGAGGGGTGTCGTGTCCGGAGGCATAGGAAGGAGCAAAAGGTTTCCTTTCCTGTGGCAGCGGACAAACACGGGCAGAGGATGGTCCTGCTGGTGGGGAGGATGGGCTCCTCCTCTGCCCCAGCAGCATCCAAAAGGTACTGGGTGGGACCCGCAGCACCTCGGGGTGCTCTGCACGGGGGCTCCCTGCAATGTTCTGCCGGGGGGCAGAAGCCGGTGGGGCTCGTGCCGTGCACAGCTCGGTCAGCACAGGCTGCGGCTTCTCCGAGGGTGGAAAGAGATGGAGGTAACCGCCAGGATTTGCTCCTTCCCTGGTGGCTGCTGTAGATCCACGGCGTTTAATAACCTACGATGCTTTTAAGCACACTGAAGAAAAAAAAATATCTATCACAGGGTTTACGAGGCTGCCTTCCAACAAAAGCCCTCAAACTAGTTCTGGTGGGTTATGGGAGCTCTGGTAACAGGTAAGAGTTCAGCCCTGACTATTGCTTTCCAGATAAAGCAGCAGGTAGAGGCAGCGAGAGCAGAGGAAAGCTTGCAGCCTCCTCCCCCAGCCCAGCGAGAGCTGCTGGGCAGGGAGGTTCGCCGCTGTGTGAGCGGCTTGGATAAACAGGGACTCGAGCAGAGCTGCCTTCTCTGCTTCCTCCTGAACTTTCCTGTTTATATAACTTCCACAGATTGAAGTGGCAGGTGAACATTCCCCATGGTGCTTCAGAAATATGACGGAAATGGTTTAATACCGAAATTTTACTTCTAAACTTTTCACCCGCAGGCTGCCCTGTCTGGTTTAGAGAGGAGCTTAGTTCTAAAGTCTCGATCCTGCTGAACTTCAGTCACATAAAATAAATGAATCTGACTTGAGTTCCTCCAGCAAGTCGGTGTTTGATGTCATTCAGGAACTTTGGAGTGGACTCTGGACCTCGCTGTGAGGCTGCTTTGTGCTGAGGCATGTGACTCGCTTCGTGGCACTGGCTTAACTTTGGGGTTAAAAATTGTTTCCAGCAAACTCCCTGCGAGGGGCAGAACTGCGCGGGCCTTCCCCAGCGCTGAGCAAGGAAGCCAGCCTTGGGAAATCTGCAGCACAGGGCTAGAAAGAAAAAGGCAAGATTTTGGTCTGGAGAGCACTTTTCAGTTCAGTATCGTTTAATTGTCTCACACAGATACGCTGTGAGATACGCTTCAGTGAGAATTCTGTTTCAAGCACGCAGTGAGCAAGGAGTAGCTTCAGGAGCAGGTTCAGCACTCGTGTTACTCCTTAAATTCTGCCTTGGTTTACAGGAAGCCCAGCCCTTGGACGTTGCACGGCTTGGCTCTGTGTGCCCGTGCTGCCTGAAGCTTGGGTTTTCAGTTGGGCTCGGTCCGTTCTCTTCAAACTTACATCCGGCTTTTTATACTAAGCAGCACAAAAAGTGTGTAATGTCCCGGCTACGTCTGGCTGTAAAGCTTTCAGGCTGATTTTCTCCTCTTGGGCGAGCAGAGCGACGGCTCTGGGTGGTTCAAACTCAGCAGGGGCAAGGTTTGGGGTGGAGAAGCGGTGGTAAGGGTGGACCCATCGTCCCAGGGGCTCAGTGGCTGCTGGCAGGGAGCAGCGGTGTCTCAGTGCCTAGCCAGGGAGCTCCTGGTGGCATCAGTCGCTTGTGAGCAAGAAAAAGAGCTAGGGACAGGGCGCTCGGACGCGTGGTCTGATTTTGGGGTGGCCCTTTGGGGCCCCAGGAGCTGGACTTGATGATCCTTGGGGGTCCCTTCCAACTCGAGACATTCTGAGATCCAAAGCGAAGAAAGAAGCATCCGTTTCTAACCTGGCTCTTTTAAAGTACTTCATGTTGGGAGTTAAGTGTTAAAACCCACGGATTTGGTAAAGAAGGTCGTTGGTGTTAATGAAAGTAATGGTGCTTACATTGTGTTCACAGGGCATTTCCTCAGGGTTCAGGAGGAAGGAAACCGTGTGAGTAGGAGCGAATCCAAGCTGTACTCTGAGTTTCCTTCTCAAAGAAGGTGCAACTAAACAGGGAGAAGAGAACACATTGAAAACTTCATTTAACTGCAGGACAATTACAAAAAGTTTACGGTGACACCTCAAACTACGCCTTAACAGGGAGACAAAGTATCTGACGTGGGCAGTTGTGTTGAAAGCCAACAGCAATGGAACAAAACAAGTTAAGCCAACAGGAATGGTACAAAACAAGTTAGAGAACTAATAATTTAATACTAAAATCCCTGAAAGAACATTTGAAAGCTTTAAAGCACTCAGAGCCGCATCATTTTATGAGGGCTAAGTTTTGGTTTACCTGTTTGTTGTCTTGCGTTGCTTCAGTGTGGGGGAACAAACCCTGTGCTCTGGTCGGGGTACCCGTCGGGGTTTGTATGGCCTGGTACTCTTTTGGTGGCTGACTGCGCCCTGCTCAGAGCACGCCGTCGGTAACTCACGAGTGATACTGTGGTCTCTTTCTCTAGACTTCACTGGCCAGTGAAAACATATCTCAACCATGGGAAATATTTTTGCAAACCTCTTCAAAGGCCTTTTTGGCAAAAAAGAAATGCGTATCCTCATGGTTGGTCTGGATGCTGCAGGAAAGACTACTATTTTGTACAAACTTAAACTTGGTGAAATAGTAACTACTATTCCCACTATAGGTAAGACTTTTACGTTTATTTAAATGCTTGCGTTGAGGTTTGGGTCCTGTTGTTTGCAGCAGTGCCTTATCCCACTGTCAGCCCTGATGTACAGGATGTAGTGCTGCACCCCTCGATGTAAGGGACTTGGTGCTGCGCCCTGTCAGACAAACATGGCTAAAGCCATGCTATGAACAAATCTCTGCCAAATTTTCCGGCATGGGAGGAGATTACACTGGTTTTGTTGGTTTTTTTTTTTTTTTTTCCTCCATTCCCTCCCTTTAGTCCCTTGGGGAATGACCCTTCATGGGCCGCAGCAGGTTGGTCTGCATGCCTTCTGCTAGGCACGCCATGGCCTTGGGTAGTCGGCTGAGAACTGTGGATCTGAGCCTTGCATTATTTGTTCTCCTCAGCCTGGGGTTGCTTTTTGACATGTTTGCTGTGCATTTTGCAGCTGCTCTGGTAGCAGCCCAGCTGTTAAGTTCATTAGTCTAATTGGGGCAGGGGTGGTGGTAAGGGCAGAAGTTCTAGGGAACCCCCATCCCTCTGTTACGAGGGATGCACTGTGAGACTGCTTGCTTAAAGTAGATCTAAAGTTTAACATTTTTAGTAACGACACTGAGTGTGACTTGGTAAATAAAATAGGTACAGGCCACCAATGTTTAATCGAGACTTTGCCACAATTTCTGTTTTAGGTTTCAATGTGGAAACGGTAGAATACAAGAACATTAGCTTCACAGTGTGGGATGTAGGCGGCCAGGATAAGATCAGACCGCTCTGGCGCCATTATTTCCAGAACACACAAGGTGAGTCCTGACACTTCAATCACAGGTTTCCAGGGTATAAAATTTCTACTGTCTGTACTATAATAATCTTGCCAGTTTCTTGGGGTGGTGGGGAGCACATGTTACAACAGGGCGTGTTTGTGTGCCGTGTGGCTCTTACATTAAGCTCGTGCTTGTTTAAAGGGGGGTGGAAAGGAATGTAGAAACCAATCTTGTCCATCAGAATCAGAATTCACAATTTCTGCTCTTCTTCTGTATGCATCGTAGCTCTCAGCCTGCACTTCAAAGCAGCCTTTACTGCTTTTCATTTCCTACAAACTTCAACAGCCCCGTGAGCTGAGAGCTTGTCACTTCTTCCACTGCTGCGCCTTGATAGCGTGCATGCATTAGAGCCCTGTCACAGGATTTCAAGAGTTGCTACTCATTGGAAAGTATCGAGTGGTTACGTAGATGAAGCACACGAGCTCCAAAAATGCAAACACGACGAGCTGCTCGTTTTCACCAGCTCTCCACAACAGCAGGCTTTCTCTCAGACACGAGATTACAATAATACAAACTGTGTTTTTTCAGGTATATTGTTCTGCATTACTCCTCCTTCAAAGCTTAGCTCTGATCTCCAGCAGCAGGTGTCATTTGGCAATAGTACTTGTTGTGTGCTTATTCTCACTATTTGCTTGCTCCTAGGTTTGATTTTTGTGGTTGACAGTAATGACAGAGAACGAGTGAACGAGGCCAGAGAAGAGCTCATGAGAATGTTGGCAGAAGATGAGCTTAGAGATGCCGTTTTATTAGTGTTTGCTAACAAACAGGTATGCCCGAGGAAGGTGTCTTTCTGTAAGAAACCCCGAAAGCACGCGACGTATCCGTGAGTGAACTCAAATCTGTGTTTTCAGCGTAGTAGATACGCTCAGTAAGTGTCCGTTCAGCTTTGCTGAAGACAACCAACCCTCTCAAACTCCTCCGTGCGTATCTGCAGGGCGCCTTCTGTAAGTGAGCTTACAGAGGGAAGAGCGTGCTGCTCCGTCGCTTGTGCAGGCTCGGATGTGACGGGTGAGAAAGCCATGCGAGCCTTTTCTAGGAACAGGAAAGGTGGACTATAAACAGAAGCAGTACTCAGCCGAGTACTTTGTGATAAAAGCTGAGGTTAAATCATTACTGCAGTTGCAGAAAACACTTCCTGAGTGGAAAGTGAATGAAAGGGCTGTGAGCTGTAAGCAGGCTGGGGGCGGATCAGAAGGGCCCGATGGCTTGAGCCAAGCATCAGCCAGTTTGCTTCTGTTTTCTGAAGGCAGTGTTTGGCGATGTTACCAGCAGCGCTCCTGACTGTGTTTTTAAACCTTTGAAAACTTTGGTATAGACAAAATAGCTTCAATATAAAATTGATTATCTGGGGTTTTCTGACAGTTAAATTGAGAAGCCTTAGCTTTTTTTTTTTTTTAAATGGATTTAAAGCTGATGATCAAATTGTTAGGAAGGTGGGCGTTCCTCCTCTGGTGCTAGGAGAGAAAATGACTCTTCTTCCTTCCCCCAGGACCTGCCGAACGCAATGAATGCAGCGGAAATCACAGACAAACTTGGACTGCATTCTCTTCGTCACAGGAACTGGTATATCCAGGCAACCTGTGCCACTAGCGGAGACGGTCTCTATGAAGGACTGGACTGGTTGTCCAATCAGCTCCGAAACCAGAAATGAAACCATAAACCTTCCTCTTCCCTCTTTTTCCACCCCTCCCTCTTATTTCCTCCTATTCGCCCTTCGCTTTACTCTAATGTGGCAAACTGTGCTACTTTGTGGTATTGAGTGCCGGAAGCTGTTTTCATTTCTTTTGTCACAGTATATATTGCATCATGCTGTAAATGTGGCAAATCCAAGCCTGAAAACAGTTAGGTTTCTTATTTAATGTAAATAGTTTTTGTTTCCAATGAGGCAGTTTCTGGTACTCCTATGCAATATTACTCAGCTTTTTTTATTGTAAAGAATCAACTCACTGTTTAGTACTTGGAAGGGATTAAGTGGATTACCATAAGGGTTGCCAGTGGTCCTCGTGCAGTAGAGCTGAATACTATCCCGGTTGGGTTGTGAGATCTGTGAGATCCATTTTGGTGGCTGGTTTTTAACCTGAATTCTGTATTTTTTTTAAAATAGTCGAGGAAAAGTAAAAACACTTCAACACACAAAGGTTTGACATAGCTTCTGCTGTTCTAGCTCTAATGCGGTGACTCTTGATTCTTTGGAACCGGTGAAGCAGCGATTGACACCCGGCTGGCTTCATCTGGTTAAAACACAGGTCGTAACTAACAGATCTCTGGCGCTTTCTGTAGCTCATCCTACGTGCTCACATTTGTTCCTGCTCGTTTAAAAGATTTGTCGGACCTGGTTTAGCTGAGCGCGCAGACTCACGCTAAACTTCTGACTTTTGGTTCAGGTGAGATTTACCACTTCCATTGAACTTGAATAATTTCTGGAAGTCACATTTTTTAGCCTGTCGTATTTGTCAAAAAGTGTTTTGTACTTTTCTTGTGTGTAAACCACTCCAGAAGGCAAACTTTTCCACAGAAAGCACAGCCTGTACTAGTCCTAAGCTCTATAGTCGGAAAGTACTGTACTTAAGTAAGAATTGCCATGAAAAACACCAAACATCTATGTATAGTGTCTAGGGGAAAAAAAAAAAAGCATGAGAGTTAGGAGAGTCATTCCACTCTAGAAGTATTCAATCCCATTTTGGAACAATCCCATATCTGTATATGTGTGAAAACCCTTGGCATCCCTCATACTGCAAGGTTCAGATTTGCCATCAGAAAAAAAGACCTCTTTACTTTTCTTTTGTATTTTGATAAACACTGAAGAAGCTGGAGCTGTTAAACTTTAACTTGAGGAACTATCAGAACTGGTTTGTTTAGTGTTGTGGAAACCTTTATTGCTTTCAATACACGATTAGTAATCAACTGTTTTGTATACTTGTTTTCAGTTTTCATTTCGACAAACAAGCACTGTAATTAAAGCTATTAGAATAAAATCTCTTAACTATTTCATGTTTTTTATGCCTTGCTGTTCATTTGATCATCTTGGCAGAATCATAATGAAATACTTGTTGAATAAAAAGTTTCATGAAACTTGCGCTGGTAGCACGGTGGTTTGTATCCCCTTTGTGCAGCAGTAGGTGTGAGGCTTTGCTGAGGGCTGAATTGAACCAGTACCGCCTCACAAGTCCCGTGAAAACTTAAGAGCTCACATTTACCAAATAACGCGTTGTTCCACTTCCTTTTTTCTTTTTTAAGTGAAGAAGCGGGCAGCAGCCCTGTGTGTCCTGGTGTTTGGTGGTGATCTTCTGCTTCTCGAGTCCCTGGAGGGCATCTGCCAAGCTTCTTGAGCAGCCCCATCGCCTCCCACAGCAGCTTCTTCCTTAATAATAGGCTCTGGGGATGATCTGCTTTTAAGGAGGCAGACTTTGTCCCCAAAAACTCTTTCATTTTTCCCTTCCACAGTCCGCTCCGGCCCTAGGGCTGCCCTCCTGCCTTCTCCAGTCCCCTACAGCCCTGTCACGGAGGCTCGCTGAGTGCTGCGGCTGCTCTGCCCAGCTCCAGCAGGAGCGCAGGTTTGTTCCGGGCTCACGGCCCCGGCTGTGTTCTCGCTCTCTGAGCTCGTCTCGGTAGCGAAGTGTAAACAGCGTCAGGCAAACAGCGACGAGGGATTACCAAACTCCGGTAAGTCAGGTTATTCCTCCAAAGCCCTTCGTCCCACCTCGGATTTCAAGCTCTGAATCATGATCTCTGCACGCCTCACTGGGCAGGACGTGTAGTTACTGCTGCTCGGGGAGGGACCTGAACCTGAAGGGCCAGCTCCTCTGCTGCCAGCACTGCCTCGGTGGGCAAAGCCCCCGCAGCCCCAAAAAGGGGGGTGCCCTGCCCTGGTTCGGAACCCAAACCCCAACACCAGAAGCTCCCGGCTACGTGGGCGTCCCTAAAAGGTTTTAGGGTGAGGCACGGTGCGACCCGACTGCCCCAACCTTAGCAGCTCCTGTGCCTCCACACGCAGGAGGAAGAGAAGGGAAGAGATGTGGGCGCACTGACGTTATCTGAGCTGGGGGAGGCGGCCCCAAAAGGGTGGGGGCGGGCTGAGGCTCCCTCACCCCCTTTCCACCCCAAAGCCCTTTGCTGAAGGAGGGCGCGGGGAAGCTGGAGCTTGGGAGCCGGGCCCCACGCTGGGATCCGTGCAGCCTTTGGGGTTTTAAGTTCCTTTTTCAGCCCGCAGCTCCCGGGGCCGTGTTCCTGTTAACCCTCCCCGGGCAGCGTGGCTGACTGCGCCAACCTCACCCTGCACCGGGGTGCTCCCGGCAGGCACCGCTCACCGCCTGGACCCCAAAAACCCCAGCAGGGCGACCTCAAATGCAGCGAGCGCGGGGAGAAAACAAGCTTGGGACTCCGGTGGATTCCCCACAAGCAGCCAAGCCGTGGCTCCCTGAGCTGGTGAAGGGAAACAAGGGGGTTTCTCCCGCCAGCGGGGTGCCGACTCCACCCCAAAAAGCATCTCAAGGGAATCTCAGGAAGCAAAACCCCACAGCAGCAGGGTTAAGCAGGCGCTCACAGCCGGGGCAGCAGGGACAGAAGGGCTTTATTGCCGCTCGTCCCCCCTGCGCTGAATGCGGCCCTTGTGCACGCGCGGCCGGTCCCACCCCGCACCGGCACCCCGGGATGACGAAGGCCCCGAAACGCTGCCAACCAGCACCGGGTGCGGGGCTTTTGTCCGCCACGAGGGCACGGAATGGCCCCATCCCGGGCAGGAGAAACGGCAGCGTTAATTAAACAAACGAGGCCCTTGTGCGGCCCGCGGTGAGCGGAGCCCTTCCCCAGCCACCGGGATTTGTTGATTTAAAACCCACGCTCCTCCCGCGGCGCGCGGAGCACGTAAATCCCCCTGGCTGCGGTCTGAGGTTTAAAATCCCAGAGGGGAACGTGAGCGCGCTGCTCCCCGCGCAGAGCAGAGATTTCTAATTCGGGCGGCTTCCTTTTTACCCAAAGAGGCCGTTTCTCAGCCAAAAAAAAAGGCACGTCCATCCCTCCTTTTTTTTTTCCGCGTGCCTTGCTGGGAAGGTGGTGGCTCACGCCCAGGCCTCCCCAAATTAAAGAATGAGGGGTCAGGGTGGGTGGCTCGCCGCAGCAACCTGCTTGGGGCACCCACGGCATCGGGGTGGGGGCTGCTCAGCCTCTGCCTCACCTTTATTTCGCAGCTCATGAACTTAAAAAAAGGGCTTAAAGAAAGAAAACTCCCCTCCAGCCGCTTCGCCGGCGCTTAGTCCGGGCTGCGCCGAGGCCAGCCCACCCCAGCTGGATGGCGCCAGCGGAGCTGTGACTTTAATTTAAAGAATAACCTTCAAAAATAGAAAACCTCTGGCCCCGCTCCCCAGCAAAGCCCCTCAGTCACCCGGCTCGGTGTCGTGGCGCTGCCTGGCCCCGCCGCGGGAGCGGGGAGAGCGGCTCCTGCTCCTCTTCCTGCCCTTGTGGCGCGGGGACGGGGGCCGGTGGCCGTCCCCGCTCCGGCTCCGCGCCCTCCTGCGGGCTGGGCGGCGCGAGGGGCTCCTGCCCGAGCCTTCCTCGCTGCCAGAGGAGGAGGAGGAGGAGTCCGTGGTGTCGTGGCGGCGCCGGTGCCGTGAGGCCTCAGGGCGGTCCTGGGCTTTCCTCCGGTGGTGCCTGCGGGGACAGGGGGAAGGTCAGAGCCTGGGACACATCGGGGACGTCCCGGCCCCGCTGTGCTCCCCTCGCCCCGTTACCTCTCGTCCCGGTCCGGAGAGGAGGCTGAGGAGGACGGGGAGGCCGCCCGCTTGTGATGTTTGTCCTTTTTCTTCTCCTTCTTGTGTTTTTTCTTTTTCCTTTTCTTCTTCTCCTTTTTGGCTTTCTTGCCGCTCTCCGTCCTGCGGGGTCGGGGAGAAATCAGGCAGCGCTGGCGGGTCCCTGCCCCCCCCCATGTCCCTCCAGCCCCTTCCTCTGCCAAAAACTCGTCCCCAGCCCTCCCTCCAGGCACTCCCCCCGCGGGTCTCCCTGGTAAAGGAGACGCCTGGGGTGAAAAAGGGGTTTTGGGGGTGAAGCAGAGGTTTTGGGGGTGGATTCCCAGAGGTTTTGGGATTCTTGGGTGGCAGTGGGACGTCCCCGCCCTCACCGCTTCTCCTCCACCTTCTCCTCCTTGTCCTGCTTCCTCTTGGAGCCGGACGCCTCGGGACTGCCGGGGACCTTCTGGTGCTGGAGGTTGGAGAGAGGAAAACGCGGAGCGAGTCCACGGGCTTGCCCAAAGCTCTGAATTACACAAGAGAGGCGCTTTCTCCCTTTAAAAGGGGGAAATTAACTTTGGGACCAAGTTGAAATGCCCGCAGTTGTCGCTTCCAACCCCGCACTTCTTCCAAACCATGCAAGGAGAACATGGGAAACGCTTGCGGGTCGGCCCCGACGTACCGTGAAGACGGAGAGCCCCATCTTGGCCGCCTCCTTGTCCTCCTTGGAGAGCATCACCCGGCCGGCGCTGCCGCTGGGGACAAAAACGTGAAAAATAATAATAATGATAAAAAAATAAATAAAGTAAACATGAAAAATGATGATAATGATTAAAAAAAGGTAAAATAAAACCGCTCTGAAACCCGGCGTCTCGGTGCCCACCTGGAGCTGCCCAAGCCCACCACCCGGTCCACGTCTTTCTCAGCTCGCTCCGCACCGTCCCGCTTGCACACCTCGGCCAGGTCCTGCGGGAGAGAGCACTGAGTCGTGTCCCCTGCCCCCCCCCCCAAAAAAAAAAACCAACAAACAGAGCTGGGGGGGACACCCCAACCTGCAGGGACAGCGTGGGGACCCCCTCACCTCCTTGCTGAGCCCCGTGGGTTGCCTTTTCACATTCTTGTAGCCCCTACAACAAAAAAAAAAAGGGTGCTGGGGGATGTCCAAAGCACTTATTTTGGGGGGAGGGGGGGGTGACGGGGGGGCACTCACAGGGCTGCCATCATGGCCTCCTGCTCGGCCAGGCGGACGGCGGCCAGCTCCTCCTCGCGGGACAGCGGGGTGGCCTCCTTCTTGCTCTTGGCGTACCACGTCAGGTCCTTGCCCTTCTGCCACCGGCCCACCGGGGCCATCAGGGAGTTTCCTGCAGGGACACAAATTGGAGGTGGGGGGATGGGGGGGGCACGAGACGTTTGCCCCCCCCCCCCCCTTTTAACTCCCCGACCCGCCAGCCCCCCCAACCCCAGGCGGTGCGGGGGAACTCACCCAGGTAGTTTTCCCTCTGTTTGTCCGTCTTGACATCCTCCCAGCTGAACTGGTCCTGGCCCCCTCGCACCCCGCCTCGGGACGAGCCGAACATGGTGCCGGGGGCGCGCTGCAAGAGTCAGCCCCCGTTTCACCCCCGCCCTGCCAGCAGAGCCCCCCCCCCACCCCATAACTGAGGGGGGGGGAGGGCTTACAGCAAGCGTACCCCCCAAAAAGCCCCAAACCCATGGGTGCAGAGGTCAGAGAAGGGAGAAAACCCTGAGACAGTGCAAAGTGGCGGTTCTGCGTTGGCTGGGAGGGGGTTGGGGGGGGGTTACACGAGTTGGGGGGGGGGCTCAGCAAGGCCCAGAAAGGCCCGCACAGCCGGTGAGGAGGGGCGGCAGGGGCTGCGGCCCCAGCAGCACAACGCTGGGGGCTCAGAGGCGGTGGCAGGGCCCGGATCCCCCCCCCGCCTCCCCCTCTATTCCCGGTGTCCCCCCCACCCCCACGCACCTCCCGCGCCGCTCAGGCCCCGCGCACCCCGCAGCCCCGCCCGGGAGCCACCACCGGGGAGATAAGGGGGGGGAGGGAGTCGGGCTGAACCACCGCGGGGGGAGCTCCCCTGAGGGAGACAAATAAAGCAAAACCACCCCAAATTCTCCAGGACAAACTATTATTATTTTTTAACACGTTGCTGTTAGGTCACAGTCTGTCGGCCGTCCCGGCTCGGCAGGAGCGACCCCCGAGGTGCTGCCTCGCTTTTTGCAACGAGCTTCACGGCGTCACTTTTTCCAGAATTTCTTGTATTTCTCCATGTCCAGCTTGTCGAAGGTGTCCTCGTCCTCCCTGGCCCTCAGTTTAGTGGGGAACTGCCGCCGCAGCCGGGCCTTCCTCTCCGCCTCGGGCAGCGTGTTGCTGTCCAGGGGCAACTGTGGGGAAAAAAGACATCAAAAAGTGACACTGGGAAGCATCAGAGCATCCAACACTGGGTTTTAATCTTCAAATAAATCAACAGTTGCCACAGTGTTCCTCAGTAAAGGGTTCTGGTGAGGTGAGCGCCTTACCATGAGGATCTTCTTGGGCTCCTTGTAGCGGATGTGGATGGTGGAGCCGTCGGTCCTGACCAGCAGCAGCGGGTACTGGCGGCCGTACGCCTGGCGCTGCAGGCGGGACACGGCCACCCGGTTGGAGTTGGCCTGGATGCAGGCGGTGTGCAGGCGGCGAGGCGTCGGCAGCCCGCGGGGCACGGCGTCGAGCTGCAGCAGCAGGAGGCTGGGGAGATAAATTGGACATAATGGGTCAGCACCAGCCCCGCTGGGAGCCGTGAGGGGGCTGAAGGCGCCATGTTTACCTCAGGGATCTCCTCACGGCTGCCATCCCGGCCTGGGCCAGGCTCAGGTGCAGCACAGGGGTGTGAGGGGATGCGGTGCCACTCCCTCAGACAACCTAAGGACAAGGACAGCGGTCACAGGGACAGACGAAGCCCTGCTGAGCCCTGGTAACACCTCAGGGACGGGTTTAACCCCAGCCCGTGCCCCCAAACCGCCGCCGCCCCCCGCCACCCCTCAGCCTCAAGATGGCGCCCGCGCCCTCACGGCCCGCCGCCTCCAAAATGGCGCCCGCTCCCCCCGCACACCCGCACAATGGTTTGCCCCGCTTCCCCCCCCCGCTCTCCCCTCAGTGGTTCAGCCCAGGGTCGGCCCCGCCCCCACTCGGGGCGCCCCCTCCCCTCCAGCCACCTCCATGGTTCGGCCCTCACCTTCCCCCCCCCCCCCCTCCAGCCCCCTCAAGGTACGGCCCGGCCCCCCCCCGCCCAGCCCGCCCTCGTGGTTCGCCCCGCTCACGTGACCGCCCCGCAAGGGCCGCCACCTCCCCTTTTCCCCGGCGGGGCTCCGCGCGCCGGGACGAGGGGGCGTGGCCTCGACGAGATGGGCGCGGCCTCGCTCGAGGGGGCGTGGCCTCGCTGAGGCGCAGGCCCCGCCCCTTCCCCCCCCCCTCGGTGCCGCTTCCCCCCCATGAGCTGGCGGCGGCTGCGCGGAGCCATCGCCCGGGCGGCGGCGGGTGAGGGGGACGGGGGGCTGGGGGGGGCTCTGAGGACCTGGGGGGATCTTGTGAGGGGCTTCTGGGGTCCTGTGAGGGGCTGGGGGGTTCCTGCGAAGATCCCGTGAGGAGCTTCTGGGGTCCTGTGAGGATCCTGTCAGGGGCTGAGGGGGTCTCTTGGGGGGGGGGGGGCTCTGAGGGGCTGAGGAGGTCTTGTGAGGGGCTAGGGGGTCTGTGAGGTCATCCTGTGAGGGGCTTCTGGAGTCCTGTGAGGGGCTGGGGGGCCTCTGGGGGTCCTTCGAGGGGCTGTGAGGGGCTGCTGGGGTCCTGTAAGGTCCCCGTGAGGGGCTGGGGGGGGTCCTGTGAGGGGCTTGGAGGGTTGTGAGGGGCCAGGGGGTCTTGTGGGGTCCTGTGAGGATCCTGTGAGGGGTTGAGAGGGTCCCCGGGGGGTCTCTGAGGAGCTGAGGAGGTCCAGTGAGGGGCTTCTGGGGTCCTGTGAGGTCCCTGTGAGGGGCTGGGGGGGTTCCCGTGAGGGACCAGGGGGTTCCTGTCAGGATCTGAGGGGTCCTGTGAGGGGCCGGGGGGTTCCTGTGAAGATCCTGTGGGGGGCTTCTGGGGTCCTGTGAGGATCCTGTCAGGGGCTGAGGGGGTCTCTGGGGGGGGGGGCTCTGAGGGACTGAGGAGGTCTTGTGAGGGGCTAGGGGGGCTATGAGGTCGTCCTGTGAAGGTGCTGTGAGGGGCTGGGGGGGCTCTGAGGATCCTTCGAGGGGCCGTGAGGGGTTGGGGGGGTCCTGTAAGGTCCCTGTGAGGGGCTGGGGGGTCCTGTGAGGGGCTGGGGGGGGGTCCTGTGAGGATCCTGTGAGGGGCTGAGAGGGTCCCTGGGGGGGCTATGAGGACCTGGGGGGTCCTGTGAGGTCACTGTGAGGGGCTGGGGGGGTTCCCGTGAGGGACCAGGGGGTTCCTGTCAGGGGCTGAGGGGGTCTCTGGGGGGGGGGGGGGGGGGGGGGGCCGGGCTCTGAGGGACTGAGGAGGCCCTGTGAGGGGCTAGGGGGTCTGTGAGGTCGTCCTGTGAGGTCCCTGTGAGGGGCTGGGGTTGCTGTGAGGGTCATTTGAGTCTTTTTTAAGGGGGGGTGGGGGGTGGGGGGGGAGGTGAGCTGTGAGGGGCTGCTGTGGTCCTGTGAGATCCCTATGAGGGGCTGGGGGGGGTCCTGTGGGGGGTCCTGCGAGGGGCTCGGGGGGTTGTGAGGGGTTGGGGGGTCCTGTCAGGGGCTGAGGGGGGGCAGTGAGGGGCCGGGGGTCCTATGAGGGGCTGGGGGCGTCCTGTGAAGATCTTGTGAGAGGCTCAGGGGGTCGCTGAGGGGGGCTCTGAGGAACTGGGGGGGTCCCTGTGAGGGGCTTCTGGGTCCCTGTGAGGGGCTGGGGGTCCTGTGAGGTTGGGGGGTCAGTGAGGGGCTGTGAAGGACCATGGGGGGGCAGTGAGGGTCCGGGGGGGGCTCTGAGGGGCTGGGGAGGATCCTGTGGGGGTCCTGTGAGGGTCTGAGCGTCCCCTCGAGGGGCTGAGGGTCCCCCAGCAGCACTGAGCTCTGCGGTGCTGCAGCTGGACAACGTCCTGGGGCTGCATCCTGCACCCGACTGAGCTCCGCAGGGAGCGGTTCGAGCTCAAGGCTGCCCTCTGCGAAGCCAGGACTGCTAGTCGCTGCTGTCGGTGGGGGGGGGGGGGGGGGGGGGGGTTAATTAGCACTTTGGGGTTAATCGCTTCCAGCAGTAAGGTTGTTCGGGTGCTCCTGCCAGCCCAGCTGTGTGGGGGTGCTCTGCTCCCGTTTCAGCGCCGCTTTTCGGGGAGGGAGGAGGAATTACCCGCACGGAGCCGCAGCCGAGCGTGTGACCGGCTGTTGGTGCTTGATCAGGGGGCTCGTTCCATGCGGCTGACGAGGCGACGAGGCCTGGTGGCAAGGAAGAACTTTGTAGAACAGGTTAAAAAAGCGAGTAATTCCCTTTGATTAAAGCATCCCCTCAGGGCAGTGTTCTTCTGCAAAGCCTCTGGGGCTCCCCGGATGGATGCGGGTGGTTCTTGGGCTGTTGCTGCCTGCTCAGGAAGAGTCTCCACGCTTACCAAGTCAGAGTTGCACCTCCGAAGAACCCGCTAAAAATAGGGAATGGGTTTATACTCCTAATCCGGGAGACCTTTCCTGGGGCTCCAGAGAAACCGTCCTGTAAGCTGCTTTTCGACTCGGGCAGGGGGCTTTGCGTGCTCCTTACGGGCTGCCAGCTAATCGGCGTTAATTTCGTGTAACTCCTGTGATGTCTGTCCTTCGCCTTCCTGGCTCTGTGCTGCCTGCCAGTTAAAATCCGGGGTGGCTTTAGGAGGCAGGGCTGGCCTGGGAGGTGCTCCCTGCCCACCGCTCGCTTGTCCCCTTCGTCACCTCGCAGCCCCGGCGGGGTCTGAAAATGTCAAAACCTGAGCGGAAAGGGTTGGGGGGGGGAAATTCAACTTCTGCTCAAAACGTCCCTGTAATTCTTACAGCTACAAACACGGCTTGAAAACGTGACACGTAGGGGCAGGGGGCTGCGCCGTGCCAGGCCTTCAGAAAACGCGTGCCAGGCCGGCCCCGAGAGCTATTTTTGCCTTGCCAGCTGGGTGTTTGCTGCCTGCCGCCCGCGGAGGGCCTGGCCCCTTCGTCTGGCGGTGGAAATCGCTTTTTTTTTTCCCCCTGTAAATTACGTCGCGTTTTCCTCTGCTCGCAGAGGTCCCCAGCAAAGGAGGTGGGCTGTGTTTGGGGGGGGGAGGCAAGAGGGAACGCCTGTGAGTCCTCCGGTTTACTCGTAGCCTTTTACCCAAAGAAAGGAGGTGCTGGGCGGAGCGGAGGTGCGTGATAGAAAGGGGTGCTGCGAAGTCAAGACCCGCCGAAACAAGAACTCGGGGCAGTCAGCTCCCATCCACTGAGGATTTTGGGAGCCTCAGGATTTCCAGAAAGCTCCTAGAAACAGAAAAGATGGAGCGGTAGGTCGTGGTTAGCTGGGTTTGGCATTCCCTGAGGGCGTGAGGCTCGCTGCCCTGCCCCAGCCAGCTCTGCTTTTGCCTGCCTTGGCCAGCTGCCGGAGCAGGGAGCGGAGCAGAAGCCACGGGAGAAGATTAAAGATCAGCGGGCGGTCTTCGTCGGCCGTCTTAAAATCACCCCCGGGCGATTAAAAAGCTCACACGCAGCCCGGCGTTCTGCCTGCGAGCCCGTCGCGAGGAGCTGGAAGGGAGCAAAAGCACGAGGTAGGGACGCACGGCGGCGACGCACAGGGCTGGTGCCGCGGGAAGAGGCGTGTTTGGAGCATGCTGAAGCGACTGGGGGGGGGATAAACTGGCTCCTCAGCGCTCTCTTGCCTGATTTACGGTGAGGGGAACAAGCAGGCAGAGGAGAGGAGCTTTGGGCAGGTCAGGGGGGCGGCTTCGCTGCCCTGCTGCAGGCAGTGTGGTGGCGGGGAGGCGCAGAGGGTGTTCTCCAGCTTTTGGGGCTGAGCATTTAGGGAAAACCCGTGATTTCAGGAGTTGGACTCGATGATCCTTGTGGGTCCCTTCCAACTCGGGGTGATTCTGTGATTATCTTCGGGAACCGCCAAGGAGCAAAGGCGAAGGGAAGGATGGCGCCGGCCCGTCCCCACGGGGACTTCTTAAAGGTTTGCCCAGCCTTGATGATTTTTTTTTTTCTTTTTTCGGATGGAGAAGCCCAACCCAGCAACGTGGTAACGCGCAGACGGTGGGGCTAATCCTGCAGCACCCAAAAAAAAGCAAGAGCAAGCAGTTCCCTTTTGGCCAGCGATTGACCTTGGGTGGTTTTATCCCCACGCCTGCCTCTTCCTACCGCCCTGGATAAGCTCGGGTCAGGCAAGCACCGAGATTCCTTAGGGAACGGGGGAAAAACTCCCATAATTTGCTGGCTTTAGAGCTGCCCGCGATATCACGGAGCCGTGCGGAGGGGATTTAGGGATAAGGAGGCATCCAGCGCCCGCAGGCTGGGGTCAGGGAGGCAGCGAGGCCGGATTAGCCGGCGGGGCGGGGTTTGGTAAGAGGCCGCGTTTGGCTTAAGGATGGTTCAGGAGCGATTTGGGAGGTCGGGGTGACTTTGCCGCCGTCTGATTAGAAACGGGAAGGCGTCACGCTGCCCGTCTTCTGGGTTCTCCTGGGGCCAGGCCCGGCTGGTGAGGTTAAAAAAAAAAAAAAAAATTGCCTTCCCCGGGGCTTTGCCGCTTGCACGAAGTCGTCGGCTTTAAATAGGGAAACCCAGACCCGTCGGATTCGTCCTGCTCGTGGGGTCACCTCTGGGTTACAGGCTGCCGAATTGCTGCGGGTGGATGGCAGCCTGCAGGCCCCCCCCAGCGTCAATAATCAGCCTCCCTTCCTCCCCGGGGAGGCAGGCACGTGAAAACGCCCGTTCTTTTCTTTCTGCCCGAAGAAACGACTGCCAAAAAGTCTGCGTGTCCCGAGGCTGCCTGCTTTCTGTTCCGGGAGCTGAACCCTTCTCGCGTGCTGACACACCTCGAGCCGCGGGGCGCGGCTGGGACCCGCGGGTGTCTGTTGTCCGTGCCCAGGCTGCTGCTGCGAGGCTGTGAGCTTTATTTCCCCTGGATTATACACACGGGGGGGAGAGGATGGACGCTTCGATGGTCCTGAGATGCCCCTGGGAACCTGCAGCTGTGTTTGCTGTGTTTTTCTAACCGGCTCTGTATTTTTCTGTCCCTCTAGCCATGCAGGGACCAAGGCCAGTGGTTCTGAGTGGCCCGTCGGGTGCAGGGAAGAGCACTTTGATAAAGAAATTGTTTAAAGATTACGAGAACGTCTTCGGCTTCAGCGTCTCCCGTGAGTATCTGCGTGTCTCCGGGAGGGTTTGGGGCAGCGGAGTTTGGGGTCGCCAGCTCGGAGCCCGAGTCCGTAGCTGTGTTCGTGTCCCGAATAGCGGGCCCAGGGCCCGCGCGGCAGAGCCGGAGATTTCGGCGCTTCGTCCTCTGACACGGGCGGTGGGAAAGGGGCGCTGCCTCGGCAGACTTGAGGGATTTGTGTCATAACCGCCAGGACCGCGCGGTTTCCTGGGAAGATCGCGCGTCTGTCTGTGCAAAACGCTCGCTTACACGAGCAAAATAATCTTAAAACACCTTTCCCCTCCTGCTGAATCCTACAAAATAGCGTGGCGCTCTCTGGGATGTTTTTTAAGGGCTGTAGGGTAATAACGACACGCATCGGGGTCGCCAATTCCACTGTGCTTTCTAATCACAGCAGAGAACAGGATTCTCTTTAGGCAGCTCGCCCGTTGCAGTACAAATGTTGTTTCCTTTGTCTCGAGTGACACCTTGAAGATTATTCAGCCACGCACAGCTCGTTCACCTGATTTTCCCTGGGGCTCTGCAAGGCATTAAGTGTGCTTAAAAGTGCTTTTTGCTGCCCTGATGCTTTGGATGCAGCAGGTGGAATCCTTGCCTCTAGATCTGTGAAATCCAGATTCATTCCGTCGTGAAAGAGCAAATACTGGAATGTGGAAGAATTTAATGGTACTGGAGGTGGAAAAAACTTTAAAACATCTTTCACTTTCTATTTCTTAGTGTGTTTCATTCTATTTTTTTAATTCAACTGAATATCTTACTAAAGAATTCACCCCAAACTAAACCTTGTCTCCTCCAGGGTTGTCTCTTGGTATGTATTTTTCCCTAAATCTCTGTAGGCAGCTCAGAGCTCGGTAGTCGGCGCTTTACGCAAACTCAGAGGTGATTGTCGCCTTATTGTGGGCATGTTCTTAAAATAATGCAACTTCAAATGACTTCCAGCAGGCTTCAAGGCAGCCCGATGTATTCACCTGCAGCACCTTGCCCCCCCATTAAGTCTGGGATTTTCAGCCCCCGTTCATTAAATCTGGGATTTTCAGCCCCCGCGTGGGTGCTGCGTGACGCCATCTCTTAAAATAAAGCTAACCGTGCAAAGCAGGGCGCTGCGAATTCCCCTGAACCGAGGCAGGGCTCTGAGTAACGTGTCTAGGATCGCACAGGGGGTCTGTAGCAGAGCAGAAAACCAAGCCCAGCCGGGTAAGTCCCAAACTGACTGCTCAGCCCCTAACGATGTCAGCTGATTGCTTTCAGATTATCTAGGATTCTCCAATTACAGGCCGACTGACGGTGCCGTGGCGCTTTACGCTGGCTGATTCCGAAGCTTTGATCATTTTAAACCGAGGATCAGCTCACTGCGTGGTTGGGTTAATCTGCGGCGTGTGCGCTCTTGTTTCTTTTGTACTCTTACTTCCTTGTCAGCCCGCACAATTAACGTGTTTCTTGCTCGCAGACACGACGAGGCAGCCGAGACCGGGAGAAGTAAATGGCAAAGGTGAGTGTGGTGGGGATCAGCGTCTCACCCGATTCACCAGGTTGCTGCTCCAAACACTTCTGAATTTTGGTGTGAAATGCGTGAATCCCAGTTGGCAGATAAGATAGCCCTGCAAATGTGGTTTTTGGGGTGTGTTTCTACAGGCGGGAGGAGCAAGCATTCAGTAGTGATACATCTGGATGTGTTTACTTCTGGTTTTGATCTCGGTGGCCGTAAGACCGTAGTCGCTGCTGCTCTGTGGCACGTGCCACGCGCTGGAGGGAAGGAACGAAGAGGGAAGGATACAGCAGAACAAAACCAAACTTAACTGAGCAGTGAGGTGTTCGTTGAGGCGGAACGTGTGTCTTTATTTTCTCTGGACGCTCTCTGTGGCACACTGCTCGAGGTTTCCAAAGCAGGGCTCTCAGTGCAAGCACCCCAATCCATACGTGAGCTTGAACAGCTCGACTTTCTGAAGCGCCACGCATCTCTGGTTAGATGCATCAAAGGCACAGCGTCTGGGGAAGTGCAGCTGCTTCGTGAGACGCCTCGATCTGTGTCAGTAGCTTGTGTGCAGCTGGCTGGATGCTTTCCTGGCTTCTGGTTCCTTTCTGTATTTCAGAAAGGATCAAATGAGGCTCGCACTTGGTTTCCAAAGGCAGCTTTCACTCTGAAGTGAAAGGGGGAAAATTGGACAAAAGATAGAGAGATGTTTGTGTTTGTTTATATTTCACCTTCCCTTTTATGTCCCCCTCTCTCTCGTTCCCGTCCTAGTCTTTAATCATAAATGCTTTCAAACCAAGGGCTTTGCCAGTCCCGTTGTAGTGTCTTTCAAGCTTGCAGGCGGGTTTCTCGCTGCACCAGGAAGGGGAAGGTGTGTGGAGAAGGGGGCACAGCAACACGTCTGGCCCCACGGAGTTCCGGAATAGTTTGAGTAGGTGTCTGGTCAGTTGGGGTGGCGAGGAGATGCCGTAAATGTCACTTAGGCAATAGTTATCTACAGACTGCCAGCATTGTACTAAGGAGGTTTTGAGGTGCTTCTCCCCTGAGCACCCATCCCTGCATTTTTGGCCATGAACTTTACCTTCAAAGTTGTTAATTTCTGGATATTTTTCCTGTTTGTCCCATCCAGATTACCACTTTGTGACTCGAGAGGAGATGAAGAAAGAAATCGATGCTGGGGAATTCATCGAGCATGCAGAGTTCTCCGGAAATATGTATGGGACGAGGTACGCGACTCGGGCGCTCACCACCAAACCCAGGTGGGGCTGGGAGCTGAGGTTAGGGTGAAGGAGAAGATATTTTAACTTAATTACACCGTTTTTTTCCCAATGCGCAGATTCTTGCCTTAATCAAGCCTTTCATTTTGGTGGTGAGGTACTCGTCGGATTTATTTGGTCATCGTTAGACCGCAAAGTTAAATCCTGCAAAGAATTACCTCGCTATAATTAGTTCATCGCTGCATTGTAAGATTTTTCTTGGGCTCTAGGACTTCTAAAGTTGTTCGTATGCTGAACGCTTTCTTGCAGAGGGGCAGTTTTCACAGTCTGTTGGCACTACTTAATATTTTCCAAGTGCTCGCAGACTTGCAAATAAGATGCCTTGCGTGCCGCTCTTGACTAGAGTTAAAGAGTTGGATGGATTTTAAAATAGCATTGCTCCGGGCATCGGAGCTGACGATCAATAAAACGTTAAGCTGCAATGTTAATTAGAAGTCAGATATCTTACGTAATCATTGTGAGGAAACTGTGGCACTACAGCACAGGACCTGCGAAGGAAAGGTAAATATGTCCTGGGATGCTTAATTAGCTGAATTCAAGACGGTCACCTGAAATTCACCTGGTTCGTATTTCTTAAAGGGCTGAACGTGCCTTTTTTGGGAGCATTTTTTGGAAGAAGCAAAGGCAGCTTCTGAGGGTGGTTTCCTTATGGGATGCCCCCAAACCGAGCGTGCTGCAGGTGTGCTCCAAAGGAGCGGCCAGGGACTCTGCGTTTCGTTAACGAGGCTGTTTTAACGAAGCTGTTTGAACGCAGCGTGCGCAGACGTCGCTGCTTTCCCTGCGGCTGGGGCAGGCTCTCGGGTCTGGTCCCGCTGCGGCTGGTGGGGGAGGGCGGTCTCTGCGCTGTCCTTCCCACTCCCAGCCTCGCTCGTTTGGCCAGAGGAACCCAACCCAAGAGCTCCCCGTCCAGTTTACCTCAAACACCCAGCACAAGCCAATCTCAGCCTCCTTAATCCCCTGGGTACATCCTGCGTAGGACAGGCTGCCTTCCTTCCTTCCTTCCTTCCTTCCTGCGCGCCCTGCTTAATCCGCTCGGCTGCCGCGCGGAGGAGGCGGCAGCTCCCTGATGTCTGACCCGGTCCGAGTTGGTCGCGGGGCCCTTCCCTCGGGGTGGGTGTCGGGATGGCTCCTTTCTGGGGCTGACTTCTGTGAAATTTGCGGATTTCGGCGTTTAATCAAACTTGGGTGGAAAGGGCTAACAGGATCGGGAGCGATTAGGAGGGAATCGGCGACCTGAACGCCTTTCAAAAAATAAATTGTGCTGGGGAGACCTCAGGGGGTGTGGGTGGCGGAGCGGAGTGGGGCGAGGGGCACACGCGCTCGTGTGCATCTCAGACGATTCGGTCAGCGATGGGGAGGCAGCACGGGAGAGCAGGAACACGGCTTGGCTTTTGTCTGCCTGGTGGTGGTAATTTTGGAAGAGCAGAGCTTGGCAGGTCAAATGCCACCAGCACAAATAGGTTTCAGTGATGTGCTCGGGTTGGGTTTGACGCCTTTTTCTCCTTGGCCCTCCCTGTGGTCTTCTGTCCCCCCTGCATATTCGCACCGCCTCTGCTCTGTCTGGCAGTGGGCGTGAAGGGTGGGAGGCTGAAATTAACCCGGATCAGAAATTAACCCCAAACATTACATACCGAAACTGTCCAAGCCTATGTTTCCATACAAGTGCCTAAGGGTGTTTCTGATGCGATGCGTGCTAGAACAGAGCTCCTCGTGCTTATCAGAGGAGCTGAAGTTTCCGCCGACCCTTTGCGCTCCCGAAATCTCACTAGCTAATAACATTTAATACCCCAAAAATGAATTTCTTTAGGGACAGAGCCCCCTGAAAGGGCTCTGCCTTTGGATGGCCAAGAGGAAGCCAGGACTTCGTTTAACCGAGAGGCTGCAGGCAGAGGAGAGGCGTTGGGAGCTGCTGGCTCTCGGCGGAGTGCTTGCGGCAGGAGCTGGCTGATGCCTGCTGATAGCAGGTGAAGCCTGTAGCCAAAAAAAAAAAAAACATAAACACATTTGGGGGAGTTTTTGTGGATCTGCTGGGGGTGATGCTCAGGTCTGGGCTCTTCCTGCTTCCCACACAGGTGCGGCAGCAAACCTCTGTATTTGTCCAGGGCCCTGGCTCGGAGGAGAACCTGTGCCCGGCACAAACAGTGCCTGCAGAGCCCCCTGGGAGGGCTGACACCCGGTAACCAAACCCGTTACCTCTGCCGCACGGGGAGAGGGCTGGAGTTGCTGCTTGTCAAGGGACGACTGCAGGTATTGAGGAAAAACCTCAAGGCAGGTGTATATACAGCCCGTTTTGTGGGAAGGGACAACCGCCTTTAGAGTATGAGAGAGCCATTGCTTAAAAAAAATACGTATTTTTTTAATCCTGCATCTTGCAAAAATAGGCAAAGCGTCCTCAGCGTGCCTCAGGAGAGGGCATGGGTACGGGATCTGGGAGATTTACGGTGAAGGGAAGTCGGTTTTGCTCTCAGGGTTAAATTGTTTCTGTGTTTGTCGAAGGTGGAAGCTTTATGGACTGTGTTTGAGCCGCACTGCTCATGGGATAGTCACCCATTACCTCTTCCCACACCTTCCATCGTGGCTTTCCCAGCCCCTCTGCACCATCCCAGGGGCCCAGAGGGCATTCAAGGAAGGAGAAACCGCTTAGAGCGGGCTCTTCCTTCCCTCCTGCCGCAGTTTGGGCACGTGGCAGCCCTACGCAGACCTCCTGCGGGGGAACCAAGCCCCCAGTGCTGGGGCTGGAGGCTCTGACCCCTTCCCCGTCTGTTCTGTCCCCAGCAAAGCCGCGGTGCAGGCTGTGCAGGCCCAGAACCAGATCTGCGTCCTCGACGTCGACATCCAAGGCGTGAAGAACATCAAGAGGACGGACCTGAACCCCATCTACATCTCCGTGCAGCCCCCGTCCATGGACGTCCTGGTGAGCGGCTGCCTTCCCTTGCCAGTAGCGGTTAGAGGTAATCGGCGCCTTGCTCTCAAGCCACGTCCCCCAAGCAATTTCCTCCCTTGTTGGTTTATCTCCACGTTGATTTATCCCCATATTTTAAGGACCACACAGCAGGGGGGCAGGAAGGTGTTCCCAAGCACGCTCCTCTCCTGCCGGGCCTGACTCTCCAGGCCCTCACCCCAGTGATAAACCTTCCCGTGCCCTGGTTTTGGGTCCCTCCTGCACGGCTTCCGTGCTGAAGTGAGACTTCTGGTGTTGGTTATAGGCTCTGTTACAGCACGGCCAGGATTTAAAGGCGTTAGGTGTGCTTACGGTGGGGAGGTTTTGTGCTGAGACTTGCTTCCAGCCACTAAAGTTAACCCTAAGAAGGCTGGTTCTGCAGCGTTGGGATTCCTGCACGCCCTCTGGCCTCCCGTGGCCCTATAAAATACCGGTCACGCTGTGCCTCTGGGAGAATCGAACCACCGACGTGGTTCAGAGGGGGACGCAGACTCACACGCGCGACTTGCTGAAGCCGTGCAAGGAGTTACGTGGCAGAGAGGCCCACGGATCCTGGCTCCCAGCCCTGGCTCTCGGGGCAGGGATGCTCGTTTCTTTAATGCGTTTGTCATTGGGTTTAGGAAAAGAGGCTACGTGACCGACAGACTGAGACAGAAGAAAGTTTACTGAAGCGTTTGAGCGCAGCCCGCGTAGATCTGGAACTGAGTAAGTCCGGGGGGGCCTCTGAGCAATGTGCCCGGGGAGAGGGGGTGGGCGCTGGTGACTGAGGAGCTGCTTTCTGCACGAACGTCTGCCTTCTGCTCCCCGAGGAGCGCTGGCAGGGCTCGGGCATGAGCTGGCTTGGATCTGAGCATCATCCTGCATCGTTTCCCGTTGCGGTTCCTCGAGGGCGTTTGGCAGAGGAGCGCGTTGGCAGTGGCTGAAATAATAATAATAAAATGCTGCAGGAGCTCGGCTCATGCACGAGCGGTGACACAGGGAAAGAACGCGTTCTCCTCTAACTCCCCTGCCCTTGGCTCCTTCCCTAGGTAAAGAGCCTGGCCTGTTTGACTTGGTCATTGTTAACGACGATCTAGAAAAAGCCTACTCCGAATTGAAGGAGGTGCTCCTGAAGGTGAGTTTCGGGGGGTTTTCTGCCTCGTTCCCTGGGTAAGCTGCACTGAGCAGGGGCAAAACGTGCGCAGGTCTCTGGGCGGCACAGCAGGGGCGCGCTGGTCTGAAGAGCCTCTAGGACAAACCTTGCTGTGCTCCTCAAGCCATGCCTTCTCCGGATCTGTCAAACCCCGCGCTGCTTCCCGAGAGTGACGGCTGCTCAGTTGTTTTCCCCGTCTTCTTGCAGGAAATCCAGAAGACCCAAGAATCCAGGAAGTCCTGAGCCCGCTTGGACGTTTTAACTTATCATTCCTGAACCACGTCGCAGCGTTTCATTTCAAGAGACATTCCCTTTAGGCCGATCCTCCTCGCAGAGTTACCCTAGGACGTTTCTATTAAAAGGAAGGAAAAGGAAAGCCGCTTGCGCTTGTTTCTGTTCGCCGGGGGTGCTCGGCCCGTGCTCCCACGGGGTCGCTCCTCACGCAGGCGATTTGCAAGTGACTCCCCAGCACCTGCTGCAGGGGGGCAGAGCCGGCGGGAGCTGCAGCTCCCGGTGTTGGCCGCCTCCTGCTCCCTCTGCTTCCTCGTGCAGACCCGGCCCCGGCTCCTCCAGGCGTTTCTCATCACCTCCGTCCTCAGGCTCCTGGTGTTCGGTTCCGTTGCTCTTGCAGGGCAGCACGTCGGCACGGCTCGCCTGCTCGAGCCGCGGTCCCTGCGAACACGCGGGTTTGTTTAAGGAGCGGAGGGGTGGGGAAGGGAAGGGTTGCGGGATGTGGTCTCCCCACAGCCCTTTTCTGGGGGAAACGTGCTGTGAGCTTCTCTGTCTCTGTCACTTTGGCAGCGACGCTGTAAATCAAATGCACTTGTTCCGCTCGAGTTTAAGTGCAGGTAGATTTGTGATTGCTTCTATACCTACAAATTGGGGGGGGGGAAAAAAAAAGATTTCCAAGCTGTGCAGCCTGTTCTTTTCGGAAGATAACATGGAATGCTCTCTTGAGGGCAGAAATAAATCCACTTTCCTAGCAGGGATCTGTGAATTTTAGCCATCATTCCTCATACCTGTCTCTGGCTCGAGCCAAGGAGAGCTTTGCCTCGCGCTTTGCTTCCCTGCCTTTGTCCAGCCCTCACCCTGATGCCTCTGCCTAAGTTCTGAGCCCTCTGATCCCTCCCGCGGGTCATGCCCTGGGCCCTCACGGCAGGGATCAGTCTCTCTCTGAGCCCCGATGCTCACAGCACCCTGGGGGCTTTGTCAGGGGTGAGTGTGGGAGGCACCAGGCACGCGGCTCCGCTCGCAGGCTTGCTGTCCCAGAGCCTCTCCTGGGAAACACGGGCAGTTTTGGGTTTGATTCTTGAGAAATGGTGAATCCTGCAGAGCTGGCACCCTACACGGGGTTACTTTTGTCTGTTCTCCCCCCCAAACCCAAACCAACTGCGTTGCGCACAGCAAGCGGACGGACCCTGTAGCACCAGGCTGTGCCCCTTTGCCCACCAAAACTGCCTTTCCGTGGCAGGCTTGTGCTTTTAACTCAACTCTCTTGGCTGTTACCCTCTTTATATCCTATTTCTCTGGTTTTTCCCTGCTCCTTGCCCCCTCCTAGATTTCTGGACTCCGGCCTCCCCGTGAGGCACAGCGGTAAGCGGGACCTGACCTCCCGCAGCCCTTTTAGCACCTTGCGTACGTTTTAGCAAGAGAAGAGCTGCCGATTAGCTTCATCATTTGCCTCTCTTGGGGTGTTTCAAACATTTTCTGTACATTAGGGTGCAATCCTCCTCTCTGCTGACACGAGTATCGCGTGGCAAGTTTCTAGGATTCGGTTAAATGACCAGGAAAACGCTTCCCTAAAATTTCCCCTCCCTGGGAGCATCCCCCTGTCCCCATCGTATCGAGGGGCATCGCTGTGGCCAGGCTCCTGCTGCCGCCGCTCTCGGTGCCGAGCGATGGACCGTGCGCGATACTTCCCGCGGCTGCTGCTCGGTTCCGTTCCGTGCGATGCGTTTGCAATGGGGAAATTTCCCCTCTAGATGGCGGAAAGGACAGCAGGAAAAGGCAGGGGGCCCACGCTGCGGAGCGTTCAAACGCAGAGGTGCGCGACTGCGGCGCTCGCCCCCCACTCCGGAGGTCCCTGGCCACCGGCTCGGGACCCGCGGAGCTGCGGCCGGATGGAAATGCCCAGCGGCTGCGCGCCCGGCAGCCGGAGCCCGCCGGCCCCCCGAGCTGCACGGCTGCCAGCCCCAAATCCGGCCCGCGGGAGAGGTAAGCGAGGTCTCCTGGAACAGGCAGGGACAAAGCCGAGGCTTTGCGAGGGAGGGAAAAGTCATTCGGAGCACTCGAGCTGCGGCTCTCGACTCCCGCTGCTCCCTTCCCCCGGTGAGAGCGGGGAGGGAATCCTGAACGACCTGCCCGACATCGGGTGACCTGCTTTTAGCCGTCGCCCTTCTGCGGCCGCTGGACATCATCGCCTCGGTGCCCGCGCTGACGCGAAGCGACGGGGTGGGCGTCGGGATGGCGACGCGTCAAGGAGGGACGGCGGCGAGCGGCTGGTGCGGGGCCTTTCGGCGCTCGGCTCCGTGGAGGGGAGGAGGTTTCAGCATCTGAATACAGAGGGAGGAAAAAAAAAAAAAAGAAAAAAAAAAAAAGGCAAGCGTTGCATGCTCAGCCTGCCTGCTGCCCGCCCAGGTGGGATTTGGGGGTCTGTGGGGTGTCTTTGGGGTCCTGTGCCAGCAGCTAGGGGATGCGGGGTGTCCCTTTCCAGGGGCGAGGAGAGCGTTGTGCTGCCTTATCCGTGCGGAATTGCTCCTCGGCATGGGATGCTGAGGGACAAGGGAGCAGCAGCGACGGGGGGAGAGCAGTTAGTGGGGGTTTGGTGCTTGTCTGGCTGTGGGGGGCCACCACGAGCAGAAGGCAGCAAATCGGGGGCTGGAGGGGTTACGAGGGCCGGGACGTGCCTGGGGGTGGTGGCAGGGTTGCAGCATCCCGCAAGGCTGATGGGCCTCATCTCGGTGCAAAAAAAAAATAATTCACGTGCAGGTTTTGGGGCAGGTGTTGTTAGATCTGGGGGTTTGGGGCGTGCAGGTGATCCCAAAGGCCGGGCTCAGGGCTGCTCCTCCCAACAGGGGGAGCAAAGGCACCTGTTGGGACGTTTCCTCTCCGCTCCTTCAGAAGGGAACATCCAGGGTGCTAATTACACTTCCGAAACCAAACACCCTCCTGGCTCTGGGCTTTGCCTTCTCCAGGGTGCCGCCAGCCCCCCGGGGTGGCGCCGGGGACCTCCAAAGCTCGGTGCGGGGCTGGGGGACAGGAGGAGACAGCAGGCTCCGGCTGCTCTGCCCTTCGAGGCATCAGGCAGCCGCTATCGACTGGGTTTTTTCGCAAGGCAGAAGTCATTTTCCACTGCCTGAGCACCCCAGCTGCTCTCGAGGGAAGGCTGAGACCTTCTCCAGCCCCCGTTGCTCTGTCTCAGGATGTCCCAGGATGGCATCGAGCAGCCGAAATCAGCCCGCGGCCCATCTACCCCCCCCCTCCCTGTGGCTCTTCCCCCTCGTCGTGTCCCCCGACGAGCCCCCCGGGCCAGAGCCTTGTCCTTGCCGAGGCTTTTCTCGGCGTCTGTGCCGTTGGAGGCAGCGCTCAGTCTCAAGCTCACTTCCACGCGACTGCAGAAAGGCACCGCGGGACAGAGCCGTCCCGGGAAATAATCGGGCAGCGGGAGCAGAAACGGGCAGGAGGCTGCGGGGAAAGGGGCAGCGGGTTCCCCAAAAGCAGCCCGGCACGGGGTTTCGGGGTGACGGCTGCGGACCTGGCACTGAGGGACGTGGTTTTGTGGTGGGACGCGGTAGGTCAGGCTGATGGCTGGACCCGATGACCCTTTGCGGTTCTGAGACTATCAGTTAGTGGCTTTCTGACCAAAAAAAAAAAACCAACAAAGCATTTATTTTCTATATCCAGCATCTGCAAGTCCACATTTGCAGCAGAAGGGAGCTGGTTGTCCCTGAGGGCAGCCTGGGGGCGATGCTGGATGGTGCACGCTCCCGAAGGGATGCTGTGCCCCCCTGGGGACACTGATGTCCTCCTGTGCTTCCCGCAGGACAGCGAGGGGACCGCTGTGCACCGGCTGCCGCCGCCTTGCCCTGAGCCACCCGCCGCAGAGAGCAGGTAGGTCCTGTAAAACCCCAACCATTAATTAACCCTCATTTGGGCTATCAACCCCGTTTGTCCCCATCCAGGGTGCTGCTCCTCCAGGGGCTCTTCTTTTCCTCAGGAAGCAGCTCAGGAGGAGGACGGGTTTCTCTCCAGCACAGGGTCCGGGGGATGAGATGCTCCGGGGTGCCTGGAGGAGGAGACCCCACGGCCCCCGGCACAGCCGCTTGCAGCAGGAGGAGAGCGGGGCCGGGAGGCGCCCGTGCCCGCCCCACCAGGCTGTATTTGGGTCAGCCTCATCGAGCGGCCGTGCAGCTGTGTCATCCCTGGAGAGCCAGGGGACACCGCCGCCCGCGCCGCTCGGCGGGTGGCACACGTGGCTGGGCGCCGGTACCGACACCGCGCTCCCCGTTTCTCAGAGCGCAGGCATAAAAATGGGGGGAAAAAAAACCAAACAAACAGGGAATTCAGTCCCGTCTGGGCTTTTTCTGACAATAGCAGCTGTGCCTCTGCTGGTCCAGGACGTGGCTCCATCCCCGTAAATCGCCCGAAGCCATCTGCAATTCAGATTGCGTGCGGCGGCAACTGGTACAACAGGATGCTCGTGCGGGCGGGACGCGGTCCCCTCCTGGCTCCGTGCTTCTTCCTCCCCGGGCATGAAAGGAGGGAGGAGCAGGATGTTTTCCCGGCTCTTTCTTTCCCCATCCCGGCTGCCAGAGGTCGGGGAAGCGATAAAAAGAAGGGAGGCAGAGAAGGCCAGATGCTGGTGCCCAGGTCCTGCTGCGATGGGAAGGATGGGGCAGGCGGACCCCCAGCGGCCAAGTCCTTGCTGATTATCGCGGTTGTGCCCACAGAGTTCAAGCTGGGCTCTGTGAGCGCTGGGCTCGCTGCTCCTGCATCCTCCCTGCCCTGAGGAGGAGCCCCCTGCATCACAGCAGCTCTCCCGCATCTGTTTTGCCTTCATATATGTATTTTTTCAGAATGCACTGCGGTTTTTTTTTGCTCCGTCTGCTCTGCCAAGCACGGGTGCTGGTGCTCCCAGCCACCACCGCGGCTTCAGGCCATCAGCTTTAGGACCTGCTGCCGAACCCCAGGCACCAGGGCTGGGGTTGGAGGAGCAGAACTAAAGCAGATGGCCCGGCTGTGATAACACCTCCAGGCTCTTCACTGGTTTTGTTGCTGAAATCCAACCTGAATCCCCCTTGCTGCCTTTTGAGCAACTCATCCCATGCCCCATGGTTGGAGAGGAGCAAATCCCCTGGTCCTGCAGCAGCTCCTGGTGCTCCTAAAGGAGTGGTCTGAGCTTTCTCCGTGCCTCCCCATCATCTGGCCTCCTGCTGGGCCCCACTTAGCAGTAAGATCTCCCCTTCTCTTCTCCACCCCACTCATCCTCTCCTTGTGCATCCTGGTGGCCTCTCCGTGGGGTCCTCCCCTGGACGCGGCATCCCCGTGCTCAGTCCCTGGAAGGATCCCTCCCAAACGCCACCCAGACCATCCCTCCTTTCCACCAGCGAGCCCTTAACAGATGTGAATCACAGCCCAAATTTTCCAGCCACCGCTGCGCCCCCGAAGTGTGTTATCCAGGACCCGCGCCACGTGCAGGAGCCGCAGCTCCGGGAGGGGACAATGACAGCATTGAGTGCGCCGCTGAGCCGCGGCTGCATTGTGCCTGGCAGAGAGATGCCCGGCAATAATCGCCTCCTCCTTGGCTTTGTTGCAGGGCTGCACAGCAGGGATTTTCTCCCGGGGGCTGCGGTTATGCGGTGAGGACCCGCACCTTTTTTCTTGGCTGTGAAAGGTATGGCTGGCTGCGACAGCGGGGACCCTGGGTTCGGAGGGAGTGTTGGTCTGGGAGGCAAAAAGATGCTCTGGTCCTCGTCCTGCGGGGGGACCAGCTCACTCCTTCACGGATTTTCATCATGCGTACGATGTTGGGAGCTGTGGAAACTGTCTTCTTTTTATGGTTTTAAAAGGTTTTATGTTAAATGTGGGCTTAAGCTAAAGAAATCAAGCTCCGCTTAAGGTCTGGGCAACCCCTAGGAATTTGGACCCAGGGCTTTGCTTGGAACTGTTACACAACAAGGCAGAAAGAGATGTTGCTCCAGGTCCAAAACAGAGCTCAGCTGAGATTTTCAGAAGCATTTAAGGATGTGTTCAAGCTGGGCATTTACAAGAGTATTTCCCTAAACTCTGGCAAGGACGTTTTCCTCACCTGAACTCCACTCAAAAATCTCCAGTTTGGGCTGAAGTTTGCCTTTGGACCATTTTGAGGGCAGTGAAGCCTCCCCTCGTCCTCCTGCTGCAGTCCTGGGGTGCGCTGCAAGCTCATTTCCCCCAAAATCCCCTTCTGGGAGCACATCCCTCCGGCACAGCCAGGTGGGCTCCCAGCTCTGTCCTCCCAGAAAGCAGCCTGGAGAAGCAGCACACTTGGAAAATAAAAGGACGAAAATATGGCTGCCCCCATCCCAAGGACATTCCTTCCCCTTAAAACGGGGAAAACGAGTTATTTTGAGCAGTTTCATACGGTGGCGCTACTTAAGAAATTGCGAGGTGTGGGGTCCTCAAGATGTTTGCAGAGCGCAAAGCAGATCTACATGTGTCCTACCTGGCCATGAGGTTTGCAGGGACCTGGCCCCCCTCAGACGGGCACAGGCCTTTTTCCTGGATTTATTTAGGGTTTTAAGCCCAGGCATTGATGGGGACAGGCTTTGGGCCGAGCTGACCCCAGCAGAAGCTGCGGTTTCGCAGCCGGTGTCCCCAGCCGCTGACAAAAGGTCCATTGAGGAGATGATGCTCTTTGTAAGGTGCTTTTGTCTTGTTGTTTGTTTCATTTAAAAAAATAATACTAATATCCCAGGATGTGAACATACCTGTCATCCTCACACCTCAAAGCACCTCGTGAGGGCTGTCTGGAGCAGCTGGGGAAACTGAGGCACAGGGAGGGCAGCGGCTGGTGGCCTCATCTCCTCATTAACAATTTTTCCCTCTCACAGGGGGGTGACCCCCGGCTCTCTGGTCCCCCCAGAGCCACCTCGGTGGCCACCGGGATCCACTGGGGGCTGGAAAACTCCTCCTGGCCTCAAGTGTTTCCCGATCCTCTTTGGGGCCTCCATCTCCTCCTAATGGCCTCCTTTAGGCCTCGAAGGGTTGGACACACCACGTCCTGTGCTGCCGGGGGGGGCAAACGCCCCAGGCCCCCTGATGTTCTGGAGGCCGCCGGCACCTTCTCCTTTCACCCAAATTACCTCCAAGAGCCACGGGAGGGCAACCTGTCCTCCCCCAAAAGCTTCCTTAGGAAGCGTCCCGAGGAAGGAAACGCGATTTAACGGGGCTGGGTGAAGTCACGGGCGGCTGGGAACGGGGGGAAAGGGGCACGGCGGGTCCCCGCCTCGTCCTCCTGCGAGTCGCGAGAGCTATTTCTGAGACAACCCTTGGGCGCTTTCCAGGCCCGAAATACCAGAGGATGTTTCTCGGTGTGTGTCATGAGGGACCCCCCCTTTCCCCTGTGACACGCGGCTCGGGGAGGGGGAGCAGGGCACCAAAGGGCTCCGCTCCCTCAGCGCCGCTCCCCCCGCCATTTCCAGCTCCTCTGGGGCTCGCCCGCCCCCGGCTCCTCCACCCAGGGGCACTGCGAAGGCCGAGCAGCTCCCTTTGACCCTCTGTGTTGCTCAGAGATCTTGGTGACAGGCCATGTAAACCGCTGTTGTTCCAGCTCCTTGCCAGAAAAAAAAAAAAAAAAATAAATAAATAAATAAGGGTTTGGGCTGCTGCACGCTGTCTGTGCAACCCGTTATGAGATGTGGAAATGGAGGCTGCCAGCCTGAGGTGCCCCTGCTGCCCCTAGGGCACAAGATGGCTCTGCTGTGCCTGGCCCGAAGCCTGTCCTCATGCCCAGCAGAGGCTCTGCCATCCCCTGGGGAGGCTGCCGGGCTGCGGAGGTGGGAGGGATGGCGGGGAGCCATCTGCAGCCGGGGGGACAGAGGCTGAAGGTACCTCAGGAGGCCTCGGGGGAAGGCCAGCTGTGGTCGGCCTGTGGTGGAGGGGGTGAGGTTGCCCAGGGCCCTGTCCAAATGAGTTATCTCCAAGGGTGGAGATGCCACCAGCAACCTGTGCCAGCGTTTGTCATAGAAAAAAAAAATATATATATGTATATTTGTCACATCCATTTGAAATGTTTCTGGCTGCAACTTGTCCTTTCACTGTGCACTTCTGAGGAGAGCCTGGTCCTCCTTCCCCACGGCCTCCTGTGAGGCAGCTGCTGCTGGTGAAACCTTCCCCTTCTCTTCTCTGGGCTGCTCAGACTCAGCCTCCCCTTGGACAACCATTTTGGATGCCTCTTGTCACCAGGACTTGTCACCAGGACCCCAGTTTGTCTGCAGAGCTCCTCTCCAGCCAGTTCCTCCCTGCTGGCCTGCGTCCCACTGGGGCCATGGTTCTGCTTTTGCCTCTGCTGAGCCTCACCTGGGTCCCCTCAGCCTCACCTGGGTCCCCTCAGCCCCTTCCTCCAGCCTGCTGAGGTCCCCCCGAGTGGCAGCACTGCCATGCAGATGCTTTTCCTCCAGCTGGGACCGGCCACAGACACGGTCCCATCATCCCCATCATCAACGGTGTTCAACAGCCTCGTAGCGAGGCCACATTTCTGGGTGAATTTACAGGCAGCATCGCCGTCTCAGCCGGGATTAGGTCTGTTTCGACACAGCGGGGACGGAGGGATCTTGGCATCGCCCGAGGCCGTGGTTTTGCTTTGCCTTGTTATTTCTGGCTGCGATTTTTTAATGCCCTCTCCGACGCACGCTTGGCCAAGAGGTTCACAAGCGTGTGCTTCGTGCAAGGAGCCTTTCTGACACCAGGGAGCGGGCCGTAGAGGGCATGCGAGAGCTTTGGGCACTCTCCCACCAGCGGGATATAAACAGATAAAACCTGGGAACGCGGCCCGGAAACACGGCTCATCCCGGGCGGCCGAGCCGCCGCGCTGGAGCATCGCTGCCGGCCCCAAGCATCTCCCGTTTCCTTCCCACCAGGAGGGCTGGGATGTTCCTGCCGTGCTTCCTGCCCCGGGGCAGTTCGCAGCTGCAGGGTGGGAAGCTGGGGGAATGGGAGAGCTGGGAGCAAGCACCCGAGCCCCCAGGCTGAGCGGGATGCTGCCGTCCCTCACCATGGCTGAGAAGGACCTTGAGGACCACAAGAGCATCTCTGGGTGCCTGAACCAGAGTCAATCCAACCACAACCCCGTGACGTCCCCCATCGCTTTCAACCTGGGAAAACGCCCTGACCGTGCATCCAGCGGTCTCTGCTTCGGAAACCTGCTGCCGGTTTCCGAGCCAAATTCCTTCAGGCACGTTTTTATCATCCCATTTTTTCCTGCAGGGGACAATGGCGTTGCTGGCTGCTCTCTCCAGCCATTTCCTCTGCTCTCCCAGACAGAAATAGTTAACTGGGTTTACTACAAGACCCCATTTCCCTTCCTGGCCCCCCAGCCGTGGACAGGAGTTGCTGTTTAGTGACAGGGTGCAGGAGCAGAGGTGCCCTCCCTCGCCCCAGCACCGTGTCGGTGACCACTTCCCTGGGCCTTTGGCTGGTGGCACAGCACCTCCTGGCTCTGGGGACGGCGTGAGCCAGCCCCAGCTCTGGGGAGCTTCAAGCACAAATAAATGGAGCCACTAGGAAAATGGTGGGAGACCAACAGGGATAAGCAGCTCCAGGCCACCCCTAGCTGGATTCAGTTGCCCAAATGCAGGTGTTCGGGTCCATTTGAGATGTTTGGGGTAGCCGCATGGGAGACAGCCAGGACACCCCAGCACCTCTGCTGGGGACACCACATCCCCCAAGCCTCCGTGCAGCCCCCCAAATGAGCTGCTTCAACCTGCAAGCCCTGGTTCCCGCAGCCACCAGCCCCGTTGCCCTTCCCAAGCATCCCATCCCTCTGCCCCTACACCTCCTGTTTTCCCCTAAACCCCGTTTTCCCTCCCCATATCCAGCCTCGGGCACATCAGCGGAGGCACAGGGCTGGGGCAGCCTCCAAAACTGACTCCCCAGCCCTTTGCCACATCACCATTAGAAGGGAAACGAACGCTTTCCCCCAGAAACACAGATCCCAGGCGGAGATATTTCATCCCCCAGCCACTTGAGATATTTTCGCCGTAACCGGTCCGTTTTGGGAAGGCTGCTGGCTCGCGCAGACCTCCAGCTGCCCGAGCTGCCTGGGGACGAAGGCGATGTGGGGCTGGGGAGGAGCCGCGTGTCCCCGATGTAGCCACTTCCCCAAGGGCACCGAAGGAAGGCTGCCTGTCAATGGGGCTTTGTTGCGAGCGGACGAGTCTCTTGGAGGGAGGTGGCAGCTGTCAGGCCCCCCAGCAGCCCAGACAAAGCTTTTTTCATGCGGCGGGGACAGAGCAGGAGCTCCTGGGTGTGAGTGGGGGTGAACCAGGTGCTTGGGGAGCTGCGTGCGGGGTAGGGGCGCATGGAGCCCCCCTTCCTGCGCTCCTCCGTGCTGCCCCATGCAGAAGATCTTTGCTGGGGAGGTCAGCGCTGCTGCTGATTGAACACAGCCAGAAATTTGCCCGGGATGGACCCGGAGTTTGGTTGGGCACGAGCCATCCCACCGCCCCGGGTGGGAGCGGAGAGGTGAGGAGCCCCAGCAGGCCAGCAGAGCTCCACCAGACATCCCCGGGGGAGATGGACTGCACAACCCCACGAGTTCAGGAGATGGAGAGGAGCGCTGTGTCCTTCCCTTTGGCCTGCCAGATGTCCTACGGCTGATATCGGCCACGCTGCTGCTCTTCCAGTGTGCTGTGGGGTGAGACCCACGGCCAAGAGACCAGGGCTGGGGCTGGATCCCTGCACCGGGACTTCTCCACACCTCCAGCTTCCTGCCTCCCCACATCGCTGTAGGGTTTGACCGAGGATGTTTCTGCCCTGAGACTGGAGAAAGCTTCAGGGGCAGACACTGGAGGACGGGACCGCCTGGTGAGTCCGTGCCGGGTTGTACTCGGTGTGAGCTGTGATCCGAGGAGCCCCCGGGAAGGTTTCGATCTCCTGCTCTGGTCCTTTAGAGGAGAGGGAGCTATGGGGGTCAAAAGGACACATCTGAGGAGCCCACGAGAAGCTCGTTTGCAGGAGAAGCTCGTTCCTAGCTGTTATTGCAGAGAGGGCTGCCCTGGCAAACGGGAGGAGATGGCTGAAAAAGGCTGACATCCCCTGCTCCTCGGGGCAGCGAGGCTAGAAGAACGGCGGAGGAAAGCAGACAGCTTTCTGCAAGAAATATTGTGCAAAAACAGCAAAAACATGCGAGGCTCTGCGTGCTGGCCAGGATGTGCGTGGGTGTGGAGCTGATTTATTTGATACTCCACGAGCAGAGCTCGCCCCGAGCTCCCGAGGCGGGAGGACGAGGTGGAGGCTCTGCTCCCAGCAGCTTTGCTGCAAGCCTGCGACCGGCATTTCTCCCCCTGGCGGGTGGCTCCCGAGCCCCCTGGCAGCTCAGGGCACTTTTTTTGGCCGTTCCAGAAAATTGTAGCAGCAGTTTGAGTGAGGATGAACTCCGATATGTGATTTACGTAGAGCATCTCACGGTGTTTATGTTGGCAGGGTGTGGTTAATCCACAGCTTGAAACGTTCACTGGAACCTCTCGTAATTGGAGTTTGAGAGCAAAGGAGTGCTGGTGACTGACCTGCACTAATTGGAAAAGGGCTGATTGAGGGTGTGGGGCAATGGGGTGGACCTCCTGGCTCCTGTAGGGCTCGGGAGGCTGCTGCGGGGACAGGAGGCCCCGCCGGCAGGAGGGTTTCACCCCCAGTGTGGTGGGATCAGTCCCGATGTGGCTGTACCGCCGCCGACGGCCGTGTCCCGCTCACAGCGGGACCGTGTCCCTGGCCTGGCAGAACAACGCGGTCAGCAGAAAAGATATTGGCTTGGGAAACCTCCAAAAGCGATTGCTTAAACGTGCTGTTTTGTAAGGCAAAGCAGATCATCCGCTGCTCAGATACAGGGGAGCACCTTCTGCTGGTGTTAAAAACTCAGCTCGTTTCCCCTCCCATTGCTCCTCGCTTTGTCACAGTGCTAGGATCTCAGTGGCACAGTTCACATTTTACTAAAATCAGTGACTTCAGTGGGATGCCGTCAACATCTGTGGGGTTTGGAGTAATCTAAGCTCACAAACGTGCCACAAAAAGCATCTCCCTGCCCTTCTACAGCTCCCTGACGGAAGCAGGACTGTCCCTCTCCCGTTAGACCTGCAGCTGAGGTCTGCAAATACAAAACTTCTTCAGGTGCAGTGGGTCATCTTGGAGCATAAGGCAGCAATTTATCCCGTCTGCCGTGAACGTAAGAAGCAGGGAGCTGAGCTGAGTCCTCCTATCTCATCGCTCTTTCCCTTCCGAGGCAAAGCCACCGCGTGCATGTGGTCCTGCCTCCGCGTCACCCCACGCTTGCCCCATACCCCTGCAACCCTCTTCCTGGAAGCATCTCCAGGGGCTCCCCTTCCAGGGAAAAAGGCACTTTATTGCAGGCCACTTGATTAGGAAATTTGACTTGCTTTACACTGTTGTACCCTACTAGAAAGAGAAAAGAGAAAGCCAGAGGACTGGAGGCACACATACATGCCTATGGTCTAGGTGTGCATCCTAGAGAATGGAGCAAATTTGGTTAAAACTAGTTTGTTGGAGCAAGCAGCCTTCTATTTTAAGAAGTTTCTGCTATCTTGAACAGCACGGCACCATTAAAAAAAAAAATCAGTAAAGCCTCGTCTGGCATGTGTGAAATACTATTAACCTGTGGCCCGTGCTAATGTGCGGGGGCAGAAACGAGCCGTACAGTAGGAGAGCCCATCCTGCTGTTCTTCCTTGTAACGGGACGCTTCCAACAGGGAGGCCAACACAAATATTTGTAGCACGGGCAGGGGCTGCCCGAAGGGAGCCGCGGCGGCAGGACCGCTCCTGTCCCCGGGCAGGAGGTGACATCACCCGGATTCCTTCACTGAGGAATGCAGGATTTGGCCTCTTCCCTGCCAGTAATTGCTTTTTAAAAACAGACCTGCCCGGGGGTGCACGTTTCACCCAGCCCCGTCCATCGCACGCCCTCAAGTCCCCCCAGTTCCTCTTCTTTTCCACGGCGTTTGCAGGGCTGCTGCACGGATGGGCACGTTGAAAGCGGTCATTTTCCCCAAATTGCAGGGAAAAGCACCCAAACTTCCACGAGCGGGGGCCGGCCAGGGACCTGGGGAGCTGGTGGGGGAGCGATGAACCCTTCTTGGGGCTGGCCAGGGCGGGCTGAGGATGTGCACGGACTTCTCTGCTGGGCAGAGTGCTGCAAGCACAAGAGGAGCCCATTTGAGGGTATGGCGATGACCCCATTTCTTGATCCTATGAAGCTCACCAACTCTGTTGTGAGTTTCTGAATTCAGGATTTCTGTGTCATCACTGGGTTGGATGCGCTGACGTGCAGAGCGTTCTGGTTGAGCACAGGTAGGGCTTGGACGGGTGGGTCTAACCCAAGCAAAGCCATAATTCCCCTTCCACCCAACCCTTGACTCCTCCGTAGGGTTGAGCATCCCCACGGTCCCTTGAGCTCGCAGTCCTCCACCCCTGGCTCTGCTCTGGCTCCAACTTCAGCCACCACCGCTGGAAAATGATGGGGTCACTCATGTTCGTATGTCATCAGCGCTTCCACCGGCCTCGGCGGCAGCGGCGGGTCAGTTCCTGTGGGCTGGAGGCGCTGTCGTCATTTCAATAGCTGGAACTAGGTGTAGTTGTCCTGCCCCGCTCCAGGTCCGAGGGGGTGATTTAGTGGATGGAAAGGCACCACGTTTTTTTTGCTCTCGGTGCCTGAAAGAGGATGGCTGGCAGGAAACGAGAGCGCTGCTGTTCTCCAAGGCAGGGGTGGTGTTGCTCCTGCACTGGTCCTTTAATTTTCCGTCGGGTTTTGGAAATTGTTGGCTATTACAGCCGGACAATTAAACGCAGAGAGAACGGCCAACAGAAAAAAAATAATACTTGATCAGCTGAATTTTTGAAATTAGGATGGATTGAGGATGTTTGAATGGAGAGCAGCAGAGCAGGGGCTGCCTGGAGTTTGGAGCTGTGGTCCCAGAGATGTGGCACCAAGTGTGCCAGGAATGGGTTTGGTGAACAATGGTCGTTGGAGCTGGTAGGACAGATAAAACTGGCAAGGCTGGAGGCAAGGGATCGTGGTGGAGCAATGCCATGACATTTTGTTAGGGGTGTAGGCAGGAGGGAGATACACAACCAAGCTGGATGCAATGGTGTGGCTGCTTGGGTCAAGATGGGCACGTGGGACAGAGGGGCAGTACCGTGGGGCAGGTGCACCTCTTGGGGTCACCCCAAAGATGGCACAGCAGCACCGAGGTTGGCTGTAGAGGGTTGAGGTGAAGGTTCCCAGGCTTTGAGGGCAATAGGGACCCAATAAACAGCCAGGAAAAAAAGACAGCGGTGGATGAAGTTCTGCAAATGATGCAAGGAAGCTCGCAGGCCCTGTGCTCCTCAAGGCTCAGCGGGATGGATGCTGCTGTGGGGCTCTGCTCCAGCTCCTTGCTGCACGCACGGCCTGCAGGGCTCTACCTCGCCCGTCCACGTGCAGATCATCCTGCTGGAAAGCAACGCTGCAGGACAGAACTCGTGGGTTTGGTTCACTTCCCTTCCGTACAGGGCAGGGATTTGTGCTGTTACTGAGCCTTTCTCAGGAACACAGATGGTGTGGAGGTTTCTTCATTTTTTCTGTCTGGAGGCTAAAGGGAGGACGCCTTGAAAAGGAAGGGAGGGAAAGGGCCAGAGGTGGAAGGAGGGAATTTTCAGGGAGATCTTCCCACAGCTTCATCTTCCCTCAGCTTCTGGTAACGGCCAGGTCACTGACCACAGCTGTTCACTCCAGAAAATTTCCAGGGGGCTTCCTGGAATACCCAAGTGTGGTGGGCTGGGGGTCCAGCTGCTGCTGGAGCCCTGTTGAAGACGACAAACCTCGCTCAGCCAGCAGCAAACAGCGTCCCAATAGCCTCCTGTGGGTGTAACTGATACCCTGGCCTGGCATTTCTAAGAGCTGTTTATCACACAGTGGAGGAGGATCGTGGTTTTTTTTTTTTTCCTTTTTTACTCTCTTTCCTTTGTATTTTCCACATCGTTTCACTCTTTAAGCAATGTTGAAATCGGCAGAGGAGGCTGAGCAGGCTCTGGGCAGCGAGCTTCGAAGAAAAGAAATGTGAGCACGAGGCTAGGAGCCCAGGAAGGGGCTCGGTGAATGTCACGGGGGATTTCAGTGTTATTGATGATTAAACAGTGACTGTAGCATCCTCCACATCCCATCTCAGCCTTACAGTCGAGAAAACCTGCTTGGGGACCAGCCAAGTACCCGGCAGGGGGGTGTTTGACCCCCGTGCCCACCCCAGCGATGCCGTGGGTACCATGGGTCCCTCCGCAGCCCAGCGAGTGGTGCAGGGTTTGGTGTCAGCTGCTCATTGCTCTACCAAACCTGCACCATGCACCTGGTGCTCTCTTGGGAAGATTCCCACCTCCAGGAGGGTGTTGTATCAGCAAAGAGAGAAGAAAACCTCATTTGGCTTCCCACCTGCCCCAGCCCCGAGCACCGGAGCGGCGTTGGCTCAGCCCCGCGTCCCTGCCTCTGCCAGATGCAAAGGTTCTCCCATGCCAAATGTGAGGAAGGGCTGTCCCCCTCCTCCTCCCGCATCTCCCCCTCCTCCCCTTCCGCCTCGACCTGCTCATTCATGAAAAAATGCCTGTTGGACAGACGCGGACAGAGGAATTAGCGTTGGCGCGTTTCTTTTCCTCGCATTGGCCAAGGGAGGTCGTAGGCTCAGAGGGTTTTAATCTTTGTTTTCACAGCTGGATCCGATATCGCCCTTTCTTCTCTCCGCCTTTTTATAGCTGCTCCCTCCCCACGAGCAACCTGTTGCAAAGCAGAGCGGGAGCGTGGAGCACAACCCGCTGCTGGCTTCCCCAGGGGCAGCGAGCCCCCACCTCGGGACCGACCACCCGCACGGCCCCACATCTTCATTAAGGATTATTTTAATCCCCTAAGAGATTTACGCTCTCCTACCGGGGTCCTGTGCCCACGAGGGCAATGCTGCAGTGAGGAAGGTGCCATCTCATGAGGATCCTCTGAGAGCCTCTGGCCACAGCTGGCTGCTTCCCTGCGGGCACCACGTGGGGTGAAGACGTCCCAGCAGCGTGGTCCGTCCTTCGGTAGGCAGCAAGGTGGGGTGTCTGCCTTAGCCCTGCGCGTGGGGTAGGAGGGGGCCATAGCAAACCAACCTGGGGACATCACCTGTGTGGGGTGCTGTAGGGTTTGGTGGTGCTGGTGTAGGTGCTTGGTGGTCATGCTGGTGTAGGGCTTGGCTTGGTCATGCTGGTGTAGGGCTTGGTGGTGCTGGTGTAGGGCTTGGCTGGTACTGATGTAGGTCATGCTTGTAGGGTGGTGTGTGGTGTAGGTCATGCTTGGTGGTGCTGATGTAGGGTTTGTGAGGTGCTGGTGTAGGGCTTGGTGGTGCTGGTGTAGGGCTTGGTGGAGGTGGTGTAGGGTTTGGTGGTGCTGATGTAGGGTTTGGTGGTGGTGATGTAGGGCTTGGTGGTGCTGATGTAGGGTTTGGTGGTGCTGGTGTAGGGTTTGTCGGAGGTGATGTGGGGGTTGGTGGTACTGATGTACAGTTTGGAGGTGCTGGTGTAGGGTTTGGCGGTGCTGGTGTAAGATCTGGTGGCACTGGTTTGGATAACTGTCCCATGCAGCAGACGGGCAGGTGGGTGCCCAAGGCTCGGACCTCTGGCTCTGAAGGTCTCCTTGGTGCCAAAGTGTGCTTCAGGCACCAGCACGGCCCAGATGGGGCCAGCTCCGTTCCCACCTGGATGCCAGCCTGAGGCCGCAGGGCCTGCCCCCTCGGCATGGGGGACCCAGTGGCATCCAGACGCAAATTTTGATGTGATCCCTCGTGCAGGGACTGCCAACCTCTCAGACATCCAGGAAGGCTCCCATCCTGCCCAGCCTGCGCTCTCCTTCGGATCACACTGCCCGTCCTTTATGATGCCCTGGGGCTCCCAGGGCAGGAACCGGACAGCTTGCCCAGCACCGGGCACTTCTCCGGGCATTTCTCTCTTCTATTCCTCTTTTTGGCACGTAGACACAACTGTTTAAACACCTCTGTGTATAATTATCGAGGCGGACATTTAAATATTTACTGGTGATACTGGGGTGACTGTAAATCTCAGTCAGCAGAGTAGAAACCTGCCCCGGTCACGCTGGGACCCCAGCCAGCAGGGTAGGAAAGCACTTGTAGTAATAATGTTTCCTTTTTTTTCTGTATTTTCTGTACTGTCTGTTATCTAAGAACAGCTGGCAGGAGCATGTCCAACCCGTTTGTTTCCTCATTTATCACGTTCGAGTCTCTCACTCTCTTCCCTTTTAACTATCTTCAAATCTTATTAGTGATGGAAAAACATCACAAAGTCGCGTCCAGGTGTCTGGCACTTTTGCTTTGCCCTTCGCTTCGTTGTCTTCAGTCTCCTTACGTAGTTGATGATGGATTTGTGTGTGTGGAGGATGCCGGGGGGGGGTCCCTGCTCCTCTGGAGGGGATGGTGCCATCCGTTCCTCCCCAGCCCCCGTGGCCTTGCCGAGATCCCTCGGTTGGTAACCACTCCAGGTCCGAGCCCTTCCAGGTGTGGAAAGCCTTGGGAGGACATTTTGTGTGGCGTTTATCCGGGGAGGCAGCAGGGATAGGTTTGTCGGGGGGAGGGACGGTCTGACAGCCATCCCCCACCCTTTTCCCCACTTGCACAACGCCGTTGTGGTTCTGCCTGGCCTGGCGAGTCGGAGGCTCCTCCAAAGCCAGGGGGTTGGGAAACAGAGGCTCCAGTGCCTTGTCTGAGAGGTTTGGTGTCATGGACACACGTGTCCCATTCAGACATGGTTTTGGTTCACCCTACAAGCGTGGGCTCTTGAGCTCCACCTCAGCTCCTCCAAGCAGGCCGCTCATGGAGCTGCTGGGTTTAGGAGGCCACCACTGGTTTTGGAGCAGGTCTCAGCACCCCGAGCAGGTGCCGCACCACACCAGAAGGACCTTCCACCTGCTCACAAGCACGGCAGCTCTTCCAAACCACCCCACGGGGGCTTCAGCCACACTGCTGCTGAAGGCAGTAAGGCCTGAGGCCTTCCCAGAGGGACAGGGCAGGCAGCTGGCTTGCTGCTGGTGGCCTGTAGACCAGGTTGGATGAAGGTGTGACCACACGTAGGGCATGGACCTGGCTCACGTAGCTGAGCTGGATCCCCCACGGGTCCCATTCCCACACAGCTTCCTGGGGACTTGCTCTCTGCAAGTCCCTGTCCTCACCAGGGCTGTGGTACAGCTCCTCTAATCCTCAATACCTTGGTTGGCAAATTGGTTACTTTCGGGGTGTTGAAGAGGCAAAGATAACTTTGGATCAGGTCATTCTGGGCTTCTCCTGCACTCGGGGGTTAAGAAATCTCCACCAAATCCCATCTCCAGAGCCATCCTCCCTCCTGCACTGTGGTTTGGGCAGGCGGACATCTGACAGAGGAGGCACGTGGTGATGGAGGTGACGCCGTCCTTCTTCTTGTTGGAACTCCTACAAAAACAGGCAAACTCTCAACGTCAGCAACCCACCTGTGTTTTTGCTCCCCACCTTCCTCCTCCCTTTTCCTGGGGCTCTTCCAAGCTCCTCTCTAACACACCACCTCTGCCCGTTGACAGGTGTTAGGGGAAACAAAACCCTTCTGGAACAGCCAAAAATGTGTCCGCTTTCGGTGCAGCTTGACTTTTTCCAGCGTTCCCTCATCTTTCCCGTGCACCTTGGCCTTTTTCCTCTTGATGCGCCTCTGCTCAGTGAACCACTAAAGGAGGAACGACCACAGGGGCGAGGACAGGCGGAGGTGATGCGCCGCGAACTTTTGCACATCCATTGTTGCCCGGGGATCCACTTCCTCTGATTTTGATGGATTTTTTGAATTTTTTTTTTTTTTCCTGCAAGTTCAGGAAGGTCTCCAACGAGCCCACCCTGGCGGGGCTTCACAGGGCCATGCCGTCGGCCAGCCAGCGCTGGGAACGCCGGCTGGGAAGTTTATTGCTTCCTGTTATGTGCCGCGGTGGGTTGGTGGGAGAGACGTGGGCCAGCGCCGGCACCAGGTACTGCCCCGGCACACGGGGTGGGGTTGGAAACGGCCCCTTTTCCTCTTCGCTTCTCCAGCTACTTCAGGAAAGGGAAGCAAATAAAAGGAATAATTGCTCGATTTGGCCTTTGCAGGGACCTCTGGCTGTTGAGGCAGATCTCCGCCTTTGGTCTGCTTGCTTTGGAGCAAGAACAGACGCAGAAAAATATCCTATAAAGGATATTCACCAAGCAGCGTCCCCACAGGTCCCCATCACGGTACCTTTCTTGCCACCTCTTGGTACATCAGCCTTGAAAACTTAACTGAAATGTTCCTGACAGACCAAAAAAAAAAAAAAAGTGGTTTTGTCAACATCGAAATTTATCTCAGGAATGTGTCCATCACAGCGAAAATTTCAGCTGGGAAGGGCTGGAATAAATCGCTTCTGCGCTTCAGCCCAGGCTTAAATGCTTCCTCTGGGCTTTTGTGCTTTGTGATTTAAATCTTATTGTTATTTTCCTTTATTGGATTTTTCTTGTCATTTTCAAAGTGAAGTGCTTTTACCTTTCCGCAGTTATGATTCAGTGAAATCCCAGGGAAACGTTTCACCGCTTTTCAGCAGAAACATTATTCATCCTGCTAACATCTGGCTTTTTCCTCCAATTACCAACCAAACCAAATTTAACAGGAATTCTGTTTTCTGACCTATCTTCTGGGCTGACTGAGGCCAAAGCGTGGTCCAAATTCAGTGGCAGTTGAGAGCTAGAGTTTATATTTTCCGAGTGCATTAAATAAAGCAGCTTCCACCTTGTTTTCAAGGTTACCCTTACGTTACCCAGCCAACATCCCCATGGGCTGTTTTTTTTTTCTTGATTTGGTCCTTGAAAGAGGCAGAGACCTGCCACAATGTCCTGATCCAGACCGAAACCTTCTCGGGTTGATCCAACAAGAAGAGCTGGGAGCAAAATCACCAAAAACCGAGCCCGATGATGAACGGGTAGAGGCCTGTGCTCTCTGGCTTAACATCCCTTCTTTACGCCTCACCATAGTTCTGAAAAGTCCACGCAGAGATTTGTGATGGAGCAGATTTTAGCAACAGACACTGCCATAACGTTTTACCCCGCCTGTAAATTTTGTGGTAAGACCGTTTTGAGGTTTTGGCTGAGTCCCTACGACGTGAGTCCTGCTTACTCCCAAGCCTTGGAGGACGCCCAAAGCTCTGGATGCAGGAGGGAAGTTTGCACAGCCGAGGATTGGGGTGGTCTGTAAGGTCCCTTGCAGCCTAAACCGTGCTGTGGTTGTAGGTCCAAAATGAGCCCGTAAAGTCCATTTTGCATGGGAAATAGGACATAAATTGCAAAGTCAGTTATTAATCACTGGTGGTGGGGAAAAAAAAAAAAAAGAAAAAAAAACAAAAGAGAGTAGAAATTCTCTGAGTCTCATAATTTTGAGGACAAGACCAGGGGGATTTCTGGAGGCGGTGCTGGAGGAAATGCAAGCTTTTGTGACCTGGGCTGGATGTGAAGCCAGCAGCAGGTGTGAGGCAGTCCTCTGCCTCCTCGTCCTCGTCCTCCTTGTTCTTCTCTTCCTCCTCTTCATCCTCCTCCTCTTCATCCTCCTCCCCCTCCAGTGCCCCGCTCCGGGAGGAGCAGAAAAGGAGGCTAATGGCAGGAAGAAGGGAATCAGAGACGGGAGGAAGCACCGACGAGGGAGGTTGCCCTTCCCTGAAGTATGTTTACATCTGACAAAAATCCCTGCTGAAAGCTGTTTCTGGAACCGCGGTGCTCTGCTCAAGGCACGGGGCTGCAAATAGCAGTCCAGACAAACCAGAAGCACTAACGAAATCAAAACCTGCCTCTTTTTTTTTTTTTTTTTTTTTCCTGTTTAGCTGCAATGTTTTAAATCGTCACCTCTGCTTGCACAGCCTGTCTTTCAGTGGCTCTCACCACCACTCACCAGTAACGCTGTGGTGCTTATCCCTTTTTTCTCTCTAAGTTTTGTAAAATTTGTCTCAACACGGTGACGTTGCTTCCTGGGTCTTGTTTTAAAGAGCAGGCCTGTTATCTGAACAAAGACTCTTTTCTTCGTTTTGCGTTGTTATGAAACAGATCAAATGAAAAACCAAAAGGTGGAAATTAGAGAAGAAAAGGAACCCCGTGCAATGCAGTACAGAGCTTCGGAGACTTGGGGCCAGGCTGCCTACCTATGGCTGCCGCTCACCACTGCAGGCAGGGAGATGCAGCACCAGATATTACTGTAATTAGTGGCAGCAGTTACTCATTTTAATGGGACATCCGAGAGAAACACATCCAGACCAATGCCTGGCTGGAGAGGTGGCTCCCAGCAGCCAAAAGTGCTCAAGCCTGCGTTACATCCACTCCCCTCCATCCCCACCGTTGTTTCTTGTTTGGTGCCAAGCACCAAATGGAGCCAGGACACGGGACGCTGCACAGAGAGTGAGAAGGTGCCTGTTGCTGCTTTAGCCTCTAACATTTATTTATGGCTAGAAAAGCTTTGTTTGGTCTCCAGTGCCTGCCTTGGGAGGAAGAAAACACAAGCTGTTTATAAGTGCGCATATCCCTGCCGTCCTCTGCTATTACCCTGGCTACATGCAGCGAAGGTTTTGCCATGCATGCAGCCTGCTCGGACGGTGAAAACCAAACTAAAGCACGCAGGAGAAAACGCTCAGCCTCCAGCCCTCTGCCTCCTTCCCCAGGTGATGCTTTGGTTCGGGGAGACGGGAACCACTAGATCCCCACCAGTGCGGGCGGCTGCTGGAGCTGCTGGAGCAGCCAGTGCCCTGCTCGCCCGAAAAACAGCCACCCCGAGAAGACGTCCACCAGAAGAGATTGCTGTGTGTATAAATAACCCGCACAGTTTGAAAGCAGAGGGTCTGGAGAGGCTGCGGGACCCACGGGACTGGGACGGTGCCGAGCTGCCTTTTATCTCCCAGCCGCTGCCTGCGCTCCTGCAGAGCCTGGAAGTTGTTCTCAGCTGGTTATTTTTAAAGAACTAATAATACTTCTCCGCGGCTCCATCCTGCACCCGCTGGGGCTGGTGGAAGTCTTGCCACGCTCCGTGGTGGGAATGAGGTTTTGGTGGCCATCCCTCAGGTCTGCTGGGTCTCACGGTCCTTCAGAGGTCGCTGGTGTGAAATGCGCTGGAAGCCGGATGGGAGAAGGCTCCCAGGGACCATGCGGTGGCCCCTGTGGAGGTGCCCACCAGGTTTCCCCACCACGTTGTCCCCAGACGTGAAGGACCCTGTCCCTCCAGCCTGCTGGAGGCCAGACCCAGCCCTGAGATGTTCTCAGGGCTAACATGAGATTTTTCTCCTTCTCCGTGGGGTCCCGATGGTCCAGGGAGGTCGGGGCATTGCTGGAGGAGATCTCCAGCCCTGGTGGTCTCAGGAACCAGCTCCGTATCACCCCAAGTCCTTTGAGAGTGCAAGCTTTGTAGGCGTGCTAAGCACTTAAGTTGAAGCATGAAGCCGGGGTCATGACCATTTAACCTCTTTAGGGACTCACTCCCCCCAAAATCCCTCCCTGGACCTGTCTACCCCTAGAGTGGCAGCCACCCCTCAAGGGTATGTTCAGCCCTACATCTAACTTTCCCGAATATAAGGATTTTTCCACCTGCCTATCAGAGATGGCTACTTCTGAGCAATGAATTAACTGACCGATTAATTAAATGAAATGACTTTGGAAATCTGTAGCAAATATCCTGCTTTGTCAGGACCTTACTGGGATAAAAGTTCCCAAAAAGGCATATGTTCTCTAATGTGATTCCCCTCGATCAAAATGTGCCTCCTCCCGCGCTTTCTCCCCTCAAAGGCTGAGTCAGATCCTTTTCGTGACTTGCTGGCTGCTGCTTCCTTCTCCTCCCGGGGAGACTTTCTGCCTCCACCCTCTGCTTTCACCCAGCAGCTACCTGGAGCCCCAGCGCCGATCCCACCGGTGCCAACGACTCCCCATGGGCAGAGCAGGGACGAGAGGTGCCCCCGGACCACCAGGAGGGAGAGTTTCTTCTCCACTTTCCTTAGGCTTCATGCGCATTCCCACGCTTCTTATTTCTTTTTCCTCCTGCAAAGAAGCCAGAAAGCCAGAATGTGTATCCCAAAGCCCTTCCCCATCCTTTTTCTACCCTCTGCCCCCATCCAGGTGCTCCGAGGGAGCACCACATCTTTCAGAGAAAGCCTCGCCTCGAGGAACACCAACGCAGGACCTTCACTCTGCCTTTCCTCACTGCTGAGCCTTGCTTCTTTCTTACTCTTTTTTTTTTTTTTTCCACCAGCTCTCTCCCCGAGAAACTTTTGCCAAAATGCATTTTCCACATGTTCCCTATTAGTCATGCTCTCTGTCTTACAAATCTGTTACCAGCGCCACTAGCTGATGCTATTAATTTACTTCCAGCCGGCTCGAGAGCTCGGCAGCAAAATTCCAGGCAGCGTTCCTAAAACCAGACCCGGCGGCTTGTTTGGATTTAAAACCCATGCCTCCTTCCCCCCTCCGGGATATAGATTCCACCTTCTCCCAAGGCTTGGGGAGACCCGGCGAGGTGTGGAAGCAGGAGGTTGCGGTGGGAGCGGGGCTGCCCCAGAGGCGGGGTCTGCAGTGCCTTAAATTCATCCCCGGAGCTCCGGTTTCCAACGGCCGGGGCATGGCTTGACCGCAGCGGTGGCGGCGGCAGGAGTTTATCTAGGGCAAGGCGCAGGAATGCCGACAGAGGAGGGCAAGCCGCCGCAAGAAGCACCATGTCTCTGTGAGTACGTTTCCCATTGTTTTCCCTTCAGTTTAAACAACTGGGTGGGAAGCGAGCGGAAAGGAAGGACGTCCAGCGAGCACGGATTTTCTTCTTTTTTTTTTTTCATCTATTATTCTTTTTTTCTTCTTCTATTATTCTTTTTTTCTTCCATTATTCTTTTACTTATTTTTTTTTCTCCCTGTTCTGCTTAGTTTACCCTCGGCTTTTAAAGTTTTCCCAGTTCCAACAGTCGTGCCTGCGATTGCACAGAGGGGTCAGTGGTTTTGGGGAAGTAACCGCAGTGGGAACGTGGAGCCAGCAGCTAATTCCTGGCTAAAATTGTCACTATCCTAAAACGCTGCTGCCGGGCAGAGAGGTCCAGCCGCTCTCTGTGCACCGTGTGCCCGATGTGCACCCCATGCACGGCAGCAGGGCTGGAGAAGCGTGCAGGCGGATGGCTGTGAATGAATGGATTTCCGAGCCGGAGGGATGGGAGGTCCTCTCAGGGGATGTCCGTGGCAGATAATAGAGCTACAAAAGCCAACAAATCCCAACCGTCTACCTGCTGCAGACCCGTGCACCCCTTCCCCAGGGGCTCGGCTGCCTGCCCTCTGCACTCAGCGGAGGAATGAGGGCTGCAGCACACAGATGCAAAAATCCAGTTCTTGGGCTTCGATAGCCAGCAGCGTGCGGAGCTGAGATACAGTCCTGGCCTGTTACCGTCCTCCCCATCGGCAAAAGTGAACAAATCCTTCCTCAGAAGCTTGTTTGTGTTAGAATTGGTTTTAAAATGTTAGCATAATACTCTCTCCCCACAGCTAAAGGCATCGAAATCCCACAGCGTTGCCTTCCCGGCTGGCACGTCGCAGGCCGAGCACGGGAAGCAGAACCAAGCTGGCCCTAGGAGGGTTTCTGCCCTCATTTCCCCCGGGTCCAGGGGCTGCAGGAGCTGATTTCTGCAGATGTTTCTGAGGGTCCAGGACAGCACCGACAGCTCTGCCTGTAGCTGGCATCCTCTGCGCGCCTCCTCAAAGCCCCAGCCTGCCAATTCTGCTGGTTCACGGCCTCTCTCCCTGATGCAGGGGGGCCGTGAATGTTTTTATGCCAACGTGGTGGGGTGCTCCTTCCTGAAAAATGCCTCCCAGAGGAGTCAGTGGGTGCTTTGTTACCAATCCTGACTAATAGGATTATTATAATTAGGATCCAAAGTGGAGTATTTGCTCCAAAATCCATCATTACCTGGGGCAGGCCCTCGCTGCTCCAGCCAAACTGCTGCTGGAAGGTGACTCCAGTCTGTGTGGATCATGTCACAGAACCACGGCACGGTTTGCGTTGGAAGGGACCTTAAAAATCACCCAGTTCCAACCTGTGCCATGGGCAGGGCCCCCTGCCCCCAGCCCAGGCTGCCCCCAGCCCCATCCAGCCTGGCCTTGGGCACTGCCAGGGATGGGGCAGCCACAGCTCCTGGGGGCAGCCTGGGACAGGGCCTCACCACCCTCAGAGTGAAGGGTTTCGTCCTCATATCTAATCTAAATCTCCCCTCTTTTTGTTTAAGGCCATTCCCCTTGTCCTATCCCTACACAGAGTCCCTCCCCAGCTGTCCCGCAGCCCCTTCAGGCCCTGGCAGGCCGCTGTGAGGTCTCCCCAGTCCCTGAGCGACCCTTGCAAAATGCTGAATTGCCCCCAGGGCCCGCCTCAGGCGAGCACCGAGCTGACAAACGAACTGCTCTAGGGGACATTCGAAGTCCATGTTTTCGAACAAGCCCAATTTGGGGCTCACAGCTAATTGGGGAAGCAGACGGTGGCTGAGCACTGACATGGGGACCAAGGGGCTGGGGCCCCGTGTGCTCCGTGCAGGCCCCAGACTTGCCTCAGCTGGACAGGGGTGCTCCAGAGGTGGAGGCACCATGTCCCACAGTGGGCAATCGGCACCCTGGTGCCTTCCCTTCCTACCCCCTGTCAGCTGGAGCTTGGCTGAGCGCTGGGATTAATCCTACAAATTGGCCGAGGCCCCATCCTGCCCTAATAGATCAGGGACACAACGCAGAGGGAGGGCTGAAGACACCTTAAAGTGGGTCCAGCGGGTCTAAAAGAAGCAAAAGGTGCTCAAAGGGGACGGTTTCCTGCCTCACCCCAGATAAATAACATAACGCTAAACCCAAATTCTTCAATAAAGAAAGAAGAGCTCTGTGGGGTCACTTTCCATGTTCTGCAGTGGCTGAGCTGTTGTTTTTGTGGCAGCGTTTCTGGACTGACCATCAGGTCTGAGGCGTCACTTTTGGGGCAGGAGATGAGGATTTCTGGTCCCAGTAGCATTGAGGGCTGTAGTGCTTCTCCAGGTAAGCTGAGGGCAGAGAGGAGACCTTCCCCAGCCCTGCTGGCTGGGCCGAGCTCATTCCGTGCTCCCTGCCCCGGTTTCTCCAGCTGCAGGACAGGAATTACAGCCCCCAGCACCATCTGCAGCGCTCCCGCGGTCCCAGCCTGGTGTGTGAAGACCTGGGAGTTTGGGTTCACAGAGGTTTTGTTTGATCTAGAAATAGCAGGGTTAGAAAATTCCATCTGCCGGCTCTCGAGAGCCCTCGACAGTGGAAGAATTGAGCTGGATCTCGAGCCTCCGGCCGCGCGAAGGCGAGCGCTGAGCAAACCAGAGCTGCTTGGCTCCCGTCCTAAGAAGCAGCATGAGCAAAATAACATTCCAGGAAGGCAAAACGTGGAGAACAGAGCAAGTCACGTTCGTGGCTTGCTCGTGTGCCGGCTGCTGCTCGCAGCTGCTCCCACCCCGTGCCTGAGTGGCTAAGGGGGGTTCAAAGCCTCCCCTGAAAACCTCAGGGTGGGGATTTTGTGTCTCCGTGTAAAAACGGTGCCAAGGGTTAGGACCAGGCTCAAGTCTTGCGGCGTCATTTGTCTTCCCGGACATTTACCCCCGTAAATGAGGGCTGTGGAGCAGCAGGGAGGTTTGGGAAGGCTCGGTTCTCCACCTGGGGAGCCATCACACACCCCACGCCAACCCGCTTGTGCCCACACTCATGCACTCGGCTCCGTCATCCACCACCGTCCCACTCCCTCTTAGCTCCCACCTAGGCACCGTTTCGCGGCTGGGACTGGGCTCATGGGTGCCCAATTCACCACCTGACATTAGGGGCACGGCTCCGAGCCTGGGGATGATCCGCAGCAGGGACGCAGGGGTGCAGAAAGGGTGAGCCGTGCAATTACCGCCTGCCTTTAATGATGCCTGGGGCAACCCAAGGAGCTTGGGCTGAGCCCCTGACTCCCACAAATGGAGCTAAACACAAAACAGTTCTTCTTCCTGCCCAGCTGTCCAGGTCTTCTAAAACATGCGTGGTTTTCCCTGCAAGCTTTTGAAGGTTTATTTTTAAAACAGTCTGCATTTGATTTAGGCATGTTTTGCTTTGTTTTTCAAACGGAACTTGAAAGGGACATCAGCCTGTAAATATAAATATTCCCATTCTTTCGCTGATTCTTTGCATTTTTCTGGGTTTGCTAATGAAAGACATTTCAGCATCCCCTGCTCCCGCATTCAGCCCAGGCGCTCGAGCCCGTGGCATGCAAGCGAAAGACTATCACAAGTTAAGGATGTTTTGGGTACCTAGGTGGCCTCCGTGGTGCATTGCATTCATTTTTAGTCACCCAAGCCCTTCCTACAGCTGCGCAACGTCTTGAAACAGGCAACAAAAAGTGTAGCTGGGATGTTGGGGTGTTTATTTACAGCTCTGTTGTCTTCCTTCCTTCTCCCTGCAGGTTATAACTGAGTAGCCCTTATGACCAACATGAGCTGGAGCTTTCTAACCCGCCTGCTAGAAGAGATTCACAATCACTCCACCTTTGTGGGGAAGGTCTGGCTCACCGTGCTCATCGTCTTCCGCATCGTCTTGACGGCGGTCGGCGGAGAGTCCATCTACTCCGATGAGCAGAGCAAGTTCACCTGCAACACCAAGCAGCCCGGCTGCGACAACGTCTGCTACGATGCCTTCGCACCGCTGTCGCACGTCAGGTTCTGGGTCTTCCAGATCATCATGATATCCACCCCTTCGGTCATGTACCTGGGCTACGCCATCCACAGGATCGCCCGGTCGGCGGAGGAGGAGAAGAAGTTCAAGGGATTCAAGAAGAAGAAGCAGTTTGCTCTGAACTGGCAGGCGGTGCGCAACATGGAGGACCCGATGGAGGCAGACGAGGAGGAGCCCATGATCTCCGATGACACGGCAGACAACGAGAAAGCCAAAGCCAAGCCCAAGAGCAAAGAGCAACAAAAGCACGACGGGCGGAGGCGCATCCAGCAAGAAGGACTGATGAAAATCTACGTCTTCCAGCTACTTACCAGGGCTTCGTTTGAAGTTTGCTTTTTGATAGGGCAGTATTTGCTCTACGGTTTCGAGGTAGAAGCTTATTTTGTCTGCAACAGACTCCCCTGCCCTCACACCGTGGACTGCTTCGTGTCCCGGCCAACAGAGAAGACGATCTTTCTGCTGGTGATGTACGTCGTGAGCTGCCTGTGCTTACTGCTGAACATGTGTGAGATGTTTCACCTGGGGTTCGGGACCATCCGAGACGCCATTCGCAACCGGAAAATCAACAGCTTTAGGCAGCCCCCCTACAACTACGCCTACCCGAAGAACATCTCCTGCCCTCCCGAGTACAACCTGGTGGTGAAATCAGAGAAGTCCACCAAGATCCCCAACAGCCTGATGGCTCACGAGCAGAACCTGGTGAACGTCGCTCAGGAGCAGCAGTGCACCAGCCCGGACGAGAACATCCCGGCAGACCTGTCCACCCTCCACAAACACTTGCGAGTGGCCCAGGAGCAGCTGGACATAGCGTTCCAGAGCTACAGCAGCACCCAGGCCAACACGCAGCCCTCTCGAACCAGCAGTCCCGCCTCAGGGGGCACGGTGGTGGAGCAGAACAGGGCCAACACCGCCCAGGAGAAACAAAGCGCTAAACCTAAGGCCTGCTTGGAGAAAGGGAGCTCCAGCAGTAAAGACGGAAAGACATCTGTGTGGATATAGCTTGTCTGATGGCAGAGAGGGCGGCGTAAGTGCGGTTTTTGTTTTGGTTTGTTTCTGGTTTTCGGTATTGTCTTGAGTTCATTTCACAGGGCACAGACGCAACTTTTATATAGAAGTCAAGAGAGAAAATTCAGACCAGTTTAGTGCTGTCTTCCGGTGCATTAACAAAAGACGTTTCCTTCCTCTTTCCAACTCGTTCTCCAGCTGGGAAACTCCAGCGAGCAACAGCGAACGCCGCATCCCACCGGGACCGGCCACGAGCAGGCAGCGCGAGGACGCAGTGCTGTAGGTCATACAGTGTTTAATTACTAAATACCCTTAATCAAAATTAACTTCTGATCCCTCGGTTGGAAGGGAAAACAACCAGTCCGTGGCATAAACTTTGACGACGTGCTGCCCTGCCTGAACCTGCAGACCTCAGGCATCGCTGAGGGTGGCAGAGATGTGTGCTGCGAGCGACGGCCCGGCACCCGCACCACTAACACAGCACCGAAGGCTTTCATCTTTTGGTCCCCTGCGCTGAAACACCAAGCAACTACGACTGACCACCCTTGCAGATGCGGTGGGAAGCACTGCGGTTACGGTGTTTGCAGCAAACCGCTGCTCCACATCATCAGAAAGTGCCTTTATGCAACCAGGAAAACAAAATCGCAAAGGGTTTCTACTACTTGGTTTGCTAATTTGAGCAGAGGTGGGAAGATCAGTGCTGGCAGATTTGTTTTTCTATTTAATGAAACCCTTCTAACTAGTGGCAGAGAGCAGATCTATGCATCGCGTGTATATGGTGTGTGTGTGCGTGCATATACGTATATACATGGACACGTGAACATGTGTGTGTGAATATAGATATAGAGAGAGATATATAAATGTAATATCAACCCTCTGGTAATTTTACAGCCTTCCAGCCTCACCGGGCCATGGGCAGGTTTCCACACACTTGTCTGGGGGGCTCACCAGCAGCTCCGGCTTCCCTGGGGGCAGGACCCAGGCCAGCAGCAAGAAGTTTTCCCCCAGTTTATGGACAGCTTCTTTTGGCTTCACTTGGTTTTAGGGTGAGGTAGCTCGTGCTGGATGTGTTTCGTCAGGATGGTTTCATCCTGGGAGCTGGGATGTCCCTGAGACGCTTGAGGCTTGGCAGATGCTCTTGCAAGAGTCAAGTTGTTGATTCACCACCATGGTCAAGGTCATACTTCACGTGAAGGAAGCAAAGCCTTTCTGAACACAGCACCACCCCTGCTGAGCTGCTCCCTCACGGCTGTGCCAGCACACAAGTCCCCATGCATTTCTCATCCACTGGATCAATGTACCTTCTTGATGGGCATCTTTCTCCTGTCCCCGAGATCAGTCTCTGAAAGCCTCAGGGGTGCCAGTTGTCACAGGCCAGCCCTTGGGGACCTGAGCGTGGCCATCAACACTGGGTTCACCGCACCAGAGCTGTGCAATGCCCTTGGGGTAGCTAAAAAAGGAGGTTCAAAAAGATGCAAAGAAACATCCTACAGGGTATTCAGCTGCAAATATTCAGCGTGGTTTTGGGGAACAGTTTCAGGCTTGTTCCTGGTCCCGCTGAGGGTACTGGTGAAACGCCTGGAGCGCTGCCTGCTCTCGCTGCTGGAGATCTTCCCCTTGACAAAGCCCAAATGCATCCAGGAGGAGGATCAGCGCCTCCTCACAGCAGCAACGGGCGGCAGCACACACCGGTTGCATGGAGGGATGCTTTGTGCTGTGAATTTTCCATGAAGGGCTTGTAGAGTTCACGCCGCGGTGGTAGGACACACATATCACACGGCTGGAGGGGCCGGGTGCTGGTGGGTGAGCTCCTGAAGGTACAGGGAGAGCACAAGAGGAGCTCTGGGTGGACATTTGCCCCTGGCGATTACAGCAGACACCAACGTGTCCCACACACTGATGTGAAATCCTCACCGAGGGAATCCCCCCACGTGGCCTGAGCACAGCCTGGTGAGGTCCCGGGGCTCTCTCAGGAGCCCACGACAGATCCGTTTCCACACCTGCAGGTTCAGAGATGCTCAGAGCAATGGTGCTGGAAAGGAGCACAGATCTTCTCGCCAACTTGCCAGCATCGAACGCATCCCCAAAGGCTAGCACCAACCCCCCGCTGCCACCCCTGGCTTCTCCCCTGCTCAGTAGACACGAAGAGACGCTTCTTCCCTTTGGGTCTGCAGAAGGTTGGGGGTGCCTGAAGATGGTCTCTCTTTTTTTTTTTCTTTTTTAATTTTAATTTAATTTGACTTTTCATTTTCATACCACGGATCCAGCACGCCGAGTGGGGTTTGGACGCTCTTGGTCCTGCAGCAGATCCGCAGCCTCCTCCTGGCTGGTGTCACCGCCCCATGCAATACGCACACACTGTTTTCCATAGTGGGAGTCGATAATTGCAATATTGACAAGTACTGGAGCCGGGGCAGACACTCGGGGGATCGATACCAGCTCCTCATCGGGCAGGGCAACCGCTCGCTCGGCCGCCCTCCCAGCCAGCCCTGCTCATCTCTAGGGCTTGAAACCTTCCCTTGCATCAAAGGCTTTGCATATGGGGGCCGATCTCGCTTCCCTATTTCTTTTTCCAAGAGTTTTGACAGGGACCAGAGCACACAGGCACGTCCATGGCAGGACTGCTCGGTGCTGGAGAGGGACGTAGGGTGTCCTGCGGGGCCCTGTTGACTCCTCTCACTCTGAGTCAGACACGCATTGAGGGTTATTATTACAATAATATTATTATTATATTGCTCACTTCCTCCTTTCCTCCTCCACTGCTTGGCCCCTGAAGCCCTCAGGAGGTTGTGTCTTCCACTGAGCCACCACCAGCAACGCGACCGGCGCGCACTGAGCGGCTCCTTCCAGGGCAGGAGGAGCAAGCCCACCTCCGCCGTGTCCGTCTGGGGAGCAGAAGGCAAAGAAGGCAAAATAAGCAGAGCCACAAGCAAAAAAAAAAAAAAGAAAAAAAAACCCCTCACAAACCCAACCGGCAGCCGGAGGAATTTCAAGTAGACGACTGGCAGCGTCGGCCGCGGAGGAGACGCCAGTAGAATAATTAACGCTTTGCTTTTCTTCCTGCGGGTCGGTCATTTTGTTCACGCTCCGGACGGGTTTAGCTCTGTAGCTGAACTAATCGTAAACGTTGACACTCTCGCTAAGCTTTGCCGGGTAAAGCGCCCGCCCTCGCGTTTCTGTTCTTGCCATTCAGGGCCAGGAATGTCCCACGTAAAAGCCAGATTACCTTGTTGCTTGCATCGCATTCCTCTGGGAAATACTTGAACTTAACTCGAGGCCATAACCAGTCTGTGCTGTTATGAAGTTTCTGGGATTTTTTTGTTGTCGTTGTTTTTTTTTTTTTAATGTACTAACTGTATTTGTACTAGAAAACCTTTGAGTATGAGGTTGAATCTCTAAGTATTTTTCAGTGTAAACGTTCCATCTGGGCTGTAGTTAGAATATGAAGCACTGGTCAAAGGAGAGATACGTCAGCCCGACTCTTCAACCGGCTATTCCACATCCATTACTAATAAATGGAATAAAACTTACGTTTTGTTACAGTACGCAGAGTGTGTCCTGTTTCTGTGCGAAGGGGGCTGAATGTTGATGAGAAGACATTCTTCTCAACCTCTCATTTGCCCGGTTTAACCATATAAGACCTCTATTTTCCCAGATACGGCTATAAATCACCGCAAAATATTTTTGCCTTAAGAAGCAGTTGACCTTCGGGTTGTTTGGGATGTGTTGTCTCTCTGATGAATCACTGCCTGGAGTTCCTTCAGGCGTGGAGCTGAAACCGCCTAGAAAAAGCCTCTACCCTGAAAACTGAGAAAACTTTTCCGAGGCTGGGAGAAGTCAGGAGCAAAGGCGAGCAAACGCTGGGAGAGCCCTTGTGAGAAAGCCTGCTTTTCGGAAAGCCCTCCGTCTTCGCCCCTCCCATTAACTGGCAGGCATGTTCGCTCACAACTGCCATCCAAAGAGTCTTCAGGAAACGGATTTGGGGCGGAAACGTGCATTTTTTGCTGTTCCTCTGGCAGCTGGGCTGTCTCCACGACTCCACTGGCAAAGCAGGAGCAGCTCTCCCCAGGAGATGAAGGGAAATGGGGCCCTGCGAGGCGTCCTTGAGGATGGCCGGTGGTCAGAGGCACCTTGTAGGGCACCCACTTTGCAGTGCTACACAAAGCAGATGAAAGAAAGAAAGAAAAAAAAAGTCTTGCTAAACAACAAGGCGTCCTTCAGACCAGGAACAGGCTGAATTCGCCCATGCTGTGGGGTGATACCAAAGCCGAGCACCCATGGGTGCTGACCTCAGCCTGGTGCTGCTGCAGGACTGGGCCCTGCGGCGAGATTCCCTCGCTAGCAGCCTTCATCTCTCACCTCAATTCCTCCGGGACCCAGCCTGGGGGCAGCCCTGTCCTGTCCCAGCGGGCGAGTGGCATCAGCGAGGGGTGAGGTGTGCGGAGCAGCAGTACCCCTCTTCCCCAGGCCATCTCCAAATTCCTGCTGCTGAGAGAAGTGGCAGCGGCAGCCTCGGTCTTGTATTTTCTCGTTTCTCTAGAAAGCCAGGCCGAAATGCCGGCGGCTCTCCAGCACCCCTGAGATCACAGGGCTCGTCTTGTTCATCAGCTGCTCCACATCTGTCCTGCCAACAGCATCTCACCAGCCGCCAGTCGCTCCCCCCTGGGGAAATGACAATGACAGCTTTACCTTCGTTTTCAGACAAGTCTCGCGGTTTTTTGTGCCACCCAGGCCAGCTGCAAGCTGTGTTTCCCTCCCGTGCCCTGACCCCCTGGATGCACAGCTCGGGGACTAGCACGTGCACGGGGCTGGGGCTGAACAATCGCATCTCACGTGGGTTTGCGGACGGGAGCTTGTGTGCTCTGAGGAAAAGCCGAAGGAAAGGAGTGCACGGCAGCAGTGCTGGGCTGCGGGCAGGTGGCCAGGGGGCAGCCGCTATCGGCACAGCAGTAGTGGCAGGACAAAGGGGGATTGGCTTTAAACTAAAAGAGGGGAGATTTAGATTAGATATGAGGACGAAACCCTTCACTCAGAGGGTGGTGAGGCCCTGGCCCAGGCTGCCCCCAGGAGCTGTGGGTGCCCCATCCCTGGCAGTGCCCAAGGCCAGGCTGGATGGGGCTGGGGGCAGCCTGGGCTGGGGGCAGGGGGCCCTGCCCATGGCAGGGGGGAGGCTCTGGATGATCTTTAAGGTCCCTTCCAGCCTGAACTGCTCTGTTATTTCACGTTTCTATGATTCCAAGTGCACTGAGGGCAGGGCGCAGACTCCTTCTCTCCAGCGTAGTTTTTCCACACAGATGCTGAGCAGAGAGGGGGGGGTCTCAGGGTAGAGAGGAGAGGACCAGACAAGCCCATGCATACATGCTTCTGGAAGCACAGGTCAGATGCAAACTGCCTCAAATGCAGTTCCCAGTGAGGGACACGGCAGTGCTCAGTCTCACCCTGTTCATCTCACAGGAGAGCACCCGCCACATGCAATATTGCCCTCCTGAACAAAGGCAGGAGGGTCCTGCTGGAGAGGGGCGCTGGTGCACCATAGCTTCATCGGGTGCCGAACGATGGAGGTGGAGGGTGGGTAGGAGGCACCCCATGTCTGCCACATCCATGGGGCCAAAGCTGGATCCGGCTGTGGGTCCACAGTGCCCGTTACCCCTGGGGACTCAGCCCAGCTGTGCTTCCAGATGTGCAACTTCTTCCAGACCTCTAAATGTGCCGCTCTTGGCAGGGATAAAAAAATAAAAATAAAAATAAAAAATAAAAAAACAACGATGGGCATCACCTCTGCATCCCCAGCTGGCTCAGCCACCATGTGTGCAGCTCCCCCAAGAAACAGCCCCAATCAGCCGTATTTTAGGGTTTGGTGGGTTGCGCCTTGGGACCATCGCATTTATTTGGGGACAGCTGAGCCCCCCGTGCCCAGGGCAGCAGGAGGGATGTGACCACAAGCGACAGGCACCCCCAGCTGGGGGACGAGCCCCAAGCTGACGAACCATGGCAGTACCAGTCCCTTGAGAGCCACCCGTCCCCTGAGAGCCACCCCAAGGAGCGCCACCGGGGTGGGCGCGCAGCTAGGTGGGTTGACCAGGCGGCCCTAGGGGCTGGGGCGGCCAGGTCTACCCGGGGCTAGGCCCGCTGGATGGGGCGTGGTCGCAGGAGGGGGTGTGGTCTGTGTGAGGGGGCGTGGCTTGCAACCAGGGGGCGTGCCCCGCCCCTCCCCGCCGGCAGGTGGCGCCCGGCGGACACACACAAGATGGCGGCGGCGGCGGGAAGAGGAAGCGGCGGCCCGCCCTGACAGCCCGTTACCCCGCCGCCATGTTGGTGAGGGCGGGCCTGCCCGGCCTGCGGCGGCTGTGGGGGCGCGGAGGGGGGAGAGGGGCCGGGACCGGGGCCGGGGCTGCCGCCGCCGCCTGGTGCTTCCCGGCGGGCCGGGCGCTGCTGAGCGTGCGGGGCGCCGAGGCCGCCATCTTCCTGCAGGGGCTGCTCACCAATGACGTCACGCGGCTGGCGGGGGCGGGGCCGGGGGAGGGCGCCGCGCCCCCCCTCCCGCGCGCGCTCTACGCGCATGCGCTCAACGTGCAGGGCCGCTGCCTCTACGACCTCATCCTCTACAGGTGAGACCAATCGGGGGGGCGGGGGGGGGGGGGGAGATGGGCGAGACCATTGCCGGGAGGCGGGGGGGGAGCCTTGGAGCCTGCGCTGTTGCCATGGAAACGGGGGCACGCGGCCTGCGCGGCCTGCTGTGTGGTGGCATAATTCTAATAAAGTGAAAATTCGAATAAAATTATAATTATGTATCTTATTTTATCATTCTCATAAAATGACAATTATTTTATTTTATCATTATTAAAAATGATTTTTTTAAATTTTATCATCATAAAATGATAATTACCACAAAGATCATTATTTATTTTATTTTATCTTATCTTTATTAAAAATGATATTTTTTATTTTATCATCATAAAGTGATCATTACCACAAAAAGATCATTATTTATTTTATTTTGTCGTTATTACAAAATGATGATTTTATTTTATTTTACCATCATAAAGTTTTAGTTTTTATTTTATCATTATTATAAAACGATAATTTTTATTTTATTATCATAAAATTCTATATTTTTTATTTTATCACTATCATAAAATGATAATTCCTGTCAGCGGCAGTCACACACCCGCCCCTAAGAAACTTCGTGCGTGTCTTTATAAATTCAAAAAAGTACCGAAAGCAGCTCCTCTGTATGATTTTCCTCCCTGGCTGTCATTTCTGTGAATTATCCCACAGAAAATTACAATAACCTGACTTTTTAAAGCAGCCCTCCCAGCTGGTCCGGTGTCTGAGGATCTGTCTGGATGGTGTCCAAGGGGTTTGGGTTCTCCACTCGCTGCCATTAATGGGGTCATTAGCACAAGCAGGATGTCTGGCACTAATTACACTTTATAGCCACCTGACCCAGGTGTGAGAGGGGAAATGTGTAAGCCAGTGAATAAACATCACAGAATCACAGAATGTTAGGGATTGGAAGGGACCTTGAAAGATCATCTGTTCCAATCCCCTAAACATCCCGTTTGTCACTCGCTCGTCCCGTTTGTTTTGGGACATCCCGTTTGTCCCAGGTCACTCGCTTAGTAATGAAAGGCACAAAAATGAAGGCCAAAAGATGGACTGCTTATGGTCTGGAAGAGAATGAGAAAAGTATACGTGTCAAAAACATGCTCAGGGTGACCCTGCTTGAGCAGAGGGGTTGGACTGGATGATCTCTGCGGGTCCCTTCCAACCTCAACCATTCTGTGATTATTTTGTTACAGGGTGCTGAGTGCTGTCCTTGTCTGCGGCAGCAGCAGCAGCATTCCCCAGATCTCTGGATTCGGACCAGGCTCAAGATAATAATGCCTGTTTGCTTCCTCCGCCGTGGGGGTTTGCTTCCCTGACCTTGTAGGTGTTGCTTTTTTTAGGCTTCACGAGAGTCCAGAAGAAGAGCCACACATCCTGCTGGAGTGTGACAGCAGCGTGCTGGATGCCATACAGAAACATCTGAAACTGTACAAGATCCGGAGGAAAGTAAACATCGTCCCTTGCCTTGACCTTTCTTTGTGGGCCGTCTTCCCTGGGGAGCAGGCTGGAGATATCGCTGGTTCCCTCGCACAATGTGCAGACCAGGCTCTGGTTTTAACTCCTGACCCCAGGACAGAAGTCATGGGGTGGAGACTGGTTACAAAGAAAGGAGTAAATCTGACAGAGGTCATCCCTGGAAGTCGTATCGGGAGCATTCAGGATTACCACAGGCACAGGTATAAGCAAGGTAAAGCCAATACCTGTTTTGCACTCTCTGTCACTGGATTTTAGATAAATGAATTTCTTTATTATGAGGGTCTTATTATCAGAGTCCACTCTGATATTGATCGGTGGAATAAATTATAAACGCTACAGGGGAATGCCTCAGTGTGTTTAACTTTTTAATAAAGGCAGGAATTGTTTGCTAATTTAAGGATAAGACTGATCCAGTAGTTACAATTCTGGCCTGTGGCAGAATCAATATTTGAGTCCAGTTTCCCATTATAAAAATCGTGGGATTGTGGGTCAGCGAAAGAAAACGGGGATTATTCATTTTCTTAGAGGGGAATTTCTGTGGTTTGAGTCATTTTAATTATTTTAGAGTTATGCACAATCTACATATTTTCCTTGTTGCTAAGGAAGGAAAAGGAAACACCCTGACATACTTTCCTAGAAATGTATGACTGGATTTGCAGTTATTTTGGAGGCCAAGGAGTGTATGTTTGATTTGAGAAGGAGTTTGGTCTTGAACGCCTCTGTGCCTGTGCAGAGCTCCCGTTGATTTTACTATGTCCACATAGACAGTGGAATCAAATAATTAGCAGACAGAAAGATGATGGTCGTCTGCTAATAAACAACGATCACAACGTGAGTGTCTGTCTGGTACAGAAAAGCAAACTGTTAATGGGTCACAGTGGGCTGGACCGCGGCGGTATGCTGCCTCCCAGAAATACCAGCGCTAGTCTTGCTTGCTACTACAAAAAGCCAGGCCCAGCACTGCTTCAAAAAAAAAATAACATGCCACTGGTCACAAAAGAAGCAGTCATAGCTACTCACACAGCATTTGACAGTTGGCTGGGTTACTTTTGCTAGCTTTGAAGAAAATAACTCATTGATGTTACGGTCTACCTGTGGGAGAAGATAATTTTGCCATTAGCATTAAATGTATGTTGATGCCTTTGTATGGGAGTCTGTGTTGCTCAGCTTCACAGGACTAGGGTTTAGTGCAGTTTTTCCTGTTATCTTTTAGAATAATCTTTGCTAACCCTGAACATTTACAGCTAGTGGTTTCATTAAGGCCCAGACCGGAGTACTGGCAAGCTCATTCGTTTACATTGCTTCTTCTCACCTCTCATTTTATAACACAGAGGAAACATACTCCAGAAATCTAAAATACTGAACATGTTACTTTATTTACATGTTGGTTTTACTCCTTTCCTAGGAATTCCTGAAGGTGTGAAAGATCTCCCTCCTGGAGTAGCCCTCCCGCTGGAATCCAACCTGGCCTTCATGAACGGCGTCAGCTTTACCAAAGGCTGCTACGTGGGACAGGAGTTAACAGCCAGGACCCACCACATGGGTGTCATTCGCAAACGTCTGGTGCCAGTGCAGTTTTCAGTTCCTCTTCCCCAGGAGAGCATTCCCGAGGGTGCCGAGATCTTGACTGAATCGGGAAAGTCAGCTGGCAAGTTCCGGGCTGGAGGAGATGAACTCGGCATAGCTTTGCTGAGGCTGGCTAATATAAACGAACCACTCTGCCTAAACGTAGCGGGTGATAAGGTGAAGCTCACCGCAAGTATCCCTGAGTGGTGGCCAAAAACTGCTAGCAAATAAATGAGGAGCCGCCACTTGCACATTTGCCTTATTGAGAGTATTTTTGTGTGACAAGCTTGGGAAGGTGACTGTGCCTTCAGCTGTTGTTTGTGGTGTTTGGTGAGGGTGTGTGTCAGCAGAATTCTTCAAATTGGGCTTAAACAGCAGGAGCCCAAACCAGCAGCAAGTGCTGCTGACTGTAATGCTTTGTGGAGAGACCCTTACACAGGGAAGCACACCTTTCTCTGAGGGTGCCCCTTGTTTATTTGGACTCCTGCTGAATCTTCAGTACACCACTTGCTCGATCAAGTTGTATTCTGCACGGGGTGCTGTGTGTATGGAGAGACCAGAGTGAGTGATGGGGCAGGAGTATCACCACTCTATGCACTGAAGTTTTGTGTTCAGAATTACCAATCTGTGGTATTGTAATTTTCCACTGGGGAGCATGCTGCACTTACCTTGAATAGGATGTATCGTTGCTATACTCAGGCTGAAGTGTTCATTGCAAAACACTCATTGCATTGAGCTTCTTATTAAACTTGCTGATTGGGTGGGTATTTTTTTTTCCACCACTCTAACTTCTAATTGTGCTCAGGAAGAGGAATAAATTGTACTTCTCCTTTCAGATCTGCTTTTAATACATCACGCCACATTGAGAAGTGGGGGAAAGCTCTCAAAATATCCCTGTCCTGTTCCCCGCTTCATAGCCAGCAGAGGGAGCACAGCCAGAGCAACCTGCACCGAGCTCCTGTGCCGTTGCTCACCTTGGCCACGCGTGCTTTGCTCACTCAAACAACTGTTCAGAGAGGAAAGTGATATTTTATGGAAATAAGGTGTGCTGGGGCATGCCCTGGAGTGGCTATTGTATTGGTGTACTGGTGCTTGGCTGAATAATCTATTACTATAAGCACCTTCCCTCCAGCGTTACTGATCGAGTTGCCAACAACAGTTGAGGGGTGGATTTTTTGGCAACTTTGTAATTTGTACATGAATGTGTGCACAGTTACATAGGAGGAAAGATTCCTCACTGTGTTTCAGTTAGGCTGGTGTAGTTGCAAATGAAGGTAATGCCAGGTGAAGGTGTTGTGATTAAATGCAAAAAACACTAAGACCACGTGCCCCGCAATCTTGTAGAAAAATCCTCTGAACTTTCCTGAAGGCTTCAGCAGAGGTAACACAGCTGGTGAAGGGACAGCGTGCCCCCACGTCACACTGAGGTCCTTGCTCTTCCTTCTGCGTAAGCTGCAGTCTCTGGGGCAGGGGTTAGTGCTTAGCCTGGTGCTTGGGGCAGGATTTTCACCATGTTCATTTCTCTGGCTGCTTCATCACCACACTTGTTCTTCCAAGAGCTCTCTGTGTCCCTCATACAAAAGCCCGTTTTGGGTGAGACCCTGCTGCCATCCCTAGCTGAGGTTTTCTCCATCCACAGTCCCCTCTGGGTTTTTAGAGCAGCCCAATACTTCTGGGTGTCTTTGCTGCTTTTTTCTATCTCCTGCTGCTCTTCTTTAAGCTTGTTCCTGCTTCTGCAATCGATGTGTCCATCTCCCTGTGCCCCAAAGCCAGACAGGTCCGTGCCTGTCAACCTGTGGCAATTTATAGGAGCCCTATGTATTTTTATATTACAATAAATCTATTATGTGTTCAGTCTTGTATTTCCATGGGTGATGAAGGGGGTGATGAGAGAGTTTAGCAGGTGACTAAAAACGCTCTTGTATGCATATTTGTAATAAAAAACCGTCCAAAGTGTGTTCTATTACTGTGAAGGGAATTTATCTGTGAAAAAAATGCTCATATTGCTTAAAGCTCATTAAGCTTGCTGTGAAATGAATCTGTGGAATATCTCATTAAAAGTTTATTGTATCAGTAATTTAAATGTGACTTCTCTTAGAGGGAGAGACACTAGCCGTTGTTTAGCTTGTGCAAGGATATACAACAGAAGAGTTGTTAGGGCTGGTTGCCGACAAGAAACATGTTCAACACAGCCCTAAAACACTGTGATGGGTTTGAGATTGTTAAAAAGTCTCTGCGCTGGAAAAATAAATTAAACTGTAGTGCTTCACACTTTCAGGATCCTCTGAAGGCGACAAAGGAGAGACTGTGCTGCCTGTGTTTATGCCAGTCTGACAGAAGCAGCTTTTCCTCTCAGCCACCCACTGTGCAAAGCCTTCTCAAAATAGTTATATTGCACTGCCATACCAACAGCCTGAATAAACATCGCATTTCTTCTGTCTGGGGAAGCCCAATACCTCTTTTCTGGTGCCCAATACCTCTTTTTCTCTCTTAAGTATTTGAAAGGCTTTTTTTCTGTTGACAACTGCTGCATTTTTCAGACTGCAGACTGAAAATGTGCAGGCACAAAATATGCCCACAGGCTGATTTTCAGAGGCACTAGACCACTTCTGGAGGTGAGAAGGGATGTTGCAGAAGTTGGGAGGGCAGCCCCCATGCCCACCATCCTCTTTTTTTTCTCTTTTTATTCTCCCTCACAGCCCGCTCCATCACTAAGAGCTTTGTCTGGGTGAGCTTGGGCTGAAAGGTCAGCAGCACAGCTTTATAACTACGAGCTTGCATTTGCAGTGGCATTTACTCTACTATTGATTTTCGGTAAGGAAAATCACATTCAGCTAAGGTAGAACTGAATGAGGCACAAAGATCCATTGCTGAATGAAGAAGCTATCAAATACAAGCTAGTCAAAAACAGAGTAACCACTGACCTTTCTGTTAGCTGCATAAACTGATGGGTCAAAGTGGTACTTTTAATGAGCAATTTCAGTATGAATGAGGAAAAACTGAGAAATAAATCACTGGAGGGCTGCTGCCTGCGTGATCTGATGCCTTCCTAGCCAGGATTTAGGCACAGCCCACATATTAGAGGATTACCTCCCTGCAGACTGCTCTCAGTTGCCAAAATCCTTATCAAACTGCTTGCTCTGAAATTTCCAACCAGGTGTAGACAGCTTGAAACACCTGAGCGTGGCTCACACAGTCCCCTTGCAGGGAAACAAGATGCTTTTGTGGTGCAAAGCCATCTGGTTTTTGTGCTTTTGCCAGCAGGGGATGAGCATTGCCCCGGGTTACCGAGCTCAGCTGCGTGTATTTACCTCCCCAGAAGCTAGGTGAGGTGAATCCCACACCAGGTGCTTGTCTCAGACTAAATATAGCTGAAAAACGTCAGCCAGAACAGATTATATCTGTAAACACGCAGCTATGGGACAAGGCGTTGTTGTGGCTATTTAAAAATCGCGGTGGCCCTGCCTGGCAGAAGTTTCTGGGCTTTCTGAAGTGGAGCGGGGACTGCATCCAGGAACAGTGTGCAGCAGGAGAAAAGGGCACGTATAATTTCTGAAAAAAAAAAAACCAACAATAAACAAACAAAAAAAAACATTTCAGTGGGCGGTGGCAGCAACGGCTGGGGGGGGCGGGCCGGGGCGGGCCGTGAGGGAGGGGGAGAAGGGCCAAGATGGCGGCAGGCAGTAGGGCTGAGGGGGGTTGTGAGGGGAGGAAGGGGTTCTTTCCTTGCGAGGAGCAGTGCTGTCACTGCAGTGGGGTCGTTGGGCTCCCTTAGAGCTGAGGGGAGCCCCTGGGGTGGTGTAAATAAATAAAGGACTGTCTGTGAAAGTACCAGGTTTTCTTGTCTGTCGTGTGCCCTGCTGGGTATCTGTCAGAAGTTAAAGGGCTGTGAGGGGTGCTGGCACCCCAAATGGGTGATGTTTCTGACCTGACGGGGAGCAGGAGGGAGCTCTGAAGCAAGCAAGGGTTATCGATTGAAACCCCAACAGGGTAAGACAGGCATCATTTTTTGAGATTGTTGAGGGGAATACCCTGAAATGTTTGATTTCAGGAAAAAAAGTTTTTTTTTTTTCCTTTTTTTTTTTTTTTTTCTTCTGTTTGTTTCTGGAAGCAATGCTCAGTTTCATGTTTCTGGTTTTTAAGTTTCCTCTCCTAATAAAAAGCCTAAAGGTGTGGTGAGGGATCCCAAAGGAGGAGTGCTGGTGCTGAGTCTGCTGTGCATGCAGGTGTTTGCGGGGTTATTGAAATCACTGCTGCCTGCCCTGTAAAACGTATCGTTACTTGAGTGAATCCACTGCTGTGGCCTGCTTGATCTTGCAGATACTGGTAGCTTTACTAACATTTTGAGTATGTTTGTCAGCTGTTGATACTTTGCTAAGACCTTTTAAATCTTTGGTGAGTTGGAGTGCTGCACAGGTAAGTCATAAATGCCACATATTCCTCCTCAAAGCATGTGGTGTTCCTGCCTTTCTAACAGGCATGTTTTCTCTGAAGTTTTCAATACACGGCAGTTTGACAGCTTGTGCTGACTTCTTCATAACAATCCCTGCTGAAACCCAGCTCTGCCTGCACACCTCTGCATGGGCAGGAGGGGCACTCAGTGCATTACTTGGAGGTGCAGGTACCAGTGCTGGCTCCTTCCTCACCTTGGTGGTGTGGGAGCGTGGGTTCTGCTGGCTGGGGGCAATGAGATCTGCTACATTTTGACTTAAAACTACTCTCATCAACCATTTACCTTTTGTTTTTGACATAGACTGCGAGCCCATCTTGTTCTGCCATACCATGCAGTTCTGAAGCTAGTGGAAATACTTTATCTCCAAATAGGATTTGGGGATTTGTGTATGGTTTTCTTGACTGTCCCCTTTCTTGTCCAGGTCAAACGAGTGTGAAATTTTGCTCTCAGACTTCATTTGAAGCCATTTTGGTCTCCATATCGCTAAATTGAGTGCCTGTACTTCAGCGCTGTTTGTGTTGCCATAACACTGGAGTTGTTTGGACTTTCTCTGTTTCTTTAATCCCTGGTCAGAGCGTGGCTTGAGATCAGACTGGTTGAAACACTTGAGCTTGGCCTGTACTTTTGGCAGCGTTAGTGCAAATACATTATGCTAAACGTGGAAGTGGGTGTTAAAGCATCCTATATCACGTTTATGTACATTGTCGGTCTTAAATCATGGCCCCATCGGATTGTTGGGGAGGGTGGAGGAGGACAGCCACCTCCTCTAAGTGCTTTGTGATAGGGGAACAGCGACAGCCTCATGGTGAGGGGCTGAGGCTGTTAGGAAGGCGAGCCTTCATTTCCTACATGCTGCTGTGCCAGGAAAACCATATGGAGGGACTTAAATAACATCTGGGGGAGGTTATGTGCTGCGGGAAATTCTGGGGTGTGTTTTAGCAGTGCTGTCACTGGTTAGTGCTACGGTGATGGTGATTGTGAAGGACATTAGTGAAAATGCCTCGGGAACATGAATCTTTGGATAAAGTCTCTCTCTCTTTCACCTTTTAAGTTCTTTAGTTTTTAGTCTGTCTGCACTAAGTTGTTCAAGAATTTAAGAAAGTAATCTTCTGATTTCTAATGCAACACTTGTGGCTGTCATAGGAGTTTTCTCCGATTTTGTAGGATGGATTTAGGGGCATGGTAAACACTTCAGTTTTATTGCTCAGGGTGAGCAGTGTATATTTTTAATTGTAACTCAGCTGAAGGATAGATTGAGATTTTTGGGGAAAAAAAAAAAACGGCTAGGGACTTGCTGGCACTTTGCTTCCTGTTTTATTCCAGTCTCCAGAGTCACTACTAATACCTGGCTGGTGATGGACTGTCCTACCCAGCTACTGAACTGCTTTCATTTATAGCTATCTGACAAGCTGATTGCTTTGTTGGTTTGTTTTCCCCCAAAAAAGATGAAAATGGCTCTGTTGGCACTGTGCGTTGTCTCTATGGCTTTCTTAATTTGCTTAAATTATTTCTTACTCTTTTGTAGAATGAAAGAATGTGGTGTGAGGGAAGGATCAGGGTTCACTGTCTGGATTAATGCAAAGAGTTGTAGAAAAACAACATCTTTATAAGGAAAAAAAAGTGTAAAAGGCGATAATATGTAACTGGTCAAGAGGTATTTGACTGAAAGTGGGGAGAAGGTAAGTCAGGCACACCACTTTAGCTGGCAAGGAAACCTTTGCCTAACATAGCCTTTGTTTCCTGTAATGAGAATTAAAAATACAGGGCTCCATTTGCTCACACTGCATCCTTCCCTGGTTATTTAGCTGGAGCCAAGCTGTAGCTTTCAGCAGGGAAAACAGGAACAGGAGTGGCAGGTGCACCATAGGCACTGACAGAAACATTCATTTGGGGAAATTATTTTTTCATGTGGAGAAACCAAAACCCTGGAGGTACAAGAGGCGATGAACTTGTTATAGGAACTCCTGTATTGTTAAATAGGATGTTACTATACCCCATAGAAATTAATCCTCAGTGACAGTGCTTCCTGATTACACCTTAAAGGCATTTGGAGTTATTGATCACCTGAAAGCAATTGTCTAGGAACTACTATTCCTGCGGGCAGTAGGAGAAGGTGCATTTCACAAGCACCAGGACCCTTTTTCTTGCCATCTGAGCATCAGTCCCCAGCTAAAATACTTCATCTCTGTTTGCCAGGCAGTTCCTGCGAGGCGCCGTGCGAAGGAGGCTGCTCCAAGGGCTGCAGCCCTGGCTCCTGTGCCTCGTGGCTGCTGCACGACGGAGAGGAGACTACAATTCCCATAGTACTTCCACATACTGGCACTCCAGTGACATCAGACGCTACATGGCTGAGACTGGTTGTAAAGCGAGGAGACCAAAAATGTAAGCTGGGTGTTTCTTTCGCTTCTGTAGCAGGGCCTTCGGCAGCGTGAAATCTTTGCCTGCTAGGGGAGGATTTCACTTGCTGCGGAGGTGTTTTGATAAGGGCGCGTACCTGAAGAAAACCTGAGGTGACACCTAAGGGCGAGCCACCCGTACTGCTCGTGGCGGTGCTGCTGCAGCTCTGGGACTCCCCTAGTCTCGGAGCAGCTGCGTGGAGCCCTCGCTTAATGCCCGCGTTGCCAGTTGGGCTCGGTGGGCCGTTGCCTTGCCCGCTGCTTTCCGTTCTTTCTGGCGGGTGGAGAGGAGACGCTGTCCATAGCCTGGCAACGGCTTCGTCTGCGTGTGGTAACCGGCTGCGCGGCGCCGGTCCCATGGCAGCGCTGGTAGGAAGGGGAACGAGGTGCAGCGGCGGCACCGGCTGAGCTACGCCAGCGGACTCGCGAGCCCAGGGATCGGCTGCTGCAGTGGGTACAGCTGGCACGTCCCGGTGCCTGCGCCGCGTCCTCGGTGGCCCGTGGCGGGGTTGGGAACGCTGCTGCGAGCGGCTGAGGGGGGACCGTCCCCGCAGGTTTGTCTTCAGGGAGCTTGGTTCTCGCAACGGGGAGAGATTTATGGGGGGGGTTTATTGTTCGGGAGAGATGTCGGGTGTCTGAAGTCGTGCTGGTGTTTTAGGAAGCTGGAAAGCAGTTTTGCAGTGTAGTATTGCTTGGGTTGCTCGAACGCTGCAGTTTAAAGTGTAATCGGTTACTCGCCTGGCAGCGCCCAGCCTTTCAAGAGATCCCATACGACGAGTGCCCGGTAAAAACAATTCTCCAAACGCAAACGTCGCGTAGTGTGGACTGCCTGAGCTTTCTATAGGGCGATGGTGGGAGACTTACAAAGTGGATGGGAAACTTGAGAATACTTGCTGTTGTCCTTACTCTGAGAAACTTAACTTTTCAAGCAGGTAGTAGTTTTCCTTTAATTCCTGTTAACAGTTTAAAGCTGTTAAATGGCCTCGTGACATTATTTGCTCAAGTCTGCAGTCTTGAAGACTATTTACTGCTTGAATTTCACAAACTGAAGAAGTGGCCAAGAGGGAAAAGTAGGTTTATATCTAATCTTAGCAGCCTAATGAAACTAGGAGACAAATCATTTTATAATGATATATAGTGTATACAGATCCTTGTACTGCTGACCTTAAAAATTCAATTTGGCCACGTATACTGGTTTGTAACTTCAGAAAGTTTATTTTGATACATGAACTAATTGACAACTTGAGCATTTTTATGTCCGTTTAAAAATAACTCTAAAAAATACATTTGCAAAGACATTTTCGTTTAATGGAGTTTAAATTGTAGTGGATGAATCTGGAAAAATAATTTGTAACTTCATTATTGATTTTGTATTCCTAAACAAAGAGGTTTACCGGGAGTATGTCAGTACCAACAGTGCAGTTCTACAGAAACGTGTCTGGAAGGATATCAACTGCATATTGTGCTTTTATTTTTAGTGTACTTAAACCACCTTTGGGTTAGTTATCTGTGAAGTGAGGAGTTCAGAAGTCAGCGCCTGTCTGTGTAGCAGTGCCTTGTGTTTCCCTGCTCTACCAGGAGGTGATGGATGTGACACGTGGTAAGAACTGAGCTGAAGGTGAACAAATAGAGGTAGCTGCTGTTAAGTTCCTTTTTATTTCCATGAAGCCTACAGTGAACTTAATATTTTATTAATTCAAATACTTAAGCATATATTTGGTTGCTGAATATTTTGAGTATCATAGCCTGCTCACTGATAAAGGTGTTAGAGTAAATTCTTTCACCACCTTTGTGCAACTTTCCCTTATCAGTCCCAAATCTGACCTTCTGGCTAAGGACATCCCACAGCTGAGTTGTGCCTACTGCTCTTACAGCTGGCAACTTAATGTCAATGCTTTGTGAGGAGTGGGTTTTCTTTTTAATGGGGGATTAGCGCATCAAGGCATTTATAAACAAAAACATCCTCTGAAACTCCAGGGTAAGGATGGGAAGCTTAAGTCACTGCCTGCAGATGGACTTGGAAATAGGGCTCTGCTGTTGGAGGTACTCAGGGTTTTGGAGCACTGTTAGAGTTTGTAGATCATTAAAAACAACACTGGTAACTTTTGTTTAAATGAATTGCAGATCAGGACTTTGTTTCTTAGCTACCAACTGGCAAAGTAATTGCTTATTTTTTAATTAATAAAGCAAAAATTGCAGCAAGAGAGGTTAAAAAAATTGAATTTCTGAAATTAAAAACTTTAAGAAGGTTGAAATTACAGTGCTTGCACCTACACAGCCCCACTTCCTGTGGATAAATCTGTGTTGTGTGGCTTCCCAGGTGCTGAACCTGCTTCATTTCTTCCCATTGACTCTCTAAGCTTTTATGTTCATGTTGTAGAACTGTACAACTGTTCTGCATGTTGATTGTTTTATTTTTTTTGGCCAAGGAAGAAGCACCTCACAGAGGTACTGGCACACTCTTCCAGGGATAATGTTTTCATAAAGTTGCAATTGAGGAGCAGATGGGAGATCCATTCTGCAGCAGAATTTTCGTCTTGTGGCTTTGTAAAGCAGACACAGGACTAAATATAAAAAGTCCAAACCAGGCGTGTCAAAAAAAAGGAATGAGGGTCGTCAGACTTAGCACTTCACCCTTGGAATCTGATTTCTACAACTTGTAAAGGTTCAAGTAGTGGAAATGGAAGTCTTTATGCCCTCCTTATCATCTACCTGCAATATTAAAGTGATGTTTCAAATTCTTTTCCCCCCTATGGTTTTAGATGTAGCCCTGATGCTGATACTCTTCCATGCTGACATCAGCATGGGTGCACATGCACAAAGCATCTCTAGGAGGGCGACGTAAACCCTTCTGAAGATGCTGCTATTTGTGTTATTCTGAAAAGCAGGCAGCCAGGTTAGCAGAGCTCACGTTAATCAGTGAGAAAGAGCTCAAAGTGAAGTCTCGTGCTCAAAGTTTGTTTCTGTTTGATCAAAACAAGAAGGTGGTTGAAGCGTGTGTGTCCAGACATGTGCATAAGTATAGAGGGGAACACATTATCCCTGCCTTCATCAAGGGACAGGGCACGTGGGGGCAGAAGCTCAGAAATCAGAGTGGCTGCATATGTCTTGAGAGGGCTCGTTATTTACAAGGCTTGGTCAAAGTTTCTGGTGTTAATTTGAAGTGCTGAAGGGCAGGCTGATGGACATTACGCCGGCATGAAGGGTTAGGGGACTGTTCTTTCAGGATCCTGAGGGTTATGTTCTTGGGGAAGCTGTCCTTCCTCTAAGCTTTGAACCATTGACCAAATGCTCTGAAATTGAGGGAGAGGTGGCGAGACGTCTTGGCAATAATGGATTTCTGTAAATGCCACAGAATTTGACAGGTTTGCACAGAAGAGAGCATCCTCGTACAGAAAAAGGCTTCTGAGTAACTTTGAGCATCCATCGTGGCCTGCTGGTGCAGCCCCATTACCGTAAGCTCTGTGCTGGTGGCCCTTAGGGGGAGAAGGGGGGAAGGCCACGAGGCTGCGGCAGGGGAGGTGCTGCTTGGGGCAGGGCACGAACGTGGAGGAAGGAAGCCAGTCTTTGGTTTTCCCTGCTGATGGAAGAGTGGTTTCCTCCAGGTGCTGGGCCTGAGGTCGTTCATCTTTTTGCTCAGAGTTCTTGAACAGTGTCAGAAGAAAAAAAAACAAACTGTTTAAGCGTTTAAGACATGGTGTGGAAAAGCTCAACGAGAAACTTCTTATTTGTGAATTTAGCAAAATGCAAGCTGGCATTGCTTCTCCAACTGAAGCATTTGCTTCTACCTGAACTCTAATGTAGCACCCTCCCATCCTGAAGATACCCCAAAAGGCCTTTCTAGGAGTGAATTATTTACCAGTAGGGCAGTGAGCACGTTTGTCACTCCCTAAAAGGTAAGTAACAGCTCACAAAGTTATTGAAAATCCCTTTTTTTTTTTCTGGAAGATGGTGTATTGGCTGGGGCACAGCGATTGCACTCTTACCTCTTTTTTGGACAGCTGTATGAATTTAAAACTTGGGCGTTTCAAGCCAAGCCTGTGGAAACTCCACTTTTAAAGCTGCAAGTAGTTGCACTGTGTCACAGAGAGGAATGATTTGGCTGATCACTGCAGGTCTCGTTAAGTCTGCTTTGGCAGAAGAACAGCTAATAAATCACAAGTAGGTAAAAGATCCACAGAGGTTAGCAGCTTAAACGTACAGACAGAACAAATCATCACTGGTGGTGTAAAGATCCTGCTCATCATCTCTATTGAAAGGAAGCTGTGTAGGGAAGGCAGCACCAGGAGCAGCCGTGTGCACCTGAATCCCTTCAGTGCTGAGCCCCCTAACTTAGCTGAAGCACGGGGGGGGTGATCCCCCTGGTTGTAGGGGCCACGGAGCTTTTTGTCAGGAGTTCAGAGGGTGTCAGTGCCTCGAACGTGCACTGAAGGCCACTTGGTGCTAGAGCTGCAAGCTCGGCGCTTCCTAGAAGCATCGAGGTACCTGCAGGACGCTTCCCAGCACTGTTCTGCTACTGGCTGCAGACTTTGCCGTCCGTCTGAGCATGTTTCTCTGCTAAAAGGTGATGTAAATGCTGTAGGAATCCCAAAAAAGCTGACTACCAAGAACGGGTTAACTAGTTCATCCAGCTCTTTGCCTGTTTCCAGCAGCCCTTGGAAGAGAGAAGAGCAGGAGCTTGTCTGGGGGCTGAATTAATTGCTGTAGCATGTTTCGGTATGGCCATCAGGTTGGGTAAATCTGTAGTTCTGCCGTTCAGCAGGTCAGCCACAGGTGGATGTACGTGCAGCTGGACATAAGCTGCTTTCTTTAGAAGAGTAAATTTAGAAGAGTAAGTGCTGCGCTGATTTTTAAGAACTTAAGATGTGACTTGCACACTAAAGAACAAGCTAAATCGAGACGAAAAGCAGCCCTTTCCCCACTTGTTGCTTCCACCAGTTAATGCTTTGTGTCAGCAAAGATGAGACCTTACAAAGATGAGACCCTGAGCAGTGTTCAGTTCAAATGTGGGCTCTGCTGCGTGCCGTGACACGGGCGGCTGATGCTGGAGGAGTGGCACACGTACAGCTGCAGGCGTGTCAGTAAGTGGTGGCAGCTTGACAATCTGCTTCCCAAAAGGGAAGCACGGAAGGTTAGACTCTTAACGTGTGTAAATGCACGTGCAGAGCAAAGATCTTTAGGATCAGCCTGTTTTTAATTGGAGTGCTGCTGGGAACGTGCTCTTATCACACCTGGATTTGGGAAGCAGTGGGTGGGAGAACCTGCCTGGCCTTTGCTACTGACGGAAGGTGGAGTGGAGCCCTTACACAGGCGGTCCCAGGGGGTTTGTCCTGTGTGCTGGGGATGGCCGTTGGGTTCTGGGCTTGTGAGCAGGACCCCGTGTCCTTACCTGGTAGGTAAGGACCTGCGTGATGTGTCGGTCAGCCTGTGGCTTGCTGGGCAGCGTGCCTCTGCCTTCTGAGCCTAGGTGCAGCACGGCGCTGCTTGCTTGTCCCTTCTGGGCCTCCGTGTGACCCGTGGTCAGCAGCTCCTGGCTGCCGAACTGTTTTGTCATGCGGGACCTCAGCAAGAAAGGAACATCGTCATCGTTCTGCCAGCATCTGAGATGTAGGGGATAGCGGAGGAGCTGTGGGCATGGCAAGATGGTGGGAGGAGCAGTGAGGGGCGGCTAGAAATGAGTTTCGTGCATAACAAGAAATACACTGACCTGGTAATTGTTCTTCTTCTTTTTAATTGTTTTTAAATAGGTTAAATCTGTCCACAAGAATCTAAATTTCTGCTTGCCTGGCAATGCTGCATGCGTCGGAGAAGAGAACTGGCATTCTGCTACCAAGGACATGGTCAAGCCAAGTGCCACCCTTGGTCCTTACAAGTCACAGGTGAGTCCGAAGAGCAAGTTTGCTTAGGGAAACAGAAATAAATACTTTTATAATATGTTGGTTTTTTTTCTAACTACGTGTATTGAATAAGTGCGTACAAAAAATAAAACTCCTCCAACCCAGGAACTGAAGAGAGTGCTCCATTACAGCCAGAGCAGATTTCAGTGTTTGTGTCAGTGCAGGAGATTAATGCCCTGTCCGTGGCAGTCAGCAGTTCCTCATCCAGCTGGGCTTTGAGTGTCTCCTGTCAAGGGCGTTTGTGAGACTCACCACAAAGTCTTCTGAAGAACAATTACTGGAAACTACTCTGGATAAAAATTCTTTGACCGTAAGAAATGAGCGTACTTAGATGTCAGTGTTTAAAACAAACAAACATAAACTTCCCCAGTAGCCCTTGAGTGTGCTTAATGGTAATGGGGCTACAGAACCCCTGTATTGAGCAAGCGTCTCAGAGCTGTGCTCTCTGTAGGATTTTGACCCAGCTATAAAAGGAAGCAAGTCTGTCAGAGCTCTCTTATTCTCAGGAAAAGTTTCCAGTGCTTTGCGGAGAAGGAGCATTCCCTTTATCCCTAACAAGCCCTTTGGATGTTAGGAAATTGAGATTTAGAAGGAAGTCTCCAGTAACCTGCCATCATTGTCCTTTTGTCCCTAATATCACGAGATCTGAATACCTGACCTATTTTCTTTCCCATTTATAGTTTTTATTTATCCCTGTCACCTGTTTGCATCCCTGCTGGTTAGTTTCCCAGGTATCACAAGAAGGCAACTCATAGAACTCTGATTTTTTTCACTAGTTTGTTTCAGAGAGTTACTAGCAGTGCCTCCCAAATGGTTAACTGGTTTGTGTGCTGTAGGTAGGAGTTATTAGGATTCTTAGTCACAAACAAACAAAAACCACAATGCTTTTTCATATGTTCGGTTTATCTTGCCAGGAAAAGCAAGAAATAAACACTAAACGCTTATCCTGCCAAGAAATCAAAGAAGAAAACACTCAGTATAGAAGCAGTAACGCTGTTGTGGTGCTGTCACTTACTGGCATCACAGATAAAGTTTGACAGCTGGTCACAAAATGCATCTGCGAGCAGTGCTGTGTAGTGGGGCAGTCCTGCAGTTTTAGGATACCTGGCTGTAAAAGGACTTTTTGCTGATTTAGCTCAAATGTTTTTGGTAAATGCTCAAGTTTGCTTACTCCCCAGTCGTGCTGAGCTTCCTGGAAGTGAAAAGCCCTCTGTGCATCTGAAGATACAGTGTGACTTAATAACAGTATTAGATGTCTCAAAAAAAAAACAGTGTGCCCAGTTATGTTTGCAGAGGGAGAGCTTAGCATATGCACGCTTCCATTTTCCAGGAACAAACTGAAGCTCTGTCTTGTTATGCTTTGAAAGAAAAATCCCCTGAGATATTCTGTCTAGGTTTTAGATAGGACAAGTCTTTTGTTGTTGTTTTGAGAGGTAGTTGAGTGGGAGCAGAGGTTTTCCCATGCTTTGCAGGGTGGGAAGAATGAAGTGAGAACCTGACTGCAGGAGTTGCCATTTCGTTTTGTTGGAGACAGCGTTTTGTTCATTGATTTACTTAATACATTCTCTTAAGGCTGAAATTTGGAATGAAAGACACCTGTGCTTCTGCAGGCAGCCCTTTCTTTGCAAGGCCTGTTAGGGAGGTTATCACTGTCTGAACCTCAGTGAAGAAGGTTGAAAATAAAACAAACTGGCAGGCAGCACGTTGTTTTATCCTTTTTTTACTCTAGCTCGCTACTAGTTTGTATGCAAAGCCCAGGTGAGATTTCCCAGTTAGTTTGGAGTTTTGTTGAACCAGACTGAATGAGACTTCAGAGCTTTGGAAGTGCAGACCGATGGGGCTGTGTGTGGGTACATGAAATACCTCCTCTGCTGAGCTGTGGTCACATTGTCCTGCACAACTCCCATCAGCAGTGACTAATGGCTCTGAAAATAAAAGATACATCCAATAGTTACAGGTCCTATTTTTAAGCTCTGCAAAAGCATTTTATACTTTAGCCAAGGAGCGTGATTTATCTCCACGCTTTGATTCTGAGCGGACTAAACAAGACCAGAGCTCAGGCAGTGGCATGTGCTTGCTGATGTCACTAAATTGTTCCAAAAGTTCTGGCCCTGGTGAGCTCCTGCTTTCCTAAATGATACCTGGGCACGATTTGGGAGCCACTTGCAGCAGGTCCATTGGGTACCGTGCTCCTTCCCATCAGCCAGGGTGAGGGTTCAGCTGAGCAGCATCGTGCCACTGGGTCTCTGGGAGAGGGATCACGTCCTGTACCGTGTGTGTATGGAACAGTACAGAAAGTGTCCGCTCTACAGGATGATACTGCCTCTAAAATAACCCGTTATTTAATAGGGGTTTTTTTGGGTGTGTGAGACAAGGTTGTAGCAACTGATAAGCCCTCAGTTTAAGCTTTTTTCCATGCAAGTGCACTGCAGTGTCAAAGGCCTGTTCAGTCCTGCTCCCGGTAGGAGCAGGCTTTGGCAGGTAATGCTGTGTTTTCAGACTTAGAGTTAGGAAGAGAGCCTCCTGAGGCTGTGGCAGCTTTCACTGAATCAAATTCTGGCTGAAGAGTTGTAGTAAGCAAGATTTCACTGGTCTACTATTGAAAAAAGTTGTGTAAAGAAAGAAAATAACTTCGTATTTTCTCTCTTGAACAGATAAGGCATGAGATAGTGATTGATATCTAAATAACATAAAAAGATAAATCCAATATAAATGACTTTTGAAAAGCCTGTCAGTGGCTCTAGAGACACTTAAAACACAGCTATATTCAGGCAATGTGAATTTCCCTGAAGTGAATTTCCCATAGCAAGTGCCAGTCTCACAGAGTTGGCAGTTTTGGCCATGTAACTGTGACTCTAGTGACAGTGCAGTTTTTAATCTTAGGGCCATAAAATGAGATTTTAGTAGATCTGTTTAAATGATTTTAAATAACTCGTCGTCGCAGCACCGTTTCTTCCTTTCATGTTCAGTTTTTAACCCTTTTCAGGATTTTAAGTACATGGTGATTTCTCTACAGTTATTCAAAAAGGGTTTAGCAAACAGTTTGTTTTGTGTGATCCAAGGCTAGTTTGACCATGCTGATGAAAGATGTTTTTCTTTTTTTCCTTCGTTTTTGAAAGCTCCCCCCCCCCCAAAAAAAAAAAAAAAAAAAAAATGTTAAATCTGTCTTAGTACCTTCTCTAGCTGCATTTGCAATGGAGGAGAAGTGTTTTATCCTCAGTCTTAAGAGCTCTTGCTCTCCATCCTCTGCAGCCAGGTAGCCAGAGTTCAGCGTGGCTTCTAAATGCTAGGATCTCAGATGAAGCTTTTGGCTGCGGTGCCTCTGGAATTCTTCCTGCTGACAGGTTGTACACAGGGGGACTGAAGGTGAGAGATTAGCATAACGAAGGAATTCCATTTATGCAGCAAGTTATTTTTTCTCAGTCTGCCTACTGACCATTCGTTTACCAAGAACACAAAATTCTGAGATTGTTTCAGGAAGGTGGGTTGAGTTACAGAAACTGAAAGGTGGCATCTTGAATGAAATGCATCTTGAAATAGGAAATCCTCTCGATAGATTTTTAAGCTGATATGTTGGTGTGTTTTCTTTGCTCGTAAGAACCGCAGCTTGCTAAGAAATACTTCTAGAAACGGTTGGGGAAAAGGTGCTGCTAAATGTTCTCCCTTGGCTCACACCCTTCCCTCCCTCCTGTGACCTCTTGCAGCTTCTGCTACAGCTGGCTGCTTATGTTGCTGTTGGTTTGAGTCTCCCAAACATCACTTGCAGAAGAGGAGTAGGTACCCTGTCTTGACTGGCTAGCTTTACTTAGGAGAACTGAAGGGACCTATTTCAGTACCACAATATATGTTTTTTTTCAGGAAAGCTTGAGGTTTTATTTTGAGAGTCAGAACTTGCAAAAATTGATCAACAAGGATCGGGGGCCTGATGGCAAGTGGGCCATTGGTCAGCAGTGTGACCCTGCAGCAGAGAGACAGCGACCCTGTGCTGGGTTGCTTTAGGAAGAGCACGGTCAGCAGGGCGAGTGCTCCTGTAATCCCTCTGTTCTGGGGCTTCCCGTACAAGGGGGGGACTGGAGCGAGTCCTGCAGAGGCCCCCAGGATGGTTGTGGGGTGGGGACCTCCTTGAGCTCCAAGGAGGGGCTGAGTGCGATCAGCCTGGAGAAAAGAGGAGGAGCAGCTTGCTGGTGTGTGCAGCTACCGTATGGGAAGTTAGAGGTAAGGTAGTCCGGGCTCTTCTCTGGAATTCTTAGCAGTAATTCCAGGCAGCATTTAGAAAAACTTCCCCAGAGAAGAAATGTCGGGACCTCAAAACCCAGCGTCAAGTTTGTGAGTAACCTACCTGATCAAATCTACCACGAACAGGAAATTAGGCCGGGTGACCCCAAAGGTCCCTTCTGATTCAAAGGGTTTCTGGTATTCTGTTCCCACCTTCATCTGTCACAGGTTCTGCTGTAGCAGCTCCTCGTCTAGATGCCTTGGGAGGTGCAGTTCCTCGTGTTGCTTACATCTCCCATTTTTCACCCTTTGAACAGTAGCTGTCAGTCATCTACCTGAAAGAGTCTTTCCAGGACCAGTACTCAAAGAGAGGTTACTTTACTTAACCCCACTTTTCTCTGAAGTTTAGATTTCCCTCCCTGCTTACGTGGGGCGCTCTGCAGGAATATCTCTGTTCTCAGGGGATATAGCAGGGGTAATTGCTGTACTCTGTTTTCCCAGAAGGGATGTGTATGCCTGTGACACGTGCATTTCCAGTCATGTAGGCTAGAAGATTCTGAGCTTGTGAACTTGACACTCAAAAACCAGCAATGTGAAATCTGTAGAGATTTCCTGTTATTGTATAGTATGTAATCTTTATTATTTACTTTCTTATTTTTAGGAGGTGTGTAAACTTGTCGCATTTCAGGTACTTTAAGGCAGGGAAAGGAACAAGTTTTAGACAGTATCCTTTTGTAACACTTATGTTTCATTTTCCTGACAAATTATTTAGCTCATCACATAAAAGACAAGTTTAACTTTGTTGCCCTTACTGCTCACTGACATAAACATCTTATGTTAACAATTTTTCCTTTTTCAATGTAGGTAAATAGCAAGAAACAAAAAATGGACACTCAAATATTTTCCCCGTTACTAGGGGCAATTACTAGCACGCCACCTCCGTTAGAATCTTCCCGGCTATATAGCGACTGGTCAGCATGCGGAGAAGATATCAGCACAAAAACCTCTTTTCAAGACTGCACAAAAAAACGGTATGAACCTTTTTGGCATGATCTTCTGGCGGTGTTCTGCAACACTGAAATTGTTGCTGAGCAGCACCAGTGGGGTTGTGGAATGTTTTAAGAAGAGGTTATGGCATAACCTTACTCATTGTGGCCTTTCAGTACTTGAAGGGGGCTTAGAAAAATGATGGAGAGCGACTTTTTACACGGAAGTTACTGCTAGGACAAAAGGGAATGGTTTTAAACTAGAAGAGGAGAGGTTTAGATTAGAGGTTAGGAGGAAATTCTTCACTCAGAGGGTGGTGAGGCACTGGCACAGGTTGCACAGAGAAGCTGTGGGTGCCCCAGTCCTTGGAGGTGTTTAAGGCCAGGCTGGATGGGGCTTTGGGCAGCCTGGTCTAGTGGATGGCATCCCTGCCTGTGGCAGGAGGTTGGGAACTGGGCAGTCTTTAAGGTCCCTTGAAGGTCCAACCCAAGCCATTCTGTGATTCTGTCTTCATTAGAAACTCAACTTACTGTGTAGTAGTTGATGTAGAGCTTGCGAGAAAAGATGAGGGAGTCTGTGTACGTGTATCTATGTAAAAAAAACATAAAAGTTTGGTGAGAATAGTATAACTTCATTGTTAGGGAATGAAATGGGAAACTGTCATAAGTGAGAACTCCTTTTTAAGAAAAAACAAACCAAAAAATCCTTCTCCTTCCTTGCCCCATCACTCAGTGCTGCGGCTCGTAACGATCCCGCCTGGTGGTGCAGTGTCATGGAACGTGGGTGTCAGTGGTACCCATCTGCCACTGAAAGCATAAATACGTGCACCGCTGCTCTTGTGGCAGCCTGCTGTCTTCATGTGCCCTTGACTAATGCACTCAGGTTTGATTTTTATAATACATTAAAAAATATATTTTGAATGCTGGCTGAATGCAAAGCCCTTTTTGGCTTGCATCGTGTATTAACTGGAACCATGTATTAAGAATAAATAAGTGAACTTTCAGCTAAAATTAGCTAGTTTAATACACAATTTTGTTTTCTTGATGGAAAAGATTAATGTTCTCTTCTGAGATTAAAAGCCTTGTTTTCCCCCTAATTAAAACAGACAGCTTTAAAATGCGCTCAAGGAGGAGAGGATCACTGAGTTCCATTTAAATGACAATGGGCTTCCTCATCTGTACTTCTCTTGGGTTCTTGACCTTCAGACCAAAGCTATTTTATCTTTACAGCCCTCCCTTGGACTTTTTATGGAGTCCTCCATGGTAGATCTCTGAAAAGATCACCATAATTCTTTAGCATTTGCCAGAAAGACACATACGTCGTTTTGAAACTTATCAAGGAAAAAAGGCAAAACCAGAAACAATTTTATTCCTCTGGAGAAATTCACTCTGAGTCTTGAGTATTGCAGGCACTTGTGATCCATCTGGTCTTAGTAATGCAGTGAAATTATTAAAGGGACAGAGAATGAGGCTGGGCAAAGGCTTGAAATATTCCATGTCAGTAGAGTGTAAATAAAACTGCTTTTTGGTTGTGATAAATCAGGGGGGCAGGCAAAAAATAATGACTCCTGTAAAATCAGGAGTTATATGAGGATTGTGAGGAGCAGTGAATGAGTTCGTAGTATACAAACTAGGGTAGGTACTATGGTTTTATTGTATGCTACAATTAAAATTGGAATGTTTAAATTATTTCAACTTTTGAAATGCATGAACAGTGAATTCATATTAGGCTTCCTACTCTTTTTTTCCTAATAGCATATGCTGGCAATATAATACTGCCTTATTTCGGGGGTTGGTCGGTGCAGACTGACAGTAGCTTTTAACGCTTGCTACCAGTGCTGCTAGCATTTCTAGTATCAATCTCTCTGTATTTAGAGTCACAGAACATCCTAAGTTGGGTTTGTATAAGGGAAGGGATAATTGAACACTTGGTGTTATCACAAACACTTAACAAAATTCTGTCTTTTTCTAAAATGGGACTACAAAATGGTTCAATAGATCTTAAAATAAATAAAAAAAATACATTTAAAAAGTGATTAAAATAGTAGATATTCAATATCAAAGTAGAATAAATCAGAACCCTCAAGATTTTGAGAATGATTGTTTACCCTACGAAGGAAATAGTCAAGATTTGAAGAAATGTGTTCTGTGAAATAGTTGTGTTGATTGGAAAGAGGAAGATCTTTTGGCACTCCTGTCTCTTCATGTAACAGCTAGAGAAATTTCCAGTGAAGCAAAAAGTTAGGAATTGGGAAATGATAAAGGAAATTCCTTCTACTTGGTATAAGCTATAGAATTCACAAATGCAGGAAGAGATTTCTATATATTGCTGCTGAGAATACATTACATTCAAAACACTTGAGAGATGCTGCTAATGCAAATTAAAGGTGAAAATATTATTTTTACCTTTTCTTTTATATGCTTTGTTTAGGAGAAAGTCTCACTTATTTAGACTTTATTTTTTTCAGGGCACAGGTAAATCTTTCTTATTCTGGCAGTGGCCCAGATATGTTTGGGCTAGTGTCAAGCATTTTAGAGGAGCCAAACAAGACAGAACCAGTTACAGATTGGTAAGTTTATTCTGAAAATTGTTTTATGTTGCATATCACTTTTGCATTCTTTTATCACCCATATACGTTTTGAATGTTTTCACAGAATTTAGATGTAAGGGTCTTATAAATGCCCTTGAAATGTGAAAGCTTTTTTTTTTTTAACAAGTGGTTGAAGTAAGCTGTTATAAATGAATTTTTTTTCCTCCAAATGCTTTGAGATGAAACTAAAAATTTCATTTTAGAATAATAGAGAGTTGACTAAATAGAGTCAAATCTAAAATACTGAGTATAAAATCTGTGGTGTTGAATATAAATATACATATATATATATATACATAAACAGAGAACAACGTTGGCAGTCAGATCTCACAGCATTTATTGAACTACAGCAGGAACTTCCCTGCCCTGAAATTTTGTAGGAGAGCTGTGTGTGACTAGCCAAGAATGTAACTGGGGGCACTGTGTTAGGGGCAGGAAACCAACCCTGAGATGTGAACTATTGCACTGTATAAAAGTGTTCAATTATTGCTGGAATTTTGTTTAATTTTGTTACAGGAATTCTCTTTCAAGATTGTTTCCGCCAATGTGGGCACCTGATCTTGGAAACAAGGGTGAATTCTCAGGGCTTTCATCTAAGCACTCTGTAGAAAATAAGGATTTTTCAAACCTGATGTGCACACAGAACTACTACCAAGAAGAGCTGCAGAAGTTGCGTGACGTGGAGATGTTGCACAGAGAGTTAGAAGATCTCCATCTCCTAGAGTCTTGGCTTTCTCCATGTGGCCCTTGTACTCAGCCTGATAACATGCTGAAGAACAGTTATCCTGACAATTCCTCTTTCCAGAATAAGAATTCAGTTCACCAAGAAGGGTATTCGTTTCAAAGTGCCAACTACAATCAGCACTTGCGCAGTTATGACCACACGAGGTTAAATGGAGACTGTGAAAAAATTGGTCCCAATTTTAATACTTTTTCTTCTAGAAACAACAGACTTAAAGACGACACTACTGTTCAGAAAGACTATTGGAAAATTGAAAGAACAAGGGGTAACGTTATGAATAATGATGCGCGTGAACAAACTAAATATTCCCCTGATCTTTCCAATCAGCCTGCTGATGACTCCTGGGATAAAGCACCCCAGGACAGCCACTTGTTTTCTAAAAGATATGAAAACTTTACAGCTGCTCATAAATCACAGTCATCTGTTCATCCATCGCTGTATTTTTTCAATCAACCATCTAAAGAAAACTTTCCTGGAGTGACAAACAGAAAACCACAGGAAACCCACATGCAAAATGGTCATCAGAGCTTTACTTTGGGGGATGCTTTTAATAACAATGAATCTAAGATCCATGCTAGTCCTAAAGAGTGCTCTCATAAAACTTTGGAGTATGATTTGTCTGGCAAAAATATGCAAAATGGGAATTACTCGCCCTACCATATGTGGCTGGATGGAAAAACTGCAGGTCCAACAGCTGCGTCAGATGTTGTGTATGGAAAGCATCTGGTAACGAGTCCCCAGTCGGCTTCTGGGGTTTCAGCCATGTCTGGTGGTTCTCCCACCCATCACTCTGTAACACACTCCTACTTCTCACAGCTCTCCCCTGTCCCCCCTTCAAGAAAGGATGGAAGGTTACACCCTTCAAATGGTGTTTCTAATAATTTGGGACTTTCTAATTTCATCTCAGAAAACCAGAAGCAAACGAAACCCTTTGGACGCTCGCAGCACGAGTCGTTGACCAGTAAGGAGTGGCAGCACAGCAAATTCCCCACGAGTTTTTCATCCAACTGGTTAACACAGCCCAATGCTGTGAGCGAAGACCCCGAGCTATTCCACAGATTTCAAAAAAAGCAAATGCAAGAAAACGGTAATAAAGATGATAGAAGAGGCAGAAGGAACTGGGTTCCCCATTTTGGATATGCAACCCCAAACCGCCCGCAGTTCAACGTGTTCCGAAAAAAGCACGAGCAGAACGGTGGTAGCATGTCAGATCTCATCAGTCCTTCTTTTCTCCCCTCCTTCCCATTAATGGCTGATTTTAAGCAAAATCCCGGCTTCCCTCCATTTAATCACCACCTGTTTTCATCAGCAAATAACTTCAACTTTCCCCCTTCGCCCTTCCCATTCTCAGAACTTGTTGATCTTCTTCATTATGACGATTTTAACCACTTGAACCCCTTCATCAGTGATCTGTTTTGTGGGGAAATAACCGCACCGTACTTTGCCTTTCCGACGCCATTTAACAAGTACAGACCGCCAAGAAATCGCAGCGGACCCGCTAATGAGCTTCATACCCACCTGGAGGAGTGTTACGAGCAGTGGAGAGCTCTGGAGAAAGAGAGAAAGAAGGTAAAACCATAAATAAGTAGCTTTCTGTCAAAGCTGGTGGTGGGATCAAACAATCCACAGAGAGCAGAGGCTCTGGTGGTACTTCTGAGGAGCAGAGGGTTCTGTTGTCACGCTGTTAGCTTTAAATACTTCAGATGCCATCTGAAACATCTTCCCTTTCCACTCAGACAGGGCCGCTGACACAACGTTTTTCTCCGTTAACCTGCAATATTTGCTACAACAAACAGAAGTGTCACTGGCCAAAGCACTGAATTATCCTTGGCTTGGATGCTGGTTCTCATTTTTATGGTCGATAGAAGATCACCAGCTCCTTGTTACTCATTCAGGAGGCCTTTATTATGATTTTGGAGCCACTAACCATACGTGGAGACAAACAGGGTCAGCGCTACCACAGGCGATTCTTGTAGACTGGCGTTTTATGCACCTCCGTGGTGTAAGTTTTTATATTATGTTCAGGGATTGCTTTTCTTGTCCCACCCCATTTCTCCCCAACTAAATCTTTAAGTGATATATTTAGAACCCAGGCTCTACTCTTCCCTAGTGCAGTCACTTAGGGAGAAACTTGTGTTGTCTTTTATTTAATTAAACTAACAGTCATCTGGTGTCTTTCCCTTCTTATTTCTCCCCTTTTTTTTTTTTTTAAATCTTTGGCTTAGTAAAAAAGAAGGGAAATAATCCTGGGCACCCCGTGCACAGCTGTAGAAGACACCTGCAGTGTCTTGTGTGGATGTGACTTCTCCCAAAGGTTCACGCTCCTATCTCAGGTTCTCTTTAAGAAATTGTCTGCGAGGGGACCGTGCTCCTAATAAATGTCTTACTTTTAGGAATGAAAACTCTGAGCTCCGAAGGAGCAGGAATTGCTTCCCCAGGAAGAGTCGAATCTCCTAAATCTGCATCGGGTCTTGGCAGCCGGGTTGTTGCTCATCCAACAGTCCCAGCGGATTCGCCGAGTGCCTGCTTTCTGCCTCTGTTAGGGAAGTCTCCTGGTCCTTGGAGAAGAGGCAGGTTTCTGACCCAGCTGGCTCACTGGAGAGCACTTCTTTCTTTCTTTCTAGGTTTTTAGAGATCTACCTAGAACTGCTTGTCATATTTGCTTACTGATGCCCTTAACTCTTTTCTACCCATCCAGTCGTCTACCAGGAATCCTCTGCAAGTGAGAACGGGTGCTGATTCTTGCTCCTGGGTCTGAGAACAGTGTTTCCAGAAACTCTTCTGCTTTCTGTTGTGACAAAGACAGCTATTCCAAGCCTGCTCATGCAGAATTGGGGTCAATTAAGTCATTTGGGACGATTGTTTCAGTCTTCATCTCATAAAACATATTTTTGTGCTTTCATCCTTAAAGAAGGATTGTTCATCCTTGTTCAGTGATGTTCTTAATAATCCAAGGGATTTAATCAGTAAGTTTGATCTGGTCCATTTTAAGTGGTCGTTTATCCTAGTGGTCTACTCAGGCTACAAACCTCAGTCCTTGATTTTTGTGGTAAAAGCTACACCTGCAGATAGCTTTATTTATGAGCATAAACTCTTCTCAGTCCTGCAGGTCAGCTGTGGGAGTATGGTTCACATCCCTACAGCCAAAATACTTACTCCTCAAATGAGGATGACTTCATCACAGCTGCCTGACAGGAACGTGCCTGGACTGCATTAATTGCTGGTTGTGGCTCTTGTTTGGACGAATGCTGGTTGGCAGGGAGTAAAACTGTCAGAAACTGCTCTCATGCTCCTGACAGTCTGAACTATGCTGTGACAGTGCCGAGGCCTCTGTGTCAGTGTTGTTTAGCTCATTAGGATATGCATTTCACCTTTCCTTGGTCCGTAAGAAGGGTTTGCTCTTGAGGTTCTCGCCCTTTTGATGTTGTCAGCCTGCATGCTTTCTGAAGAGGGTAGGCACAAACTCCTCGCAGTGGGACTTGTGTTAAAGTCTGGCACAGCGAGCTTGGTTCTTCCTCTACATCTTCCTCTTCTAGGGATCTGTCATCAACAAAATATTACTAATTGTCCATTTGGAATTGCCTGCAGTATTAAATTGATGTATAGATTAACACTAAAAGTTGTTTCTTAGCTGTCATTCTTGAATACCTGATGGGGTTAGGTAAATTCATGACCTTCTCCAACTTTTTTTCCTGAATGTCAGACTTCAAGAGTTGACTGTAAGTGGAGTGATTGAGCTCTGTACTTACTGATTCTGAGTTAGAAGGCAGACACCCAGTAGTAAGGATGCCAGTAAAGCAAAAAGGAAGAGACTTCAGCACGCTTTCAGTCTGAATATGGACTTAACCTTACCCTGAACAGCAGCATGGTACTTAATCTTTGTCCTCAGTCCCTTGCATGCTGAAGAAGGACCAAGACGGAGAATCCACTGCTAGTTGTAGCTCTTTTTATACTTCAGGTACCAGAAGCTCCTATCCAAAAACAGGTTTGGTGGTGCTTAGTCACTACTTGTGCTGTATAGCATTTGGGCCAGTTCCTTTCTCAACACAGTCTGGCAGCTGTGTTGATGACTTTCAGAGCCAATACCAGATTGTTAAATCTGGTTTAATTCTGATGCAGTTCAGATGCAACTTGTGCTCCTGTGACCATCTGTTTCTTTTGATAGGATCATAATACGTAACAATAGATGCGGTGAGAGAGTTTAAGTAACTGGTATACAGAACAAGAAAATCTCTGCTTTAGCCTATGCCCAAGGTTGGTTAAAATAAAGCTGCCCAGAGAACTTTATTCGAAGGTAGAGCTGAATTAGAGAAGTATTCTTTTTCTGTAGCTTGCTGCACATCTAGACAGATACTTGGGAGCATTTTGCTGTGAATGCAGTCAGAAACAAAGATAGGAAATACTCTTCGAATGTATTTGAGAACTCTTAAATGAAAACCTTGGTTGTAATTTTGTGCTAATTTCAGACAGTTAAAATGGGTATTTATTTCCCCTTCAGACTGAGGCTGACCTCGCAAGAAACTTCCCAGGAAAGTGCGTATCTAGCTCAAATAACACTCCTGTGTCTCGGCTGCCTGCTAACCCATCCCGCGTCGATCGCTTGATTGTTGACCAATTGCGAGAGCAGGCCAGGGTAAGTTTTCGTGAGATATTGTCTAGTGAGCTCTAATACCTGGTTAAATGCTTCATTTCTCTTCTTTTCTTTGTTTTATTTTGATAGAGAGTTATAAATAGTTAGCGACTTTGGTGTTTTCGATGTGTCTGGTAGGTGCTCACCTTGATAGGGAAAATGGAAAGGCTTCGTGGTGCCCCTGTGCACGGTAACATATCCGCGACGTTGGAACACCACATGGAAGCCATCCACGTAACACAAGCGAGGCGTAAGGATGAGATTGTTAATGCTGCTAATCCGCAGAGACAAGGAGCGCTGCGCTATAATAATGAGAAAGGTAAATACTTTCCGTCTGGTAGTTCTTGGAAAATCTTTTCCAAAGATTTAACTATGCAAATAAATGATTTGAATTATGCAGCAATTATTTTATCTTCAGCAAAAAAGTTGTAAAAAAAAAAAGTCTATACCTGCCATTAGGTAAAATTGTTTAAGCTTTTTGAAGAGCTCTTTCCTTTCTTTTTTTGTTACTACATTAAACACTTTGAGGCCTTCTCCTCTTTATTAAAAGATCTGTAAAAACTGTCCAGTGATACTATTTAACCAGAAGTAGTTCTTAAAATCAAAATGTACTTGTTCTTAAACAAGTTTTTCTTATTAGTGCTGTTTGGCTAATCTTTTCTCTTTAGCTTATAAGGTAAAAAATGTGTTGGTGCTGTGTTACTTCATGGTGTTTACCGTATCAAAGTCACAAAACCACCAGAAATTAGACTTTCTAATTCCTAACTTCTGTTAAAGTAAAGCCAGAATAACTTGCAGCAGAAGTATGTATTTATGTAGAGACATTGTGTGCTGTTCTGCAGTGTTTTTCTCACCTGGCATAGCTGCTACTTAAATAAAAGATCAGCTTCAAGAATTTACCATAAATCTGTTTTCTAACTGTGACTTTGAAAGCATATTAATTGCTAAAAAGTTAACAAACTCTAGCTCGTTATGTATTACAAATGGCTATTGGAAAGCAAGTCTTAGAAAGTAGCCATACGATATAAAACCAAGGGAGCTATCATGCTTTGCATGTTCATTTTTCTGTGAGTTGAACAAAGCAGTCTTTGCTAAAGTTACGTGTTAATTGGAAGAAAAGTGCTCATAACACGTACATTTTCATCTACTACTAATGAGTATTAATGCACAACAAAGAGGAGTTGCATTCCCTTCTAATAGAGCAGGATACACAGTAACTGCTATTCAGTGTAATGACTGTACAGCTGATACCTCCAAAACCTCTATGTCTAAAGGTGCAGATCATTACTTTTCTTCAGAAAGTACCCATCTCAGGAAAAGGTTTCCAGAGGGGACTCCACTTCCCCGGCCTCATTTGGATCCATGCGCAGCACTGGTTTGCAGTGTCAGACTTAACTGTCCCTGTAGTGACTGTGCCAGTGGGTAGTCCTCGGCTTTGTGGGATAACCTTCCTCGTAAGAAGGGAAAGCTGAACTGTAAAGAGTCAAAATACTTAGTTTTCACAAGTTAGGTGTCAAGCACCTTCTTAATGATGTCATATACTTAAAAGTAATAGTCCTGTAAGCAAACCACCTTCTAAAATTACTCTGAAAATTGTATGATGTGATTTGAAACACAAGTATAGGGCAGGAAGTAGGCATCTTACCAAAAAACCCAACGCCAACCATGTTTTTGATAACACTTTATAGTCGAAGGACCTGGAACCATTATGTGAGCTGTTGTAGCTAGAAAAATTGCAATTGCTTTTTATTGTTAATGGTGACACTTCCAGTGTTGATAGGGTCCTGAAGAAGAGTTGTGCTGCCGTTGCTTGTCTAAGCTTAGTCTAAATTGCATACAGAAAAAACCTCAGGTCTGTTTTCTGCTGTGAAATAGTTACTGCCCTGGGTTCTGCTGCTGATCAGGTAGCCAAAGTTCGGTGTGCTACTGGCGGGTGGATAAAGGAGGAAAAAAGGATTGCCTCCAGCTCCTCTGGCTGGACTGAAGCAGGTAGTTTTACTAATTGTAATTTTTTAATGTTGTTGTAGATGGTCTATTTTGATAACATTAATTAGGTTTAATTATTATATCATAGGCGTGGTGATTATGCCAGTGAATTTTAAACATGATTATGGTCACTAGTAGTGTGAGATGTTAGAGCTATCACTTGCAAGAGGGGAATAACTGTTGCAATTCAACCGTTGCAGTAACAGGGTACAATGTTAGCTCTTTCTTCGTAAAATTGTGTGTATTTTCAAAGTATTATGAGGCTTGTGTACTAGTTTTACCCATAACGTGTTTTTCTGTTGCAGATGTTTTGGCTCTGGCAGCTGCCATCAGAGAGTTGGCTGCTTCCACACGCAAGGCTCGTACCGCGCTGTGGTGTGCGCTACAGATGACTTTGCCAAAAATCTCTTTAAGCAGCCCAGTACAGCAGGATGACATTGAAAAGGCCTTGCAAGAGCTTTGTCCTCCAAGCACAAGCACACAAGAAAAAAACAGCGTGGAGCATGAAAAAGGAAGCAAAAAAGAACAACCTGGGGAACCCATGAGGATTCTGGATTAATAACAAATACTCAAAGGGAGGCAGAGGGCTGAGGATCGGGAGGGAAGGGCAAAAAGCCTGCCTAGTACTGAGGGGGGGTGTTTTGAGGGGCTATCGGAAAGCGAAAGGGTTAAAAATAACTAATCAGTGCTGCAATTCTATTACTGTGATTCTGGTGTTGAGAGACACATCCTGTAATAGTGTTAATGCAATTTTAATATTGCTGGTGTTGCGATGTCTGCTACATAAGAATTTTATTATTAAGAGGAACTAAACAGTAGCTGAGCATTTCCTTTGTCTGCTTATCCAAAGCTCTGTATCAGCTGTGACTCAAGCCATGACCTGAGAAACCAGTGAGACAGGACTTAATTCTCTTTTGTTAATGATATAATTTTGCGTACTTAAAAGACAAAGAAAAAAAACACATTTTAAAGGTATTTAAGAAAGGTATTTAATTCAGGTGTTTTTTCTTTTGTTTGTTTTGCACCATGATGTGGTTCTTTGAAGTGCCAAAGTGATCAATAAGTAGATTGCATCCTGTCACAGAGCAGTCCACCTCCTGTATTGTTTCTGTGACCAGGAGTCGTTGATCGTTCAGGTTATTGCCAAGTTTAACGAGAACAATTGGTGTTTCCTGGTGGTTCTGCGAGATGCTTCAGCAGTTGTGCTGCCGATTCAGTTTCTACCTAGACCAATGTACACCGAGATTTCATATCCTTTATTCCATATAACAACGTTTTACATCTTAAAAAAAAAAAAAAAGATTTTGTAGATGTGCAGTAAGTTCTGCATTAGCAGGCGATACAAAATTGTCACTCAGGATCAGAAACTAGATGTATTGATTTCTCACTGGGTTCAAACCCATGAACTAGAGATCATAGTATGCACTTAATTAGAAAATATTTTTTGTTACTAATGTAAGTTCATGGTACTATAATTTTCAGAAACATTCCATATTTATTTTAATGTCTTTATTGAATGTTTATTTAAAATTTTATTTTAGTAATATAAAGTTGGATCTTTTTGCCAAACCTTCCGAATAATCAGATTTAACGATTTACTCAGGAAATATGTGTATTATAATATAAATATACACGTGGTATATAAGGATTTTGGGTGGGAAGGGATGTTTGCAAAATATTTACACAAAGCTAACTATATACTAGATTACCAAAACTGTTTAATTCATTTTCCGCATGGAAGACTTCGTAAACTTAATTGCTGTTAACTAGTCTCCGTTTTGTGGCTTAGACAATCAGAAGTGTTGTGTGTCAGTGTGGATGTTCAGGGTGAGAATTAGAAAGGAGAGAGGAATTCTAGTTTTGTTCGTAGGGCACATCAATATTTTAATGCTTTAACAGCTGTCTTAATGGAACAGGATCTCTTAACACGCGCTGGTAACCAGCTGTGGCTCCTGGGCGTTGAGATATTAGCAAGTGGCTTTGGAGAGCAGGTCTTGTTTTAAAAGTCAATTAAGTATGAAGAAAGGTTGAAAGATAGAAAGGTTGAAAGATTAAAAATGACTTTTTTTGTGTTCCATAATGCTCGATGTTAAATTCGACACTTTGTGGATAAATCGAATTGTTTTCATATATATGCACTTGCAAAATGTTCTGTAGTTTCGGATCTGTGAATGTTTCTAGGACAGATACAGACTCGTTAGTCCCACCGTGAACTGGAAGGAGGCAGTAACCACATAACCCTGTAGATACAAGGTTACACAAGCCTCTTTGTAATGCACTGAATAAAGCTCAAAAGCTAGAGTTGACAGAAATCCGAATCTTAGTGTAGCAAGATCATTTTTTCCTAACGGAAGTGAATTCAACTTAAATGAATATTTGCAGCCTTAGCCTAAAAAAAGGTACCGAAGAGTTACTTTAGTGTTTTCTTTATGTGCGTGCAGTTTATTTGCACAAATTTCAGAATTTGCTTTTGTGAAACTAATTAACTATACTTCACAGTTTAGAAAGTGGAGTCTACAGTATTTCAGTTAATGACTGTTCTTTAATTATGATTACTGTACTGACGGGAAGTCAGAATTTGAAAGTCTTGATCTGCTTTTCTGTTTACAGAACAGTCATGGTCCTGCGGGATTGCTTTGTAGGGGTGGATGTGCAGGGCATGGTAGGTCCTACGGTATCGCTTGTGTATTAATTATTATTGTGAGGGAATGTGGTCTTAATTGGTTCATACCATAGTTAATGTGCCTTCAGCCGTCTGTTTTCAAAACCAGTAACTGTGCTCACTCTGTTTTCCACTGCAGTTTAAAAACCCCTTTAAAAAGGGTTACGGTGGCTGTGTTTGGCTGCAGCTAACACCTGGACACTGTCCTGTTGCTCGTGGGACTGCCCAGCACAAAGCTCCATGGCTGCAGAGAGTTATCATGGTCAAATGTGTTCAGTAGGGGACTTCCCTGGTCATGCCGCACACATGCAAGCACCGTGTGCTCAAACTTCACTTTGCCTTGCTCTGCTTTCCCCCAAACCCCAGGTCTTCATATCAATATGATTTTGAGGCCATTGCTTTAAATTATTTAAATATGGATAGCACTGGACCTTAAAAGACCTATTTCAGAATATTCATTTCCGTTGCTTTATTGCGCACCCTTTTATGTTTCAGGGGAAGTAGCACGCTATTTTATCAAGTTGCCACTTAGAGTTGCAGTAGCTCTGTTGCAGTCATAAAATATTTTTAGCTGCCTAGCATTTAATTTGTCAACAATGCACAAATTGTGTACGTATAGTACTGAATTGTTGGTATGAGTGTAATGCTTCTGCTTTTAGGGACCAATCCTATTCACATTTTATTGACTTTGCTGGAAGCAGAGTTGGAGTGCTAGGTTACACTTAAGCCAGAGATGGTTTTGGATTGGACTTGGGATTGATTTTTGATTATTTTTTTTCCATTTGTAAAGCAATCAGGTAAAAAAATTATCAGTGGATCCTTAATGCTTTAAAATCTCCAATTCCTATTCCAATACAAGGTGGATTTTAAGAATTCAAGTTACTTTGTGGCCTGTATAAATAACTGGAGTCCTCTGGTGATTCGACCTTACAGTTTCCCAGAAGAAAGTCTTGCTTCAAAGAATGATTTTTTTTTTTTTCTGGTAACGTTTGATATCTCTGCTTTTCTTCTGTATCCACGGAGTCCCCATGGCAGTTAAGTTAGTCTGATGGGATTTACATAAACCAAAGCTAAGAACTTGGTGTTAGTTTGTCATTATTTACTAGAACACCACACAGGGAGATTGTTCTGCTGGGGCTTTTTGAGGAGCATGTGTCAGGTTGTAGAGTTCCTAAGCCAGCCCTATTGGTTTTTCTTCCCAGACTGGCTATTCTTCGTTGGTATTGGTATTTACCGCTGCTGCTAACCTCTTTCCCTCCCTACCTGGACATGTATAATCTGGAAACAATTTGCCTTACAGCTTAGGAACTGTTGCTCTGGGCTTCACGATGTCTTCGTATTCCTGTTAACATTCCTTACTGGTGTAGCAAACGCAGGGCAGCAGATGCAGGTTGGGTGAGTGGGGGGCTGTTTGAGGAACTTGCTGGCCTTTTGGCCTTCGCTGTGTCTTCAGAGAGGTGTGGAGATGCTCCAGACTGTAGTGGAAAGCTTCCTAGCCGTTAGTCCTATGCACTTGTCCAGAAGTGACCATGAGCACACTTTCCTGGGGCTGTTTGGTCTGCTGCCTTCTCACACTCTGTTTGGGGATATACAGAAGGAAAGGGGAGCCACAAGGAGGAAGGGAACATCGAGCCACTGGAAGCCCTCCTTCCAGAGGACGAGATCACTCTTTGTGGCTTAGCGTGAGACTTTCCTTGAGCTGTCTGGCTGTGGGTTATTTTTTTAATCAGTTATTCCCCAAGTGAGAGCGTTCAGCTCTGCTCAGCACAATGCATCTGGTACCTGATTTATGAGGTCATAGCTCTAACTCCAGGATGTGGGATTTTTTTTGTTAAACTGCTGTGAAGATTATGCAACAAACAAACCTTAAAGCTGTATGCATTTGTTAAAAAGTTACCTTCTTACCTGTTCTGAGAGCTGATTTTGTTTGTTTTATTCTCTGTTTGGGAACTGTGATGTCAAAATGCTGCATTTTGGAGCAACCCAAAGCAGTAGGGTTTTGAGTTTTTTGTTCTTTGTATCTTTATTGCTCTGAGAGTATATATGATAAAATTTTATTGCCGTGATATTCTGTAGACTTTTTTCTAATAGTGTCATTAAAATGGAAAAACTTGAGCTCGGGATTATTTAACTCTTCAAGATTATACATTATGTTGGACACGAATAAGGTATATGGCACCTTGGTGAATATATGAGAGCAGATGACTTTGGAATATATATATTTTTATTTTTTTAATAGGTGCATTTGCAATTAGGCTACTGAGGAGATGGGTGCGGTCCTGCTTCCACTGAAGCCAGCAGCTTTAACAGATTTTTGTCTTTATCTGTCTTTGTCACTCTCCTGGCATGGTATCTCGAGTTAGGCAGGCTTTTTGTAAATACAGCCTTAGTAGTTCACCTTGAACATTTGATATCGAGAAACTCCGGAAGGATGTGTTCCTGACCTTTTTGATAAGGTTTCTCCCTCTGCTGACAAACTTGGGATTAGCAGGGTTGGTTTGCTTTCTTTTAAAGCTGAGGAATGTACCCACAGCTGAAGCTTCGGCTGAGTTGAATTTGTGGGTTTCTGAGAATTTTGCACCTTGTTTTATCCCGATTTGCTTGGATGGAAAATAGAGCCTTAACCATACCAAGACCCTGATTTATTTCCTGTGCGGTTTATTGGTCTCTGTCACCAGCACTTTTTTGTCTTGTGGAATGTTCTATAAAAATCAGGCATCTCTTAATAGATTGCTTTCTAATTAAGAAAATTAAAATCACTTTCCTGATCAGTTTTATCAGTTGTATGAAATGGAAGGTCGTTATTTTTCTTCGTTAGCAATACTGTAATCAAAGGTGCAAAAAAAATGAGATGCATTTAATGTTTGTGCTGTTACAGATTGGAAGTGTACGGGGTTAGGAGCAACTTTTAAAAAACTTGAGGAACTGGAGCTATAAATCCTCTCTGCTTGTTTGCCAAATGAGCTTTAAAAAGGAAATTATTTGCAAATAGTGTGTCGAAAGTTAGTTAGAAAGGATAAACCAGAGTCAACGTAAAATCATTGCCAGATAAAAGTTGCTTTACATTTTTTTACTGTATCAAATACAACCAGTTCAAAACTCGTTTATGCACAGTAATAACTTAAGGAGTGTAATTTTTTCACGGAATTAGGCTATTTCCAATATGTGTGGGAAAAATAGGTTTCCTTTTATTTTTTATGACAGATATACAAAGATTAATAGTGTCTATATTTTAATATACTACTTGGTGTCTGAAGTATCTTTTACATGTTTGTTGGTCAAACTCATTTACTTAAAATAGTAAATTTTACACTGCTAGCGTTGTATTACTGCAGGAGGGTTTTGTGAGTTGATCCGTGTGATAGACCCGACAGAAATATGTGAAAGTATAATTTAGCTTAAAAAAAGGTCAATTGTTGATTATAAAAGATTTTAATCATTGGTCAATTTCGGCTTATTTAAGTATTTCTGTAAAAACAACTGTGGCTGTTGAATGAACGCTGCAGAAATCTTACTTCTACCTCTTGTGTGATGTGCTTAAAATTATACTTCACAGATCTCTTTGGGATGTACTTTGACGTTAGAGGAAGTCGGTACACCTGAACTTGTGAATTTCATGTGCTTTCTCTTTTTTTTTCTGTTAGTAGTTTCACGTGGAACACCAGGATGCCTTGTGGCTGAGGCTAGGTTCTGTTCACTCGTGTAAAGTAGCTTCAGGCAAGCTGTGCACATTCACACACTGTTTCTGTTGAGCAAAAGGTACAGCAGTCAAGAGATGAGGCTTGTGTTACATGTGTGAAGTCTCAGAAATATGAGAATTCTGTAATAAATCATGGCCAGTGTAATTTTCTAGTCTTTTTATGTACACGATTGATTCCTTTTATTTAAATAATCAACTGTGTTGTATGTATGTCCCTAATAAATAGTTACGGCTTGTTGTTTCATTAGTTCAACACTATTCATCAGATGCTGTTCTCCATATGAAATTAATTTTGGGGCAATTCTGCCTCAGAAAGACATGTTATGTGTTCTGCTTTAACACAGTTACAAAAATTAAAACTCTTCATGTTCTATGACGCTGATCTTACTCCTTTAGCAACCTCTGTGGGTGAAGAACGGGCAGTTCTGTTGAGTATTTGTTGTGCCTGGGTCTAAGGAATGCCCTTTGAGCTGTATGCGAGGTCGCATACAGATTTTTCTCAGAGAATGTAGAATTGCATCAAAGAGCTGAAAATAAAGGACGGTCTTCAGTTGTACTTACAGTAAATTGTAGTCATCACTTCACACAGCATTACTTGGGGTGGGGCTGGGTGGGAAGTGCTGATGAATTTGGCACGTTTCTCAAACCAAACTACCAAGTGTCGTGGTTCTGTTGGTACGTGGAAATAGTTACAAGCAGCAACAAAACTCCTGTGTACTGAATATCCTAAAAGGCACTGTGAAAGACTGCATGCTTTGCAAGATCTGTACTTCCCACGTGCCCTCAGCAAGACGACTTTCGGCAAGTCTCAGGTATGTGGAAACTCTTTAAATTCTGGGCTTACTCATTGACAGGGTGTCTATGTGTGCACATCAGGTGAGTTTAAGCATTTTAAAAATTAAAAATAAAATATTACTGATAAATAATGAACACTTGCTTTCTTTATTTACACTGGGTGAGCTGTTCTTTACAGACTTTTGAGGATCCCATCTATTCTGCATATAATAGCTGAACACTTTGTAAGGGTCAAGGGTGATTCCTCTCAACAACACGTAGACACGTAATGTGAGCCCAGCAGGTCATGTTGGCTGAAAGGGCCCATGTTTTTTCCCCTAGTTATAGATGGGGCATAAGCTGACTATCTCTTGTTACTTATGTTGCTGATGAGATTAATCCTGTCTTGCATACTTCGTGGATTTATTACTGGTAGCAAGTCAAGCTTTGCACAGCCAACGTAACGATTCAGCTTGTTTGTCTTTTGGAGTCTAGTGTGAAATTTCAGACCTCACAGGGAATAAATGTTCCTTAGTTTAGAGTTTAAAACTTTCTTACAGCATTTTCTTTGCTGGTGGCATGCAGGGAAAAGAATAAAATTTCCACTAAAAGCAAATATATTAAGTTTTTATGGTACTTTGAATGATATAAATCTGCAATTTGCAAGCAGCACATTTCTAGATTGAAATTACTTATACATGTCAGATATCTTAACGTGAAGTTATTGAACTCTTTTTCCATGGCTCAACTTTGCAAGAGTTCCTCCCAAATCAAAGCTCTACAAACTGTTTTGGTTCCTTTCTCCGAAATCCCCAAGTTCCTGCATTTCCTATATGGTGTAGGTGCTTGTGTAGCACCCAGGGTCACGCACGCGATGGCTCAGAATGAAGGCAGCAGTGTCAGATGTGGCTCGAGGAGGGAGGTCGCAGTGGTTTCCTGAGGCATCCCGCTGCACCTGCATGGGTTTGGGTTGAAGTCTTTGCTTGGGAATCAATCAAGGGATGTCACTTCTGGCAAGCCACAGGAATTTAGGTTACTAAATATCCTCAGTGCCATTACAGCTGTGATGGCTTGCGTGATAACATGTGAGAAACACTTGAAGTCTTCCCATAAAAATGCTTAACTAGGTAATGGAAGCAGCTGTCTGGGTTCTGGACCCCAGATTTATTCACTTATTCTCAGCAGGTTTCTGT